>NC_063172.1:18329428-18933274 GCF_023159225.1 Perognathus longimembris pacificus
AAACAAACACTACTGACTCTAAAAACACTCATAGACCCAAACACATTGATAGTTGGGGACTTTAACACTCCACTATCACCTCTGGACAGATAAACACGCCAAAAACTGAACAAAGAAACCACAGATCTTAATAATTGCATAGACCAACTAGACTTAACTAACATCTACAGAATATTCCACCCAGCAACAACAGAATACACATTCTTCTCTGCAGCACATGGAACATTCTCCAAAATAGATCACATCTTAGGGCACAAAGAAAATCTGTACAAATTCAGAAGTATCAAAACCATTCCCTGCATTCTCTCAGACCACAATGGAATAAAATTAGAGCTCAACTCAAACAGCCACCACAGAAAATCCTACACTTCATGGAGACTAAACAACACACTGTTGAACCATCAGAGGGTCATTGAAGAAATTAAAACGGAAATTCAAATGTTTATGGACTTCAACCAAGTTGAGGACACAAAGTACCAGCTCCTTTGGGACACAGCAAAGGCAGTACTCAGAGGAAAATTTATATCTCTGAGTACATACATCAACAAACTGGAGAAACAGCAACTCAGTAATTTAAGGAAGCACCTTAATTTTCTGGAGAGAGAACAGCAAGCCAAATCAGAATTAAATCAATTAGAGACGAAAAAAACCATTGAAAGAATCAACAAAACAAAGAGTTGGTTCTTTGAAAAAATCAACAAGATAGACAGACCCCTGGCAAACCTGACCAAAAAACGAAGGCAGCACGCTCAAATAAACAAGATAAGAGATGAAACAGGTAACATCACCACAGAAATAACCGAAATTCAGAAAATAATAAGGGACTATTTTGCAAACCTTTATGCCAACAAATTCGAGAACTTGGAAGAAATGGATGATTTCCTAGAAAAAATTGATATCCCCAAACTCAACCATGAAGATTTAAACCTTCTAAACAGACCCATATCCAGTATTGAAATAGAAACGGCAATACATGATCTCCCATCCAAGAAAAGCCCTGGTCCAGAATTCTGCAGAATTCTACAAGGCCTTCAAAACAGAACTCACACCAATATTTCTCAAACTCTTCAATGAAATTGAAAGAGAACGTTCACTACCAGACTCATTCTATGAAGCCAGTATAACTCTCATCCCAAAACCAGGCAGAGACTCATCACGGAAAGAGGACTACAGACCGATCTCCCTGATGAACATAGACACAAAAATTCTCAACAAAATTCTGGCCAATCGACTTCAACAGGTCATCAAAAAAATCATACACCACGATCAAACTGGATTCATCCCAGGGATGCAAAGTTGGTTTAATATATGCAAGTCAATTAATGTAATCCACCACATCAACCGGAGCAAGGTAAAGAACCACATGGTTTTATCTCTGGATGCGGAAAAAGCGTTCGATAAAATCCAGCACCCATTTATGCTAAAAGCCCTGGAAAAACTGGGATTCCAGGGAACATTCCTGAATATAATCAAGACAGTTTATGACAAACCAACAGCAAGCATAACTCTAAATGGTGAAAAACTAAAGCCATTCCCTTTAAAATCAGGAACAAGGCAGGGATGTCCACTCTCTCCCCTGCTCTTCAACACAGTACTAGAATTCCTAGCCCGAGCAATTAGGCAAGAAGAAAATGTAAAGGGGATCCAAATAAGAAAAGATGAAGTTAAACTTTCTCTCTTCCCAGATGTCATGATCCTATACCTAAAGAATCCCGTAGACTCTACCCCCAAGCTACTAGAGCTGATCCAAAACTTTGGCAAAGTTGCAGGATATAAAATAAACCCTCAAAAATCAACGGCCTTTCTCTATGCTAATGACCCGAAGACCGAGGCTGAAATCAGGAAAGCAACTCCTTTTGCAATAGCGCCCAAAAACATAAAATACCTGGGAATAACCTTAACCAAAGAAGTGAAAGACCTCTTTGATGAGAACTTTAAAAGCTTGAAAAACAAAATTAAGTCAGAACTAAGGAAATGGAAAAACCTCCCATGCTCCTGGATTGGGAGGATTAATATAATCAAAATGGCAATATTGCCAAAGCCTATCTACAAATTCAATGCAATACCCATTAATATCCCAACACCATTCTTTAATGAAATAGAGGAAGCAATCCAGAAATTCATATGGAACAATAAAAGACCTAGAATAGCAAAAACACTCCTAAGCAGAAAGAACAGTGCTGGAGGAATTACAATACCCAATTCAAGCTGTATTATAAAGCTATAGTAATAAAAACAGCTTGGTATTGGCACCGGAACAGGCCTGAAGACCAATGGAACAGAATTGAAGACCCAGAAATGAACCCACAGAACTATGCCTACTTAATCTTTGATAAAGGAGCTAAAACAATGGTATGGAAGAAAGATAGCCTCTTTAACAAGCGGTGCTGACAAAACTGGCTCAACACATGCAACAAACTAAAACTAGATCCTTATATATCACCCTGCACCAAAATCAATTCCAAATGGATTAAAGACCTTGAAATCAAAACAGACACCCTGAAAACACTAAAGGAAGGAGTAGGAGAAACACTTGGGCTCCTTGGCGCAGGACGGAACTTCCTTAACAAAGACCCAGAAGGGCTACAAATCAAAGAAAGGTTGGACAAATGGGACTGCATCAAACGGCAGAGCTTCTGCACGGCAAAGGACATAGCTCGCAAGGTAAACAGAAAGCCCACAGACTGGGAGAAGATCTTTATCGGATATTCAACAGACAAAGGCATCATCTCTAAAATATATGCAGAACTAAAAAAAATGGGGCTGGGGATATAGCCTAGTGGCAAGAGTGCCTGCCTCGGATACACGAGGCCCTAGGTTCGATTCCCCAGCACCACATATACAGAAAACGGCCAGAAGCGGCGCTGTGGCTCAAGTGGCAGAGTGCTAGCCTTGAGCAAAAAGAAGCCAGGGACAGTGCTCAGGCCCTGAGTCCAAGCCCCAGGACTGGCCAAAAAAAAAAAAAAAAAAAATGCCTTTTTCCAAAACAAATAAACTCTTAAAAAAATCAATCCAGAACTAGTGTTGCTAAAATCCCTACTCATTTCCTGGTAACTCTAATCGTTGTCTTGTTATCCAATGAAGATTATTTTTGTAACATGTTTTTTTAAGGCCGTGTTTCAGGCAGAAAAATATCTATTTCAAATCAGAACCTTTTGTAATAAGGAATTGGTAGGATTTTCTTTAGTTTTTAAAAGGATACAACAAGCTGTCAGAATTTGTAGTGACACATTCTTCCTATATAAAAATGCTTATTTAGCAGTAGGATTACTCAGCTAGCTTTTGTAATTTGTGAAAAATTATTGTTTTCAAAATAATAGCTTTTTATAAAATTCCATCATTATCCTAAGTTACATTGCTTTTGGATATCCTCAGGATTTATTTTTTTTCTTTTTAAATATTATTGAAGCTTCAAAAGGAAATCCTAATGCTTTCTAAATACAGGTCCGTTTTATTGTTAAAAAAACAACAACAGATAAACGAGGTAAACAGCAGTGTTACTCTGACAGGCCATTTACTACCATTGGCAATTCTTGTTATGAATGAATTTGAGTATTCTGACAGATCAAACTTGGTTTCACAAGACAAGAGTTTGCCAAGCTTGACAGAATCCAGAGTAACACGTAAGGGACAAACTAAAACAGACATTCCAAAACTATTTTAAGAAATGTCATCATTAGTGGAATAAATGCCTAGCATCCAACAGGATCGAGCAGTACTAACAGGGTTGTATGAGTAACAGTTTTCTTGTTATTTTTGAAAATTTACTCACTCTATAGTTATACCACACATAGTGATTGATTTATGATTTGAATATTAAAAATTAATTTATCTTGTAATTGATCATTTTGGAGAATGAAATTCTAAGGAGTTTTGAATAATCCATCATCTTAATAGTTTGATTGGAAATAGATATGGTATCTGGCATGGGGGAACCTTCCTATCAGATTTCACTAGCATACTTCCATTTTTATCTGTTTTGTTTATTTGGGCTTCAATAAGAACATATTAATTATGATGTAAAGCCTCATAGCTTGAAGCATTTGAAAATGAGTAAGTCTATTATCCCTCTTGTGTGTTCCAAATATTAAATGCTTTCATGACAATCTTTTAAAAGACCACTTAAAATTGTTTTTTTCCTTCATAGAAGAAAAATATCAATTATTTCACTCTCCAAAAGAAATATAATTTAAAATGATACAGATACATCTCTCTCTACTTTTATTTTTCATTTACAGCACCATGGCTTAGGAATCATCTTCTAACTCATTTCCAGTTTTAGGCAACTCTTTAACCTGGAAATCACTTGATAGCTTGGTAACTAGGAACTAGATAGCAATACTAATAATGCCTTTGCACTAGGAACACAGAAGACCTTTTTAGATGAAATTCACTTCCTAGTGTTGGTATATTGACACATCTCTTAGCTTTTCATATGGGGTTTTGTTTTTTTTCTTTTTGTTCAACATTGTTAGAGAATAAAGAACTATAACCACACTGCTATTGTTTATTGATAGCAAAAACCACAATTTCTATGTCCACCTATTTGATTCTGGCATTTGTCCAGCCCACATAAAATACACCTAATATAATAAATTTTGTGGTTAGTTGTAATGAAAGGAGTGTATTAGTATCCACAGCAAGAGAAAGTCAGATTTTGTTTGTTTCATGTTGGCTTTATTATCCTAGAAATAGAAAGTGACTTGGCCATCATCAGAATGTATTGTACAAATTATCTGTAATTTAGTCTCTTTCCTCTGCTCACTCCCTTCCTGAACACTATTAACTCTATAAAAAAAAAAGGTATAGAGGGCTATAAAACATACACCCTCCTTCCAAATGATATTAGTTGTTATATAATTGTAGTTTAGTAGAAAGAAGGAAGGATTTAGAGACAGTAAGATCAGGATTAGTTGCTGATATTATTGTTGTTTGGTTAGCAAAAAACAACATAGAAAAGATTAAGAGGGATAATATACTACTCAATGCTAGTAGACATGAAATATCTAAATAGAAGGTGACATATATCAGTTTTTAATCTCAGGATTTCATACATTTGGAATCTCACATTTGGAAAACATGATACAAAGCTTTTTCAGCGAGTCATAATATTTGGTTTTCCTATGTAGTAGTATTGTTTTCATTCTTAGATGTTTATTTTCTTTCTTCTGTGATTTGTACAGAAAGTACTTTTACAGAAGGAGGAAGGTATTACAGAAGTTAAGAGGGGCCCGTGACAAAATCATTTCTTACTATAAAATTTTTATATTTTAGTCCCTTTTTTGCCCAAACCAATAGATAACTTAAATATAAATAAAATTGGTATATAATCTTACTTGATAGCCGATCTTCATCTAGTTTGACAAGTTTTATTATTGTAGCTTTAGGAACCTCTATGTATTGATCTGCAGAATGTAAACAGGTCTAAATGCATAATGTCATATTGTAAGATTTATTTCATGTGAATACAAATCCATTTTAAAATAAATTAATTTAAAACTGTACCTAATATCACTGTTTTAATGAAATATTGTCACTATATGGCCCACTTGTAATATATTGTGTTTATCTGACTGAATCAGAGAGAAAGCATTTCAACACCTTATGTTGATTCTTTCTTTTGCTCTGTGATCGTTAATTTTTGAGGTTCATTTACTAAGTTCTGTTTGGGACACTTCGTTAACCCTCAGGCCACAGAATATTGGCAAATAGTTGATATAATTTTTCCCATTGGCATAGATGTCGTTCACAGCAGCAATTCCTCCCTTCTTTTGTTTAAGTTGGCTGCAGTATTTCTTGCTTAAGGGATTTACCAGAATGTAGCCATACCTGGGATTGAACTAAAATCAGGGTGAAGAACTGGGAATGGGATGACTATAAACTGACCACTGGGGTGAGTAACATCATTCTTTCAGCTCTTCAGAAAAACACATGTCTTCCAGAGGTGGAAAATGAAAGAACATATGGTAAAGTTAAAAATTAATATTAATAAATGGAAAAGCTATTTCCCCAACAGACATTTTACTTTAGCATTGTCCTCTACTGGAATGATTTATTTGACTCTCTAATCTACTTGAAATGGACAACAGGCTGAAAATTGTAAAGAACACTCAAAGAAGAAGCTAAACAAAAAGCAAAGACTCTCTTTAAGAAGTATGAGGATTCATATTCTTTTTCAAAAGGCAGTTATACAGTTTGCAAAAGAAAACTTTGTTCCTTCAATTATGAGTCTCTGGATAAATAACCTATAAGAAAAATGGTTGCAAATGGAGGCATCAGTATTTGTTCTTTACACATTTAAAACCCTGAAATGACCCCGTGGAATAAGGTGAAAAGGACCAGAACTATGAACTAGATCAGTTCTGCATGTATCTAAAAAACTTTTCTAAGATACTGCATCAAACACAGAACTTTTAAATACAAAAATATCACCACTGGTTCAATTTATACTTCTTTCTGTATCACAATTAAATGTAATAATCATAGGAAGTTAGACAGGAGGAATGGATTCAAGAATTTAGGAATCGCCAAAGTACTTAATTTCAGCATTTACTAACCTGTCAAATATTTCTCTCTCCTCTGCTTCCCACTCATCTTTCATTAGGTGACCATAGGCTAAGATTTCTAATGAGGTAGTAATTTTCCTTTGATAAATATTTTCTTGTGGTCATAGGGTAGTCTGTTAGCTAATTACTGAAATTTGGTTGATGGATATAGGGACAAAAGTACAAAAGCAAGTTGGCTTTTGTCATTAATGACAGTTGTGTACAGAATAATCACCATAAGCTTCCACTATGACTCATTAATACATTCAACAAGTGTGTTTATTTATACCTAGTATGCTAGGCCAAAAGCATGAACAATCTACTCCATATCCCTGAGAGTTCCTAATTTTCTGTCAGGAGATTCATGAGGTCAAATGTATTTCTATTATACCATTCTCACCCACATTCTCCCACAAGTATATCTCGCAATGTTCCAGTTACATGAGGCTAAATAAAATCATCTTTCTGAGGTGTAAGATATATGTGCTTGTGGATACTTTAGTTGAAAAGGTTTTGCAGTTTTAATTTTGAAACAAACAATGTAAACAAACAATGGCAGAAAAGATCCATATAAACAAAATTTTCTTAGGGTTCCCTACCAACAATTTTAAATAGGTAAAGGATTCAGAAATCAACTGTTTTGAGGATCTCAGCACTAGACCATGTATTAGTTTAAAAATAATACAAAAAATTGGTGAGGTGTGTTACTAGGCTACTGCTTTCTGTTTTTCAATATGGTAACAAAGGTAGGAAACAACATTCCTAAACTCTTATTTCTAATCATTCATTCTGTTCACATTTCCTATTTGGGTATGACTGCTAGATTATTAAATATCAGTTCTTTCTGCACTTGAGAAATCTGGAAAAATGCAAGTATGTTGAGAATGGTTTTGATCTCTCAAGAACTGTGTGCCAAAAAAGGTATCTGCATTTGCAGGTGTGTGAGTATGATACTTGCTGGTAAAGGCCAGATACTGGAAAATATTTTTACTTATTTACCATGTGCCTTTTGCCTAACATGACAAAGAAATTTAAAATCTGGTAACTTCAGAAGATAAAATTACAGTTCAAGATAGTAGAGTTAGACTTTTGCTAAACATTCTTATACAACTCATAAATGAGACCTGTCTTTTATTTAGGAACTCGCTTATACCTGCTTTAAGTAAGTGCTTATTTACAAGGTTTCTAGTGTGTGTGTATGTGAGATAGACCATAGAGCACATAGAAAAAGGCAGCATTCTGCCCTCAGAATGCTTACAATTTACAACCAAAATGCATGCAAAGGCTGGGATGTAGCTCAGTGGGAAAGTGCTTGCCTAGCAACTGCAATATCCTGTGTTTGATTCCCTTCCCAATACCAAAAAGGAAAAGGAAAAAAAAGTTAAAAACAAACAAACAAAATGGATGGAGACTTAAAAAGGAGATAGTATTCAACCTCTTAGCTTTACTTGAAAATTTCATGAGGAATGTATAAATAGATGTGGAAGATGAAGATGGTATTCTAGGGATCAGAAGTACCATGAATGGAGACAGACATGTATAAATATGCATTATATCCAGAAAAAAGGGGCCTTAACATTTCCAGACCATTGTAATTTAATAAGAAAAAACAGAAATTCCTATATAGTGAAGAAAAAAAAACCCTCCTGATATTTCAATAGCAGAAACTAATTGGGTACCAATAATAATACATATCAATAAGCTAAACTACTACAGCCTTTCCTGTGGACAATGAGCCCTCACTAGAAGTTTGTAAGCAGTGATAACATGATGGGTTTTTATTGCAGAAAAGCAAACTTGAAGGATGTCTGGAGGACAGGGAAAAGAGCAGAGTAACAACAGGAACAGAATGAAAATAGTCTTGGGATGATGGAGACAGATTCTATAACATCAGTGAGAAACATCATGTGGATATAGACATTTGATCCTGATTAAACCAGTCACATTGCTTTCAAGCAAGGACCTCCTCACTTCATCTTGTTAATACTTTTTTGTGAGCATTTGGTGTTTGAACAAGAGAATGAGCCAAGACTAAATTTCTTATCTTTAGGAAAACTCTCACTGCACATACCTATATGGAAGAGAGTAAGAAACAAATAAAGACTTCATAGAAGACAGACTAGGTATATATCCCATTGCTCAGGAACTCTCAAAAACAGCAGAGCAGATGCTAGCATTAAAGATGTTACCTAGATTAGAATCATTGACATATTTATTTTCCATATTTAAACCCGGATGTTGGCAAATGACTTTATCTGTACCACATACCTGATGGCTATCTTCCAATAGAATGAAATATTTGAGATGAAACAAAGGTACTTTTGAGTGTTGTGCAAAAAGTCAATGCAAATGGAGTCTTGGCCAAGATTTAAGAAAGCTGCACAAATTCCCCCTCATTTCTTCCTCTTTACTGTTTTGAGTAAATAAAGTATTTATGATTTGGTAATAAAATAGGCTAAACACTAAGCTCTTTCATATGTCTACAAGGTGCAGGAAACTTCAGGAATAGAAAATAGTAGAACTTAGTCAAAGACTTTCAACGGAATTGAACCACTTGAAAGTTTCCTCTTAATGTTTTGTCTCTGAGAATCAAGGACCCATAGAGTCTTTACCTAATTTTTACTTCCTGAAATGGGTTATATCCATTAAAAGGTATTATACCTATTGAAGATCATTTCACATTCTATTAAAAATTTTACGGTGACTGAATTGTATTGACTAATTAGTTGTATTGTTTGGTTTAAAAATAATTGTAGAGAAAACAGAAGTTGTGTTGGTAACACTAACTTTTGATTCTGCTTTTAGTTTCTAACCCTGACCCCACTCTTTCTCAGCTGCATGCAAAGAGCTTCATATCAACTGCAAGATAATTGCACGCTTTTCTGGATTTCAGGCTCTCAAACTCTTATTTCTGTATCTGATTTTTGTGTTGTATAAAGTGGGAAAATAAGAGGTATCCCTTGCCATTTTTTTGGTGAGTTTACTGAGAAAATATTATGTATGTAAAATATTTCACAGAGCACCTACTCTATAGAAAATGCTCTATAAATATTATCACTATTGTTATTGGAGATGATAATGTGTTATGTTTTTACTCTTGACAGTAATGTCCCAAAGTGGATGTTAGTTAATGTTGATATAACTTAAAGTGTGATTGAACCAGTGCATTCAAGCAATTATACTCTTAGAGAATTACCTGGCACTCCTTCATCACATTCCAAAATATGTTGTCTTATTTCTCCTATAGATAATTTTAAAAAATAAAGCATTTGAAACTGCTATTAGCCTGGGAAAAGCCTTTTAAAGAAAATCAACATCCAAAGTATGTTTTTGAGACAATCTGAAATGTAGTTATTGGTGCTTTCTAGTAGTTGTATCAAGTCATTTCTAGTGATATATCTGAATGGTTGATCCAAACCATCATTTGGTCAATCAATGATACTCTTGACTCCAGAAGAATCTCTAACCTCGTGTGACTCCAGAAGAATCTCTAACCTCGAGTATTTGAGCACTTAGCTTGGGAAACACTATTTTTTCAGGTCTTCCATAGGATCAGGGTGACATATGGGGGCTTAAAGAAAATACAAATAACAAGGCAATGCTCATAAACCTACCGATTCATCTTTCTAGGTTCTTATTCTAGAACACCTAATGAAGTTCATTTAAGAACATATTTTAAATTCTAACACTTTAATTGCAGTTCTAGAGATCGTTTTGAGAAACCATACAAAGTACATGATGTAGCTCTGTGGTGATATAAGCAGATGTTTTATAGACTTGTGTAATTCAATTATGTATTTGTATAACTGTAGAGTTAAAGGGAATTACTGTGTAAAATGTATGAAATATTTTTACAATTCTTCCTCTCTTTCTTTCTCACCTCTCGTCTGTCTTCTTTCTCTTCTAATCTTATTTCTTTAATTAATTTATTTTCATTATAAAGATGATGTATAGAGGGGTTATAATTTCATAAGTCAGGTCATAAGTACATTTCTTTTAGGGCAATGTCCCTCTTCCTTTACTCTCTCTCAGTTTTTCCCTCCAATCCCCACCCTCAAGCTTTATATTAACTTTCAACAGTATCTATTGAATACCACTGCTGGCTTCCTTGGTTTTTTAAAAGATCTTAAATTGTAGAAGTTTTAACATATGTACTTTTATAACAACAAACAGATATGAAGACATAAAAATATTAGCAATGGACATTTGAATTTCAATAGCAACTAAAGAAATAGAAATAGCTCTCTCTATGCATATATATACATATATATGTACAGCAGAAATGTATCAATTTTAGTTATTGCCTGATGATTCTTTTGTTCATGAGTGGTGATATTTTCATTAATTCACTTAATAAAAATATTTATTTTTATTTGGAAAAATACACTTGTTTTTTGGGCATTTAAAATGACTCTCCTTATAGATCAAGCTTTATTGAGTTTTGGAACAACTTTTAAATAAATATAATCCTCATAAATAACTTCTTTTTTATTTCTACATAGAATTAAATTTATACAATTTGGGGGGATATAACATAAATACCTAATAAAATCAGCAGATGGCTCAAATGTTAAGAAACAAGTCATTTTTCTATTAGGGCTCTTATTTAAGCACTTTTAAAGAAAAATGTCAAATATGTAGAACAGATGATTCTAACAATAAATCATGAATGCGAATATTTGGAAACCTTTTAAAGTTTAGCCTGATACAAAAAGAAAAATAAAAAAAAATATATGAGAGCTCCTTCTTGAACCCTGCTCTCCCCTGTCAGTCTAATTTAACTGAATTCCACTTGATGGGAAATTATTTTGCTTAATTGCAACTTTAGTATGTTTTTAGGTGCTGTGGAGATTAATATGTATCTCTGAGAGTTGACACTCTCAATTAGTGACTGTGCACTATGAATCAGGCTTTCTTAGTTGCTTCCTATATCAGGAGATACATAATTGGGAACTAGGCAATGGATAACCAGTGAGATCAAGTTGCAAGTTGGAAAACATACATGTGAGCAAGAGATAGGTTTCTAAGTCCTTCCATTTCCTAACGAATGGGGCAATATCATTCTTTCTGATAGAGGCATAAAATTCCATTGTGTATATGTACCACATTTTCCTGATCCATTCGTCTACTGAGGGGCATCTGGTTGGTTCCATATTTTAGCTATGGCAAATTGTGCTGCGATGAACATTGTTGTTCTGGTGGCTTTAGTGTGTTCTTGTTTGTGGTCTTTTGGGTAGATGCCCCCCAAAAATGAAGTGAGCCAGACCCAAAGAAACATGGACTTTATGGTCTCCCTCATAGGGAATAATTAGCACAGGTTTAGGCTAGTCACAGCAAAGGATCACAAGAGCCTAATAGCTATGCCCTTAAGAATGCATAAGATGATGCTAAGTGAAATGAACTCCATGTTATGAAAATGACTGTTATATCACTGCTGTAATTGCTTTCAACATGCCATGTGAAACCGTAGCTTCTATTGTTGATGATCCTCTTGTATCTCCTTCCTGTGGTTGTACCCGCACTATCACTGTACCTTATGTGAGCACACTGGAAACTGTATATACTGGTATTAGATCTAGGGAAGTGAAAGGGCATATCAAAATAGAGAGACAAAGGATAAAAAGACAACAACACCAAAAGCAATACTTACAAAACCATTTGGTGTAAACCAACTGAACAACTCATGGGGAGAGAGGGAAAAGGGGAGGGGGGGGGATGAGGGAGGAGGTAACAAACAGTATAAGAAATGTACCCAAGGTCTAATGTATGAAACTGTAACCTCTCTGTACATCACTTTGACAATAAATAAGAGAAAAAAAGAGAGATAGGTTTCTAACCAAGCTCATCTGGATAGCAAAAGCCCTCTTTTTACATTAGGGTAGAAGATATTTTCCCAGTTCAAAGAGACTCAAAGTCCTGTTGGTGACAACATAATCAAGCATGAAGCTATAAGAGGTAAAGCTGGATTAAGGGTAATGAATGCTATTGAGTCCTAGCTTATTGAATAGCAGAATTTTCAATTAAGTCTTTATATTTAATTTCCATTTATCCTCTTCTTAAAATCATAACTTGCTTGAATTTTTTAAATTAAAATTGTCAGTAGAGAATATTTTACATTAATAAAAAGGACGTAGGAAAAAAACCTACTCAGCATTATCCTACACTATTAATGATAACACTTTTTTACTTCATTTTGGAAGTTTTTCTTCTAATCCATATACATTCAGTATATGACGTAATGTGGAAGGTTTTATTCACTAGGAGCATTTCAGGAGACAAATCATCAATATTAGAAAGTTGTGTGTGTTAAGAAAATGTGGAGTCCTAGTGCTGAGATTCATTTTAGGGTAAGCATGCAAGAAAGTGTAGAATAGAGATTTAGGGAGTACGTTGAGAAGGATTTTTGTTAGATTTAGCTCCAATGCTATTTGTGAGGTCTCTTTCTCTTCTTTTTTTTTTTTTTTTTTTGATTTAGGAGTTGTTGTATTAGATCAGTTTCTTAATATCAATGTAGAATGGCAAAGCCCAGTATAAAATCATTCTAGTGTTGAAATGGTTATTCAGAAAGAAGCATTTCTGCTTACACAATCACTGAGTTTGTTTTTATTATAGATGACAGGATGTGTATGTCTGTGGGTGCATAGACATTACACTAGGAAATGGAAAGAAATTTGAGTTTTCAGCAAATATTGCAGAATGAGTTCTGTTTATTGTTTGCAAATCCCAGTGTTGTAAAATGATTGTGAAAATGGAAAATCCTCTGGTTTGCAATGGCAAATTCTTATTCTCAACCCACTCCTTCACCTATCTCGATTCCTGAAACAGCCTTCCCTCTGGCTTCCGCATCTAAAGTATTTCTGAATCCATTCTTTTATATGATTGATATGTCATTTTCCAAGTAAGTAACATACCTAGTGCTTGCATTCAAGAGAGTTGGAGTGGTAGACAGAGAGGAGAGGGAAGGGGAGGAGGAGGAGCAGGAATGGGAGACAGAGGCCACCAGTATCTACTAAATACTGAATATGGGTAAGATTTAGTCTCAATGATCTCTGTGTATTTTTGGTCATTCAAAATGGAGTGCTATGTCTGGTCTTGCAGTATTATTCTCAGATCCTATCATTTAGTCTCTAAGGAAGAAACATGATTCTAGTGCATTGACTAGTATGTCCGTATAGACCATACATTCAGAACTTAAGTGAAAAGATGATGTTTCACTCATTTTTGTTTTTCACCTTGCTGGAGACCTAGTAGAAACTCAAAAAATAAAAATTTCTCTGGTTATATGTCTCTTTTCCATGTCTTCAGAGTGGATCTCCTGGAAATGGCTCACATCCCAGGTGTCCACTCCTTCATGTCTGCTTAGTATAAATGACACTTCTTCTATTTGCTGACTATGGGGATTTGAAGACATATCTTTGAATCAGGAATAACTTGCCTGAAATTGTGCCTTCATTCCTCTTTCTGTGAAGGATAACAGTCTTCACAAGCTTATGGAGTTGTTGGAAATATGAAATTAGATACTATAGGTAAGGCATTACAACTTATATCATGTTCAGTAAACAGTGGACTCTATTATAGTTGCTACTCTTGAAAGAAAAAGTCAGTATTCTATTAGTTCAAATATTCATTGAAGACCTTTAAACAACATGTGTTAATAATTATAATAAAAATAAAATTGTATTCTCTATCCCTCTGTTACTATGAGAACCATATTATTTAATAAAAAAGAAAATTAAAATTAAATAAATAAAACTATTGAAGATCTGTGTAGTCCTGACACAAAAACGTTCTATACTTTCTTTTAAAACTATTAGAGAATGGCTACAATTAGTGTCTCTGAATGCATTCAATGTCTGAAAGAAATTAGGTCAGACTTTGGAAAAATCAGAGGGCTAACAAAGCAAATAATATTTTAAACTTAATCTGCAAAAAGAGTAGGATCCAAGTACTACTATTCATGGCTATTACATTGGAAAAGAGGGAGGATTTTTTTTTTCCAACTGATAGATTTTTTTTCCAATTTATATGTGAGGTTGCCTCACATTATTTTAATGGTTGTCATTATTATTATCCATTTAAATACAGAGGAATTTAGTTTGAA
The DNA here is from genome assembly GCF_023159225.1 of Perognathus longimembris pacificus. NCBI lineage: Eukaryota > Metazoa > Chordata > Mammalia > Rodentia > Heteromyidae > Perognathus > Perognathus longimembris. The sequence continues at coordinate 18,344,075 of NC_063172.1, forward strand.
GAGAAACTATAACCTTTATTTTAATTCACATTCTGTACAGGAAAACCATGACTTGCAGGTTCAAAGGAGAAAGCCTTTAAAGAGCTTGTAAAAGGCCTCATAGGCTTCTTGGACATCAAATAGCTCAGCAAAACAGCATTATGATGATTTAAATGTAAATGAATTAGAAACATATGGATCACATTCTCTTGGAAATACACATGGGTTTGGAAATTAAGAGGGAACTGCCTGACAAAATGTACTGCACTTTGCTTAGCAAAAAATGTTTGAATAATGTGTAGAATTTTTTTCCCCAAATCTCAAAGACCACAGGATTCTCCTGTGGATGTTTTTCACACACACACACACACACACACACACACACACACACACTCACACACACACTGACCATTCCCCCTTCCCCCCAAGTCTTGAGGTTCTTTGGCTTTGAGAATTGTATGACCTGTCAAGACCAAATCCTGCCACCATTATTTCTGTCCCCTCTCTATGTGGTATATCTGAGGGAAAAATGAAGTGCAGAGAGTTATGCTGGAAATTTTTCTTTATATTTTCTATTTTTCCCCCACCCCTTTACTCTCCCTCTTTCTTTGCTTTTTTGTTTGTCTGTCTATCTCTGTGTATTTCTGTCTTTTTCTCTTACAAAGATGAGAATTAAACTCAAGACACTGAGTATACTGACTTTTGTGGGGGGGGAGATAAAACTTTAAAAAAATGTGATATACAGAGGGGTTGCAGTTACATAACTCAAGAAGAAGTGCATTTCTTTTTGAACAGCATCACCTCTTCCCTCATTTTCTCCCACTTCTTCCGTCCTAACTCTCCTTCCCCACAAGTTGTATAGTTCATTTTCAATATAGTGTCTAGTGAATATCATGGCTGCATTTGTTCACCCTTTGTCCCACCATTTCTGTGTTCCCAGTTACCCTCTCCAAAACAGATAAACTTACATATGAGACCAAAGGTACAGAAAACAAAAATGGCAACAAAGGAAAAAAATAGTGACAAAGGAAAAAAATAACAACAAAGCAAAATAATATAAAACTTAGTTTTTCCATTTTTTTGGAGTTTATTTAGACAAAACCTTATTTTATATGATGATAAGCACATAGATATTGGACCTCTTCTCTTAACACTATCCTCTTTTAGTTTCATTGTGTGAATGCCAAGAGTTCTATATCCCCACCTTTTCTGTCTCTAAGTAGAGGAATGGAGAAAAGAGCATATTTTATTGATTATGAGAGAGTGGAGGAGGAATGAATTGTCCACTGTCTAGTAATGCTTTTCTTCAAAAGTACCTATGTTAAGTTCCATCAGAGAATGGAAATCTTGAAAAATTTTCTCTAGAGATGAATTTACTTTTATCAGAGTTTAAGAGCAAATTCTGGGTCTTCAGATACAGTGTACTAAGCATTTCAGACCCTGGAGAGTAGCCTTGCTTCACTTCTGTTTGTTTCAAAAGGCAACTTCTCATTTTCAATATTGATTCCAGGTATAATGAAATAATCCCCTTCAAATGAGTTGGCACTTAGAATATCAGAGGCCAGAGGCTAATTCATTGCTGCTTAGTGTGGTTAGGAGCAGGTGTCACTATAGCATGATCTGGCTCTGTGTGTGTGTGTGTGTGTGTGTGTTATAAGATATACTACCTCCTGATAAGCAGCTACAGAATTGATAGTTAAACTGATCCACATGGATTTGCTTCTCATATGGAACTAATTGCCTCTGGAAACGTTAGAGCCAAAAGATCTCTACAATTTTAAAAGCTTCTCTTATCTTTTTGTCCTTATGGCTGTTGACAGGAGTGAAGCCCATCTATCCTCGTTTGTTATAACGGTCTCATCAAGTGTGGATGTGTTGATGTGGGACTCTTACAGAACCAGATGGTCCTAGCTGTTCTTTTATGTTTCAAGCGCCTGGCCGACACACACACACACACACACACACACACACACACACACACTCACTCTATTTTGAAAGTCCAGATAAAGGATATTCTGATGGACAATATATGTAATGTAGAAAAAATAATGTAGATAAATAATGTAGAAGAAATATATGGTTTTCCTATCATTTTCCTTGTCTTGATTTTTTTTAATGTTACTTAAATATTTTCTGACATGAACTTGTGCAAGAAACCAGTACTTTAGATATGTGACCTTAATTGAATCTTTTTTCAACCACTTTTGGAGGAAAGCCTCACTATCACCCTCTTACATGTGAAAGAGAGAGAATAGTGAATGACTCTAGGCTTTGTGTGCTTACTTGCCGATGAGAATGTCCTCCATAGTTATGTATATCATAATCAGTGCAATTAAATGATTTTTTAAATACAAAAGCTACCACTTCTTATGTATTTCCTATTCTGTATGAAATCATTAGGCTATTATCCCATATTGTGAAAAATTGAACCATGGGCATGGGTCAAGTGGTAGTATTCTTGTTCAACAACTGAGATATCTTGAGTACAATTTCTAGTATTACTGCTGAACACTCAAAACATATCTGGGAGTTTGCCTTTTATTTCTCTCACCAGCCCACAAATAGCCAGTCTTTGAATTCTCTTAATACTTCCTCAAGATTCCCTTTCAAATGTATCACCTATGTTTGAGGCCACCACCTTCACTAAGAGGATTTAGGTCATGACTTCCCTCTATGTGTAACTCATATACGGTTACTTTTATCAATATCTTGTCATTTGTAGAGAATACTTCAAGCCCCTTGGTATGTACAGTGTATTGACTTACCTTCTCTAAATATTTCATGCACATATTTCCTTGCCTCTGGGACAATGGCCATGCTTTGTATTATATCTGATGAATCTTTCTGAGAAAAGGTTAAACCTTTCTAAGATCTAGATCCTTATTTCCCTTAGTCCTCCACCTTGAAATCATTGTATATAACTCAGAGCAAAGCTATTGTAAAAACTGAATAAAAGAATGTTTCTAAAGCACTTAGAAAGGCATTTATATAATATATGGCTATCTTCACAATTACCTTAGTATTGTGCTATTCTGACTTTACATTGTGATCTTGGATAATGTATTTAATTTCCTTGAGCTTTATTTTCACTTTCATAAGAAAAAGGATAGTACCTACAGCAGAGAAATATCATGAGAATCAAACAAATCAACATATGAAAAATGCTTACTACACTTTTTATTCTTCTCTTATTTTCCTTATTATTTCTGTATTCCATTATAAAATGCCATTGATGCTAATGTATACTATGGAGTGAGCGAGATTTGGGTGAAAGGAATTTATTCTAGTCTATAATAGGCATTTCATACATTCTGAAAATAACATTGAATTAGAACTGCATATTTTAAGGCAGCACCCACATGTCATCATCTTAGGAAGATATCCCCACTGTCTCTGCCATTTGCAGAGCAACTTAACCCGATATTGTGTTTCCCTAGCAATTTATAGTGTACCATTTTACTGGACAATACAAGAATGTTCTGAATATCTATGTCCCGCCTTAGGATGTGATCCAGAAGATTGTGTTATGTTCACTTTTCAAACCCTATTATGTTTTCTCCCCACCCCCAAATGCCACCTCCCTGCCTAGCAACCAGTAAGTATTCAATGAAAGTTGACTGAATACATTCTGAATTTGAGTAATGAGCCATTGTTCCACCTTTATGGCTGCCTTCACAAATACCTAAGGTTTAATTTGGGACCGTGGCTGTGTTGGATGAACTTCAGAGACCAGTGTGTTGTCACAGCAGCAGGGACCTCACAAACTTGGCTTCCAGAACATTTTGACAAGGAAAATGTCTGCATTTCAAGATACCTGAGGGTTTACTCCCTGTTTTTCTCAAGCACAGTTGGGCTTTCATGTGGTCTTACACTTGCTTATTGATACCCAGTGTTTTTCTTGTTGGGCCAAATGCGGCAATATATTATTTATTTGACACTGTGGTAATCCATTCATTTGGATGGAAAAGCACATATTACTCAAATGAATCTGATGTCTGGTAGCCATGCACATTCACCCAAAAAGTCTGCCCCTGGATTCTGTTCACCGGCTGCTTCTCCAACTGCTTGACAAGGAGCCACATTCTCGCTCAGGGATTTATTTTCCCTGGCCCTTCTGGGACGCTAAAACCAATTTTCCGATTTAGTTTCAGCCTCAGACTCCAACCCCTGGACAATAGCAATACTGTCTGATGACTCCTAAGGACAGACTAAGAGAGATGACTGTTTTAATAGCACTTTATGACTCCTCAAGATGGACTGGAAACATCACCACAAGGAGCACAAGGTATTCGCCAAGGAGAGGGGACGCCTCTGTAGTCGGAATCTGAGCTGGAATCAAAACCACGGACAGAAATAGGGCTGAGGTCTTCCAGTGTAAATTCCAGGAACTGGGGAGGAAGCTTGAGTACATGGCCATCGGGGCTTTCTGAAATGTGCTAATTGTGCAACATCACAACTAGTGAGAGAGAAATCATAATATCACAATAAAAATGAATGACTAAATCCCTGAGTGAGAATGTAGCTCCTTTGTGATTAAGATCTTGACATTTTTCTATTGTGTTGCTTCTTAACAGCTCTCTCTCTCTCTCTCTCTCTCCCCCCTTCTCTCTCTCTCTCTCTCTCTCTCTCTCTCTCTCTCTCTCTCTCTCTCTCTCTCTCTCTCTTTCCTTTCTCTTAGAAGACTGAAGCACCACAAATCTGTACGGTCTCTTTAATGGGCTCTACTAAAAGTTTATGATATTCCTACTTACGAAAAAAATCGTATAAATGGCAATGCAACTAGAGATTCATATTAAATTTAGCTTTCAAATTAGGTGATCAGGAAGGTCAACTCCTGTTTTGAATCGTGATATGAGTATAAGCAACATCTGAAATTCATTTCTAAAGTAGCCAAGGAATGAAGAGGGATCCTAGTAGAAAAATTCTTACTTCTCATGAGCCAACAAGGAATAGACTTCAGCCAAGGTCAGCAAGTGACCTTTCCAACCTGTTTGCAGGCAATGTGAAGGTTTAGGATTTCTCACCTAGTCAGATCAAGTCTGAGGGGATGTCCTAATGAATGTGTAAGGAGCTCTGCCATGTCAGGGCAGGCTGCCAAAAGTCATGTATTCATGCGATTCCAAAAGACCTCTTGGAAGAGACACTTTCAGACTTTCCACTGTTTCCCAGAACCGAGACTCTTGAAAGAGGACAAAGGTTGCCTTAAGCCTTGGAGCTTGTAACTGTTTATCATCACAAGGAATTCATGCAGAAGTACATTTGTAAAATACCCCAATGAAAGTACATTTTTATGCTTGCTATATAGTGCAAATAAAAATAATTAATTGTTTTTCTTGGAGTTGTGTTCATGAGGAGGCTCTGACACTCTATGGAGAACCCATGGGAAAGAGTGCCACAGCCAGCATGTGATACTTGATCTTGCTTGCTATGGGTGCTCAGAGCAATGGGAAAGGCCCTTGGCTCATGCTGGATGTTGACACTCACATTGGATCTGCTCAGTCTGGGAAATTTGCTCCAACTTTTGTGACAGGGAATTGCAAGAAACCACAAACTTAGTCATATATAATAGTAATAGTAATAGCAAAGTGGGATACTAATATGTAGTGTACAGCATATATATATGAATATATATGAATATCTAGTTGCATATAATACATGTGAACATATTCACATATATATGTACAGCATAGAAATGTTAAAACCCAAATGACAATGCCTTCTAGAGATTCCTAAGAATGAATAAGCTCAGTAAGAAGAGAAATCTGTTTAGGTTTGTATGAACACTTCCTGAGGAATCCCAGCAAAGAATAAGGAGAACTACGCACTTACCAGTAATCAAAATGGAAAGTAAAGTTTTCCAGCAGTAGAACAGCTGGAATAGTTCCTGATCAACAGTTGCCTGGATCTCCAGAGTGTTTATCCTATACCTAAAACCTCTTGTTGCTAACATGGGTCTACACTGTCCAATGTGCTTCCATTTTTTATGTATGGCCTCTTAAATTTATACTTCAGAAGAGGAAAAAATTAAAACTTCTACTCCTCAGTCACAGTAAGTATATTTCAAGAACTCAATAGATACCTGCAATTAATGGCTCCATATTGGAAAATGTTGATATATCTAGCATGTCTGTCATTGCAGAAAATTCTATTGGAAAATATAATTTAGAACAGGGAAGAAAGGGAGTCTTGGTTTATGAAACTACCCTTATAGGGCAATGAAGAGAATAGTCTACCTTAATTATTTAGAGTTGTTGCAACTACTTTCTGCAGTGCTTGCCCATACCTCAGGGCTGGACATGAGCACATAATACTGAATCAGTGTGGACCTGTCTATGCTTTAGGAGTTTGGTGAGTTAGGTAGTTACTTAAGCAATTGGATGATCTGAGAAATATTTGTGGGTTTTCCTGACAAAAAACATTGAGTCTACTAATATGGCAAAAATCTTGTTACCTATATATTTGCTTCATGTTGATCTCTCTTACCTTGAATCTTTATACCAACCCTTAAAGGTATCTCCATTCACTTTTTAACAGATGAGCACATTAAAATGTTAGGAAATTAACAAAGACATATAATTAGAAATTGACAGAGCATCAATGGCTAAATGTACTACTGGATATCTGTTATAGCATATGTTCTACTAGGGAGATAGGTACAGCAATTATTATAATATAAAGTAAAAGTGGTAAGTATAAGGGCAGATTATTGCTTTTAATTTCTTCCTGATTACATTACTACCTGACTTTGTACAAATGTTCTGCTTACTTGTTTAAATTAATTGTGAAGTAGTTGTCCTAAGTATTCTATGTATCCTATATTCTTCAGTCTGCCATCAACGTGCTATCAGGAGTGATTAATTTTATGCAGGCAGATTCTGAACTACATGGATGTAATCAATCTGCAATGATCCAGTGTCAGGACCTTGAAAAACCATGGTACTATCCATTGTTGTTAGAAAAGAAATAGGAAGCCTTTTGTCATTGTTGCAAAGAACAAATCTGATTGTCTAGTTTCTTAGAGTTTATTTTTGGCCTCTATCATGTGTTCCTTTGACTGGCAAGACCGATTAGGTTTCCTGATGAAGCATTCAGAGATGCTTTATAGCAAAACAGTTAGCTGATCAGAGAGGAATGGGTTAGGTGTCATGAGAAAGTCACATGGTTTTCTTTCTACCATCTGTATCCTTTTTTCTAGTAGATGGCAGTTTGTGTGTGTGAACTTTGGAAATCTCTTAGAGGTCTCTTATACTTGCTTTGCAAATATATATATATATATATATATTTGCAACATATATATTGCAAATATATATATATATGGAGAGAGAGGGGGGAGAGAGAGAAAGAGAGAGAGAGAGAGAGAGAGAGAGAGACTCTCATTGGGAGTTTCAAAATAGATTTACCAGATTCAAATTGCTCATTTAATGAAGCATGTTTCCATAGTTTCTGTCTTGAGAGCTGCTGAAGTCACGTTGTATGAGGCCACTCTGAAGACATTAATGATCCAAAGTCGTCATGTTGTGAGACTACGCATTTCTACTTTTGAATTTAATTTATTTGTTTACTTTGATTGGTTTTAATTAAAAAGCCTTCTCCAAACTCTATTAGCATGCTTGGAAAATGTGCTTGAAAAGCCATCTTTTTTCTTCTCTTGTAAAAATTACATCAGCACAGGAGGGATTATTTCATTTTGAAAAATGTGTTTTGTCTTATATTGTTTACTGTTCCCTATTCTATATTCTACCATCTTTGGAAACCTTATGAGACGTTATGGTGATGCTATTCAACTCCATCAGAGTGTCACCAGGATGAACAAATTTATAGAAAGAGCATTGAATAATTAAAAGAAAATGAATGAGAACAACCCAGACTGCCTCTTGGCAGGCTAATTGAAAACCAGGCTTACGTTTTAGTGCCCAGGTAATACAAAATTATTACCTTACCAGTAGTTTCACTCTGAATGTATTCCTCATTTCTCATTTTACATCAAAGACTAAACTTCAAATATCACAAAGTAATAATGGTTGTAGTAGCTATAACTTTTCAATTTTGCCTATCTATATGGTTATCTTTCACTCATTTTTAATACAATGCTCATGAAAACTTTAAAGTGAGCTATATTATTCACTGGCTTGCTTAAAGAAACTGTAAAGTGATATTTAAGAATGTTTTCATTTTTGCAACATTTTCATATGTTATCAATCAAATCAAGAATAAATTAAAAATACTAGAATGTGATCTTTCCTAGGTAACAAGTATTCATAGAAAATTAGACATACATTTTTCTTGATCTGTATATGCTTAACTTTGATCTATTAAAAAGAAAATATATTTCTTACCATCAATATTAACTCACAGTATAATAATATCCATAAAAACACTCTGAATATTTTCTACTTTGTTCTTAATTTTCAAAGTAATTATTTGAATTAAATAACTTGGTTTTTAGATATTGATGTTCCTGTTAAATTATTCTCTATTTAAAAAAAAAATTCCACATTTGCTATGCACTACATACATCCCCGGTATTTAGGACATTTAAAAAAGCCTCTGTTTTTATTTATGAAACATTTGTTCATAATATTGTAATTAGAAGCATACACACTGGAGCCTTTCTTTGAAAACCTTTTCTTTTTTAAAAAAAATTTTCTAGCATAGAGAAAACTTTCCATCACCTCTTTTGCTTTAAATCAGACAATTTATCTGACTTTATATTCAATGTGATTTGTATTGATTATACCACAGGAAAATTTGAGAATTTCTTTGATTCACCAAAAAAAGAAATGCCTGGGCCTATCCATTTAACAACATGATAGTTCAATTTTTAATCTATTATGCATTAGTTCTCCTGTTTCAATTAGTCCTAAAACAAGTTGGATTTAAAACAAAAGAAACCCAGAGTTTTAAAAATATCATTTATGTGTACATTTTAGTGTCACCTCTAATGCTACAGATATGACTGAAATCTCCATTTTCCTTCCCAGTCTTGCTTTCATTCTAACCTCGCTATTTCTACTACAGCCAAGTGTCTCAATTTCTAAGTCTTAAACTGGGTGATGCTTTGGTTTAGAATTCTTACTTTTCCTTTTTTCAAAGTCTCTGTTAGATCTTTTGATTATTTTCTTACTTTCCTTCCACTCTGCACTGCCATTAACACCAAACTCAGACCTTATCCATACCCAACTATCAAAATACTCCGTCTTTAATTCATTCTCCACCCTACTCTTCTCCCTTTCACCAAGCTAATGTGTGCTATTTAACCTATTTCCCTCTTCTATTGGTCTTCTTTTGCTCCAAAACCCTTTACAAAGTTTTTTTGTTTTAAAATTTCTTTATTGTCAGAGTGAAGTACAGAGCGGTTTCAGTTTCATATGTAAGGCAGTAATTACATTTTTTATCCAACTTATTTATCCCTTATTTGCCCCTGCCTCCACCCTCCCCATTTCCCTCTCCCCCCATGATTTGTACAGTTGGTTTACACCATATAGTTTTGTAAGTATTGCTGTTGCATAGGTTTGTCTTTTTATGTTTTGTCTCTTGATTTTGGTATTCCCTTTCCCTTCCCTAGCTCTGATACACATATATAATATCCAGGGTACTAAAATCAGTTACAGTGATATCAAGGGGAAAACCACGGGAAAGAAATACGAAAAAGGGGGGGGGGCACAGTTTCACATGGCTTGTTGAAAATAACAACAACAATGGTATACCACTTGTTTCCCATAACTTGAAGTTCATTTTGCTTAGTATCATCTCATGTGTTCATATGGACATAGCTCTTGAGCTATTGTGATCTTCTGCTAGGACTGTCCTAGACATGTACTAATTATTCCCTATAAGGGAAACCACGGTCTCATCATTGTAGCTGTAGTATGATTCTCTATCCAGTGAAGTGTCATTTATTTTTCAAAGTCTATCTGAAATCTTGCTTCCTTGTCAAAAAGTAACCCAACTCTACCATCATAAAATGACTTAGGTTCTGTTGAAATTCATGTGAATTAGCTTTTCTCCTTGTTAACTAATTTTCTATTGACATGTAAAATTGTTCCTGTTAGGTAGTATTGATATTTCTTTATTTGTGCAAATCTATTCTGTAGCATATCTCCAGCTGAATGGCAAGTAACTCTAACTACAATTTCTTGTACATAGTAAAACATAACATTTGATGATTTGATTGTTTTAAGGAATTTAGTAAGATTGGTTGTCCAAACGGGTAAATCTCATTGCACTGATCAAATCAGCCAGGTTGATATATTCTGTTGTTTCTGAAAATAGCACTGTGTGGCCTTGATACATAGTGATTTCTGGCATAATTTTTACATTCATTCCCCAGAAAAAAGTTTATCAGACAGAAGTATTTGGGGGATAAAGACTAATTAAAAATTCATGGTTTTTGTGGTAATATCATTTTTATTACAAGTCAATGAATATAAAAATATATTCATGTAATGGGTTTAAAAAATGTGCTGTGAAATAGAAGTCAACAACTATTGAACTAATGGGTAGATCCATCAATTTTCTCTGTATTGCCCCTAGCAGAATTTTTTTTTTTTTTTTTTTTTTTTTTGCCAGTCCTGGGCCTTGGATTCAGGGCCTGAGCACTGTCCCTGGCTTCCTTTTGCTCAAGGCTAGCACTCTGCCACTTGAGCCACAGCGCCACTTCTGGCCGTTTTCTGTATATGTGGTGCTGGGGAATCGAACCCAGGGCCTCATGTATACGAGGCTAGCTCTCTTGCCACTAGGCCATATCCCCAGCCCCTAGAATTTTAATATATGATTTGTGTTCAAGCTACACTGAAAGGTGATAACTTCTTGCACATCGCTGCCTGTACACTCAGCTATTAAATCTCTATCTCTCTGTTAAGATCACAAGAAGTTATCATTGGAAGAGTCTTTTCAGATTCTGAGTGTTATTTCTTAACCATCAGAAAAAAGAAAATGTCTGTAAAACATTCCTTGCCATGATATGATACTACTATACTGTCATTTACCTCTGTGATCATTTCTATAAACAGAAACTTGATTGTTGGTCATCTGCAGTTGGGAAAACAAAAAAGATAAAAAGCTGTGGTCATCTTCTCTGTAATACTTCCCCTTTTCTTCCTGATTCTGGATATTGATGTATTTTACATTTTCTTTGAAGCTTTTCTTTATTAGTATCCTCAAGTAGTTGTACAAAGGGGTTTCAGTTCAACACGTCAGTTTGTGAGTACAATGAATCTTGACCATTGTCATTCCTTTCATTATTTTCTTCCATCTGTCCAAACCCTACCCATCCCCTCAATTTATCTAGCTCCATTTTCACATACATATGTTGAATATGATGACTGAATTTGTTCACCCTTTTCTATCCACTTTACATTCTATTAGATAAAGTAAACAGACCTTAGTTGTTTTGTTCCCTAGTATGACTCCCTTAGTAACTGTACGTTCTCCTACCCTAAGCAAAAATATCTACTTCATTCAATAACCATTCTTTCTCCTTTGGGTATTCAGAACCATCTGAGAATACAATGAACCAGGTAGGGTATGACTTTCCTTAATATAAAAATGTTCTTTCTATCATTGCAGCCCAAGTTTTTTAATAGCTTTTAAAACAGTAGCATCACATTCATGGCTTCTACTGAACTTGTGGTAGAAGCTCCAGGCCTCTTAATTTTTTGCCTGGGAAGTACCAGCAAGCCATGCATCTTTCATTTTGTCCTTAAGTAATTAATTTTGTTTGAAACACTGTGTAAGGCTCTCCTTTGTATTTTTATGCCTTTTATCATGTTGGTCCCCAGAAGTGCATGATGGTCAATGGGGAGAAAACCACAAGATTTTTGGTTGCTCTGGATGCTGAAAATCTGGAATAGCTCTAATGATTTACAGTAGGAGTTCCACACTACAAACTCCGAACCCTATGGATATTAAAAACATAAAAACAAATGGAAGAGAAATCTCCTGAAACCACTTGCCGACAAGAATTACAATTTACCTTTAGTAAAATTAAAATGGGAAGACAGTAGAGAAAATATCTGAATCCCGTAGAACGAGGCACTGTTTTTCATTGTCTGACAAAAACCGTCTGCCGTCCCCAGAGTTAGTGGAGGACTTTGTAAATCAGGACATTTATCATATGCAAGATGTCTTGTTTAGAAATACCAGAGAGGTTAAGAATATCTCCTCTCAAATCTTTCCTTGTCAGATTGTGAGGAGAAGAGAGATTGAAGGGGTACAATCTGTGGGCTCATTTGCCTCTGGGTGAGATAAGCAATGTACTACCATTGTGTGTCTCTGTGGGAAAAGCCAGAGGCTCTACTCTTCTTGACACCATCTCAGACTTGATCTCTCCTGTCTATCCAGCATTTCTTCACTTCAGGTTCCTCCCAGATTCCTGCAGGTGAATCCATATCTCAAGTTCTACCTCCTGGGAACAGAAACTGAGTCAGGAACCTGCTTTGAAATTGTCATGTTTGTTTAAAAATGTAAATCTGCAAATTCTATTTAATTCAGCAGATGTAGAAAGTGACCTACAACGCTGAGATTCCTCATTAGACAGGAAGCTTCTTGAGGGCAGGACTGATATCTAACTGAAGCTTTCTATTAATGTATTGCACAGCGCTAAGTTCAATGTAGAGTTATTTGCTGTATTCTGTAGACACTATGATCATTCAAGCTCAGCATAATTTTAATGGGGGAAAAACATGAACCCAATTCATATATCAAGTTTACATGTTGGAAGTTCATTTTAGGCAGATAGGCAAAGTATTATAGAAGCATGGAGGATCAAAGGTGTAATTTCAATTGGAGGTAAGATACGAATTTGGGATGAGTTCACAAGGCAGAATAAAAAGTAAAAGTGACTTAAATAGAGAAGAAAAAATAATATCAGCTAGTGGCTATTTATTATTTTATATGCTATACCCTGGGCTAAGTTTTTCACAAGCATTATATTTAGAGAATACATTTTATAAGTATTAAATTTAGACAATGATGTGTTGTTCCTACAGCAAATTGTAACTATTTCTATTTACTGTGACCACACAACCTGAATTTAGTAAGTAGGATAGTCAAATAAAACTCAAGGCAATCAGCAGAATTTAAATTTCAGTCCATCCATCAATAAAATTTAGTATAAATATGTCCTAAGATTTCTATTTTACAAGAATTATATATTAGTGAACATATATACATAGCCATATGTGTATATACACACACAAATATATATATATGTATATATATATATATATGTTCTCTGTACTGGAATTTACTATTAGCTGTATTTTCACAAAGAAAATCTTGAGACATCAAGTAATATTGAAATCTTGGATGTAGAAATTCAATTTTAGAATAATTTTATTGTTAACTCATCCCAAAGGAACTGAAGCACATGGAAAGGCCTACTATCCAGCATGTTTAGGAAGTCATCTTAGAGGTTTGTTAGGTTGTCACTGCTGGAGGTAAGTCAGTTTTCAGCTAGGAAGACAAGAAAATTGTTATGTGGCTGTGATTATTCAGATGCTTGTGGAAAGCAGAATACAGGGAGGGTTTTATTCATTTTCTTTGCCCTGCATTATTGAGCTAACCACTTGATATTTCTGTCATGTTGTAAATCCAGAAAGTTGCTATATTATGAATACCTCACTGCTTCAATTTATGCAGGGACATAAAACAGCTTCCTGAGTCTGGAATATTTATAATTATGAAAGTGAATCTGACTATAGTTGATGTCAAGTCCATCCAATCATATTTCCAACCAGCCAGGTTGTTTTCAATTTTGTCACTTAATGTATTCACCCAATCTGAAGTGTCAGGAAAACAAATAAGATGACAATTATTATTTATTTCTCATATGGAAAAATCAAGTCTGGTCATATAAATGGTCGACTTAAAACTTCAGAAAAAATGAAAAGAGAACTTGGAAGGTAAATGGATTAGAAAAGTAAATTGATATTTTTATATTGATATTTGTATAATAGTTCAATTTTTTAATAACTGTTGCTTTCCAACTAATTTATTTTAAATAGTTGTGCTGATTTAAGCAAATGCTCATAGATCATATTAATCTATTTCTAATCTACCCTTACCCAATTTTACAGTGACCCAATATAAGCAGACCACTTTTAACTTTGTTTTCTTTTTCCTTCTGTTGTCTCTACAGCACATTGTAACTATTTCTGTTTACTGTAACCACACAACCTGAATTTACTAAGAAGGGTGGCTAAATAAAATACAAGGCACTCAGCACAATTTAAATTTCAGTCCAGCCATGAATAAAATTTAGTGTAAATATGTCTTAAAATTATTCATGAGAGTTACTCATACTAAAAAGTCTATTCATTTTTATCTGAAGTTTAAATGTAACAGAGAATTCATTATTTTTATTTGCTAAATATGGTGACCATATACCCTGGGAGGTTTGTGCTTTTGTTAGAAAATATTTTTTTCTTTTCAATAAACTCAGCCCAGTAATCATATGCACTTAATTGTTCTGTGCAATTTTATGCAAATGAATTAACCAGTTGCAGCAAAATCCTATTTTAAAATTTATATTTGATTTTATAATCTTGATACTATTAAATAACTAAAATCCTTATTTTTGGACATTTTTCATCAGCATCAACAAGTGATACTGAGAGGGTTTCATTATGACTTGTCAATACAAGCATATGTACTTGACTGGACTCACCCCAACCATCCGTCCTCTCCCTACTTCCAAAACCAATCCCAACACACTTCATTGTTTTATTTTTCCCATGTGTGCATAAAGTATTCTGACTGCATTTTGCCTCTTATCCATTCCTAGAAATATCCACACCCAAGCAGATCTTGTGTAGAGTAATTGCTCAAAGAAAATACCCTTAGTAAATTACCTGTGTATTTCTTGTATTTCCCTTCAGTTTATGAAATCACAAAAGATGTCACAGACACCCATCTTTGTACAGGATGATGTTAGCATGTAAGATGAACAGAATAAAGAGAACTTTTAAATAACGATATAATAAAATGGTAGCCTAGCTTAGGAAATACGTACACACATGTGGAAGTGTGTGTGTGTGTGTGTGTGACAACTAGCATGTTTCTAATACTAACTTTGCATCAGCAGTTTGTTGAGTATGTACCAAGAATGTAATTTACTTTGTCTAATTTTTTGAGACTTATCACTACTAGGTGAATCAAAACCTTCTCAAGGCTATTTCTTAGCATTTGCCTCTCCCATCAGAGACCTTGTATAAAGAGATTTAAAAGTCGTTAGTAAAAATTCATACAATTGGTGTGCCTTCCTCATATTTCTTCCTTCTAATCAGTTTGCAATATAACGGGCTAAAGATATTGATGACAACAGTCTCTTTTTAGGATCTTGTCAGTGTCCCCTTAGAGACATGAAGTACATTTGAACCTATGCAAGCCTCTGCTACTATAATATGGCTTCGGAAACTTTGTAGTTCCCATGAAATTGTAATGACCTTCTACCTGGCTCTCATGGGACTCCTTTTCTTACAACCCAGATACTGTACTTTGAGGAAGACCAGACAGCCTGAGGAGACCACACATATGGACATCAATTTGGGTTCCTAGCCTGCACTAATTTGCCAGTGATGTGAAGGGCTCATCTTGCAGCTGGATCATCTAGCATCTATTGGGGTCTCCTCAGCTGAAACCACAGAGACCAAAGACGAGTCAGTGCCACACCACGTCAAACTGCTGAATAGTGAGTAGGATAAATCATTATTGTCACTTAAGCCACTGAATATTATAATGACTTGTTATTATAGTGGTAGAAAAACTATTTGGATACCTGGAAAAAGGGTTTTTCTGTAACAAAACGCTAGACTGCAAGGTGCTGGCTTCATATTCAAGTGGCTAGCAGGAACAAATGGGCTTTAAGAGATTGTTGTGGAAAAGCTGAGGCTGTGACTGAACAGATCAGAAGCCTAAGGAGACTGACAGAAAGGACTTAAAAGAGTCTAGGGTTAATGTTATTAGAAGGTGCTCTTTTCCTATTCTTTCTGTTATTTTCTTATGCCAGCGGTCACATCCCAATTTCAGACATTGCACTCAAACAACCAGTTGTTGGGGTTCAGCTTTGGCCTTGAGGGGGAAGGGCAATGGAGAGCGCTCCTGAGATGCCGCCCTTCCCCCAGCCCTGGGGGAATGCGGAAGCAGGCCACAATTCTCTGGGTCTGGAACCAGAAGAACTGGCTTTGCAACCAGCCCCCCAACTTTCTCGCCAGCCCATGTGCTCCCCATTCTCGCGGGCTTTTTGCCCCTGTGGTGGTCCTAAGCAAGTGACATTAGCTCATGAGGGGGTCCTATGACAAGCTCGCCAGCCTATCACCAGCTCTCTGATTGATCACCCCTTCTCTCATCGCCCCCTACTATATCAACTGCTAGCCACTCCCTTATTAAATCAGATTTGCTCTTGAAGTGTCTCCGAGATCCGAGTAAGCCTGGCTTTCTTCACAGGTAAGGAGGGAGGTAAAGCGATCTTGTATGGCCGCGTGCACCTGAGGTCTTTCCTGAGCCCCCCACTCCACTCTGGCCTTACCTGAGGGTCGGGTGACCAGGGGAGAGGGTGAGAAAGGGAGCGGTTAGAATAGAGTAGAACCTGAACCCCCGCACCAGGGGAGGCGACCCGAGCCCAGCAACCAGTAACAGTGGGAATGCAAGGTAGAGAAAAAGCTCAAAAAATAGATAGTTTATGGATTTATGGCTATGACTTTTGTCTAATGAAACAGGTTTATAAATCCATACAAATACACTCAAATAAACTCATGGACATTTAAAAAATAAGATCCTCTTGATTTGAAAATAATATAAAATCAAAGGAGGGTTCTGGGTCTAAATTTTCTATGTTTAGAAGGTAGACAGAGAAAATTACTTAGCTGCAAAGACAGTTTACTTCTTACAAAAAAGCAAACAGAACTCAAAGAAGAGCTGAGATTCTGGAGGGCATAGATAAGATTTGGTAGATCACTGCCAAGAATCAAGACTGACCTCCAGCCAAGGAATTAGAAGGATATAATTGGTTGGATGCTTGAAATTCAAGAAATCCCTATCTTTGGGTTATCTCCCATCTTCACACACTGGATGAAAATATCTATGGAGGTTATCCTACCATCATGTGTTATACGTAAATAGAGAAGATAAATTACTTTTTAGTTTACAGGTCTTTGGGTTGAGAATAACTATACTAAATTGAGCCTAAAACTGTGGTCTTCACTCCTACCTGGATCATATATATCATATATATGTGTATATATATGATATATATATATACATATCATATATATGATATGTATATATATGATATACATACATATATATGTGTATATATATATATGGTTAGACCCTGCACATCTTGCCTCACATTGATATTCTCAAATAAGATCAAACTGGGCCAGAATCTAGGGGAGAGAGGTGAATGTGTGCATGTTGCAATTTGTGGGCAAATGGTTGGCTGCATATTATGCTTTCAGAGATGATCATAACCTTTCTGGACTGGTGATATTTTAGAACTTTACTACTCCACATCAAATTGTCTGTAGTGAGCTTAAAGCCCCTCCCCTTGAACTGAGAGAGGACTTCTTGATCCACTTGACTAATGAGAAACAAAGAGGGTAGGCTTTAAAAATGTCATCGTTCATGGGATGTTCACTTTAGCAACCAGAAGGCTATGTAAGAATGTTCAGTACATGGGGAAAACTAACATTGCCTAAGGCTAAACCATGTAGATTTTACTGAGTGAGTCCTGTCCAAATTTTAGGTTCATGAGAAAAGTAATACATAAATTTACATTTTTTAAGACTCTAAAATTTTAGAGTGGTTTATTATGTAGGAAAAAGAACGCCTCTGAATAAATCAGATCATACTTTAGATAAACTGTGAGTGCTTTCAAGGTTTCTGTAACAAATTATTACCAACTATCTTTTGTAATAGGGTATGTTTTCTCTTGGAAAGTGAAGATGCTATATAGTCATCTTTTAAGTTCTTCTAATTCTTTTGGGAAGTACTACACACAATTTTTTCTTAAAAACCCAAACAATACCAAAGGTTTTAATATAAACTAGCATGCACTACTGCTTTCCTTCCTTCTCCCTTAACTCTTCAATTCAACATCTTTCACCTTTTTAGGTTCATTTCTTTTGGTATTTATTTCTAATCTTATTTATAACTAGGATTCATAAACTACTATTTCTTGATTCATCAGTTTTAGTACTTTCCTTGCTCTTCTTGTCAGATTGTACTTTGCTTGCTGCTATCAATCACCTCGTTCTCAAGCAGTCCTGTGCTGCCAATAAAATTACATAACAATTCAGCGTTACTGAATATTCAATGTATATGTCAGTGGAAAAATGGTGAATAATATTCATTGTCAAGTGACATGATTATGCATTTTGCTTTGAATAGAATTCATATTTGCTTCCTTCTTTCACTTGCTTAACTCTTTTAACATTTCACCAAATCTACATGCTCCTATAAATCTGTTAAATGTTTCTCAGTACAAGTTGTTCACAATTTTTATGTGGTGGATGTGTGTGTTTCTTGAAGATATAATATTTGCAGTTATCCTGTAGAATGTTAACTGCCTCATTTGGATATGAGGTTATACAGGAATCTGGGACAATCTGACCTTTATTTTTGCCCTTGAAACTTCTTTAATATGAAATGGTTCTCATTTGGGTCTTCTGTCAAACTTACCTCTGAAAACCTACCTTTTTATTATTTGGGGAATCAGCTAATGCACTTCCAGAAGTGGGGTCCACTATTTGGACAATATTCTGTTATTCACTTTCTATTTTATTGTTCTCCTTCTGAGAGGTTTCACTTTTCTTTTTAACCATTTTTTTTTAAAAATGGTACTTTTAGCTACAGCATTTTTAAGTGTCAAGTATTATTTTTCTACAATTGTTGCTTTTCTATACACCCCAATAGTCTTATTTCCATGATGCGCATTTTCCCTTTTCTTTCCTTGTAAATCATTAAGACACAATCTTTGTTGCATTGTTTATTTTGATGTTTGTGATAAAGCTATTTTCAGTGATCTGATCATTCTTGATACACATTTGTATAAAACATTGCATAGTTAAAGCTAATTGAAAGGACTATAGTTTTGGTGGTCAATCAGACAGTTTTTCTCTGGGAGTAATTAGGTAAATCAGAAAGCATGCTGTTACCTTGTACCTGAATGGCATGTATAGCTGTTGCTTTCCTGAAGCTGAGTTTTTCATCAGTAATTAATTTTGCTTTTAGTATTGAGGCAAATCATAACCTTGTGCCTGGGCTTGGAGTCCAGAACTTCTTTGGTTACATTTCCCTAGTAAAATATTCAAATGTGAGCTTGTATACACATCACCTGAATTGTTTGCCTACACACAATGAAATGGACCTCATCATTGAACATGTGATTCAGCAAGTTTAGAATGGGACCTGACAATACACATCCCTAACAGTTCATCAGATCTAGAACTTTCAAGTCAGTCTTACGTGTGTGCTCACCTTGGGGAATGAGTGAAAAATCTGTTTATAAGACTGAGTGGTCTAGACAATCCCTTTGCTTCACCCTCTCAAAATTTCCTCCTGATTTCAGTTCCATTTAATACCGAGACTTGCCAGGATTATTTTGAAGTAAATAAACTGTTTTTCCATCTAAACTCTCTTCCATTCTCTATTCTCTTTACAGAAATATTGGACTGAGTTATATCTTTTCTGGTGATTCCTTTGCCATTTCTCTTCCTTCTACTTCTACTTCCTTCTTTATATCCCAAGGATATTTCATTGATGCTAGAATCTAGGAATGTGTGTGTGTGTGTGTGTGTGTGTGTGTGTGTGTGTTCTTTCCTGTTATTTGCAAGTGTGATATTTCAAGGAGAAATCTGGAGAACAAATTGTTGGAATCATTTCTATATGGAGTGTTATTTTGAATAGAATAACGATCACCCTGATATCTATTGCTTTGAAACAGATGAGCAAACCACAGTATTTTGATCCCTGTTAATTTTAGTTTTAGGACTATGTGAGAGCACTATGTTCTCTGTGTTGACCAGAGTAGAATCACTTGAAAACCAGAAACTATATAGTAGCTATATAGTATATAGTGCTATATAGTAGCTTCCAATTGCTCAAAATAGTCAGCTGACCAGAATAACATACTTACAATCATCCAAGAAATACCTTGTACAAAAAGATTTATACTCTTTAATGAAAATTATATCTAAAAATGATTTTACTTTTCTGTTTTCTTATACAATGTCCATTTGTTTATTTCAGGAATATGCTTAGTTAATTCTTACTTTAAGAAAATTTTAAATGCTCTCAAAAGTTGAGAGCTGTAACATCGAATACAGCTTGTTACTCATAGCCATATTATACTAACTTCTATTTCTTTGGTCACATTAATTCACACTTTTGTTAGCCATACATAGCAGCCAAGAGATGTAAGGTATTTTCATTGTCATAGGATATTCTATTGGATAGTACAAATATAGTCTTCTTTATTTACATAATAATAAAAATATGTTACCAACTTTGAATGAAAAACACCTTTGTAAATATTATACATTTTATTTAAGAACTTCATTTTGAAAATATCAAGGTCTTCAGTATATGTCCCAAATGGCCAAACACATTTCTAGTTGGATAATGGTAATTGGGAGATGGAAATTATTTACTCCCCAAATGCTGGATGGATTTGTGCAAAATCATTTGCATTCTGCTAAAGTGGAGTTATACCCTTGGGAGTGGAGGCCTACAGCATATTGCAGTCAACCCCACCCATTCCCCTGTCTGCTTAGTGTCAAGAGAAGGCATACTGAAAAACTGAGCCTCTGCAGGTGTCCTCTGTCAACTGGGATTCCAACAGGATTTCTCAGGTTGGACAGAGTGTGTAGCTTATTTGCAAAACTGTCTACTTTCCCTTGGCAACTGTGTGTCCAAGCCTAAATGCTTAATTCCAAGGCTGAGCAACACACTCATACATTCTGGGTATATATTTGTTGACCTTCAGATCCTGGTTTAATTGTGTATTGATCATGCAAACATTAAGGGCTATTTATTGGATCCCAATGGGAACCTATTTTCCCAGTCAAAGGATGATAAATGTTTATATTCCTGTGGTTAATTTTTTAGTGCTTAAAAATCTACTTAAACAGTGAAAAAATAGACATTTTAGTAATTATCTGCTCATAATAACGTGCACATTGAAATAATATCATGAAAATATGGTAGGAACTTATATGCTTGGGGACTCAGGAAGGAAGGGAGGGAGGGAGGGAGAGAGAAAGAAGAGAAGGTGGGAAGGATCAAAAATAGAAAGAAAACGAGAGAGCAGAAGGAGATGCAGACAGACATATAGGTGGTAGGTAGAAATATTGATTTAGATGTTCAAGAATTACATGATTTTCTTAATAAACTCCTTGATTAATTACATTTAAGTTCCAGTTACTTATATTTTTGTCTTTGTGGTTGTCTGGAAAGGCATGTCCAGAAGACTTCCATAAAAATAGCTGTAGCTTTTTTCTTTTTTACTGTTTAAATTATATTTAAAAGCCTGGCTGCCCAAATTTTGTTCCACATTTTCTCAATTGCTGCAAAACTTGTGATTTTTAATTGGATTTGTGAGTCTGCTCCACAGATCTTCAAGCTGAGAAGAAAAATTCTGTGACATATCATTAAATATAGAGATGTGATAAATATATAAATATTAAATAGAGAAACAAATTCAAAAGAATATTATGTTATGTCATTCTTAACCTGTATTTTTTCAAGTGAACAGGGAGAATTTTTATCCATTTAACACTTTCTTTATAGCACAGTGCCTAATCTTGTCATTGATTAAGGACCTATTATCCATCTTGTCCATCAGTTCACCATGAATGTACTGCATTATGGCATAGTCCTTGAATAGATAAGATTAATGAACTTGTAACAATTAGAGAAAAATTGATGGATAAATTGTGCTGACTAGGACTGCCATTAGAGTTCAAGAAAGAGCCAGATCTGTAAAGAACAGCCTAATTGCTTAAAATTTTTATGTAACGTGGACAGTACTGAACCTGGCTGAAATAAAAAGGACAAAAGGATAAAAAATGAGGAATGGATGAAAGACTAAACAAGGCATATTGGAGAAATTGAGAAGGAGAAAGAAGAGAAATAGCAGAAACTGTGTATTTTAGCATTACAGAGAGCACTGTTTACAAGGAATAGGAAGTTATGTCAGAAACGGACTTGAAAGGGGGTAAGAATATTTAGAGAGGGAAAAAAAGAAGACTGAAGATTATTGACTGAGGGTGATGACTATGAGATGAATTTCAAAAAAGAGATGAACTTGAACACACCAGAGATCAACATGGAAGATGAATAATAATCCCCCAAGTATAACAAAAATTAATAAGAACAATGCACGAATAGTGAGATAGGTTGCTCTCATTCTCTGTCTGTCTGTCTGTGTCTCTCTATTTCTGTTTCTCTCCCCATTTCTCTGTTTCTCATTCAAGTGTTTCTACTTCTATTGAAACTTCTGGAAAATACTGCATTCATAGATATAAGATACCCTTTGAGATAGTTACCTTTTATAAAAATCGTAGGCAGGACTCTAAGGAGATGGGAGATATTTATTAAACATGACACGACAAAACTGCACTTGAGATGCATTTGTTCTTTATAGTCTGAATGCTATATGTTTGTGAATTTTCATTCAGTGATCACTTCTGGAAAGAGCATATGGTTTTACAATTCTGCTAGTTACTAACTGAAGAACCTTATAAAAATACCAGACTTATGAGAATTTCAAATTTCTTCAACATTAATAGAATAAATACTTACACTCCTTACCTAGTAGGAGTTTTATGAGGATAAATATTAGTTCCCAAATTCCTCAGTGAGACGAGTTACGGAATAATCTTTGGTAGTTTAAGCCAGAAGGAAATTAGGATTTGGGGAAACTTACATGATTGACAAGAGAAAGAATCAAGGCTAAGACCAGAAATCTGGGCAGAGCGAATCAAAGGGCTGTGTCTTGAAGGAGGTACCATTGAAATAAGTCTTGTTTTATGTGATTTCTGTCTTTGGATCTGTCTGCTTGGGAAGTAGATTCTGAGGGAAAATGAAGTGTCAAGTCAGAATTTTGCTGAACAAAATAAAACCAGCAAGGAAAATCATTCACAGCTACTGCAGTAGTAAAAACATGCAAGAAGCCAGCAGGAACTGACTTCTACAGAAGAAGTTTCCAGAGTTGGGGTAAGAGGAAGATGGAAGTCCATTTTCTTCTACTGATAGGCTTTACCCAAAAAGAAAGTAAACTTTCTCTTTTTTCCCCTGAAGGCCAGAGGTGATTTTACAACTTGGGACTAGGTGTTCTTTCTAGTTTGTTTTTTATCCTCTTTCAGAAAATGAAAAGAAGGTTTTGTCTCCTTGATTACATTTGAAAGGAATGGCCTCTGGGTCCTAGAGAAAGATGGTTTCTGGTTGTTAGGCTAACAAGAGGCTTTAAAATGTAAATCTAAAAAGAAGCTTTAAAATGTATTTCCATATAAAAAAAATGTAAGAATGTGCAGGTGGAAGTTTCCTGGGAGAGAAAGAAAAGGTGGAAGAACGAGTCACTCACACAGGCCCAGAGGCCTGCCTACTTTGTGACAGATGTACCTCCTGTGAGGTACCTTAGCCTGTATTACCGCTAAGACCACTGGATCCCCGGGACAATCTTTTTTATAATGCAAAGTGGGATGGGGGTGCATTCACACAAACATGTGTGTGTTTGTGTGTGTGTGTGCAAGCCCCTCCTCCCCATGCGTGCGCATGTGTGTTTAATGAGCAGTAGGCAGGACATTATAAATAATTATAATGTGCCTAGGAGAAGGTCAGAAGTTAGGAAAGAAGTGTGGCACTGGAGTGATTGAAGACTTATTTACAAGTAAACAAATCCACTCAAAAGAATTAGCCAACAATTTACAGGCACTGCAGAAGCAAAGACAAATCTCTTAAAATTGTGCCATCCCATGAGCAATCCTCAGTACAGAATTACATCCAGAAGACATAAAATCGTACTGTGAATGTGAAATTGGAGACAATTTAAATCTTTATTGCAGACCCTTAAACTTGCCAGACGGAAGATTGTATTACATGATGCATGGCAGCGGATCTTTGAAAATCTTCCTCAGAGTGCCACTGTCTCTGCCCCAATGTTTCCTCAATTGCTTTCTCTAAAATTCAGTTTTGCAGAGGAATCCACGTCCATCTTCCCTTCTCTCTTCCCCCTTCCCCTTCTCCTTCTCCCCCTCTCCTCCTTTCTCTGTCTCTTTTTTTCTCCCCTCTCCCAGACTTAAAATTCCCTTGGAAGTGTTCTCTGCTTCGTCTCATGCAAACATTTGCATCCTTCCTGACTTCTCTACTTCTGCTTTCTCTCTGTCCTTTAATGATCAAGCAGTAAAATAGAACATGTAGTCTTGCTAGACCTCAGAACAGCAATGCTTGACTCTGAGCACTTGCCCCTTCTCACCCCACAAAATAAGAGTAGGCACATGTGTGCTGAGAGCCAGGATGAAGAGCTCTACCTTGTTCATGCTAGCTCTTCAGCACCTGCTTAACACAGGGGTGGCACTGGTTAGAATTGTTAACTTTTACCTTTCTAGCAGAACTGTTGAGAACAGAATTAGTCAAGGTGTTAACGAATTACTGAGTCTCCTGCAGGAACAGACTAGCCCGTCAGTATGTTTGCCAGCTAGAAAGCAATGCTGAAAAGCTTCCTATGTTTGGAAGATGGTAGCAGTGATTTGAATATCGCAAGGAGTATGCTCACTGTTTACTTTTCTCACCAAAACGGAAGAATCAAAATCTAACAGAAGAAGGAGAAGAGAGATGAATGAAAATGAATGAGAGGAATGGGGGGGGGCGGGGATTACTTAAACATGCTCTTCATTGCCATCTTTCCAGACTTTCTGCTCATCTCAGACCCCAGACCATGTCATTGGATTCCAGACTGTCTGAGTAATTGCCAGTTTCCGATACTGTGGCCCCTTCCCCTTATTTGTGTATCCATAAAAATGCTATTATAAGACCATCTTATTTCAAACAAGTATTGAGTGGTTTAGCTAATGAAGTTTATATGGCAATCTAATTATAGTGTTTCTTCTCAGTGAAACTCCATTAACATTGTTTTTCAAGAGACTATATGCTAAAACTCTTTCATCAGGTTAAAAGAAAATCCTTCTGATGAGAAAGGAGAAAAAAAATAAATAAAACCACACAAGAGAGAACGTAAAAGGTTTGCAAAAGAAAAGCTTCTAGAGAAGTCTTTAAGATGATGTATTTATTGTATATACACATAAAAGACTGTTTTCCAAGTATTGTACACAGTACAATACTAGATGAGTAGCAAGGTGCTCATCATACAACACTGCAAATATTCCTACAGCAGAACTGAAAGATCAACATGGATCATTTCAGTGTATCAAAAATACAAAAAACAAACCAAAAAACAAACAACCCCCCCCCCAAACAAAACCCATGACTGGGAGTCACTGTTTCACTGTTCTGATAAGTAGAAGCTTTTGAATGTTCTTCCTGACTCAGAAGCCTGAAATCTATAAACTCTAATGGTGCCTTCACACTGAGAATCAAAGGACAACCAAACAGCAACAATATACTCATGCTACTCATCACAGAAGCTAATTGGATATATTGAAAGTCAAGATCAAAATTATAAACGTTCATGGTCCCAGAGCTAGCGCCCCTAGAACTAGTTAAAACTGTTTCTGTCTTTTTTTGTTTGTTTGTTTCATATTCAAGCTCAGAAAATTGTCACTTCATTTGGAAATACCATCTTAAAAATATTAAATAAAATACAGTAAAACACCTACCATTTGGAGAAGTAAAGATCCTGCCCGAGGTCTAATCAAAGGTGGTTCCTGAATGGATCCACAAAAGAACAGAGCAGGGGGCTGATAACCTACAAACTATTCTCAGAAATGCCAAAGGCTCACATAGGGACTCAGTTTCCAGCTCATGCCTTGATTTGGGATGATTCCACGTTTGCATAAATTAACCACAGAACTATAATATTTTCCTGCTAGGGTTCCAAATTTAAAACCCTACTCTGCCTTCAGGTCTGTACTACAGATCTTCATAAAGCAAGTGAAGTTTTGATGGAGTTGACAGCAAGTAACCTCAAATATTTGATCTGCTTCTTGCCTCTCATCTGCTTAAAAGCATTGTTTTCTGATTTTCTTTTGCCTGTGTGCTTAGTGGTAGATCTCTCAAAAGATGTGTAGTTCGGGTGGCTTTGGCAAAATGCTTTTATGCTTCTTCTCTTATATAATAGCCAGAAATGGTTAGATCTGGATTCAGTTTAAAAACATATTTTTAAAAATATGCAAACCAAATAAACAAAAGCAAAAAGGGAGTATTTTGATTCACTTAAACCTCATTATACATATCATCAGACATCTAAAGAAGCAGCTACTTTCTGATTTCTTCCATTCTTTCTTTCTTTCTTTGCTTATTGTTGTTATTGGTCTTGGACTTTGAACCCAGTGCCTGGACCCTGTTCCTGATCTCTTTTGCTGAAGGCTAGAGCTCCTAGCCACAGCTCTACTACTGGTTTTCTGGTGGAAATTACAGTCTCTTGGATTTTCCTGTCCAGGCTAGCTTTGAACTGATATTCTCAGATCTCAACCTCCTAATCAACTAAGATTACAGGCATGGGCCACCAGCCCCTGGATTTCTGATTAGTTTCACAAAGAAATGGTTTCAAAAGCAAAGACATGTCTTACACAAAGAATTTGAAAATCTCTGGCTATTTTTAAAGGCACAGAACCGAAATTTTGTACTAAAATCATTTATAATGGTTCTTCTTGTTTTATAACATCATCAAGGATGAGTAGATCATTTTATCAAATCTCTCTCAAGCTGGTTTCCATTTTCTAGGAGTGGTCATGTTTCCATTATATTGTGAAGACAGTGTCTTCCACTGAGATCTTTCTAACTGTGTCATATCAAATTATTGGTAAATTAGTACAAAGGTTTTTAGAAGAAAATTAAAAGTGCTAAACTTCCATTTTGTTGAATGTAATTTAATTCATGAGTAGAAATGTCCCTTGTGTTGATTTTACTTGCAAGAAATTCTAATAACCTAAATATTAAAATAGGGAATTGATCGATTAAAATATTTAGCAGAATTATACAATGAGAAATTTATTTTCAAACCATGGTAAATGACTAGAAATTATGAAATGGAATGTAACTACTAAATATCTTTATTGCTCATTGATGAGGTTCATGTTCTGTTCCCTTTTTAGTCATTTAAACAGTTCCATATGTGTATATTAAAATTGTTTCTTAAATGAAAATCTATATTACCCAATTTAAAAGTGATCTTTACAATTTCCCTTAGAAGGTTTAAAGAAGTAAATTTATTCATGGGGTTGTAGGAGCTACAGCTAAATAAAAGTAGTCCCTGAAATAGGAGTGATTTTTGTTTCCTTGTTAACTTTTATTCTGCATTTATATTCACCAGACAGGACACCATTAGCTTAGATTTACACAACTAAATGTGAAGTGTAAAGTAAGCAAATCACAAATTAATCTGTTCTACAAAAACAGGTAAGAGAGGAAGTGTTTTACCTGGTGTCCCATCAGTACAGATAACAGTCTTCAAGAGTAGTGTGAATCAGTGAGTCTTTGCTCAGCTTTTTTTTCTTTTTATTCCCATAATTTAAAAAAATACTTCCGCAACTAAGGATTTGCAAGACTTGAATTATGGAAATTTTGGCATGATGGCTATCAAATAACATGTATTAGAATATGCAGATTAAGAGTACTTAAAATCTAGGCATTTTATAAGGATGGCTAATTGATGTTGAGTAAAATAATGATACACTATTCACTATTATAGCTGAACATGAGATATGGCTAAATAAGCACTTAACCATTGTATATACAGTTACTTAGAAAATACATTAATGGTGGGAATTCTACTAAAGGAATAGATTGTGGATGTCTCAGGAGATGAGGTTGAGAGGATCTGAAAGAGAGCACCGTGGAAACACACTGAAGGAAACACGGTCGAAACTACAGCTGTCTTTTTAATGCACCTGATAGAAACTTTTGTGCACTTGAAGGCACTTCATTAAAACATCTACAGTTTGTCTAAGTGTCAAATATAGCATTTTATCAATGAGATGCAGCACTGGAATATTGTTCTAAGGCAAATAATCACCAATTGTAGCTTGGGTTCTTAGTATTTATGAATGTGTTTCAATCATGAAATTTAAAGTACCAGGTAAAATTCATAGGATCATAGAAAATACTCTGTTCTATTAGAAAGTGAATAGAAACAGATATAGGTAAATTATAGATAATCTCCTGGCATCATAAACTAGGCAATGATCTATTAATACACTTACATACATAGGTGGGAAAGGAGACAGACATAGAGCAGAGAGATCCATACCTGAGATTTTGATGGGACAAATATAGTATGGTTTGGTATCAACTTTGTACTTATTTAATCACAGTTTTTTTTAATTTAAACAAGTATGGTAAAAGATCCAAGCATATAATATTGGCACAAGTTAGAAGGGTCAAAACCTCACAAACATACTTCATCTGATTTCACACCCTTGAAACATTGGTTCTGAAACCATGCACATGTAGAGATCAGCTGTACCTCCAAGATAAGTTTTTGGCAGTTGCTAATAAAGAACCTGTGATGTCCTGGCTTGTCACATGTTTACTGAATATCATTCAGAGTACACAGTATAAGAGTGGGGAGAATTATGTTTTGTATTGTCTTCTTTGAAGTTTTGGGTCTCTTTTCATTCTCCTTTCCCTTCTCTGTCTCCTTCTCCTTTTCTCTCTCCTCTCATGGTTTGGCTCCTTTCTTTCCTCCTCCTCCTCCTCCTCCTCCTCCTCCTCCTCCTCCTCCTCCTCCTTCTCCTCCTCCTCCTCCTCCTCCTCCTCCTCCTCCTCCTCCTCCTCCTCCTCCTCCTCCTCCTCCTCCTCCTTCTCCTCCCCCCCTCTTCCTCCTCCTCCTCCTCCTCCTTCTCCTCCCCCCTCTTCCTTCTCCTTCTCCCCCCTCCTCCTCCTCCTCCCCCTCCTCCCCCTCCTCCTCCTCTTCCCCCTCCTCCCCCCTCCTCCTCCCCCCTCCTCCTCCTCCTCCTCCTCCCCCCTCCTCCTCCTCCCCCTCCTCCCCCTCCTCCTCCTCCTCCTCCTCCTCCTCCTCCCCCCTCCTCTTCCTCCTCCTCTCTTTTGGAAAATAAAAGCACTTCTTTCTTCTTCCCACTCTCCCTCCCTCCCTTCCTTCCTCTCTTTCTCTCCCTCTATCCTTCCTTCCTTTCTCTCTCTCTTTCTTTCTTTCTTTCTTTCTTTCTTTCTTTCTTTCTTTCTTTCTTTCTTTCTCTCTTCCTCTCTTCCTTCCTCCCTCTCTCCCTCCCTCCCTCCCTCTCTTTCTTCTTTCTTCTTTCTTTTTCTTTGTTAATCTCCAAGAATGATAGGAAGGGAAGGAGAGTAGAGTGAAGAGAGAGGAGACCCATTATCTAAAGAGAACATATGCTTCTAAAGCAATAGCATTGTTTGGAACTTTCCAGATCAACTATGATCACTTATATAAGGTGGTCAAATAAACAGTGCAACATCAGGTATACTTTTTTACTCAAAAAGTTTTTTTTCTTTTGTGCTAATATGGACTCAAAATGAACAAAATGTCTTGCAAAAATTCAACAAAGATTGTGATACTGAATTTACACAGGCATGCATGAAAACTAGGGTCTTTGTAGGAAATAACTTCCTATCCAATCTCACAGTGCAAGGCAGACAAATATCTGTATTAAATAACAAGCACCCAAGAAGCTGACAAATAGTGATGCAAACCTCCTTCTGGTGTTACATGGGTCATACATTTCCTTGCCAAACTATTGGCAAACGTTGGTTTTCTCCTTAGCCTTACGGAATAATAGAAATTTATACCCACCGAAATCAATCCAGATTTTACTTATTGCTTAGTCTTGCTGCTCTGATTTTACCATCCCGACTCCCTGCTTTCTACCACAAGTCAATGTAAGCAAACTCATATTTAAACCAGAGAAGGGAATATTTCTATTCCTGCACTTGGAAAAAGAGAAACATTTGTTATCCTATCCAGTCTCTCTCCCTTAGGTTTCTTACACAGGATTCTCCCCTGCCCACTCCAGTGAGGGTATGTGTGTTCTAAGTCAAGGGAATCTGTTAAAAGTGAGGCATCTGGTTGCTCAAAGATCAAAACCAAATCTTCTTTTGGTCTCACGTGAAGAACTGTGCAGTCTGGGACTCACTGTTCTTAATTCAATTACAGTCCCCCTTTTTTATTTATTTTTTCTTAAATCGAAGGCAGAGCACAACACAAGACAGACAAGGGGAAAAAATAACAAAGAGAGAATCATGAGCCATAGGCTCTCTGGACATTTTCCCTAGGCTTCAAATCAAGATCAAAAATGCCCAGACAGCTGAAGTCAATTTCACAGGAAACAGGATTCTTTGTTACTGGGGACAGTATCTCAGACTACTAAACCTAAAGCTTGCCAACTTGTTCTATACACTTCAACTTCTCAAGGCCTTATAGTACCACTAACTAGTATTCCAGAACCTGAAACATAGTTTACTTTTACTTTATTTTTTTTGGTCCAAAATGCCTAATATCCTTCCTTTGCTACTAACCAGTTGACTATATTTAGATTGAGCTGATCTTTTAGTAGGTTTTTGTTTTTATTAAAAATTATTATTATGTTTTGCTCATCCTGGGCACTGTCAATGAACTTCTTTTGCTCAAGGCTAGTGCTCTCTACCAATTTATTGGACACAAGAGTCTCAGAGACTTTTCTGCTCAGGCTGGTTTTGAATCACCATCCTCAGATCTCACCCTTTGAGTAGCTAGGATTACAGATGTGACCCACTGTCTCCCAGCTTCTTAGTAATCTTTTTAAACCTAACATCTAGACCCACAGCAGACTATGCTTAAGGCATGTTTGTTTGTCTTTTCATTTTATTTTTAAGGAAAATGCTACACAATTCTTAGTTGTTGGTGCCAAGCTCTTTGTAGGTATTTTGGGAGACAGGAGGTTGGGAACAACGCCTAATTTTCAAGCACTTATCCACACACGATGAGTTTTATTAAAAAAAAAAAAACTATTGAAGTCTATGTTAAGAACCTAATATTTCCAAAAATTTGATTACCAACTTCATAAACATTTGATATTCTGTGATGTTAAAAAAGTATTTAGAACACTTACGAATATTCATTTCATGTTACATATGCTGCAAAATTAAACAAAGCATGTAAAAGGAGACATTGTAACCAGAAAAATTAAGAATATCTGACAATTGTAATATTTTTGTCCATACGCTCACGGCTATTATTGGTTTATAGGGAAACACATTACTTTGGAAACCAATGCTGTAGCCCAGCCCCTTTCAGATTTCCTCATGCAGATGTTAGTTTCTGTGCACACAGATTTCCTAACCTGTCACCGAGGTTTTGGCTCTGTGGATCTGCGTAATATCTGTAGATTCTGTGAAGCTTCCCTACAGTGGGCCACCCTTTGAATAATACAGTTCTAATCTACACAATGCTTTTTTTTTCTTAAACTGGACCATTCCTGATCCAGGTTCATTTTTAATATCATCCTTTCCAAGGGCCCCAAAGATAGGAAATGAATCCTGCCTTTGACTTTGACCCAGATTGCGTATATTAACTGACTGTGATCATTTGTTTGTTCCTTTCCCTCCTTCAGAAACTGTCTTTATTTGCCTAAATAAATGCATACTAGAATTTCTCTAACTCACACCCACTGAAGGCCACTGGTGGTCAGTGAAAGATGCTTCTGGAAATGGATTCTTACTTCTCTCAATTCCACAGAATAATTAGTACCAACTGCTGAGGAGTGGGGGGGGGGCCAGAGATTCTACAGACTTATGAATGAGATTAAATTGAAATGAATACTATTTATATTTAAGCTGTTACCTTGAACTGTTCAGAAATGATTTTGACTTAAGTAGGTTGAATATTCTCTGAAATAGTGTTTACTTTTCCCTGAAAAAAATCACGCAGATAATTAATTTACTTAGCAAACTTTTAGGTCAAGGACAGGACAAAGAAAAGGGTAAAATGCTGTGTAAAGATTCCAAATGTGTCCTGGGCCAGTGACATTTTGCAGTAGTTTTGATACGCAGACATATTTCAAAATTTTTTTTGTTTATTTGTTTTGCCAGTCCTGGGGCTTGAACTCAGGGCCTGAGCACTGTCCCTGACTTCTTTTTGCTCAAGGTTAGCACTCTACCACTTGAGCCACAGCGCCACTTCTGGCTTTTTTCTATATATGTGGTGCTGAGGAATCAAACCCAGGGCTTCATGAGCACTTTACCACTAGGCCACATTCCCAACCCCTTCAAATTGTATATACCTTACAAATTTGTAGGCAAAGAGTTCCTGAGATAAAAGTAGCAAACTTGGTAAACCATTTATTTGTTAATCCTACAAGTGATCCTTTTTACCTCTTGTGCATTAGACACTGTTTAATATATCACTGAATAAAACAACCACACAAATATGAATAAAGTATCAACTACTAATCAAGTTAGAAGGAGAGGTATATTACCTGGCTAATGACAAGATAGGTAAAGGACTTAATTTATTGAAAACATCCCATTTCTTCTTTACCTAGTAGTTTGCTTTTAAGTATTTGCCTTACGGATTTCTTCAAAGATTGTCAGTCCATAAATAACACCCATGGTGAAATTGACTATTATATTCAACAGACTCTCACTTATGTCCACAACCACTGCATATAGTTTAAATGAAACAATTAGATGGCAGTGGGGGAGGCTGACTGAATGGCTTTCGTACTTTGGGGTAGCAATTGGCCAGTTATATTTAGTTTAGTTATTAAATAAAATGTTTGAAGAAAAAAGTAGAAGTTATTTTTCTAGGCAGATCTCAAGTCTCATGGTAGTTTTTGCCAGCCCTGTCTACGCTGGCCTGGTTTCTACTGGAATAACTGTACCTTGTCCATTTCACAAGTAAGTGGGTTGTATTTGGCATTTTGAAGTGTTCACTGTCCTGGCATCTTTTTCCTTCTTATACTGATGAGGTCTTCATAGTACCCTAAGCTTGCTTAAGGATCCTTCAGTTTTCAGCTAGCTATATGCACAGAAAGCATTATTGCTCTTAATTTAATAACAGACTCACATTTTCATGCTAATCAAGGACTTGCTGCCTTTAATTACCACACATTACTTCGTGGGAAGTGAAAAACCACTCCAACAAATTTTAAAATAAGGTGTTAGCAGGAGCATAAGAAGTGTTTAACTCTTAGCTGCCGTTTCATTAATAAAATAGGTTTCCTCTGGGTACCTTGATAACAATTTCTCCTGTTTTTTTTTTGTTTGTTTTTGTTTTTTGTTAAGCTTGACATCAGTTTAAGACTTTTTTAGTTGAAACGAACATTCGTTGATATGGATTCTCCTTTTCTGTCTTCTTGCAGGGAGAATAATTTATCAGTGTTGTCGTTCTTAAAGGAATCACTTAAAAATTACTTAGATTGGTGATGTGTTTTAAACTGTGTCTCACTTTTCTTAGAATGACTCAGCAGGCTAGGTAATATCCATTATTATAGGGATTAGGGTGTTTACTCAAAACGAAGGAAGTATAATAAATCTTAATTAGTAAACAAACTTACTTCCCCTTGATTTTCTTTCTTCTTTTCAGTCTAGTATGAGAAAAGAAATGTGACATTTTCCAAGAAGCCTTTCTGAAGAAAATGTAGTAACTTTGAAGCATGTGTCTGGTCATTTCTTCCTTATGTAACTACTGTTCTGAGAGCACATGACTACCTTTTTAAAATTTAAATAATTCTGGAAAGAATAAAGCCTACCAGGTAGTTATTTTCTTGTATCTGATAGATTCTTAACTTGATAAAATAAATCAAAATTTTTTCACAGAAATCAAAGTTTTTATAAGTATTCATCAGCATGTCTGTTCTTCCTTCCCCCCAACCCATAGCAACTATTTTTATGGCTCAGAAATCCAAAACTATGTGACCTGGGTGTTGCAGCCCCTATAGAAGTTAGAAATGAACCATATAGTTGGGTGTAGTGAATCATGCCTATACTCCTAGATACTCAGGAATCTGAGATTGGCAGGTTCACAGTTTGAGACTACTCTAGGTAAAAACAGTTTATTAGACTTCATCTCAATCACAAGCTGGGTGCTATGGCCTGTACCTGTCATCTCTGCTATATTGGAAGAAACTAGCATTTTCTTGGGCTGGCCCAGGAAAAACAGGAAGACCCTGCTTGAAAACCAATGAAAACAAAAGAAAACAAAACAAAATGGTTGGTAGTATGACTCAGTGGTTGGTTATTTACCTGGCTAATGAGACTCTGAATTCAAACCTTAGTACCACTTAATAAAATGATAAAATGAGCCTTGTGTGCTAATTATCAGAAGATTGTGACAATTAAAAGAAATAAATTGATAGTTCTTCCCAGTTACTTGTTTGTCCTCAAACTTCTGGCAGACAGCCATATCCAATTTCATGATTACCTATTGGAATAGTAAAACCCAATACGTAGTTACTTATCTTGTTTCAAATTTGGCAATAAAATCTTAAGATGTTAAGCTGGGCATAGTGGTTTACGCTAACAGTGCCAGGAAGGCATTGATGAGCGTCTCTATTCATGGCCAGCATGGACAAGAAAGTTAGTAACTTATCTCAAAAACAAACCACAGTAGTAGTGTAAGTCTGTGGTTCTAGCTAGGTAGGAGGATACCCATCTAAGGCCAGCTTTGAACAAGACTCTACCAGAAACATAAATAACAAAAAAGGCTAGACACATGCTATAAATAGTAGAGCATTTGCTTAGCAGGCATTAGGTTAGGACCTAAGTTCAAATTCTAGTCTGACTGAATAACTAATTAACTAAGTAGATTTATGCTGAGGTATAGAAAAAAACCACTTCCACCCCCCAAAAAAAATCTATAACAGCATCATTGGTGTGACAAACTATAAAACTGCACAAAATATCAGAAGTAATCAGAGGATGAAGCATTCAGTTATAGAAGGATATGAATGATAACCATGATGTTAACTCACCAAGTGCTAGTGACAATCCAGATCTCTTGAAGTTCTCTTAAATGTATAGGTCAGTAACATAGCTTTGCAGGTGTGAAAGACCTAGTTTAGATTTCACATTTCATTTGGATGTGAGGGTTTCCGCAGGATTTCTATCCACCCTTTGACTGGCACTCAATTTGACCAGCCCAGATGATATACAGAAGCGCATTTGCTCCTTTTACCATTTCAGGCTTATTTGCCTCAGTCTGCTTCTGTGACAACCTTATCTGAGAAATCTAAACTATTTTTTAGTTATTATGTTGAATTGAAACCCCTTTGCACAACTACTAAAGGAGATTTTATATATATATATACATATATTAAATACAAGTCACTAAATGAGAATACTCTCTCTTCATATGTTAGAAACCAAGTAAAAACTGTCAGCTTTTAAATAGGATGCACTTCCAGATAATGGAACCTCTTTCTACCCCCTATTACTGATCTTTGGAAGTTCTTGATGTACACTCATAAGAGGAAAGCAAGAAAGTGTGTGTGTGTTTGTGTATGCGTGTTTGTGTGTGTGTGTGTGTATGTGTGAGAGAGAGAGAGAGTGAGAACCAACAGACCCAGCACAGTGACTGCAAAAGGGAAACAATTTGTAATCTAACTCTGTTTATAAAGATTTACATTCTTCAAAAATAAATAATAATTACACAGTTGTTTACTACAGAGCTAGACTGGAGTAGATCTTTCAGCCTAGCAGGCCTTGGTTTATATCTGCCTAACCCTAACCATCTAGATGATTGATGTGATTTTGTTTTATAATTTTCAATCAGTTTGGGCATCTTGTAGATATAAATTGTCCTAACACATGCTACAGAAGAACAATTATAGAATCATTTAGGAAAGGTAATTCTAGTCAGACATTCTCCACAAATACTAACAAGAGCACCTTCAAGGAGAGGAAGTGTTTGTATATAAGCACAATAAGGAAATACATTCTTGGTGGTAAGCTTACCTGGAAGACTTTTGTTAATATGACTTCATAAGTATATTTTGCCAAACATAGACACAGACACAACCTATGTCTCCTAATTATATCTGCATATACAGAATGTAGACTCATCTGCTAACCTACAGCTGGTGATCATTTCACACTTGACAGTGAGACTGAGCAAAGCAACTTTGTAGTCTTAAATAAAAATCATTTATTCATTTCTCTCACTAGTTGGTCCTTCTCACTTCCTGAACTGAATTTGGAAACTCTTGTAAAGTTTTAGATTTAGTTGTATGATTTAGCATGCGATATGAGAAAAAATTTTCAAATTTTGCCTTTCATGATGATTTTAGTCCTTTGTACATACTAAATGTATATACTGAAATGCAAAGTATACATCAAAACTTCAAGAACAGCAGCAGAAAAAAAAACTGCATTCAGGTTTGTGGCTTCAAAAATCAATCTCAATATTTATGATGAGTTTGATTGATTTTAGTTTAAATAAAAGATTCCATTTGAAAGTGATCAAAACAGCCAACCTTCATGGAACTAAAATATTCCTTATGGAGGACTCAAGAGTAATTATTTAAAATGGAATATCCTTTTAAAGTTACTTTCATAGAATTCTATTCAGAGATAGACACAAGAATAAAGTTTTCTAGCTCTGTTTTGTCAGCTCAATCCTCACTTTATTCTATGTAAAAATGATTTCCCAGAAAAATAATCATTGGCATAATTCACATTGCTAGCACAGTGATGGTTTAAGGAGATGCCTACTTAACCTTTGTCAAAAGGGTCTAATTGAGCCCACAGGAATGAACTCTTCATTTAAATAATGTCCAACTTAGTTGCAATTTGATTTTAAGGCCCATACATATTTTATATAAAGCACCAATGAATTATGATACAAGTTTATTGAGGAGTCTACCCATTGGATGATAAATGTAATTACATTTTGTATCTGTGTGGATGACTGACATCTTGAAGAGTTTGGTCCAAGTCAATCTCATCACTGCCATTTTGACTATGGGACCACCTCATATGGCAAGTCATTTTCATTTCTCTTTCTTTTCCAGTATTATTGGTAAGAGGAGGACAGAGGTGGCAGAGGTTATGACCTGTGGACAAATGTCTATTTAGTATCGGTGGGAAATACCTTCTGTTATCGGCAGCCTCCAACACTCAAGTGATCCATTCAGTATTTGCCTACAGGTAGTGTTTATCCTTTTCTTATTTAGCTCAAACCATTCTTCTTCAGCTATTCTTTCCATTGGCACCTCTGCATATTTATAGTTCAATGGGACTACATCAGGTACCTACACCTGACAGCATTTTCTTCATGTAGAGTGGGTAGTTTTCCAGCTCCTCTCTTGTCAAGTGTGTTTCAAGGTATATGCAATAGAATCATCGTGCCACTTCTAGTTACCTCAAATGGCTCCAAAGGGCTCAATTAGGGTTGGTTTCTTATATCTTTTTCTTAGCCTACCATACTATAGTCCTTTCAAACTCAGATTGAGAGGACCTTCCAATAGGCTTATGCAAGAAGGTAGAAGTTATGTTCTAGAGCTTCCTAATATCATGGGATGTGACAATGCATCCTGTATCCTCTACTATGGGTTTGGAAAGTGCAAGAGCAATGATGTGCTTTGCTTTTATTCTCTCGGAGCACCTTGCCAAGAACCATCTGTCTTACTCACGTTCCTCTCAGGGATCCACAGAAGGTGTTGAACCAGGGAAAGCATGCAAACACCCTTCTTTGCTGGAGCCTTTGTTGTTTGAGTGCAAGTCAGTGATTCTTTTCAAGTCACTCTTTTACTTTGCCTCCATGAAGTTCACTCCTTCTGTAGTTTTTGGCATTCATGATATATTGACTTAGGAAGGAAAGGGAGGGGAAGGACACCTCTTCAAAAGCTAGGGATAATGATGATCTCTCAGACCTTAAACTAGGAAACACTTATTATCTTTGACATATACTGCAGTTTCTGGATGATACAAGTCCCAATCAATTATTTGGTTACAGAAATTTCTGTAAATTAAATAGGAAAATAAAAACTGTGTTCACAGAGTAACAGCAACTGAACTTTACGTAGTACATTCAATTTTTCACATTTTTCGATTTTATTTTGTAGACTTAGTTTTTGTTTTGTATTCTAGAAGGAAATCTTACTGCCACTCAATACCTGAGAAATGTTTTCTTTTGTATTGAAGATTGGATTCCAGACCTTAAGCTTGCAAGGCGGGCACACTACCAACTGAACCACACCTACAGAGTGTGTGTGTGTGTGTGTGTGTGTGTGTGTGTGTGTGTGTGCTGGATGTGTTTATTGTGTGTGCATATGCCAGTCCTGGTGCTTAAACATAGGGCCTGGGCCCTGTTGTTGATCTTTCTTGCTCAAAGCTAACAATCTACCATTTGAGTCACAGCATTACCTCTGACTTTTTGCTGGTTAATTGGAGAAAAGAGTCTCGTGGACTTTTCTGCCTAAGCTGACTTCAAACTACCATCCTTAAATAACTAGGATTACAGCCATGAACCAGCAGAGCCCAGATATCTGCTGGTTATTTTTTAGATAAAGTTTGATTCCTGTCTAACTGCACACATATCCAGATCACAGTACACCTATTTTAGGTTTCCCATCAAAGCTAGGATAATAGGCATACTGAACCTCATCCAGTTCTTGATTGAGAAGGGGTCTCACATACCAAATGTTCTTATAAGTTTCAATTCCTTGATGTCTTGTGTCTCCTTATGTTACTCTCTTGATTACTGATGTTTTTATAACAACTTGCAAATCAGACTTTGTATTTGTGAACTTTCTAAATTTATTCATCTGCTGATGCCTTGGGATTTTCTACATGAATAGTCACATTCTCTACAAATTTTAACAAATGGCTTTCAAATTTGAAGATCTTGTCCTTTTGCTTGCCCCAGTGTATTGGCAAAGTCTTTCTAGGCGAGACTGCATATAAGTAAACAGAGTGAATGTATTAGCCTTGGTTCCAGTTCAAGAGAGCGACACATTCAATATTTAATCATTTTATACAATTCTAAGATTTTTACATTCTTTGTGAATTTGAGGGTGTTCACTTAAATTTTTTGTTGTTGTGGTAAACACACTTACCTTGACATTGAATGCATAATTCAGTGTGGTTGACTGAAGGTAGGACATATACAGCTGGTTCCTGGAGCTTACTTGGCTTAACTGAAATCCTAAGCCCCTCTGTCCTCCCTACCCTCCAATAGCTACCCTGTTGTCTCTTATGAGGAGCTCTCTTATACCTTCAAGTGGACATTTATTTTAAAAAAAGATTCCAAGTCTTTTATAATTGTTATCTGTGAGAATATTAGGCTAAGAAATAAACGCTATGTAAGTGTTTTCTCAATGGTATTTATCTAGTCTTAAGACTTTTCTCAATAACATTTAATATATGGTGTTTATTTTCTCTTGCCAAGTTTATGCTTCTAGTATTTTCTCAATTTTATAGAAGATAACAGTTGGATTTAGAAGATAAGGTGATTTTTCTCCAATCC
The DNA here is from genome assembly GCF_023159225.1 of Perognathus longimembris pacificus. NCBI lineage: Eukaryota > Metazoa > Chordata > Mammalia > Rodentia > Heteromyidae > Perognathus > Perognathus longimembris. The sequence goes on from NC_063172.1 coordinate 18,383,646, forward strand.
AGTGAAGAAAAGTGTCAGAAATACAACATTTTAAGAGGAAATATTTCCCAGTACTCCTGCCCAAGAGATTTTACTCAGCTAGCACTTCTTGACTTGCTAGCTCTTAACCTGTATTGTTTGAGAATATAATTCAAATCTTCTTATATATCTCACTCGATATATCATCTTCTAATCTAAATCTATCATTACTTCTTATGTATATTTCTTACATATAGCTCACTTATAATAAGGAAGTAAGCCTATTCTGCATATGTACTGGTTTTGTCTATCTTTTTTTAGGGGGGTTACAACCTATAATGGCTATAGCTCTTTTGATCATATTATTCTTAGTCCTCTCACTGACAAGAGTTGTACATTCAGAAATATTTACTGAGTGAATGGTTAGTTCAGCAGTCTTTCAGGCTGGATCCTGTCATTCCTGTATCAAACATAGGAAGTAAAACCAAATTCCTAGCACACTTCAATAAATAGTTGAAGATAAAAATCAGGGTGAATGAAGGTTTTGTTTTGAAGGTTGCTTTAAGGCCTCTCTATATACAGTTATTGCTTTATGTAAATGAGACTGATATTTGACCTTAGGGTTTGTACTTATTTTGGTGGCATGGATTGTTAATATACTACTTGAGCCATACCTCCAGCCCAGAGTTTTGCTGATTAGTTTGGAGATAAAATCTCACAGACTTTTCTGTCTTGGCTCGCTTTGAACCATGAGACTCAGGATCTCAGCCTTCTGAGTAGCAAGGATTACAGACATAAGCCATGGTACTCAGACAATTTTTACACATACCATATACTTAAATATTTGTTTTGTTTTATGTCTTTGAAGAGATGAAAAAGACTAAGTTCCAAAAGCACAAAATAAATCTGTGTATTTTGTAGATGTACAAACTTGTAATTGAAATCACTGCATGGGCAAATAAGACTAAAACTTTTGTTACAATGCACCTGAACTTACATTTAATAACAATATTTTTAAAGCAAAATTTCACCCTATATCTAAAAATTTGCGGAGCCCCTTTCCCCGCTCTAGGGCTGCTGGGCCTGTGTGTAGAGCTGCGCTCTCGGGTCTCTAATCTTCAGGTTGGGGTTTGTTAAAGTTGCCAAGAATAAGGCCTACTTTGAGAGATACCAAGTGAAATTTAGAAGACAATGACGACAGGGTTAAACTGACTGCTCTGCTAGGAAACGCTTGGTGATTCAAGACACAAATAAGGACAACAAACCCAAATACAGGATGATAGGTCGTGTAGCCAACAGACATATTATGTGTCAGATTGCTGATGCACGCATAGGAGACATGATCGTCTGTGGTATAGGCTCACAAACTACCCAAGTATGGTGTGAAAATCAGCCTCACCAATGACGCCGTTGCCTATTGTACTGTCCTGCTGCTGGCCCACAGGCTTCTCAATAGGTTTGGCATGGACAAGATCTGAAGGCCAAGTGGGGGTGACTGGAGATGAATACAATGTGGAAAACATTGATGGTAAACCTGGTGCCTTCACTTGCTATTTGGATTCAGGCCTTGCCACTGGCAATAAAGTCTTTGGTGCCCTGAAAGGAGCTGTGGATGGAGGCTTGTCTATCCCTCACAGTACTAAACAATTCCCTGCTTATGATTCTGAGAGCAAGGAGTTCAATGCAAAAGTACATCGGAAGCACAACATGGATCAGAATGTCACAGATTATATGCATTACCTAAGGGAAGAAGATGAAGATTCTTACAAGAAGCAGTTCTTTCAGTATATAAAGAACAACGTAAGTGCAGACATGATGGAGGAGATGTACAAGAAGGTGCACGCTGCTATATGAGAGAATCCAGTCTATGTCAAGAAGCCCAAGAGAGAGGTGAAGAAGAAGAGGTGGAATTGTCCTAAAATGTCCCATGTGCAGAAGAAAGATTGGGTGGCTCAAAAGAAGGCAAGCTATGTGAAACTGTACCCTTTTTTCCCTCTTCTATTCTCTTCCTATGGTTTTACCCCCACTATCATTGTATCTCATCTTAGTACCCTGGATACTATATATATGTGTATTAGAACTAGGGAAGGGAAAGGGAATACCAAAATCAAGAGAGAAAGGATAAAAAGACAAATGATTCCAAAAGCAATACTTACAAAACCATATGGTTCACACCAAGTGTACAATAATGGGGGCTGGGAGAGAGGGCAAAGGGGAGGGGGGAGGAGGTAACAAGTTGAAAGAGAAATGATTTTACTGCCTTACATATGAAACTGTAACTGCTCTGTACTTCACTTTGACAACAAAGGAAAAAAATAACTAAAAAAAAAAAAAAGAAGAAGGCAACCTTCCTCAGAGCTCAGGAGCAGGCTGCTGAAAGTTATAACAATTTTCTATGAAGATTTTTTTTTCAGAATGACAATAAACCTATTGACAAGCAGCTAAAGAAAATAAAAGTTTGCAGAGGAACCCTTGTTGTATGAAAGAATTCCCTCGAATAAAGAACCTACAGAAACTAAAAGGAAGAAAGCTTTTAATTGTTGCAATGAAAAGAAAACAATGCCTGGGCAGGTAGGTGTATGCTTGTGGTCCCAGCGCTGGGAAAGCTGATGCAGGAAGACCCAAGGTTGAGGCCAGGCTGGAGACAATCCTGCCCTCTGCCCACTCCACTCCCCCTATGCCCTGCAAACAAAAAAGTGAAAAAAATTTAAATTTTGACTTCTATGACAAAAATAATACAGGCAGAAGAAGGAAAAGAAGAAGAGGAGGAGGAGAGTGGAAGAAGAAGAAGAGGGGGAGGGAAGAAGGAGGAGGAGCAGGAAAAGGAAGAGGAAGAGGAAGAAGAAGAAGAAGGAGGAGGAGTAGGAGGAGGTGGAGGAGGAGGAGGAAGAGGAGGAGGAGGAGAAGGAGGAGGAGGAGAAGGAGGAGGAGGAGGAGGAAGAGGAGAAGGAGGAAGGGAAGGAGGAGGAGGAGAAATAATGAAGAATTGTGTGTGTGATCTTGATGATGATGATGGTGATGGTGGTGTTGGTGTTGGCGTGTGTGTGTGTGCACACGCGCATTGTAGATGACAGGGCAAGGCAAGGTGGTAGGGAATAATCATCTTAAAAAAGATCTGTGTTTGAGCTGAATCAAATCATCCTTATGATTTTTTTCCTAGAGCTTTGTCAGGTCAAACAATGGTGCAAAGGCCTCTGCTAGGAAGTGAACTTGGAATCTTCAGAAGACAGGAGGATGGTGGGTTCGGATCCCAGACATCTGCTGAAGTGAGATAAAATGAATGAATTCTAGAGGAAGATGAACGAATCCTAAGACACAGGCATAATTTCCAGCCACCACTCAACCTCGGGCCATGGCCAGAGTTCACATTTTAAAGGGGAATGGAAGCAGGATGTGTTTCTATCTTTCTTGCAGATCCAAACACTGGTAGTAGACACTTACAGTCTACAGAGCTGCACTGGCAGAGGCATCATGAAGAAAAGCCTCTCAGATGCCACTGGAATCATTTTGAAGACCCCTGAGTCAAATATTTCCACTACAACCATGAAAATGCTAACTACATATTAGGTTTTGGACCACTCCTAGAAGTTATTGGTTATGTCTTAATTATGATGGGTCAACATGAATATGCAATCATAACTGAGAAAGCAAGAAAGAAGTTGAAAGATTGACAATGAACTGACAAATTTATTCAACATGTCCTTAGAACAATTATGATGTGGCACTAGAACTATTATAAATGAAATAATCCAGTCCATTCTAGGAGGGAAGAGAGAAAAGTACATACATAGTGAAATGTCAGGGAATGTCCATGCTCTGGGGAAAGAATAAAGCAAGAGAAGAGAAAAGGTCGTGTGGAAAGGGGCTCTTTACAACCATGATCAACGAGACCTTGTTGAGAAGATAATCTCAGAATGGACATTTGACTGGAATATGGTTGAAGAGGGAGGGAGGAATGATAAAAATACTCTAAACCTGAAACCAAGTCTTTAAAATCAAAACCCCACCCTTTGGCAAAAATTACCTACTGGTTATTGTGGTCAGAAATTCTACCAAGAGATTTGTAAAGATTTACAATTATAGTTACAACCTCAGTAGGTAAAAATAAAATGCCATCCCTTTAATTCTAATTTAAGGTAATTTAATTACTTCTGGTTTTGTTTAGGAGCTTCCAATCTAACCAGTCTTTTAGAAGCAAGTAGATTTTTAGAATTTTTTCTCTCCTTCCCATTCCTTTTTTTTTCCCCAAGGTGGTACCAGGTTCTGAAAAGGCTGACTACACCCTGGAGCTCAGGCCTCCAGGTTTTCTGCTGACTTTGCCTTTGTATCTGACTTGGTCCTTTCAGAGTTCCCTGCTGTCTTCTCCTCTGACTGAAAGTTAACAATGTGGCGGCCCCTGGGAGTAGGGCCACTTCTCATAATGACAACGTTCACTCTGCAAATCCCTTAGGGTCCACTAGTCACTCCATTCTATTTCAGTCTGGTCTTTTCGGCCCGCAAGGCATGGTCTCCAGAGCCCTGGGGAGCTCCCAGCCAGTACTCACACCTAAATTCTCCACAGGAAGGCAGGAGTGTTTAGTTTTCATCCTGCCGTATGGTAGAAAAGAAAGACTCAACTGGAAATGGCTGGATTGGGAGTCTTTTTCTTCAGCCCTAATTCTCCTTCTTCCAACTGCACCAATACATGTTTATTTATCAATACATATTTAAGTGAGAAATTACTGTTAGTATCAATTAATCCATCTATTGCATGTAAGTGCTCAGAAGAGCCAAAACAAATGTTCATTACTCATGATGGCACAACATGAGAGGCAAAACACTTTTTAAAACTATATTTTTATTAAGTAGTTGAACAGAGAGGTTACTATTTGATCAATCAGTTTAGGAGTACAATGCATCTTGATCATTCATAATTTCTCCCCCCTCCATCATTCTCCACCATCCTTCCCAGTCTAATCCTTCCACTCAATTTTTCTAGTTTCATTGAATATACAATGAGCATTATGACTTTATTCTCCTCCTGCCTCCCTTCTTGTCTTCATTCGTCTACCCTACTCTTCATATCTCCCAGATACTTTTCAAGTGCCAGTTTCCCAATAATTCATTTTGCTGGGCTGTGAGTTCTTTTCTAAGGAATTTTACTAATTGCATTCTTCCCTACAAATACCATACTTGTGTTAATATCTGTGTGTACAATTTCATACAACTCTGTGTGTTTGCTTGTATTTATAAACTAGTTCTAGTTTCCACATAGAAGAGACAACATGTATCCTTTGTCTGAGAGGTAAAAACACTTTTGCTTGCTTTGAACTCTGACAGAGATTTGGCTTAGAAGATGAGTAGCCAAAGCCTGGAGGATTCAAGCCACAAAATGAGCCATAAAGAAGGGCTCTGTAGACCTGTTGAACAGGAATCTGGCTCAGAGTGCTGTGTGAAAGGCTCACAGAGGTGATGTGTGAGTGGGAATTACTTTAAAGTAAGGGGAAGCCATTTATCTTGGGCACCCATCCCTCTTGATGGAAAAGGAAACCAGAGCATTATAAATCAGCATGGATAGAGGGATTAAATGGTGGTGTAGAAATCCCATAAGTAGATAGAATGGTATTTTTTCAAATACAACATTGTAGACACACCTGTTTATTTTGGCTTTCAATAAATCTGGCCTTTGTGTTCTGGGACAGATTTTGGGAGGGTTGTTATCATTACTTGCCAATAAGCAATGTATTAGGAAGAAGAAAATTTAATTAAAGGGTGTAGTTATTCCTTGTAGAATTAAAAAGTGAAACATAGGTGATATTTATTTTTTTAGATGAGGCATACATTTGATGAAATATCAGTGGTAAAATGATAGCTATTAATGGAGACAGTAGCAAACTTTTAGACTTTGTCAATAAATATCTCAAGTGTGTCTGTCCACTTTGAACCACTGGGTTGAACAGCCATTATCAAGTTGTTGACAAATAACAACACTTACTCTCCCCAAAGCAGCAGCAGCACTTAATAATGTAAAAGAGCCTAAGTAGAAGGATGTGAATAACTAAATGCTTATTTTATTACTTGGATTCTCAAGCAGAAATTGCAATGCAAAATCGTCAGTTTCAAAGTACTTACATGTGTAATTGATAACCTTCCTTTTCACTACACACTGTGAATTCAATCTAGGTTCCTGTTTGGTTCAAAAGATGGAATGTTCAGATAGATAGTGATGGTTGTAGAGAAAGAGGAAATTTTCTTTGCCTATCAGATTAAGATAGATCTTTTTCCAAAGAGGGAAAGTGTGGAAAAAAATAATTCCTTGTACACAGTTGGAAGAAATGTAAACTAATGCATTCACTATGGGAATTTTTTTTAAAACCCTAAAAATTAGCAGGCTATATTTCATTCTTTCTCTAAGAACTGTGAAATAACCAAGTGCCAGTGGCCTGTGCCTGTACTCCTAGCTGCTAAGGAGGTGAAAATAGAAAGAATTTTAGTTAAAGGCCAACTTGGATGAAAAAGCAAGACCTAACCTCAAAAATAACTAGGGCAAAAGGGCACTCAATTTGATAAGCAAGTGGGGTGCCCTCAATTCAAAACCTCAGTATTCAAAACAAAATTATAATGTAGCCAATAAAACAAAGATCTTTATGCACATTATTAAGATAGAAAAATCTAGGTTTTACTTAATTCTTCTAAGGCTCACTTTTAAATCAACAACATAGTTAAAAATAATTACTTCTCACTTGTATGGTTATTTAGATGATTAAATTAGCTAGTAGATACAAAACATGTTGACAATTCCTGAATTGTTATTATTGAATAACTTTGGTACTTTTGTTAAAAATATGTTGGTTCTACTTACATACACTTATTGCTATAACTTCATAGACTTATTTCTATATAGGCATTTTGTTGCATTGTCTGGTGTGGCTACTCCTGTCACAGCCTGTCTTGTTCATTGCAGCATTATAGTTAATGAGTTATACCTTCCATCTCATTCTCATTTCCCCAGTTTGAGCTATTCTTTTTTTTTTTTTTTTTTTTTGCCAGTTCTGGGGTTTGAACTTCAGGACCAGGCACTGTCCTTGAGCTTCTTTTGTTTAAGGCTAGTGCTCTACCACTTGAGCCACAGTGCCACTTGCAGCTTTTTCTATTTATGTGGTACTGAGGAATTGAACTCAGGGCTTCAAGCATGATGGGCAAGCACTCTACCACTAAACCACATTCCCAGCCCTGAGGTATTCTAGATCATCCACATATTCATGAAAAAGTTTTAAATCAACTATGATGATCTTCAAAAAAGTTTTCCTGAAATCAATACATTTGAAAGTCATACATGGACCTTTGGTAGACTAAATGTGCCCTTCGAATTCATATAGATTCCAAGTGGTTTGTGCTCCTATTGAGACTCATTCTTACCTAGAGTTCATGTTCTGAATTTGAAATATATGCATATCACATAGTTCCTAAGTGTCGGGTTATGATGCAGATGTCTGACTGTAGATTTAGAAACTGTGTGGTGGATGGTGGATGGTCAGAGTAGGTATAGAGGTTTTCTAAATTAGCAATTACATGAAAAAACACATTGTTAATAATCACTTTAAATGTATGCATGCTTCTTAACTGCATGCTGTATATGCTACAACTACACAGTGTTGTCAAATTAAAATAAGTAAATGTACAAATAAACAATTATTTGAATCATATTCTGCGTAATGAAAACATTAGAGAGAATAAATTTTGCCTATACCAATGATAAGATACATTTTATATCTCCTAAATTTAGTTTTAAACGTTGACTCATTCATCTATAAGAGCCTATTATCTTGACATCTATAGATATTGAACGTTAATCTATCCATTGCCTTACCACTGAAAGCCTTGGCCTTTCATGCACAACTGGTGATCAGTGGCAGACAATGTTGAAGGGACAATTTTGATTTATTGCTAATGATTGATTTATTGACTTTTGACCACTGCTAAGGGTATCACCATGGAAATTGAAGAGCTTGCTTTTTAAAAATAAATTTAATTTTATGGTTCCCCCAAAGTCATTCCCTATAAAGCCTTTCATTTACTGTCTTGTTGGAGAGAAATTTCTAACAAGCCAGCAGATAGTTTGCAGTAGAAGGATTAAGAAGGTATGGGTTATAGAACAGTCATCTCAGACTGCAAGGACTTGATCTAAGTTTTTACTGCCCTAGAGTTTATGGAACTGGGTTTAGGGAAGCAGACACTAAAATAGAAGTTAGTGGCATCAAGCATCCTTGGTAGGCACACATGGTGTCTTTGTGTATGTGTGTATATGTGTAGTGTGTGTATGTGTGTAAAGATCTGGCTAGTGAGCATTTTGAAGTTTGAAGTTTGTCCTTTTACTATAAATACAGTAGTACGTATATTGAACTTTTCATAAAATGCCAATCTCTGACTGATTTTTTTTCCCCTGCACAATAATTTAGTTTGGGCCTAGGAGTCAGACAGAGGAAATCTGACATCTATGCAAAGTGGATTGTTCGTGGCACTTCAAGATGTTATGATCTCACCATTTTACTCCCAGTATTGCCTTATAACAGTCATTGGATTCCATAGCTTTGAGTCTGTTTTAGTTAGGCAAATGATAGATACTGTATCAAACAACCTTCAAATCGCAATGATTTAGCATCATCATATGTATTTCTCACAAAAAAAAAATCCTACTGTGTGTGTTCCTGGTAGACCATCTTCCCTTAAGAAACGATTTGGAGACCCAGGATGATTTCTTGATATTCTGCCACTGAAACACATGTCTATCACTAGGAAAGTCTCCATGCCCGACAGCCAGAAGAGAAGAAGAGAATGTAGCCATTCATATGATAGAATAAACCCGAGTGATGTACTTTGTTTTCCCCTCACATTTCACTGTGGTGTTCTAACCACATATGCACAGAAAACTGCACAGGAGGTAGAGAAATATAATAAAGATATATGCAGAAAGGAAAGGAGAGGTGGGTTACAGGCACAAACACTCAGGAGCTATTAGAATTAAGCCTGCCCTGTGCCCAGATCCTACAAAGCTGTCCATTTATAATAAGTGAGAAATAACAATGTTCTTTGATGCACCACTGGTAGTTATAAGGGATTGAGTACATACTTGCTGGAAAATTCTCTTGTCTCTTCTATGTGATAAATCTGTTTTGTTTTGCTTTTAATTTTGCTTGTTTGCAATCAGTAAACAACAGAACCAACCATGGTATTGAAAGTTCACATTTGTTTCAGTCCTGCATAATTCTGAGAGCAAGCTTCTCATGATCTATGTGGACCCAAAACAAAACAAAAGAAAAAAACCTATTAGATTTCCCCTCAGGGCTTAGGAACACAGATAAGGCAATCTCCAAGTAAGAGGTTGTAGAAAAACTGCAAGCACTAAAATATTTCCAAGGCCTCAAACTTGAGGCCTTGTATTCTGTTCTTTTGTTTTCTGTTTTCTTACTCCACTGTTTCCCAATCTCTCTGCCCTTTCTCTTCATGCCTCTGCTAGACCTGTGAGTTCTGACATTAATCACCTCTCACCTAGATTTCTGCAGTGGTTCTTACAGGGTTCGGCCTACAGACCCGCCCCTCTCCCATCTCTTCTCCCACAACATTGGACACACACGGAAAAAGCAAATCTGTACATCTCACTATCCCCAGCTCAAATCCTTCATTCAATTTCTGACTGGATAAAATTTTTATTTATTTGCTCAAAACTCAAAGCCTTTCAGTGTGTGTCTCTTATTTATGTAACCATTTTCCCTCTGTAATTAATATATCACATATTTACTCACCTCTGTCTTCACTTTTTCTTATTTTTTTTTAAACTTTTTTTTTCTGAAAACTTCCAGTTACTAGACTAGTCACTTCTTGTTAATCCTTCTTACTTCAGCTGACAAGCATTACTCCTCCTCCTGGCTAAATGAATGAAATTATGATTGAATGTGGAATAGGTGTTGATTATAGTCACCTGCCCAAATGCTCAATTTTCTGTGGCCAAGCCACATTTTCCAAATTGGATTTGAAAAATGTGTCACAGAGAATGGTAGGTGATTAGTTCACACGAAGGTGTGAATTAGACTTTGCCTTCCTGGGACTCATTATATTTTTTCTGAATGGCATTTCAAAAGGAAGCCCAGAAGTGCATTGAGTCCTGTCTACTCTTTTACAGTTTCTATCAAAAGAAGAAAGGCATGGACTCTGGAAGTCATAGGCAGATATCTGTTGTCTTCCCAGGTCTATCTGAAGGCTGCTTTCTTAGAGAGGGGAGTGCGGCCATTGGAGAGAATGAAGGTGGCCTAATGCCTCAAGTCATTTGGCATTGAATCTGGAGGGGAAGAGGTAGATTTTACTGTAATTTCTAGTGTGTGTGTGTGTGTGTGTGTGTGTGTGTGTGTGTGTAGCATTGAATAGGGAAAATTATACCTGCTCTTATCTATTCTGCACAATGAGACGTGAAAAGTGTCCAGGACAGTAATAGCCATGACAAGAAAAAAAGAGAAGTACTGTAAAACTTGCAGGAGCAATGTCAGAAAAAATGCTTGAGGTTGTTTGAGATAACCAGGACAAAACTGTGTTAACTTGCTTTGAAGCAAGGCAACTAGAACACTGCCCTGTAGTCCTACAGATGGGTTAATAATGGACCTGGAAGCAGAGCTGTGAAGGGTGGCTCTAGGGGTGACTGAGAATCATAAAAGCACAAAAAAGGCAAACAAATCATGACAGCCGAAGAGGTGTGTTGAGAAAGCAACAGACCACTACAAAACACCCCAAATGCCACCAAGAGTGGCATATATAATATGGGATTTTGTAAATATTGCAAGAGGAAACAGTAATGATTTATTTGAAAACCTTCACAGTAGTGTCTTTTGCGAAACTAACATGTTTAGGGAGAGTTATGATGCAACCCATGTAATGATTGTACTTTGCTGCATTCTTTTTTAAGTTTTCAAGACTTTGGTTTTTCAGTTTTCCTTTGAAAGCTGTGCTTAGACTGTTGCTTTAAGAAATGTTTTTGCTGTTACTGGTTCATTTTAATCTTTCACTTTGTATTAACAAAATCAAAACCAGCACAATTAGATACTCCTGATTCTGATTTGTTTTAATACTAAGAGAATGTTTGCAATGGTACCAGCAGTGGGGGAAATACTTCAAGCTGTGGTGGCTGCAACACTGGAGCTGGAGAAGCAAACATCAAAAGACAGCTTGAAAGAAAGACCAGAAACATCTAAACCAATAATTCTTTACATTTGTGTTTTTTATATTATTGTCATCTTCACAATAAAAAGCAAGAGGGTTGTGTAAGAAAAAAAGATGCTTGTAAGCTCATTGCAATCGTACAATTTAAAATGAAATCAAAAGCACTTTCTCTGTAGATCTTACCATGGACAATCAAGCCGTAACTTAAAGAAAAAAAAAAAATCAGTGACTAGAATACACAGGCAACACTCAGTGCCCAACTGTCTGATTTTATTAGAACAAATGAAAAAGAAAATGAGCAAGACTCAGAAAACAGGATTATAATTAAGCTACATTGATTCAAACGCTCACTTCATCTGCTTATATATCAGACATCCTGAACAAGATTGAAATGCTCAAAACAAGACCGGGGAGAGATCTGCAAGTGATAGTGATTTGGCCAGAGAGGGAGATAAATGAAATAAATAAATGAGTCTGAAATATCACAGCGGCCAGAATCAACAAGAAGTGGCTGCCATCTTCCACATGCAGCTGACTATCTAAATTATGAAACATCCAATGACTTGATTACTCACTGTTTATTAACATTATTATTATTGCTATGACATCTACTCAAATCTTGGAAATGGAAAAGCAATGCAAATGTCCCTTTTATGCTCCTACGGTGTTACCTGGCCCTAGTGCCTTTGATAAGGATTTCCTTTTCATGAGATATTTTCATGAGATATATTAGATTTTTTTCTTTCACCATTCATGTAGATTTCCCATTCACTGAGATACAGGAAATGTTTGTCACTATAATATATATATGTGTATATATATACATTACATATATATAGTTTTATACATTTTTAAGTAGCAGAGAATATTCATTGGCATGCTGGGAAATTTTTGAATTTCTGGGTGATAAAAAGTGAATTGAAATGATGTGTTGGGCATCAGCCAGATCACTCTCCATCCTGCTACCATTCTGTATTCTCTCCTCTCATCCTCACCTTTTGGAATATGGTGGCAGCATATGTGAAATAGAGAGAAAGCCACAGAGAGAGCAAGAAGTAGAGAGACAGATAAATAGAGAGATTCAAAGACACACACACATGCACAGATTTTAAAAGAACACAGACCGTTAAAAAGATATGTCATCTTTTACATTGAATTCACATTGGCCTTGGAAACAGTTTTCTGTATGAAAGGGCATTTTCATTTATACCGTGTGCCCTGTAGTGGGGACTTTCCTGACAGAGCTCCCCTCCAGTATTTGTTTGAGCTACCAGAGCTGAGGGAGAGACCAAAATTTCTAAAAATCTAACCAACCCTAACTTTCCCCCTTCCTTCCCTCAATCTCATTCCTGAATCACAGCATCATTCTCTACCATCGAACCAGTATCTGACCAAGGCTGCTGAAAATGTTCTGGGTGAAAGGGATAATTTTTTGTTGTTATTTCATGTTATAATGTTATTAAGTTCAGAACGCTTCCTTTTGAATTTTATTAAAAAACCAGAGTGAGCATTTCCTTTAAAAGATTCCAGAATGAGCCAGTTTGAATGTCAAAAACCTTTCTTTGCTTATCAAGCATTTAACCATGATAAATAAAGGATCGGCTTTTAAGTCCCTGAGCTAGCATACCTCAGTGACAGCAGAAACTTCAAATGGCCAGAAAATAAGTTTCCAGCTCCAATAAAACATTTCCAGAAGAGAGGATGGTATTATAATCACAGCAGATAGCAAGCCACATGGAGTAGCTGGAAGAAGGGAGGATAATGAAGGAGAAAAATGCAGAACAATGAAGAAGTGTCCAGCTGGGAATATGGCCTAGTGCAAGAGTGCTTGCCTTGAATACATGAAGCCCTGGGTTCAATTCCTCAGCACCACATATATAGAAAATGGCCAGAAGTGGCGCTGTGGCTCAAGTGGCAGAGTGCTAGCCTTGAGTAAGAAGAAGCCAGGGACAGTGCTCAGGACAGGCAAAAAAAAAAAAAAAAAAAAAAAAAAGAGTGCTTGCCTCCAACAAGACCAAAGACTAGCTACAAAATATCCCAAATTTCCAAACATTCAGTTACAGTGCTGCCTTTTCTCTTCTGCAGCATTCTGAATTCTGATATATTGTTTAAGAGAGTTTTCTATCATGAATCTTAGCCTGACCACACAGCTTAGGAGTGGGTGTCCACTTCAGGATAAAGGGGATTATACATCAATCATGTTATTCAAATGAGGCCCTAAAATGGGTATCATATAGTGTGTTTGTGAAAATGATTGTTGGCAAGGAGAGCGTTTGATTTTTAACCAAGTCAAGCAAGAGATCTAAAACTTAGATAATCAAATACATTTTTAAAAACATAAAGCTTTCCTTCTAACAGAAAGCTTTCCTTAGATGCATAATGAAAAAATCTTAAAACTCGGTATTAAATTATTATCTGGCTTTATGTTCTTGTGGCCACCTAGTCTAGTGTAGGAGTGACAGTTTAACAAAAAAAAGCTAAAGTCACTTACTGGGCCTTCCTATAAATCAGACACTATGTGCTTTACATATCTTACTAACAATTTCATTCTCATACCCTTTTTAAGAGGAGAAAAGAAGTTTCCCAGCTGAAGCTGTTTGCCCAGCTTCAATGATTCAGCATCAAAACTGTGATCCAACTGTGCTATTCTGCCAGAAGTGAACTTCTTACAAAATCCACTTTGACTCATTTTATAGCTCAAGAGATTCACCTCAACAGAGCCCTGAGAAAGCCTTTCTTCCTCCCCATTTGTCTTGATTTGCTTAGCCATGAAGAACTCAAAACAGTAACGCCAAGAAAACAGTGTCTAGGTCATTTATTGGCAACGATGGGTTTTGGTTTACTGCTTCCTGCTACTCATTCTTCAGCTCCTCTGAAGGCGGCCAGTGAACGCTGGCACTGGCTTCTCTTTCCAAGTCCCAGAGATGGTCTTGTAGCTGGGATTGAAACTAGCAGCTCCATGGTGACCAGGAAAAACAAACGAGCCCCAGAGCCCATACCAGCCCTGGGAGCACTTGCCGAACAGACTTTAAAAAGGAGTGAACTCTGCATAGTTCCAGAGTTCCATCTGGAAATTGGCACGGACAGTACCATGAACAGTATGTCTTCCCTGCCTCTGGAAAAAAAAAAAAAAAAAAACCCTAAGAATTCTACAGCACCAGGCAAACGTTCGATCACGCTAGACCCCTTTCAGACACACGAGAGCTATTTCAGTGGTGTTATAGATGCTTATTTAGTGGGTGGAAATTCTCAAGCTGGCAAAGAGGTGAATACACTCAAGGCCCCATTTCCGGGTCAGTCAACTGTTAAGGTGATTTGGATCTGTAAACTCTTGCTTCACAAACCTGTTCAGCCAAAGAGAGCATCTTTGGCTTTTGAGAATCTAGGAATTGGCTTTGAGAAAATCTGAATGTCTTAGGTAGGAAGAACAAGGAAATAAAGAAGTCTCTTTAGAATATTACTTTACTTGGATGCTTGATTAAAAAGAGGTCTTGGAATTTTTTAAATCTATATATTTTATTCTTATTGATTAATAATGCTGGGAGGGATGAGGTAACAGTACAAGAAATGTATCCAATGCCTAATGTATGAAACTGTAATGTATGAAACCTCTCTGTAATTCAGTTTGATAATAAAAAATATATATATATAATAATAATGCTGGGAGGCACACCAACAGCATACAATTAATACTTTGCTAAGCCTTATGAGTTTTCTTAAAGGAAAAAATGAATAATTAAATTACTCTTGAGGTATCTTTGACAGTGAGACCAGATGCTCCGCTTAGACATGGAACACTGGTTCCATTGATTGGTAAGGAGAGAGTGAGAAATATGAAGAGAGAATCAAAGAATAAATAAGGAGTTTGAAGTATCAAGAGATTCAACAATCCAATATTGTGGAATAGTGTTGGGAAGTCAAATTTTATGTTTCAGTAGTATTTCTGTAACTTGCTAGAAGTCAGTTCAGTCTTCCAGATCCCCAATTCTCCTAAGCCCTGGAAAGCTTCCCAATGACCTAGCAAGAGTTAGGAGGGAAGATGCGATGACACAGATACCTTTGAGGACTGTACTCAGAGAACTAAGTGCTAAAAATGGTAGGGGAGGTGAACAACGAATCCTAGGCTTCTTGAGTATTTCTTGTCTGTAGAAATAGTGAAAAAAATTAAATGAATTATTAGCAGTTTTCTTTATTTTCAACTGAGAACAAAATATTTATATTTGTTTCTTTTTCTAGATCCCACAAAAATTATTTCCACCTTTTGACCATTAGGTTACAGAACCTGAAAAAGCAGCAGGCTCACTGAACTTAGTAGGTTGGTCGCCAGACATTTTTCACCAAATGCTGTATTCTTGAAAATTTCTAAGAAACCGTTCCCTAAAAGGTAAATACTTATTTATAGTACATACACTGAATAAGTAAAGGTAATTAATGTTTATTGTGCATGAGAGTGTATGCCCTTTGTTGGGGGCAGTATTTGAGTTCGAGCTCAGAACCTGGTGCTTGCTAAGCAAGTACTTTTACTATTTTAGCCAGGCCTCCATCCCCTTTTGCTTCAGTTTTATATAGATAGGGTCTCACACTTTTGCCAGGGCTTTCCCTAGACCTCAATCCTGGAAAATGTCTCAGGAGCTTTAGGTACATCTTTCCAAGAGGTAATTGAGCAGCACCTACAAACCTTAAGTAAGAAACATAAACATCCACACATGCTTTAGACTTTACTAGGGGTTTATATGTATATTAACATGCATTAGTAAAAATTCATGTATTTTAATCCCACATTACAGCAGTTAATAATGCACACTATTGCTAAATTGTAAGCAACCTGCCTAATCTTGGGCAACACCCATCTAATTATTTACAGTAATGACATTGAGGGTACTACTTGTAAAAACAGTAACTACCATTTTAATCAGTACTTGCTGAGTGCCAAGTATCAAGCCAGGCAATTACATATTTTAGCCCTTATACTATTCCTAGGTAGTGGGTTTATAATCATTTTTTATAGAGGCAGAAACTAAGGTTTATAGAGGGATGAATTAGGCTTAGAGTGGTTGAATGATTTACCGAAGGACATACAGGATTTAGTATCAAAGGAAGAATAAAATATCCTATGCCCTGTAGTTTCATATTCTTCCTCAGAAAATGTTAATTTAGCAGAAAATATGTATTTTTTTTCAATCCAGAGTTCTCTTCATGAAGTTTTCCTGTCTGTCTACCATCAGGATAATACTATGTACTGTCTACTATCAGGATCTTTTGTGCTTCATTTGCTTATTGGTTGGTTGGTTTTGTTTGGTGTGTTTTTTTTTTTTTTTGTGTTTTTTTTTTTGAGACAGAGTTCAGGCTGTCCTGGAACTCATGAATCTCCAGCTCCTGCATCCCAATGGCTGGGATTATAGATGTGATCTATGTGGCCTTCCTAAATCTTCACAGTGCATCTGTTGCTCCTGTTAACAATGAAGTAAATTCCATGACTCATCCAGAATGACTGATTTGCATTAGCATGTAAATGAGTGCCACCTGACAGATCTGTTGAGCACAGAAGAGAGTTGGGTACCAGAAGTTTCCTAGGAACCTAAAGGTTGTGAACATGCCAGAATACAAAATAGAAAACATCAGTACTAACAGTATAAATGCTATCCATTTCCACCATTTTCCTTAGGCCAAGTCATTTTCCTCAAGCCAAGTCTATAGGGAAAAAAATACCTAGTAATACATTTTATATTCATTTTTCTTCACTATCATTTGTCTTTCTGTGTGAGCTGATGGTCACCCTAGGCTTTCACTCTTCTAAAGGCTTTACCAACAGGCCATCAGCCTGCCATGTTCTCTGCTTGTGTGGTTTCTTTAAGATGTGTCATCAATTTCTTCTGGGCCCTGTTTGTTCCCTTTGTCATCTGTCCACCGGAAGGGTTCTTCTAATTTTAGTTCCAAATTAATTTCCTTTCCTGCAAACCTGATGTTTGTATTACTCCTCTTATAAATTATTTACACAGGAAAAGATGAATCATGAAATTGAAGCTAAAAATATTTTCATGTGTTTTTTTTTCTTTTTCTTTTTGTAATGGATTCATTGATCATAGCTTGCTCCTTACACATTTTGTCCTTTACAATTAGCTTTTGCCCATACATGTGGCTTTCTAGGCTCTGTGATTGCAGAGGGAAGGATAGTCTTTCCTTTTACATTCACCTATCACATTCAACAACTAGCCATTAAATGACCTACTGTGGATCAGTAATGAAAGACTCAGCTGAGGATATCAGAAAGAAAAGAGGAACTGTCTGTACTGTGCAGGGCTTTCCTAGATATCACAAAGAGCCTTCTCTCTATATAGTGATCGGCCCTTTGTGTTACATGGCTAGCTTAAAGGAACATGGATGCATATCTTGTCTGACCAAGGATATCTGGCTAGAGCCATCGGTTTCATGTCTTCTGTGGTTTAGAATTTAGATGAAGCATCAGAAATGGGGAGATGTTTGAAGGACAGAAGGAGAGACATGATAAGTTACAGTTGCTCAAATACTTTGGATTTCATATCAGTCTTAATTCAGTACTGTACTCTGTGCTTCTGACTACAAATATAGGTTGGGAAATTCATTTAATGTCTGTAATTTGAGAGTTTCTCTTGAAATAAAATAATGTTCACTGTCTCATACATTTGCTTTGAAGTGTAGGTAAAGGAATTCATTAAAAGAGTAACTTGCTGTATATGAAACAAATGTTTACTCTTAAAATGATTATAACTTCAATTAAAATGACTAAAGAAACAGTTCAAATATACCGCTGCTTGTGTCCTGGTACAACCCTTGGGAAGCTTTTAAATCCAAGTTCACTTTGTCATTAACACTTTTTTGTGTCTCTACCCTTCTTTGTGAAGAATAATAATGGTTTTGTTGTTATTGTTGTTGGCATAAATTATTCATGTTTGACTTTTGGTTCCTCAAAACTAAAGAACAATTGTAGATCCAAGAAGGTAGTAGAGTAAAACTTAAATTTTTCTTCCCATTCCTTATTTTCTTATGATTATCATTATTATTCCTTGTGGGCATGTTTATGAAAAAATAAATAATTCTGCTGTCTTCACAATTTATCTAATTTATATCTACAATTTTTTGTATATATACATTGCATATATGTATACACACATATAAATGTATGTGTGTAGTAACAAAATTCATAAACTTTTGACACAGATGCCAAAATAATAAATAAAATGAAGAACATTAAACAAAAAAGCAGAGATGGAAACTAATATGTTTTCCATTTCAGATTTAGGTATCATATTATTACATATAACATCATGGTATGTATAATTGGTAATAACTATTTAGCTAATAGATAAATTATAGAAAGATAGATGATAGACAAATAGATTGACAATATATGGATAGATACATAGGTAGATAAATTTGATCTTGCTTGGAATTAGAGGTTTCTATGTACTTCAATTCCACAAAAGCATTATATTATTTAGAAAGGGAAACATATCACACCTTCGTAGTGATCCAAATCTGATTGCTGAGCCAGGTACCCCTACTTTATGTCAATAATCCTAGCTATTCAGAAGCCAGCCCAAGTAAGAATGTTTGTGAGGCTCCTGTCTCCAGTTAAGCACCAAAAAGTGGGAAATGGAGGAGCAGCTCAAGTGGTAGAGTACTAACCTTGAGCACAAAAGCTCAGGGACAGTGCCCAGGTCCTGAGTTCAATCCCAGGACTAACACGATAAAACAAAACAAAACAATTGAAAAATATGATTGCTTTTGAAAAGAGGAGGGACAGTGTGGATGCATGATTCAAAACTAGGTAAAAATTGATTTTTACATTCTAGAAGGGACACAGAAGTCATTAAATAATATCAACCACAGGTTATTCTTGCAGTGCTGTGTGAAGTAGATGGTTATGTTCTATTATGATTTTTTTCCCTAAAAGTATGCTTTTTCAGTAGCTTCTAAGAATGAAGAAACCATACACGAATTATAAAGATAATGATTATGTGTATACGCACAAAATTAGTCTCTTTAACAATTTAATTACATAATGTTATTTAGTGGGTCTTTTTAAAATACTCAATCCTGAATTGCTTTATGACATAATTCAATTTTGGCTTTATCATACTGTGGGCTCTGGTATGATTGTTTGTTCCTGTTCATTTGGTTCTTAACCTTGACTTCAAACAACAAAAATAATAACTAAACAAAAAGAGAAATGGAATTAATATATACTAACACTCCAGAAATGATATTTCATTCAAACTTTCCGAATCTTTGTAAAATAATCAAACACGAAAGCAAGACTGATGATTAAAGGGGTGTTGAGTCTCTATGATTAAAGACAAAGCAGCAAAACATAAGGCATTGTCGATATGAATGGCAGTTTGTGGTATTTGAGGTTATAAAATCTACATGACTGTCCTGAAGTCCCGCTTGATTCTCATGGTAAAGTATACTAAACAGGGGCTGGGGATACGGCCTAGTGGCAAGAGTATTTGCCTCGTATACATGAAGCCCTGGGTTCAATTCCCCAGCACCACATATATAGAAAATGGCCAGAAGTAGCACTGTGGCTCAAGTGGCAGAGTGCTAGCCTTGAGCAAAAAGAAGCCAGGGACAGTGCTCAGGCCCTGAGTCCAAGCCCCAGGACTGAAAAAAAAAAATAAATATATATATATATATACATATATATATATATATATTTACTAAACAAGTCTAAACAAGTCTATCACATTTCTGTTTTGTTTCTTATCTGCCAGTCACCCTGACTCCACTCATTTATTCTGCTTTACCCTACTCCTTCTTCATGGACCATAGTGTTGTGTTTAATAAAGTTTTGGGCAGGGAGACAAACTATAGGGAAGAAAAAAATCTAGTGACAGAGACAAATGATTTTTACCCTGCAACTTTCCTTTTCCATTCATTTTCTTGGCTCTATGAATAGGTGGATATCAGGTTATGAAATAGCTGTCATTTGTCAAATGCGTGCTCAGTGTCCGGAATGGGGACACCGTGAGGTGCACATGAGGGTTTCATGAGAATGAATGGGGGTTGACAGGACAAAAGAGAAACCCAAGTGGAGAAATCCCAGAGCTGAGTCCTCCCTTAGAACTACACTGTGTATCCTTGAGTGGGGAGGGAACATTACCCAGCATCCATGGTTCTGTAGCATCATCTCCTGATCTTTTATCAGTCCTGATCTCTGGTATAGCCACACATGTCTAAAGGGTACTGTGTGTGTGTGTGTGTGTGTGTGTGTGTGTGTGTGTGTGTGTGTGAATATAATATAATAATAATAGCGCAAAAATGTTTTAAGGTCTCATTTTCAAAAGAGACGTTAAAAATCTGAAAACTGAATCTGAACATGTCTGTGAGATATCGTATGTTATGTCTTACTTCTTAGATGACACAGCTTTGTTTTATGCTACCGTTTTCAAAGTTCATATTTTCTTTTCAAAGAAGTATAGAATGTATTTTCAAAAAATGCTAATTTATTTTAAACAATTCTGAACCAACCTGTTGCATTGGAAGTTGCCTAAATTGTACATTATTCTAAAAGGAGACACATCTTTCCATAATTCTTCTTCAACTGAATATTATAAAGGTTCCAGCAAATTTGAAGCAGCATGTTTTTCTAGAATGTAAAAAAAATATTTTCACTGGTAAGGATGTGGTTACCTTATAATATACAAATATCTTGTCTTAGACAATAACTTACTCATCAAAAAAAATATAGAGGGAGATCTTTTTCTCCATGGGAAAAATCTCCATGTTTGACTTACTCAACCAAAAGAAATCTCCCAAATTATAAATTCTCAGAGCATTCAGATCACAACATGTTTAATTTCATGCAGGCAACTACTTTTTCTTATGTGGGATTCTTTTTCAACATTTCAGAGCTTCAAAGTGCCAATTTTAACTTTATGACCTGATCAGAATTATTTTGTCTTTGTGACTATACCTTTCTACTGGAAATTTCCTTTAAACAAAAAAGCAAAATTTGAACTCCACTAAAAGTAAAAGTTTTGATTTAAGACTGTCAGCTTTCTATGATAAAGTTGTCAAATACTTCTTACTTTAACACAGCAATGTGTCCTTTGAGGAAGATACAAGTAGGACAAGGGCAATCTTGATATGTGGACATTTACATAAATGGCACCATCTCTCAGGGTCATCTGTCTAACTACTATGCGGCCTTTATAAATTTGGACCACTATTTTCATCCTCTCATGTTGTATGCAGTTGCGAAGCATTATGATCATCAACTTCCATCTCTAGATTATCTGAATGATTCCATGTAAAATATTTAGGCTTCATTCCTTCCTTTCCACCCACAATGAAGGCCTGAGTTTGCTGTAGGTTTATAGTAGAGATCAGAGTCAAACATATAACCAAGTTAAAAAAATTTGTAATCACCTGCTTGTTGCTTATCCTTCATTGTTACTTTGTATGATACTGATGTCAGACTAACTTTGTTGTAAGTTATATTTGGGTATGTTCTGACTTGCTCCTTTTTGATTTGGATAGCTCTGTTAACTATTTTCAACTCTAGAAAAAGAAAATAGCAAGCTAACTTTATTAATTGACTCAAAATTCTCAGTGTTGAAACTATTAGAAGCTAAGTTTCTACAGAGAAGGAACTTTTGTCTGCTATGTTCTGCCATATTTTCAAACCAGAACAGAGCCTGGAAAACTGCATAGGTTGATTGTACCACTGAATGAATGAATGAAGCACTTGTTAAGTTGTTTTGTTTCAGCAAGAGTCAAAAAAGAATTACACATGATTTCATGAAAGTGTCTTCTCCAAAGGTCACTTACAAAATATGTTAGGTTGGAGAGATGAAACATTTAATTTCGTTTTGTTTACTAACTCTGATGGATTAATAGTGACATTCTTGGATACTGTATTGAGAAGATTCTTGTAGCTCCTTCAATCACTGTGAAAAGTCTGTAATCACCAGTTGATAATGTCAGCTGTGGGGACAATCATGACCCATGTAACAAATATTTATGCCTGCGAGAGAATCCCACCTCACTTGAGTTTATTCTATCCAGATTTTCCTGTTTGTGAGAAGGTTTCTCATGCAATAGAAACGAATGTGTGCCATCCATATATCTTGATACTAAGATCCTAATATTTGTATAAGAATCAATTTCACTCCTCTTCCTATAATTTCTGGCATATTGATATATCATCAAAACAACAATAACAACAACAAAATCACTATCTTTCTCTGGAAACTGAAATTCCATTACCAAATTGCTCTATTAGCAAATGTGAAGGTGCCTAAGATTTTCATTCTATGCTACCAGTTGCAGAAGAATATTAGCATAATTCACTTTCAACTACCACAGTTCCAGGCCTCCAGACTCATTTCAGCACAATTCCAAAGTTCCAGGGTCGTTGTCCAAGTCTTTTGAAACCTGCTTTTTACAATGAATTTTCTTTGTATTTGTCAGAATGAACAAAACTGATTTTTGTCAGCTGTCAAAGGGAGCAAGATGCTGGGGGTGCAGGAAGGAGGGGAAAGGGAGGAGAGAGCTTTTCCATACTTTCAATTCTTCTAACAAAAACAAATGATTAGACCATTAGTTGTCTGCTCTGGGAGAGGTTTGTATTTCCAATATTGCATAGCACACTCATATCAAAGCAGATTGGAAGCAGTGCTAGAGTCAACAGGAACATTGGCAGTTTCTCCTGGTTCAAGTGAAGCCAACAAACTTTTGGCACCTTGGAAACAGCAGTCTAAAAATCCTAAATCCTTAAGTGTTGCCTCCCACTTAGGTGGGATCAAGTGATTTTATCTGGTTTTCTTGACGTTTACAGAGGAATCCTGGAATGTGCTGTTCCTAGGTCATGTTTGTGAGTGTGTGATGTAGATACAGCCCCTGTATTGTACTGAAAAGGCTCCTTCTATATTGTCCTGCGGAATGATTGAGACTATTTATTTAATATCGGGGCTGAGTCTCCTTTAAATTAAATAACTACCACTTAGGCCAAAATGGCAGATCACAGAGTGGTTTATATAACCATCTGAGCCTATAAATTCAGACCAGTATTTTTTTAAATCAGAATTAGAACAGCTTTGCCAACTCAACTTTCCCTTAGCAAATGTTATTTCTATGACACTTGAAGTGTTTTTATTTCCACGGAAATTGACTCAGACTACATGAAGCAGCAGTACATCTGCATGTCTTAGATATGAAAAGTATTTTTCCTTCTTTTTTTGTGGGGCCTATATTTCATTTGTCTTTTAATTATGCATGGGTAGACATGGTTTGACTCCCTCGAAGGTTTCTCCCTCCTCCATCCACTACCCTCAACAGCAAAAATGAGCTCTGAGATTTGAAAATACCCAACTAGAGAAGAGATAAACAGAAAAGCAGAGGCAATCTGATCTGCTGCTATTTCACTGGTTTTCCTTTGTGACTGTATTGTTTATCTTACAAAAATGGATTGCGTGAATCCCAGGTAGACATTGACCATGACTGTGAAGTTTATGGTGGAGCCACAGACATAGAGGCTTCTTGAGTCTAATTAACTAGCTTCTCTGTCTGCATTCGATGGTGGATTCTCCTGTAGAGGCTGTGGTACATGAAAGCAGTGACCCATTGACTTTCCCAGTCATTGCAAATAGGCTTTGTATTGCAAAAGTATTTGAAAATCTCCTTGGAAATTCAGATTCTTAATTCTCACCTATGGTCCAGTTTCCTAAGGGAAACACAGCTACTATCTTCAGCATAGTTGCCTTCATTCTTAATGGTGAACACACAAAAAGGAAGACAAGGACACTACCTTACCCATGATGATATTGTTAAGTACGTGGTAGCATAGTGACTTCAACCTGTATGCACAAGTAGTGCTACATAAGTTGATAAATTATTGAAATCCTTCAATATTTGTTAAGTGGCTATTACCCCCAGGAACTGAAAGTGCCTTATTTCAACAGCAGGCCATGAAATTAATATTTGAGACCATCTTCCTCCTCATTATTTACAACTGCAGGGTTCATACTAGGCACCAGAGTTCCTTTTTGACTCTTCTACTTACTAGGACATTTCTAGGGAGACTTCATTCTCATGGCTAGAGAATTTCTTTGGTGGTTAACCATCAATTCATATTTTAATCACATATTTTGAGCTCTACTTCCAAATACATAAGTGCATAGTGGCCACTTCATTGCCAAGTACATGGCTGATGAAAGCACAGTTAGACCCAAGGAAAAATCCATCACCTTTCATTCTATATTCAGTTCCTTCTCGTACTTTCTACTCTGAACCATGATTTTTGTTCATCTTGCTACCATTTGTCCAGTCATCTAAGCATGAAATTGAGTCATTCCTGACTCCTTGCTCTTCCCATCCCATTACTCATTCAATTAGCTGCATTTTACTCTTAAGTTTATCTTGCATCTATTGTTTGTTTTCCAATCCCACTGCCACCTCTGCAGACTCATTACTTCACTTTTAGACTAATGATTACCTTCAACATTTTCATCATCTTTACTCTACTTTTTCCTTCATGCTACCTCCAGTCAAACCCTTAGAAAGGATTGTTATGATTATATTATGTTTCATCCAGTTAAATTTATTGATTTTTTCATTCAGGAAATCCATCATGCATTCCCAGAATAGATGGTAGTCATTGGAAGTTGTAGATTCTTGTGCATAATGTGGTCTGTTCCTTTGGATGGTTTTAATATTTTTTCCTCATCTTTTTGTGTTTTTAAAGTTTGATTATGATATGTCTGAGCAAAATTTTCTTTGAGCTTATGTGGGCTAGAGTTTGCTAAAGTTTTTAAATCTGTAAATTTATGAGTTTTTCCAAATTTAGGGAGTTAGTCAGCTATTGGTTGTTCATAAGTTACTTATTCCACTATCTCTTCCTCTGTCTGTGGAATAACCTAACATGTGTATGATCAAATGGATGTTTTGACATGGATTTCTAAGAATGATTATTTTTATAAGCCTCTATATGTCTGCTTGATCAAGTTTTGACTTTTTTCTATTGCTCTTGGTTTCTTTTTATGGTCCTCCAGAAGTGCTTTTTATTTTGTTTTGTTTTGTTTTTGTATTTATTCTAGAGCTCTAGTTGTAATCAAAAGAAAAGTTGGATCATAAGTTGGTATGTGGTCTTCTTGGAGAACTATCCGTCCATATTGTTTTCTGGCCTCCAATAAATAGCATTCTACATTGACAACTTCCAAATGAATACATACAACTTGGATCTTTCCTCTGCTTCTCTAGATATGTGAAGCCACTATTTCACTGACACTCCCAAATTTAATGTTTAACAATCCTTTTAACATAAACTTGTTCAAAACTGAGCTCAGGTCCAATTACAAGCCAAGTTGATTCACGCTTCTTATTTCTTTGAAGACCTTTTGAAACACTTTTCCTTCAAATGTCATGTCAGAAACATTGGCAAATACTATTTCCTTTTTGCCTCACAATATTTGACTATATTTGTCACACACATTTCCTTTAGAACTACCTTGCCCATGACATTGTCCTGTCTCATGTGCTTTATGTTTCCTGAAACTGGGCTGATATGCTTTTGAATGTCTGTCCCATTAATAATCCACCATTCCCAGATGCCTACGATATTTGAGATTATTTCATTGCTAGGAATTAACTTGTGATATTGATATATAAATAACTGAAAAGGAGTAGTCTATTTTACATAACTGGACTCTAACTTATAAATAAGTTAGAAAATTAAAAATCCTAGTGTCTTTCTAAAAGGAATGGGATTCTGTCCCAGCACACAGCCTAATGATACTCCTAAATTAAAGTTGTTTTTAGTAAAGATAGCTTCACATAAAGTCATCATCATATTTCAATTAAACTGGTCTCCATGGTAGCTTTTTTAAATTTATTAATTAAATTTTGTTGACAAGGTGTTGTGCAAAAGGGGTACAGTTACATAATAGGGCAGTGAGTACATTTCTTGTGATATCTTACACTCTTGTTTTTCTTCCCTTCCCTAGATCAGGTAGGCATATACAATACCCAGTGTACCAAAAACATATATAGTAGCCACGTGGCATACGCCAAAGGAAATTCACCTAGAACTTTAAATATAATGTCAACAATAGAGTCTGCTTATCCTTGTCTTATATGATCATACATACATAGCTGTTGAGCTATTGTGATCCACTGATAGGTCTATTTTAGACCTTTTTATGTTTAGTAGTTGTTTGGTTTTAGATACATAATGTAAGGTCACTGACACAAACCTGTGGACAATATTTGACAAGAAGTTTTTTGTTTCACAGACCTGGTCTCTACTGTCCCCCTCTTCCCCCACCTTAACAGTCATATACCAAGAAGACCATGCCCTTTTGTTCTCTGTGTTCTAGGCTTGTCTCGCTCAACATTATTTGTTCAAGTTCTGACCATTTCCCTGCGAATACCAATATTTTATCATTTCTAATTGCTATGTAGTATTCCACTGTGTATAGGTACCACATTTTTTGGATACATTCATCTGTAGAGGGGCATCTGGGTTGTTTCCATATTTTGGCTATTGTGGATTGTGCAGCGATAAACATAGATGTGCAGATGTCTTTTTGATATCCTGAGACCTGTTGTTCAGGATAGATGCCTAGGAGTGGTATGGCTGGGTCATAGGGTAGGTCTATGTTGAGTTTTGAGAAACCTCCATACTGTTCAAAATGGTTGTACTAATTTGCACTCCCACCAACAGTGGAGAAGGGTTCCTCTTTCCCTGCATCCCCTCCAGCATTTGTTGTTGCCTGAGTTCAGCGTATAAGCCATTCTAACTGGAGTGAGGTGGTATCTCAGGTCTTTTTTTTTTTTAATTTGCATTTCCTTTACTGCCAGGGATGTTGAACATTTCCTCCTATGTTTCTTTGCCATTTTTATCTCTTCTCCTGTGAAGTCTCTCTTTAGCTCCTTTGCCCACGTAATAATTGGTTTACTGGGCTTGGAGGGTGTTAGTGTTTTGAGTTCTCTGTAGATGACAGATACTAGGCCTTTGTCTGTTGCTGTGCTGGTGAAGATACTTTACCATATGGTTGGCTGTCTTTCTAGTTTGGTGTCTATGTCTTTAGCTGTGCAGAAACTTTTTATTTTGTAGTAGTCCCATTTGCCTAGTTTCTACCCTATCTGTTGTGCCCTTGGGACTCTATTCAGGAAGTTTCTTCCTGTGCCTATAAGTTCTAGCATCTTTCCTACTCTGTCCTTCAGTAGTTTCAAAGATTCAGGTCTGATGTTGAGGTCCTTGATCCATTTTGAGTTGATCTTGGTGCATAGTGATAGGCTAGGGTCTACTTTGAGTTTTCTACATATGGCTGCCCAGTTTTCCCAGCACCAGTAGTTGAAGAGGCTCTGTTTTTTCCATTGCATGTCTTTAGCTCCTTTGTCAAATATCAGCTGACTGTAAGAATGCGGCTTTATTTCTGGGTCTTCAATTCTATTCCATTGGTCTTCAGGTCTGTTTTTATACCAATACCAGGCTGTTTTTGTTATGATGGCTCTATAGTAGAGCTTGAAGTCTGGTATTGTGATACCTCCTGCACTGCTTTTTTTTTTTTTTTTTTTTGCCTAGAATTACTTTGGCTATTCTAGGTCTTTTGCTGTTCCATATGAATTTAGGGGTTCCTTTCTCTATTTCAGTGAAGAATGTAGCTGGGATCTTGATGGGGATTGCATTGAATTTGTATAAAAGTTTGGGCAAAATGGCCATTTTCACTATATTGATTCTGCCTACCCATGAGCATGGGAGGTCTTTCCATCTCCTTGTGTCTTCTTTGATTTCCCTTTTTAGATTTTTATAGTTCTCATTAAATAGGTCATTCACGTCATTAGTTAGGTTGATCCCTAGGTAATTTATTCTTTTTTTAGCTATTGTAAATTTTATTATTTTCATAATTTCCTTTTCTGCTTGTACATTGCTGGTATACAGAAAAGCTGCTGACTTTTGTGGATTGATTTTGTATCCTGCTACTTTGCCAAAATGGTTTATTAGGTGTAGGAGTTTGGGGACTGAATTTTTTGGGTCCTTCAGATATAAGATCATGTCATCTGCGAATAGAGATAGTTTGATTTCTTCTTTGCCAATGAGGATCCCTTCGATGTCCTCCTCTTGCCTTATTGCTATGGCTAGGGATTCCAGCACTATGTTGAAAAGAAGTGGGGAAAGTGGGCATCCTTGTCTTGTTCCTGAGTTTAGGGGGAATTGTTTTATTTTCTCCCCATTTAATATGATATTAGCAGTTGGCCCGTTGTATATGGCTTTTATTGTTTGAAAGAATGTTCCTGCTATTCCTGTTCTCTCCAGGGCTTTTAACATGTATGGGTGTTGTATTTTGTCAAATGATTTTTGGGCATTGGCTGAGATGCTAATATACTTCTTGATCTTAGCTCTGTTAATATGGTGAATTACATTTATCAACTTACAGATGTTGAACCATCCTTGTGTCTGTGGGATGAAGCTTACTTGATCATGATGTATAATTTTCTTGATCAGTTTCTGGATCCTGTTAGCTAATATTTTGTTGAGGAGCTTTGCATCTGTGTTCATTAGTGATATTTGTTTGTAATTCTCTTTTTTGGGGTGGTATTTGCCTGGTTTGGGGATGAGTATAATATTAGCTTCATAGAATGTGTTTGGGATTTCTCCCTCTGTTTCTATTTCATGGAAGAGTTTGAGGAGTATTGGTATTAGCTCCTCACTGAAGGTTTTATGGAATTCATTGGTGAATCCATCCGGGCCTGGGCTTTACTTTGTTGGGAGGCTCTTGATTACCTCCTGTCTCTCGCTGTAAGTTATTAGTTTATTTACTTAATTTATTTCTTCATGATTCAGTTTGGACAGTTTACACTTCTCTAAGAATTGATCTATTTCTGTAAAAGTTTTGTTCTTTAGTGAGTAGAGGTTCTGGAAATAGTTCCTTATGATTGTTTGAATATCCTGTGTATTTGTTATAATTTTTCTGGTGGAGTCCCTGATCTTACGGATATGAGTCTCTTGTCTTCTTTGTTTTGTAAGTCTTGCAAGGGGTCTGTCAATTTTATTTATTTTCTCAAAGAGCCAGCTTTTAGTTTTATTTGTTGAATAGTCTTTCTATTTTCAATCAGATTTATCTCTTCTTTAATCTTTGTGATCTCTCTCCTCCTAATCATTGTAGATTCAAAATTTTCTTGTTTCTCCAGATGTTTTAGCTGCATCATGAGGTTATTTACCTCTTCTGATTCCATTCTTTTAATGTGTGCATGGAGGGCAATGATCTTTTCCCTCAGCACTGCCTTAGCTGTATCCCATAGGTTTCTTTGTGATGTATTTTCATTGTCGTTGTGGCTTATGAATTCGTTAATTTTGTCCTTAATTTGCTCTGTGACCCAAGTGTTAGATAACAGTGAGGGGTTTAGCCTCCAAGTATTTGTGTAGTCTCTGTGGTATCCTTTGTTATTGAGGGTTACCATGATTCCACTGTGATCAGATAAAATACATGGGATAATGTCAATACTCTTGTATTGGCTGATGTTCTTTGTGTGGACTATGACATGATCTATTTTGGAGTATGTTCCATGGGCTGCTGAGAAGAATGTGTATTGGGTCTTTGTAGGGTGAAAAACTCCGTACAGATCGGTCAGATCCATGTGGGATATGGTGTTACTTAGGTCTTCGGCTCCCTTGCTAATCCTCTGTGTGTTGGATCTGTCTCTTGGAGAGAGTGGAATAATAAAATCTCCCACTATGATTGTATTTGGGTCTATGTTGTTCTGTAGTTCTGAAAGAATTTGTCTGTCATATTTAGGGCCTCTTTTGTTAGGTGAGTATAAATTTATCACTGTGATATCTTGATTTTTTCTTGTATTAAAATGTAGTGCCTGTCTTTATCTTTTTGAACTGATTTTAATGAGAAGTCTAGCTTATCTGAAATCAGGATTGCATTTGCTTGTTAGATCTTGCTCCATCCTTTCATTCAGAGCCTGTTTTTGTCCCTTGCTGTAAGATGGGTCTCTTGAAGACAACAGATAACAACTTTTTGTTTACAGATCCACTCTGTCAGTCTACTCTTTATCAGAGAATTTATACATTTATATTCAAAGAGATCATGGATAGGTGTGGTTTTTCCCTTCCATTTTCTTGTTAGGGTGTGTTTCCTCTCCCTTCTTTCTTGTCTTTATTGAGCTACTCTTCCTGTTGGGCTCTGGCTATTGTAGTTTCTTTCTGTTTCTCTCTGGGGGTCCTGTATGTTTTCTGTTTGGTGGGGTTCCCCTCTTAGAATTCGCTGTAAGGCTGGTTTTTTATTCACATACAACTTTAGATCCTCTTTGCTATGGAAAGATCTGGTTTTTCCCTTGAAGGTGAATTTTAATTTTGCTGGGTATCTAATTCTGGGTTGGTTGTTGTTGGCCTGGAGGACTTGGATTGTGTCCTTCCAGGCTCTTCATGCATTATAAGTTTGTGTGGAGAGGTCTGCCATGATTCTGATCTTTTTTCCATTGTAATATAGGTCTTTCTTCATTTTGGCTGCGTTCAAAATTTGCTCTTTATTCTTGAGATCTGAGGTCCTGATTATTATGTGCCCAGGTGAGGATTTTCTAGGGTCTGGTCAGCCAGGTGTCCTATATGCTTCCGTTATTTGGGTGAGGTTGTCCCTTGTGAGTTTGGGGAAGTTTTCTGCAATAACTCTAGTAAATATGTGTTATATAGCTCTGCTCTGGTATTCCTCCCTTCATCTATTCCAATTATATGCAGATTATATCTCTTCTCCCTGTCCACTATCTCCTGGATTAGTCTGCCCTGGAGTTTGACAGTTTCTTGGAGTGTTTCTGGTCCTTATCACCTGCATCATCTTCCAAAAGAGAGATTCGAGATTCAATATGATCAATTCTTTGTGATGTGGCTTCGAGTGTGGTTTGCATTGAGGCGAGTGAGATGTGTATGATTGCCAGATCAGCTCTCATTGTGGTAATTTCTTCATTTATTGAGTTGTATTTTTGAATCTATTTTTTCCATGCATTTCGTTTCTCAGGATGTTTAGGTCTTCTTTAACGGAGGAATAGACTGTATCTATTTTTGCTTCCCTCTCTTTCTTGACTTCCTGAAGGTCCTTTAAGACTTCTATTCTAAACTCCTGGAACTGTTTTCTGAATTCGCTCCTGAGGCTTTCGATCATTTCTTCTATCTTAGTCTCAGTTGTTTTTTTATTCTCCCTCTCCTCCTCGGTCGTACTACTTTTTGGAGCTGGCGAGTTGGCTTGAACTTTCATTAAATTTGTAATATTCCTTTGTGATTTATGCATCTGGAGATTTTGTACATTCAGGGGCCTGTGGGTGGCGACCTTGGCTTGGCTTTGTGCTGGTTTCCTCTGGTCCATCAGTGGGGACTTGTTTGTGTCCTGGCTCTGGGTTTGATTTTGGCTGTTGTACCTTACTGCCCTATGGGTGAGCGTGATCGTCTCGGTTGTTGCCGAGGCGGTCACCCTCACCGCAGTTAGGGGTGGGTAGGTTGTGTCTTTCTCTACAGGTCTGTGCTCTGCCACTGTGTTGTACTGACCATTGTGGGCCCCTGTTGGGGGTTCACGGGTTGCTGATTGAGTGTGATGTGGAGACTTTTCTCTTCTTTGATTCTTTCCCCTCTAGTTGTTGTGGGGTCAAGAGAGCTCACCTCTCAGATTGAGAATTGCCGCTGAGGGATGGCTCGCCCACCTGTGCAGAGTGTTCCTGTCAGAGCAGGTGTTGCTGTTGAGGGGTGGCCTGCCCACCTGTGCAGAATGCGCCTGTCAGAGTGGGCATTGCTGCTGTGGGGCCCTGCCCACCTGTGCGGAGTGCGCCTATCTGAGCGGGCGTTGCTGCTGAGGGGGCAGGTTGCCCACTTATATGCTCCCGCGGGGGGCTTGGGTGCAAGATCCTCCTGCTGGAGGGCTAGCACGGTGATCCACGCTGGCCCTCCGGGGGCACGTGCGTGTGCGCTCTTGTGCTTCTTTTGGTGGTGCGCTGTCCCAGATTGTTGGAGGGTGCTTGTGCCCTCTTGTGAATCTACTGTGGGGGTGGTATGCATGGACCCCGGCAGGTTCAAGTGTCTGGGCATGGGTTGGTGCCCACAGGCTCTCTGCACCTCCGCTGTAAGGGGGGGGGGCGTGTGTTCGGGCCCAGGTGTCCCTGCTGGGCTGGTATTGCACACCAGCAAGACTGTGACTGTTGTTCAAAAAGTCCACATGGACCAGGGCGCCTCGGGTGGGCTTCCAATGCCTGCTGGTCCCTGGGGGGGACTGGTGTGGACAGGTTCGGGCTCCCCAGTTGGGGCTTTGGGGGACTCTGGCCTAAGGTGTCTCCCTGCCACTTTGTTGGGAGAAGCTCCGCCCACAGCTAGCTCTTGTGTCCTGCCAGGAGCTGTAGGGACCTAGAGCCACCAGATATGGGGCTGTTTTGTTCCCTCAGTGTAAGGAGGGGAAGAGAGGGAGCCCTAGCTTCTTTGTCCCCTTGTGATGAGCTCTACATGAGGTTTTGGGTCTCTGCTAGAGCTGATCTCCCATGGGTGGGGGGGAGGACGGCAATGGGGAACTTACTGGTCCTGGATTGTGTGTGTGTGTCCTGTGCTGCTGTGGGCTTTTCTGGGCTGGGGTGTGGCGATCGATAGTTTGGCGGTGGCAGTTCCGGCTCTCCCCATCCAGCTCTCCCCATCTGTGCCACCCAGTTCCCCTGCTGTTGTTGTCTGGTCCTGGCTGTTTGGTCCTGCGCCTCCGGTCCTGCGCTGCCTTCTGTCTTGGTCGGTCTGCGCTCCGTCTGGGGCTCGTGGAGCTCCTGCTGTCTGGACTCTGCACTCGCAGCGGGACT
This sequence comes from Perognathus longimembris pacificus, assembly GCF_023159225.1. Taxonomy (NCBI): domain Eukaryota; kingdom Metazoa; phylum Chordata; class Mammalia; order Rodentia; family Heteromyidae; genus Perognathus; species Perognathus longimembris. The sequence goes on from NC_063172.1 coordinate 18,416,598, forward strand.
TTTCGGCTGTTGCTTCTCTGGTTGCTGATGGTCTGTGGTCCTTGTTTACCAGCGCTAGGGCCGCTTTCCCAGCCTGGTCCTGTTCGGGCCTGGGTGGGGAGGGTACTCCGGAGATTTTCCCGGCTCCGTGCAGGTTATAGGCTTTTCTTTCTTTGTTCTTTTTCATTCCCTGTGTTTCTCTGTTTGTTCTGGTTGTTGGGTTTGCTGGTCTCTTGATGGGGCATTGGGTGTTGGAGTTTCCAGCTCACTATTTGGTTGGAGCAAGTTGTGGTGTCTCCCTATTGTTATGGTGCCATCTTCCTCTCCTCTCTTCTCCTTTTTTTCCCATGGTAGCTTTTGGTAGAATTAGGATATCACTGGAATCTCACAAATCTCTTTCAATTTGGGCTAGTATTTAAGAGGTCCTCAGTTATTTATTTTATTTTTTTGATTACTTATTTATTGTCAAAGTGATGTACAGAGGAGTTACAGTTTCATACATTAAGCCATGGGTATATTTCTTGTACTATTTGTTACTCCTCCCTCATTCCCCCTTCCCCCTCTCCTTTTCCCTCTCCCCGCATGAGTTGTTCAGTTGGTTTACACCAAATTGTTTTGCAAGTATTGCTTTTGGAATCTTTTTTTTTATCCTTTGTCTCTCGATTTTGATATTCTCTTTCACTTCCCTAGTTCTAATACCAGTACATACAGTATCCAGGGTACTCAGATGAGATACAGTGATAGCGCAGGAAGGCGATACAAGAGGATCATCAAGAAAAGAAGCTATGGTTTCACATGGCATGTTGAAAATAATTACAAATGGTGCTGGCAAAACTGGCTCAGTTATTTAAGTGACTAGTTTAATGACTTTATAAGAATATTTACTAGTAGTATTAGTCTGTAATTCTAAGTATCATTTAGAGCATTTCTTGAATTAATAAAAACACAGCAACAACCTTATTTTGCCACTCTGCCTTTCTACTCATAAAGCATTCTGCTATATTACCTCAGAGGGTAGCTCCCAAATTTGGAGGCTGGAAAATCTGGAAAACTTTTGCATTTTTCTTTCCTTTGAGACAGAATCTTGCTAAGTAGCCTGGATTGGCCTCAAACTTAGCTTCTCTTAGCCTCTACATCCTGAGTGCTGAGATTATAGGTTTGTGTCACCATATTTATCACAGATAGTTTTTATAACTATATAAACCTTCTATTGCTCTAGTCAAATTGAATCCCACTGGTGATGATATAATTCTCTTATAGTCCTTGTTCAGTAGCTTATATGCATTTATAGAATTATCTTTTTATATTAAAGTATAAAATATAGGGAAAAAATATGAAATTATGTGCAAGAAGATGGAAAATATTGGGAGAATTTATGAGCCATTCATGATAATAACCTTTTATTCTTTTTTTAGAGAGAAATGTTGATGCTCTCTTTTCTTTATTTTGGTTTCATATGAGAATATAATTCCATGTATATACTGGAATTTTACCCTTATTTTTATGTTTATTCAATCACTCATAAACATGTTCTTTAATGGTACTTCTATAAGTACTAAAACTAAGACTATAAAAGCTAGAAATGAGTTTAAAAGTTAATTTTTTTTTACCCTCATCTGGTCATGAGATTTTCCCTAAGGGTATGTTAGCAATCACACAAAGTCAATGCCTCAAATATTTTTATTGAATGAATTCGCTTCTTCCTTAGGGAAGTAGGGGGTGAGTTGGAGTAACCTACTTAATGTGAAAAATAATTTATGAGCAAAGAAGGCATTCAGACCAGTTGAGTAATATATTCATTTGAAAGAACACTAATATGCACAAAATTAGGAAGGATTATATGTAAGAAGAATCATTTGGCTTTCATTTTAAGGGACAAGAGAAAAACAATGAAAAATCTAATGTAATTTTCTATATAAAGCAAATATTAAATAACCTATTTTCTACAAATACCAATTATACACAGTTTAAGAAAAGAATGGAACACTGCATGGAATAAAGAAATCCCAAATTAAGAGTACTAAAACACTAGTAATCTTGGGGGGAAATGTGTACAAAGATTCAAGGGAGACTGCAATGGAGAGGAAATGGTATAGAGAGAATAGAACAGGAGAGAGGGTGAGCTTGAAGGCAAAGCATGAGAGAGGGCAGGAGAAGAGAATATTTTCAGTCAGTTCTGTGGTTAACTTTCACAGCCCTGCAAGAACCTCCTCCAGTGCTGCTCCTCCTATGCTCTGTCCTGACACAATTTCCCATCATTTTTCTTTGTGAACTTACAGCCAAACAAACTCAATCTAAATCCTTAAACTGCTCAGTGTTTCAGCCTGCCACATTTAGGATCCAAATGAGGTGTCATTTTGCCCCTGCGTGGAAAAGCTTGCACTCACCAGTGACTGAGTTAGTTTAAGACTTTTGCTGTGCTAGATTAGCCACATACAGAGGGTATTGTCATTGAATCAACAAAGACTTCTTTGAAGTTGGTGAGGGAATTTGATGGGAGACCACAACTTTTCCATTTCTAGGATGAGTTGCCTTTAATAAAGCTTCTCCTCACATCTGTTATATCATCACTTTGCTCCTGTTACAGAACAATACTCATTTCCTTGCTCCTCATCTGTTTTAGGCTTAATTTCCTGGAAAAAAATATGAAAGACACCAAGCTACTGTGTCATTGGATACATGCTGACAAACCCTCTAATTGTTTGAATATACTTAAATTTGAATTTTTGCACATGCAAATGAGCCCAAGGCAAATAAAAATATATAAACCTTCAAGAACTGGGAAAAACAAATAAAATGAGTGACTTAGCTGACCTGTTTTTACAGAAAATAAAATTATTGTTGAACTGAAGACGGGGACCAGAGATAAATGATGTTTATTTGATTATTGAATTGTAAATTATTCTATTCTAAACCTGAATATTGTGAAGTGTACATGATATGGGCCAGGTGATTGTAACTGAGCATAATTCAGATGGACATTCAAAATGTATGGAAACAAAAACATGACTGGAAAAAAGTCCAGTCTAATATGTTTACTTAAAGTCAAGTACTTAAAATTAGTTAATTATACAGCTTCATTTAATAAATATGAAATAAAGCATAAATTATAACCTAGATTACACATGCCAATTGTTTGATAACTAGCACATTTCAATTAGTTAAGTTTGTCTGTATGTATATATGTTATATGGAGTATGTTATGTATTTCGTAGAAATACATATATTGTTTTTAAGTTTGCATTTTATAACTCTACCTTGGAACAATACATTAAAATTGATTATGTAGTCTTCTGAGGATGTAGAAAAATAACATAATGTGTGTTGGAACACTGTAATTTTTAAATTGTTAACTTCTAATGTCTTATTTAAAAAGTTTCACTGGCTGCATATTTGTAGCTGCTTCATGTAATCCCTAAAGAAGCACTGCTAGGGAGCTCATGCCTTCCATCCTCAAGAAGCTGAGGACTGTGGTTCAAATCCAGCTTAAGCAGAAGAGCACACAAGAGTTTTATTTTAATTTTATTGTCAAAGTGATGTATAGAGAGGTTACAGTTTCATATATTAGGCCTTGGGTACATTTCTTGTACTGTTCATTACCTCCCCCCTCATTCCCCCCTCCCCTTTTCCCTCTCCCACCATGAGTTGTTCAGTTGGTTTACACCAAATGGTTTTGCAAGTATTGCTTTTGGAGTCATTTGTCCTTTTATCCTTTGTCTCTCAATTTTGATATTCCCTTTCACTTTCCTAGTTCAAATACCAGTATATACCGTATCCAGTGTATTCAGATGAGATACAGTGATAGCACGAATACAACCACAGGAAGGGATACAAAAGGATCATCAACAAAAGAAGCTACAGTTTCACATGGCATGTTGAAAGTAATTACAACAGTGATATAACAATCGTTTCCATCACATGGAGTTCATTTCACTTAGCATCATCTTTTGTGTTCATAAGGTCATAGCTATTAGGCTGTTGTTATCCTCTGCTGTGACTAGCCTAAACCTGTGCTAATTATTCCCTATGAGGGAAACCATAGAGTCCATGTTTCTTTGGGTCTGGATCACTTCACTTAGTATAATTTTTTCTAAGTTCTTCCATTTCCTTACGAATGAGGCAATGTCATTCTTTCTGATAGAGGCATAAAATTCCATTGTGTATATGTACCACATTTTCCTGATCCATTCGCCTACTGAGGGGCATCTGGGTTGGTTCCATATTTTAGCTATGACAAATTGTGCTGAGGTGAACATTGTTTTGCTGGTGGTTTTTTTTTTTTTTTGGCCAGTCCTGGGCACTGTCCCTGGCTTCTTCCCGCTCAAGGCTAGCACTCTGCCACTTGAGCCACAGCGCCGCTTCTGGCCGTTTTCTGTATATGTGGTGCTGGGGAATCGAACCTAGGGCCTCGTGTATCCGAGGCAGGCACTCTTGCCACTAGGCTATATCCCCAGCCCTGTGCTGGTGGTTTTAATGTGTTCTTGTTTGTGGTCTTTTGAGTAGATACCCAAAAGTGGGGCTGCTGGGTCATAGGGGAGCTCTGTATTTAGCCTTCTGAGGAATCTCCATACTGCTTTCCAAAGTGGCTGAACCAGTTTACATTCCCACCAACAATGAAGTAGGGTTCCCTTTTGGCCACATCCCCGTCAACATTTGTTATTATTAGTTTTCTTGATAAAGGACATTCTTACTGGGGTGAGGTGGAATCTCAATGTTGTTTTGATTTGCATTTCTTTTATGGCCAGTGATGTAGAGCACTTTTTCATATGTCTCTTGTCCATTCTCATATCCTCATCAGGGAAGTCTCTTTTTCAAGTCTTCAGCCCACTTGTTGAGGGGGCTGTTGGTTCTTTGTGGTTTTGTTTTGGAGGAAGGTTATTTTTTTAGTTCTGCATATATTTTAGATATGAGGCCTTTGTCCATTGTATGGCCGGTAAAGATCTTTTCTGAATCTGTGGGCTTTCTGTTTATCTTGCAAGCTATATCCTTTGCCCTGCAGAAGCTCTACAGAGTTTTAATTACACTGGAGCAACCTAGAGATAATTTAGTAGTCTGAAATATTGAACATGACTTAACAGAATTGAAGGAAAAAAATAAGGAATAGCTTTGGTATTCAGGTTATCAAATGTACTAGATGATACATTTCACATTTTCATCTTTCAGTTATATTAACATTCCAGTGAGCTTCATTAGATTTCTACAAAACTGTACAATAGGACTGAGAGAGAGAGAAAATAATTTATCTGAGACCAGTAAACGGAAGGACAGGATTCACACTCACATTTGATTGTCATAAAGACAAAGGTATTTTATGGTTAAGCTATTATGCTTTTCATATTAAAAGAAAGGTAATATCCCATTTACCCATATTATTTTACCTCACAGATTATGAAGATAAAGATAGTTGCTGATTTATGGAAAATGAAAGAAAAATATATTTCATGGTGAAACATCTTTTATGTTATTCAGGATAGTGAGGCATCAGTAATAATTACACCAATGATTAACAAAACTTGATAGCAGCTACAGATTCTGTGTCATAGATAAGTGAAAAATATAGCATCAAAGAATTATCTTGACTACTATTACTAACATTAATACTCAGGGTCATGCTTTAAAATTATTCATTAGCATGTAATTTAATATTTAATAAAGGATTTCACTTACTCCTTAAATAATTATGCTGCATGCAATCTGAATAATGTTTCAGAAAATGATCACTTCAGAATTCACTGGAATAGAATTATGAAACCAGATTGACAAAATCTCTGGCCAACGGATCTGACATTCAACTCTGCTAAAGCTAATAAACAAATTTGTTGAAATGAAGAAAGCAACATTCAGTGTTGAGTAGCAATGTTGTCTGGTGCAACAAAAGTTTTAAATTTGCCACCCACCTCCATATACCAATTACTTGCTATAACAATCTGAATAATTAATTTATCCATTTTGAGGCTCTACTGAATGGCTTGTAAAATAGGGATGGTAGCTATCTATTGCAACACTTGTGAGAATTGAAAAAAGAGTGTGTACATGTAGTAATCAAAAATAAAACCAACAGTTTCTAACAGATTATAACTAACAGTTGTTATTAACTGGTGAAGGTGATCCCACTGACAATAATACTGGGAATAATTATTAAATCTCAGTAGAAATGTGGTTAAGAGCATAGACTCTGTAGCTAGACATTTTCATTCACTTTGGCCACTAGATCATCAAAAAAGAGAGGAGGATAAGAAAATGCGGTGGATTATTACAAAAATATTGTATTCCTTTAATAAATAGGACATGATCAATCAGAATTTTAAGTATAAAACAATTGGTAATAATTACAATGAAAAATTTTCTATTTACCTATTATCTATCTGCTTACCTATTTATCTATACTTTCTTATTATTAAAAATACCTTCAGTAGTATATTATTCTGTACTTGAAATATTGCCATAAAATAAGTAACTATTGTTAGTTTAACTGGACACCTGAAGATAAAGCACAAAGAGATGAATTAAAATATCTAGGTTTATGAAGCTAGTTTAATGGCAGAATGCTATTAGCAGAGACAGATCTCTAGTTTATATTTTATTAGAGCCACTGGGCTTTAATTTAGATTTTACATCTGCTTTGGACTCTCCATTTTATTTTACTCATTTACTTACCCTTATCCACTGTCCACTTACTTTCATATATTAAATTCTTCTATTTATTTATTTACTTTGTCCATTCCACAAATAAGTGCTCAAACCATTACAGACAGGGACAACTTATCAAGAACAATGGGACTGAAGTTAGAAGACTTCATATAATTCTTGGCTCTTCCATCACCATCTGTCTGCTCTTGAGTCTCCTCCAGATGGATGATCAATAGCATCTTGAACCAGATTTGCTTCAGTGCTATCTCTTCCTTTGTAAACTCTTCCAAACATATCCTATTTGAGTAACTCTTCCACGCCTCATGGTACTTGCTGTTGTGTTTACTGCCCATTTTCTATAGCCTTACATACTAGTTCTTGTCCTGAATGAGTTGCCTTTTAATAATAGAGGAATAAGGAAGTGAGATCAACTACCCAATGGCAAGGAAAGTGTAGTCCAGGAAGGACACTGATGAGAATAATTAGGTAGAATTGCAAAGGCATTCTTTACTTTGAACAGAAGCGCCACTGAACTAACAAATGTCAACTAGGCCATTTTTTTCCCATAATTACCTTCTGTGATTGCAAGTTGTAGAGTCTCATCCAGATTTTCTCAATAAACCTTAAGTTTACTTTAAGAATATAAGCAATATAAAGACTATGTCCTAAAATCTCCTAAACTGGAAATTCTGTGGGTATGTGATCTGGGTATGGCAAAAGAGAGTTAAGGCTGCTTTTATATTAAGGGGAATTAAATGAAGTTAAGACTGTCAACCAGCTGACTGAAATTGCTCAGAATTGTGTGTAAGGTGCCACAGTAGACACAAGGGTCCTTATAAATAAAAGAGAGAAAAAGAACATCAGTGTCAAAATCAACAGGAGATTTGTATATGCTTCAATACTGATTTTGAAGATGGAAGAAACCATGAGCCAAAGGATGGAAGATCCCTCTAGAAATGGGAAGAGTCTAAAGACTGAAAGTAACCTTAATGGCACCATGATTTTGGCCCACTGACATTAAGCCCATAAGGAAATTCAGGCACATAATTGTGGCTCAGCACATAATTGTGACATTAAGAGGAAAATATGCTTTCTCTATCACAGGTTCAAAAATAGGAGCTCTTTGTAGAGAATCAGCATACATTAAGTTTTCTATTAGTTGTGAGAATTAAAGCAAGTTACTTAACTATTCTTTCCTTATTCATAGAATGAAGGTAGTGTTAGCATTTATTTATGAGGATTAGATGAAATAATCCAATTAAAACATCAGTATGATATAGATGTTGGATGATATTGCTGTGTTAGGCTATCATAGTTCTCCTGAGGCATAAATGAGCTTATACATTTTTTACAACTCCATGTGAAAAAGAGTATACAACTGTTATAGAAGGAAGCTATTATCTTACATTGCTTTTTTGATTTTTTGAAATTAAGCAAATTTAATTTAATTGTTACATGAATGCTTCCCAACATATTTATTCTTTGGTCAGTGCCCATTGAGCATCAGTTATGTGCACAATTTTTTTTTCTAGATATAGAAGTAAAATAATGAATAAGGTGTCAAGGCCTCAAGGGGTGCTTTGGTATTCTGGTTGATGGGAACCAAAAGAAAGGTCAGGGCTGTGGGAGTAGGTAGAATGTAGGCACAATTAACCCATATTGATGACCTCTTGAATAGTGAGAGTGAGAGAAGAAGGTGAAGCTACAAATGATGTAGTGACCTTACAGATCACTAAATCCGACACTTTTATTTATAAACATAAAAGACAGTTTATATCCAATATACTTCTTTCCCATGAGAAGCCCTCTTGGCCATTTTGCCAGAGCAAATCTGGCAGTGTATGAGACTCTTGGATTAGTTTAGAAACAAACAACCATTGCATGGTATATTGTGAAATAAATACTTAGAATGTCCAATATGGGTCATCCTGCTATTGCTGGGATTATGAGCACCAGGCCTGAATCCAAAATTTAAATTTATAGGTGATGCCTAATTGTCTTTTCTGCTAGCAGATGCTATAGCATAGGGACAAACGTTACTTAAGTCTAACTAGAGAAAGCCACACGTAACACATCATGGCTCTTTTCAGTCTATCCCATGAGTACTATTGCACAGTCATTCTGCACTCTAACTCCCAAGTTATCTATCTATCAAGATCTCAAATAATGCACAATTTGTGTAGAGAAATCACTTCTATCGGTTATGCTTAAGAAAATAGACATACTACACACACGTGTAATGTATATATGTATATACATATAAACATATACATATGTATGTATATATAAAGTACTGAGGTTTTCTGGAAGTATGTGGGTTTGAACTGAGACCCTCATTTTTGCAAAAGCTATACTATATCCATACCTTCAGGCTTCTTTGATTCTGTTATATTTTAGATGAAGTCTTGCCTTTGTATTCAGGCTAGACTTGGATGAAAATCTTCCTGTCTATGTGACCTGTGGATCTAAACTCCTAGGCGTTTGCCACTGTGCCCATTTTATTGGTTGACAAAGTGTCTTGCTAACCTTTTTTGACCTGTCCTTGAACCAAATTCTTCCTGACATTTTTATGAGTAGGTAGGATTATGGATTATAGCATCATGCTTGGCTAAAGATACTTTATATTATCTTTCACTCAACTTGCTTGAATGATCTAATTTTCATCAAAATATGATCATTTCTTTATAGAATAAATTGTTATAAATATTATGTATCATGCCTCCCCTCCCATAATCTTTCTGTAATTTCTTTCCACAAAAGCTTCCTATCCATGTGCTTATCGTGTATTGATATCATATCAAATTATGTCATATAGCATCATCTCAGATATTGTGCACCATTCAAAAGCACAATTTAATCAATTTTCTCTCTTTAACTTACATATGTATATGTATAAATATGTGTGTATAAATTACATGTAAGTACAAGTACACACATAGCCATTTCATCTTTATTATCCCAGTAAAAAGTGGTATGTATCACTTAGTAGTAAGATCTTAAATGGTTGTTGAATTGCAGCTCTTATTCAATCAACAACTATTTACTATATATTGATCATGCCTGGTACTGGTCTTTGTGCAAATGTTTTGTTTGTTATTAAATGATACTTAATAATGTTTGTATCAATATTAACTTTCAATATTCATTTTAATAAATCCTTAGAGGGATAATTTAAACTGATAAACATTCATTTGCCATATGACTTTCTTTGAGTGGAAGACAATTCATGAATTAAGAAATGTTTTAACTCTGTCTTATTTCTAAACAAACTGTGGTAGCAATAGTCATTTCAAAGGTGGTTTCCAAATCTTAAAAGTTAGGCATACACTTTGGAGCTTCATCTCTGCTATTTTTAGTGGCTTTTTGCCAAAATCATCTTATCCTAATTGAGAAGAGATATGTCCTGTGCTTGATAATTCTCATGAATGATAATAGGAGTTATGTGTGAAGATGAGGAAAACTTGACTCTTAGTAGCACACATTGCACAACTGTTTTGCAAAGCCTGCTTATGTGATTGATTGTTTCTCTCTGATTGGCTTCCATCTATCAATGTAATTTGAGGGAAGGATTGCTTTTTTATTCTGGATAAGTCCCTAAAAACAAAGACCAACTAATTATTTGAAAATTCCAAAACACACGTTAGGATAGTGTGATAGAGTGCAAACATTCCCATTTGGATATCCCATAGGAACTGCCATTCATGAATGTTTAAAACAGATGCTTCAGTGAGCAACATATTTAATTAAATCCAAACCTGTTGTTATTATTCCAGAAAATATTATTATTAGCACAAGTTCCAAATGGAGCTCACAGCAACTTCTGGTTGGAGTTTGGAAAAATATATTTTAATTTCTAAGGCAATTTAATTTAAAGTAAAAATCACCATAGTTTTCTAGATAACTTCCTTCAACTCCAAGCCATGAAAATTGTAAGCATGACAATAACTAAGTGTCAAAGCTACTTTGATGGACTGACTGAGCCAACCAACTGTCCAGACAGGCTTGGTACATCATTAGAAAATTCTGGAATGTGCAGTGGAAGTAGCCATCTCTACTTCTAAAAAGAAGAGAAATGAAAGGGAAAAAAAGTCTTCAAATTTTCTATGATGGAATTCTAAGATTGACAGACGTGTCACTAATTACATAATTGTTTTCTTATGCGGCTCTAATAAAATTATTTGAAGCCTAAAAATGTCTAGTAGTGAATTATTTAATTTAATACATAGCTTTAATGAAAATAATTAGTATTTACTTTAAACTCTAAATTGTCAACAAAAAAAACCCTCAAGTAATTATTTTCATAGTGCTGCATAATGAAATAAATGTGTAATTAGTGACAGATGGGACTTTTAAAATTTAAAACATAAAAAAATCATATCACCTGTTTTGATTACTTTTTCTTAGCATGATGAAATTAGAATTTTTGAAAGTGAAGTACAAAGAGAATGAAAATACTTAACTCTACCCAAATTAATGTATTAGTTCTTGTGCTTGCTTTCCAGAGTTCTATGATCTTCTTTAAAATGTCTGGTTTTGAAGCTCCAAAGGTGGCTGAGCTATGTTATGTCAACGACCAGTGCTGGGCTTGAACTCAGGTTCTCTTGCCTTAGCTCTATGACTTGAGCAATGTATTTGCTTCTTGCTTTTAACTGGTAATTTGGAGTTAAGAGCCCAATAACCAGATTTTTTTTCTCGGATTTTTCTGCCCAGTTTTGGTCCTGAACCCTGGTTCTGAGATCTCAATCTCCTGAGTAGTCAGGATTATGGACACAAACCAAGTCATGTAAATTGTTTCTCACCATTGTTAAGTGATCAACTTGGGACAAAGAGTTCTCTGATTTTGCAAGTACTATTTTATTTGCAGCCAAGTTTAAGTAATAGGATCAAGTTTGAACTTAAATTGCTAGAATGTATGAGTTGCATTTGATAAGTTTTTCAGTCTTTTTGAAGCAGTTTTTCTGCATCAATTGAAGACATACACATTTCAATGGCCTATAAAAAGATTGACTTATGGCTAAAATAATCTATATGGTCTCATTATATCAGCCTGCAAGGTGAACAAATATTGCTATAGTTCTGTTGGCTGTTAATCTGTGTACCTATAGTTAATTATGAATATCTACAATCTTTTACCAAGACTCACAAGTTGTCACACTGTTGTCATCTCATTTTTGCCATTTTAATCAAGTGGTCTCATACTTCATATAAAGGAATGCAAATTATAGGAAATCTCAGGTATTTTCAATGATCCAACTGATCCAAGAGATTTCATTCTCAGCTGAGTTTAGCATCAGTTAAGAGAAATACATCAAGATCAGAGGTAGTCAATAATCAATTTCTTTTTAAGAAATGCTATAAAAATCCAGGTGCCTGGAAATGGAGCTATGGCTCAAAGCGGTAGAGCACTAGCATTGAGCAAAAGAGCTCAGGAACAGCACCCAAACAGGACAAACAGCAACAACAAAAAATCCACGTGCTAGTGGCTCAGTTATAATCCTATCAACTCAAGAGGCTGAAACATCAGCATCATGGTTTACAAACAGCCCTGAAGGAAAAATTCCAGAAACTCTATCTCCAATTAACTAGCAAAACATGATGGACTAACTAAAAGTGTGACTCAAGTGGTAGAGCACCAGCTGCTTGTAGCCCTAATTTTGACCCCTGATAAAAGTGCCAAAAAAAGATTTGAAAAAAGAAATGCTATTAAAATATTATTGGTGTGGCTAGTGACTAATCAGGTTTTCTACTGCTCTACTCTGCTTAAATAAAATATTCCAAGTTGCAACCTCCTCTTGTGTGAGGACAGTGAGTCATAAGGCTTAATCTCTACAGGTGACTGGATCCAAAAGACAGAGAAATAAAATTGATGTCTTATGAATTCAGAATGTGTCACCTAATATGTAAGTGACTTGATTTTATTTCAGTGTAGAAGGAAGAATTAGTATGGAGAAGGCTGCAAGAAATAGTAACAGATATTTATCACCTAGAAACTTGAGTAATGGAAGATTTAGAATTTCCTTCACTATTCTCCAACTTTTTGTTTTCTGTTGACACATGTGTGGCTTCCTTTCCTAAGTCATCACTCTACTAGGAGTTACAAGCCAATAAAAATGACCTTGAAAAAATTATACTAAGTGAAGTGAGCCAGATCCAAAGAACCCTGGTCTCCTTCATAGAGAATAATTAGCACAGGTTTAGGCTAGTCACAGCAGAGGATCACAAGAGCCTAATAGCTATGTCCTTATGAATGCATAAGATGATGCTAAGTGAAATGAACTCCATGTTATGTAAACGACTGTTATATCACTGTTGAATTACTTTCAACATGCCATGTGAAATTGTAACTTCTATTGTTGATTATCCTTTTGTATCCCCTTCCTGTGGTTGTACCCGCACTATCACTGTATCTTATCTGAGTACCCTGGATACTATATATACTGGTATTAGAATAGGGAAGAGAAAAGGAATATCAAAATCAAGAGACACAGGATAAAAAGACAAATGACTCCAAAAGCAATACTTGCAAAACCATTTGGTGTAAACCAACTGAACAACTCATGGTGGGAGAGGGAAAGGGGGAGGGGGGAGAGGGAATGAGGGAGGAGGTAACAAACAGTTCCAGAAATGTACCCAAGGCCTAACATATGAAGCTGTAACCTCTCTGTACATGACTTTGACAATAAATAGAAAAAAAATGACCTTGACATTGTATGCATTATGGACTACAGTGTGCCAAAAGAACATGACTTGAATTCGTGGTCCACAAACATTTTCTTGAACTGAACTGTGTAAAGGTTCAAGATTTTCCAGAAAGGCAAGGACTTAGTACCTGGCAGGAGAGCAGAGAGGAATGCATCTTCTCTGATCAGATGAGCGTTCTCCAAAGGAGCTGACTCAGGAGTCAAAGTTCAGCAAGGATAAATGAATCAGCCCAATCATCTTAGCAACAGTGGCAAGAAGGAGTGCAAATTAGCCAGAACAGTTATACTTGTTTACATTCTACACCAAGAAAACACGAGGAGAAGGATGTAATTGTTTATGGCTGGAATGAAAGAAACATTTGAATCATGATCACAACCAGCTTGGAGAAAGATCACTCTGAAGAATGTAGTATCCAGAACAAGGAGTACTGAAAGCTGGGAGATGAACTAATGGGAAAATAGTGACAGAAACATCAGGATTGGATGTGATGACCTGGGAGACTATGTGCAGGAAGTAGTGAATAACACAGCGAGAAGAGAATGGATGCTTTCTCTGGGAAAGGCAAATATTTACAGGACAGCTAGAGAAAGGAGTCCCAAAAAGCTAAAAAATAAAAAAAAATCAGCCAAGAGAGTTTGAAGAAAAGAAAAGAAAACACAGAAGGGAGTTGCACAAAGGTCATAGCAGCCAATACTGAGCAATATTCAATGGTCAAGTGAGATAAGGGTTGGCAGGTCACCCTGGGTTTGAGCAACTGCAGAGGGAATTGGGAACATCTGTAAGAAGTGTCACCAGCAAAACTGGATCAACAGACACATTGTCTTCTATCGAGAAGTATTGTAGGGGTTGAGAAACAAGGGAGTTTCTAGAAACCTGACTATAAATGAAAGAGCAAATTTGATTGTTGAATAAAAATTTCAAGCCCAATTGGCCACAGTCCTAAGGCACATTCTCTACTGGTTTAATGATGGAGGCAACTCTCTTTTTTTTAATACTCTTTCTGACTTCCATATCTGTCTTTTAGCTCCAAACTGAGATGGGTCCACTCAGTGAATAAAACAAAAAACAAAACAATCATTTTACTTATTGGAGACTTCCAAAATCCAACAAATGAAGGGTGGATATGGATCAAAATATCTGTAGGAGAAGCTACTAAGGCAGAGAGAGGGGTTCTAGCCATAAGCCTGCTTTTTTTTTCTTTCAAGTAGGAGACAAGTCAGCTAGGGCAGGAAACCAGGGATAAAATGAAAGAGATAGAAAATGCTAAAATGATTTTGTATGACAAGGCAGTAAGAACTGACAAAGAACAAATAGAAGATTTTGTAGTTATTGTTGAGTACCTAATTTTAGTTTTCCATTCAGTTAGCTTTCCATGAAGAATATGCATTTTGCAATTGAGACATTTGGCTCTGAAAAAACTACTTTTTCCCCCGGCTTTTTTTTTTTTTAAAGCATTATGTACACCTATATCTTCTTCTTGTCTGATCTTAAATGCTGGTAAGTCCTTAGGACACATCATTGACCTAGTCGCATGACTGTATGCTCTCTCCTTAGGATATCTCATCCATTCCCATGACCTCCATCTAAATACAAACATTTCAAAACCTAACATATGGATTCTAAACACATTGGTTCAACACAACAAGAATATTCAAGCTACTGAAACTCAGTTACTGAGGTGATAAATCTATCAAAGATTTTATTCTTTAGCTCATTTAATTTAAAAATAAAAAGATTTTTATTCTTTAGCTCATTTAATTTAAAAATAAAAAGTCTTTTATTTCACTCATAGCTCAAATCAGCGTGCTAAGCCAATCATGTGAGATAGCATTTTCAGCCAGAAAAAAAAATGCCCATGTAAACACCAGATACTTCTTGAGCTTCTGTTAGAGAACCAGCACTTGATATAAGCTCGGCAAACCAAATACATCTCCCTAGACTTGGAACTAAAAGTCGGTGAAGTAGAGAAGCAGGAAGAATAAGACCTTCATTTTGGAACTCAGTGCATATTTTATACTTACAACACATTTCTGGGTGGCTATTATCCATATTTCAAGATATCCATAGCCATTTGCATCCAGTTGTTCTCAAGTTCAATAGTGCAAACACATCTAGACAAACACAGCCACTAAAGGGGGCAGTAGGGGAATGGATCACCTGTCATTCATTTATATTTGACAGTAGAAGGTAAGATAGTATTTAATGGAGGTAATTACGGAATGGCATTCTGAAGGGATTAAGGTAGCCCTAAAATGACTCCATTGGTTCTGTTAAGATTGGGTTGTTCAGTCATACCACTCCTAGGCATCTATCCTGAACAACAGGTCTCAGGATATCAAAAAGACATCTGCACATCCATGTTTATCGCTGCACAATTCACAATAGCCAAAATATGGAAACAACTCAGATGCCCCTCTACAGATGAATGGATCCAAAAAATGTGGTACCAATACACAATGGAATACTACATAGCCATTAGAAATAATAAAATATTGGTATTTGCAGGAAAATGGTCAGAACTTGAACAAATAATGTTGAGCACGACAAATCTAGAACACAGAAAACAAAGGGGGATGGTCTCCTTGATATATGACTGTTAAGGTGGTGGTGGGGGTACAGTAGAGACCAGGTCTGTGAAACAAAAAACTTCTTGTCAAATGGTATTTCCACAGGTTTGGGTCAGGGACCTTACATTATGTATCTAAAACCAAACAACTACTAAACATAAAAAGGTCTAAAATAGACCTCTCAGTGGATCACAATAGCTCAACAGCTATGTATGTATGATCATATAAGACAAGGATAAGCAAACTCTATTGTTGACATTATATTTAAAGTTCTAGGTGAATTTCCTTTGGCGTATGCCATGTGGCTACTACATATGATTTTGGTACACTGGGTATTGTATATATGCCTACCTGATCTAGGGAAGGGAAAGAAAAACGAGGGTGTAAGATATCACAAGAAATGTACTCACTGCCCTATTATGTAACTGTACCCCTTTTGCACAACACCTTGTCAACAAAATTTAATTAATAAAAAAAGTAGATAAAAACTGTGTCCATAAAGAAGTCTTCTGGATGTTTTATTAATTTTTATATTCATTTTAGCTAAACCATAAAATTAGACATATTTTTGAAGTACTATGTGATGTTTGGATACAAAAAGACATTGTGCAATGTTTAAATTATGATAAAGGTATCATGCTCAGGGTTATTACTTCCATAGAATGAAAAGATTTAAAGTACTTTAACTTTGTGGAAAAAAAATTGAGTTGTTATATAGCTAAGGCACCTTACATGATTGGCCCCTCTGCACCATGCCATTTCTCTCCTTAATTCTCTGTCATTTTGTGGTATAATGGAGAGGTGGCAGTCACTACTTGCCAGTGCCATGCTGTCTGAACTTTACAGCCACCAAAATTATGAGCAAAATAAACTACATTTCTTTAAATGTTATCAGCTATAGTTGTATATAGCTATGCTGTAGTAATGCAAAATACGTTAAAACACATCTCCAAATCCATCCCATAAATACTACGTGAATAATCCAGAACAAATTTCTGTTCTCTGTGCTTAAGAAATGCTGTCATAATTTTTTCACTATACTTGTTAGTATGACTAAGAGATAAGCTAGAGAAAGAAGATAAGGCAGATGTTCCTGAAGAACAGATGTTCTTAATATAAGGCCACATAAGACTCAAGAAATGGGTGCTTTGAGTGAGGAACTATAGGAATTTGTTGTAACCAATGAAGCATGTGTGATAAAACATATTGAAATAGAGATAAAGAAGTTGTCTGGGTAGACAGAGGATGTTGTGAGAAGTTCATTCAGCAGATAATGGCCGCACACATATACCTGTATAATGCACACAATACACATAACACACATCATAGAACATTTCATATGACATGAAGTAGCAAAGCCACATTTGCAGTCAGTATAGATTGCTCCATGAGTTATGAATTATTTATTTATTTGTGGATAAAACCTGATTGACAGACGTTTTAGCCTTGGGGGAACATAATAAATGCTTTACTAACATGATGTCTAACTACCGTGGGTAAAGGTGATATTGTAGATTCATGATGCCATCCAAGACCAGAATCTTGACAGTCTTCCCTATTCTTCCTTCTCTGTGATAGCTTTTACCCCAAGGCTGATGCTCTCATTTTGGATACAGGTTACATCTAAATGATGAAGGGAGTTGGAAGGACAAATATCTGTCTTCAAGCTACTATGCCTTTTACCAGGGAATAAAACCAACCTCACAACTCTTTTATTGATATCCCTTTATGTTTCTTTAAGGAGAACTGTATCATTTAGCCACTCCTAGCTGAAAAAGAGGTTAAGAAAATAAATATCTGGCAACAACAAACAAAAATGAAATAAAAATCCAGTCAAATACAAGGAAATCCTCAAATTATAAACAAAATTATAGAGAATTTAATAAAGCAAGCTTTTACAAAGATCCAATTGAGGTAAAAGCAGGCTGCAAGGGACAAAATATTCACTGAGGGTGGTCAGGATAGGAGAACCACTCTCACTCTTCCCTGAAGGGATAAGTAGAGGAAGCAACTATTGAAACTGAAGACAAAGAGGGTTGTGTGTGGAGGATGACTGATGGAAGTCACAGCTTTTGGTTACACAAAATAGCGAGAACACAGAGATTCCTCAAGGAGGGAACCAGGAAAGAAAATATCCCAGACTAACTTGGCTCCCTTTGTCTGACCACCAGTTCCTTGGCTGAATCTAACTCAAAGCCAGATGACAATGGAGTGCATTGATATTAACCATAGAGGTCAAGTTCATGGTGTACAGAACATTGGGAGGAAGCTGTGGAGTAGATTTGGCTGGGTAAATGGAAGCTGTTTGACAGATTGCCTTGCCTAGCTTAACCTTCAGGAGGTGGATACTTTGGTACCAGAAAAAACTGTGTTGGTAGACGTAAAAAGAGAGACATCCATGGTGCAGAAACACATATTTATCTTTATGATAGTTTGTAGATGGATTACAGAGGAGAAATCTATTAAAACAATTTCTTAAGAGATGATGTGATGTAGGAATAAGGCTAAGTATAAGACTAATTTAAAGATAGTATAATTGTTTAATAGATGCTCTAAATAGTGCTTTTGCCATCTTTAAAGCTTGGATATTGCATTGGACTCTCATTTCCTTGCTCATCTGCTTACCATTATCTTCTGACTCAATTCCTGTATCCATCTTCCTCCCACTTCTCTACCTACATTTTCCCCTGACAAGTACCAATCTGTCTTTTATTTCTAAAATTGTAGTATTTCAAAACATGCTATATAAATACAATCAAATGGTTTATAACTTTAGGAACTGACTTTTTCATTCTGTGTATGGTCCTAGAAATCCATCCAATTTATTTTGTGTAACCATTTTTCTTGCTGAGTAGAATACTTTGGTGTGTACCTCTTTCAGTTATACTATTGTTTAATCTTTGTGCGTGTGTGCACACACATGCGTTCTTGCGTGGACGTGTGTGCACATGCTGCTTCTGGGTATTAAACTCAGGGCTCTTTCATTAAGCTTCTTTTCTTTTGTTCAAAGCAAGTACTCGACCACTTGAACCACACGCAGCTTTTTGGTGGGTAACTGGAGATAAGAATCCCACTTTTGGGCATCTACCCAAAAGATTACAAGCAAGACCACACTAAAACCACCAACACAACTATGTTCATCGCAGCACAATTTGTCATTGCTAAAATATGGAACAAACCCAGATGCCCCTCAGTAGATGAGTGGATCAAGAAAATGCGGTGCACATACACAATGGAATTCTATGCCTCTATCAGAAAGATGATACTGCCCCATTTGTAAGGAAATGGAGGACTTGGAAAAAATTATACTAAGTGAAGTGAGCCAGACCCAAGAAACATGAATTCTATGGTTTCCCTCATTGGAAATAATTAGTACATCTCTAGGATAGGCATAGCAGAAGATCACAATAGCTCAATAGCTATGCCTATATGAATATATAAGATAATGCTAAGCTAAATGAACTCCATGTTATGGAAATAAGTGGTATATTATTGTTGGAATTAATTTCAACACATCATGTGAAACCATACCTTTTTTTCCACTTGTTTTCCCTTTGTGTGGTTTTACTCCTGCTATTACTGTAACTGATCTTAGTATCCAAGATAAAGTATACATATGTATTGAAACTAGGGAAGAGAAAGGGAACACCAAAATTGAGAGACAAAGGATAAAAAGACAAACAATTGCAATAGCGACACTTACAAAACCAATTGGTATAAACCAACCATACGACTCATGGCAGAGGAGGGAACTGGGAAGGGGGATGGGGGGAAATGAAGGAGGAGGTAACAAGTTGGATAAAAAATGTACTTGTCTTATATATGGACTTGTAACCCCTCTGTACTTCACTTTGACAATAAAGGAGAGAGAGAGAGAGAGAGAGAGAGAGAGAGAGAGAGAGAGAGAGAGAGAGAGAGAGATCTCACAGACTTTCAGTTTTGATTTCAGCCTCCTGAATAGTTAGGATTACAGACATGAGCCACTGACACCAGCTCAACTGTATTCTTTAACTAGATGAATCAAAGATTTGTGAATCAATTCCTTAAGTGAGTTAGCATAAGATCATCTTGCTATTCAAAGTATGGAGGACAGACCAGAAGTTTCATATAGAAGCTTTATGTTATCATGTGCAATCTCAGGTTTCATCCTAAAATACTGAATTAGAATCTACCATTAACAAAACTCTCTGGGAGAGAGTTGTGTATTGTATACAATGGTTAAGATAGGGAAGCATAGATCTTGAACATGAAACACATTGAAAAGTTGACAGAAGTTACAGGACAGGTTGGTTCCCATACGGATTTTAAGAAAAGATGGGTCTCCACACTATGCTCCATTGAAGCAATTTAATGTATTTTCTCTGAGCTTTCAGACTATCATTCCCATTTTTTTTAAAAAGGTAACTGAATTATTTCCCAAATTTCATCAAACATGTTGCCAGTCTGAATGAAAATATTCTCTCCTTTAGCCAATCTGGCAGACCCACTGAAGAAAACTGGGAACTGGCTTGTGTCCACTTTGTGTGCAGAGTGCCACCATTTTCATTACAGAAAGCTCCATTGTCTAGAAATAATAGTGAGGTTTTGCCCACAGCAGAGATCTGCATTCAGTCCTCGCTATCCTAGGAGAGGAATTTTGCTGAGAGCCAAATTCTCAAGTCTTCTTAATTTTGGTGAAGATATGTGTTTTTGCAAGTGCAAATTTATGAAATTAAGCATGGGCTTTTCCTAGCTTTCCTTTACCCAGTGTTTTATGACAGGAAGGACCTTTGAGTATTTTCTCAAAATACCAAGTGCCAGCCAAGCTAAACCAGGTTTGCTGTTCAGTTCGCCACCCAAGTCTTTGTGAAAGGTTGGCTAGGAAACATAAGGATATCAAGGTGAATTTTGACAGTCTTCCCATTTGTTCCAGTCAGGTGCAGCAAGTGGACCAAAGAAAATTTCTCTGGAGAGAACACCATACCAGAATTGCATGGACCAATGAGAACCTTTTACTTTCTTGTCCTCTCAGTAATAACCTCAGAGATACGGCTTTTAAGATAAATAAATGAGCCCAGGGAACTGTGAAGCCTGCCAAGTAGTTTGACTCTTAAAAAAAAAAAAAGATCTCGATTAAAGACATGCAAAATGGTTTCACTGAGAAAAACACAAGTGAAAATGACAGCAAATACACCAAAGCTCTATGAAGTACCATTCCATTATTACAAGCAACAATTCAATGGAAAAGGTTATTTTGACTATTGTTTTGGTTGGAAGGATGTTTGTTTTCATAGTCAAAGTTGTTAAATGCAGACAGTCAGAATTTCTAACAATAGCCTCAGTATGTGGTTGTAACAGCAATGTTCCTGTCTGCCATAGGTGGTGTGAAAATAGTGGGACTCTCAAAGGTAATTACCCCATTCCATCCACTCACTGAGCTTAATGCTCTAATGCCATTTATTCAGTCAAGGTGAAGTGCATTTCACTACACCATGATGTTTAAATTGAAAGTATGTCTTAAAACAGCATATTGGTGGATGGGCAGAATTTTTAGTAAATGAAAGAGAGAAAGAGTGAGACACACAGAGAAATTATACAGTTTTTCTCATTTTCCTTTCATTTTGAAAAAAATCTTGAGTTTGACTAGTGGCCTATGATAGATTTCTATATCATTAGAACTATGTTATAAGTTCCTAGACTTCAATTAACTGAAGCTGTGATGTCATAAAAATTCTTGTGAACAGTATTCTAGGCTGGCTAATAGGGAAATGGGTTAAATCAAATGAAAAATATTATAGGATTATGAAGGAATATTATTGATATTGGTGCAATAGTTTTTGAGTGAGTTTTCTTCCTGGTACATTGTTGAATCTTGTATTCTAGACTGATTATAAGAGCTCTTTGGCTTTCTCCTAAATCACATCTGAAGAAGACACAGGTTTTCGATGTGCTTATTACCACTTGGAAATTTAAATTTTACCTTTGTGTGCGGCTAGGTTTTGTTTCTAACTCTGTCACTTGACCTGTATGTATGAGAAGAAAGTGCTGGAAGATGAGACTGAAGTTGGATGCTGAAAGCCACAGCTAAAGTCATTCACATTTCTCAATCAACCTTAAGTGTTCAGCTTTGGGACAGTTCTTGTGACAGAGCCAGTTCTGGCTGGGCTAGCCAACACCAAATACATTCTAGAGTTTTCTGGATATACTGAAAGATGATGTATAATCAGATATATCTTGCTTTATCACTCTCTTCTGCTTACTTACCAGTAGCATCTACAACATCTATAAGATAGGACGAATAAATGACACCTTGTAAAGATACATTGAACAACGTGTTCACTAGATTAAAGTCAATTCTCATTGCCTCTGTAACTTGTGTTTAGTGGAGATAGATGCATAGGATTATCACAATATTTGATGATAATTATGAAAATGATCTTGCCAGTTCAGTGATGCTTTTATAAGTAACTAAGGCATGTATCTAGCCATCTATCTCACTTACTATGTGGAAACTGTAGAAGACTTTTTTTCTTCGTTTTTTTGTGTTATGTGTAATGAAATGTTTTCTTATCTTATTTTTTTCTTTTGCCAGTCCTGGAGCTTGGACTCAGGGCCTGAGCACTGTCCCTAGCTTCTTTTTGCTCAAGGCTAGCACTCTGCCACTTGAGCCACAGCACCACTTCGGACTTTTTCTGTTTATGTGGTGCTGAGGAATCGAACCCAGGGCTTTGTGCATGCTAGGCAAGCACTCTACTATTAAGCAACATTCCCAGCCCTGTGCCTACCTATTTTAAGGAATCCAGTGCCTGTTGTCACATGGAAATTGGAAGTGCTGCACATTACCATATCCAGGCTCTACTGGAGGTAATATGCAAGGAAGTAAGTTACCTAGGTCCACTGGACTAGTTGTCCCAGCTCAAGAGTTGCGGGAATCTAAAAGAACTCTCAGCATGAGTGGCACAACATCCCTACTGATGGGGTCAATGTCAGAAGAGTGATGATACAGAGACTCACAGGTGGATCTACACAGGACAACGGGTAGTGTTTTCCAATAACAAAGGCAAGAGAAATGTTCTCACCACATTTCTCTTCCTAGATTATTTGGGGTATCTTTCCTTTATATTGGACCTTAAGAATGCTTTGTAACAATTCCTCAGACAACTCCTATTTTCTTAGTAAACAGTCATTCTGCATAAACAAACAAATACTATAGTTTCATCTATATGTGGTTTATAACCCTGATTGTCTGGTTCCTCAATTAATCATCTTCCTGTGTGTAGTGGTTTCTCTTGTTGTCTTTGCATATTTGGTGCTCAACAATAGTTGGAATATAGTTTGAACCAGATTTGGACTGAATTGATCTTTATGGATTCCCTTTTCAAGATAATTAAATAGACTTCTATTATAACTTAGAGTTTCTTGCAGATTTGCTTCCAGAAAAAAGCAATAGTCCTGAATGTCCATACTTGCCTTCATAATGAATTCAGTGACTCTTCACGCAGGATCCCACGCTATACTGAGCCTGAATCAGTTCCCAGGAGCTTATTTCTTTAAAGGGCCACTGAAAAAATCTCATTTGGGGGGCCACAATGCTAAAGTTACCTTAACCTAAGGAACTACCACTCTTTAAGATCTAGGCTATCCAACCTATTTTAATAAAATTTTCAAATTAGGAAAGTTCCATCTTGAGTAATACCATCTGTATCTGTTACGTTTCTCATTCTTTTTCACTCATTTTCCCACAAATATTTTTCTTTTCACTTTTACTGCTCTTTGGCAGAAATAAAGCTGGAGAGTTAAAAAGATAAAGACATTTTTGTCTTTGAATTGTGCAACAAAATGTCCTGTTGCTAAAACTTGAGCTATCCCATTGATTTGATGGGAAGAGAAGGTGGCTGCTAGAGAACTTTAAAGAGAGGGGCAAAGAAAGGGGGAGGTGGTTATTCACACGGTTATAAAGCACTAAAAATTTATGATGAATTTAATGTGTATATCCATCTATATGTGGACATATTAATCACAGTAGAAAGAAAAACAGGTTATTTAAAATTATTCTTTTAAGTTGGAGATAATTTAAAATTTTCAGTGGAACTAGGACTGCTTTGTTTAGTGCTCACTAGTTGAGAATTGTTTATTGTATATTTGTTAACAATTATACAGATGTTTAAGGTCATCATTTCATTTACGTTTCAACTTCCCCAATTTTATGAACAATTAATCATATGTGAAGAACTTTATAGCTCGCAAAGAACTTTGACCTTCATATACTTGTGGGAGCCTGACAACATCCCTATGTAATACCTTGTGTGGTCAGCCATACAAAGGGATGAAATCTAGCTGATAAAACTTTTCCTTAACACATTATTTTTGTAATGATCCAATGATAGGATCCATTCACAAATTTTCAATTGTTTGCTGTCCTTTTGAATATATTCCTAGGCTTTTTGAGTGGAAAGTACTATTCTTTTATAGCATGTTCAGGACTGAAGCCTCTATTTTTTACTTTCATCCAAATGTAACAACCAGGGCTGGGAATATGGCCTAGTGGTAGAGTGCTTGCCCCGTATACATGAAGCCCTGGGTTCGATTCCCCAGCACCACATATATAGAAAACGGCCAGAAGTGGCGCTGTGGCTCAAGTGGCAGAGTGCTAGCCTTGAGCAAAAAGAAGCCAGGGACAGTGCTCAGGCCCTGAGTCCAAGCCCAGGACTGGCAAAAAAAACAAAAAACAAAACAAAAAAAACCACCCAAATGTAACAACCATATATTTTACTTGGATCATATGTGCTCTGTTGTTTTCTCCTCAAAGCTGATGTCAGATAGTGAAAAACATGAGCACTTATTAAAAAAAAAAACCACTTTAATCTTGGACTATTCTTAAGCCAGAAAGGAAAATTATATTCCTAGTTAGCAAAGACATGGATGATGTGTCTGTTTTGGAAATGTTCCTCAGGTTTAACAATACATGGATGGTGTATCTTTTACTGTAGGGGGAAGGATTGAGAAAGCAGTATATTGCTGAGCAAAAATTAAATAAGCATGTAGAAAATGTGATGAAATGCCTTAAGCTTTGCAAGTGCAGTTGTGTAACTAATATCTAATAAAATTGAACTTTTGTTACAAAATCTCTACACTTTATTTGCAAACTTGAGTAATTATCTTCTTATGACATAGAGATAGGAAAATACTACCTATTGAGACTCTTATAATTTAGTATTGTGATAGATGCTTTATAAATTTTATTACAATTTCCTAATTCAAACACTCAGAGTAATAAAGACATGGGAGTACTACATTGGTTAGATTTGTGCTAATTGCCTTTTAGTGATTAGATGGACATAATATTAAAAGGAGCTGATATAAGCAAAATGATATTCAGTAATATAGTGTTTCTGGCTAGTGGGGACTCCATCATCCAATCATTTCTGAATTGAAAAAATCAAAATAATTGTGCATTGAGTGAACAACTCTATAAACAGACTCTATAAAACACGATTACAGGGGATTATTATGTAGAACTATAGAAACTAGATTCTAGGCAAAAACTATGATTTCTGTTTCAGAATTTCATCTCCTGATAAAATGGGAATCTTTATTCAGAAAAGAAATTAAATCTGTGGTAGGGAGAATAACTTAGAAAAAGAAGGCAGATTTATCATTACTTGACTTTGAGAGATCCTAGGACTGATAATGATAAACTAATGATTTTAAAATAATGTCCAGGCATTGTAGCTTTGAAGATATCAAGCCTCATAAAACTGACAAAGTGAAATAAAGATAGTGGACATATGAAACACCCCAAAGAAATTTGGTTAAGGTTGAAACTTACTAGAGCATGCAGCAAAAAATCATTGAGGCTCAAAGTTTCAAAATAATACTATATTTAAGTAATTTAAAAAATGTAGTATTTTAGGATAATTTTTAATTTATAGTATATTATCAAGTAATGAAAATTAAAGTCAACCTTCCTAATATAACACATCTATTTCATATGGGTTCTGGCCAGTAAAGAAATTGAAGGATTATATTTATGAAAAAAAAAAGATTATTAAAAGATTACTTATGCCTGGGTTCTGTGGCTCATGCCTGTAATCCTAGTTACTTAGGAGGCAGAGATCTGAGGATAATGGTTTGAAGCCATCCCAAGCAGAAAATTCCCTGTTGGACTCTTCTTTTTCTTTATTGTCAAAGTAAAGTACAGAGGGGTTACAGTTTCATATGTGAAACAGTGAGTACATTACTTATCCAACTTGTTACACCACTTAAAAACCAGAAGTAATGCTGTGACTCAAGTGGTAGAGCACAAGCCTTGAATACAAAGAAGCTCAGGGAAGCACCCAGGCCCTGAGTTCAAGCTCCACAACTGCAAAAAAAAAAAAAAAAAGATAGTTTATGATTATATTTGCATTTTGTGTGGACTATAAAAGCTGTAAAACTCAAGCCATACACTTTTATTTCTGGTACAGCTGACAGGTAGGCCACATCTGTCTGTAATAACTTACACATTATGTAAATGATAATTTAAATAGCTTAAATAAATGAAAACAAAAAAATAATTGGCATTATAGTATAAGTACACTTTTCTTTGCTTATCAAGCGTCTGTTGTGAAAACACATCTCATTCTGGAGTTTACAAATGATATTCTCAAGCAAGTATATGTCCACTTTTGACCATAGATGCAAAAGGACCCACAATGAAAACAGCTATTTCTGAGGAGAAAAGTAGGTGGAGTGTTAAGGTATCTTCAAATACTGGTTTTCTTGTATACTTTTTTTTAAATTAATTTTTGCTTTATTTATGGAATGAGTAAGAACTGTTTCCATGAAAGTTCCCATAAAATACTATAATGACAAGTACCTCACTATAATGCTCAAGAGGAGACTCTCTCCCTATTAATTGCCTTGCTACTTCAAGTTCTATCACATAATGCATCAACATGGAAGACCCTTCTAGGACCTTCTAGAAATTACTTGGTGAAATTCTGGGTGCAGCTGGAAGCTTTACCTTGACAAGTGAGGAGAGGAGTAAATTAAAGGACCTTTTTGTTCCCCACAAAATTAGAAGCTCTGGAAGATATACAATGAATTTTAAAACTTGAGATAGGATCCAATCTTTCAAACGATAGTCACTTCCTAAGAAGGTTAGAAACATGAAAGCATGAGAGTAAGTCCAATCCCTCTTCCAATTAATAAAAGTATGTTTTGAATATTTGTCATCTGTCACCAGAGTTGCAGAAAAGTGTAAGTTAGTTTGAGTCAAAATAGGATACATATGGAATTCATTTTTGGAAGCTGTGCCTGGAGATACATTGCAGGGGAGATGGTTATCTTCAAGGGTTTTAGCAAGAATGGATTTCAGATGGAGCCACTTCACCAGTGGGTAACTGCTTGTGCCTATGCGCATGAATTATAGTTTTCTATTATAGCCAATAGCACAGCAAAATAATTCATAAAACTAAAGCTCCTCTCCTTATTTATCCAACAGAAAGATAGGCCTTTTATGTTTGGGGAAATTAAAAGAGCTCATGATGTAAATAACTTAAATAAAGAGACATTATTTTTATCATTTATAATTTGGGAATCTCCCACACCAACATTGTGGAGGATAGAAAAAGTAAAAAGCCTTTGATTTTCTCCTGAATTGAAGTCTTCTCATCTGCCTGCTTAGTGGGATTGCTGGGGAACTTACAGCACGTGGATTCCCACGTTGGCATCATCAGTAAACCTAAGACATTGTGATCAGTGAGACTTAGACATTACTTGTAGAAATCCCTCAGGATGGGCTGGGAATATGGCCTAGCGGCAAGAGTGCTTGCCTCCTCCACATGAAGCTCTTGGTTCAATTTCCCCAGCACCACATATATGGAAAACGGCCAGAAGGGGCGCTGTGGTTCAGGTGGCAGAGTGCTAGCCTTGAGCGGGAAGAAGCCAGGGATGGTGCTCAGGCCCTGAGTCCAAGGCCTAGGACTGGCCAAAAAAAAAAAAAAAAAAAAAAAGAAATCCCTCAGAATGATCGCAGTATCTTTCTAGTTTTGGGAATCATCAGTATAGAGGTTGCATAGTACATGAGAAATGAGGAAAAGGAAGAACGGATGGAAATTACAATTGTTAGATCATTCTGCACTGAAGAACTGAGAGTTGACATGCTTTAAAAGGAGACGTGAACTATGGGTGAAACATAAATTGTACCTGAAGGAGGGTGCCACAGATTAGCAACAGTAACTGTAAAAAAAACAAAAACCCAAATCACAATGATTTGATGCAATAAATGAATTTTTATTGGCCAACTATAGAAGCTCATGCCTGCAATCCTAGCTGCTAAGCAGATGTACATCAGGCAGATCATCCTTGAGGCCAGCATGGGCATAAAAGCTTCCTACATCCCTGTCTCAACCAATAAAATCTGGGTGTGAAGCTTGTGCCTGTCATCTCATCTACATGGGTAGCATAAATGGGAAGATGATCATGGCCCAGGCTGGGTTTGGCATAAGTACCAGACTCAGAAAAATAGTGCTTAAATGGTAGAGCACTAAGTTCAAACCCTAGTATCATTACAAAAAAGTAATAAATATAGGGAGAAAGAAAAAGAAGAGAAAGCAAAATAAGGAATGAAGCAAAGTAGGAAAGACTATAAAGTAGGGAGGAAAAGGGCGGGGGAGGAAGGAAAGAGAAACAAAGAACAGAAAGGAAAGGAGAAAAAGAAAGGCAATTTTCAACAGGCAACAACTGAGTTTACTCATGGCTGTTTAGGATCTTCCAAGGTCATTCTTATTGTACTTCCTTCATCTCTTAGGCGTTATCATCTATTATACATATTTGACAACTAGGAGGATCATCTAGATCTTAAAGTCCATGCCTTCGAACAGACTCAGATTATGTCTTCTCATAATTCCACTGGTGAAAACTAGTGCAGTGATGACCTCAAGATGTGAGCTCAGTGAGTGGGTAGGAGGCACAAGAGGCTGTAAATTTTAGTCCCTGGCTGGACAGTTGCTCTCATAACATGGTAGCCTAAAATATGTAAATTGGTATGCATAATAAATTTTAAATAAAAATGATTTTAGTGTTATTCTGCTATAGATATTATTAGTTTTCGTTATGGGCATTTCTATGTTGATATGTGTTTCTGCATGAGCACTTTATATCATTTTCTACTTTCCTTCAGTGCATGGGCTGGAACTTATAATATTGATGTGCTTATAAATAGCTTTTACCTTCCTCAAACCTAAGGTTGAATTTGAGGGTATAAAGATGACTCCTGGAATTAATTAACCAATAAGCACTCTGCTGTCCTGGGTCTGCTCGTGGTCAAAGTGAATGTGAGGATGCTGTCTAAGGATATTTGACTGTGGGGTGTGTGTGTGCATGTGTGTGTGTGTGTGTGTGTGTGTGTGTGTGTGTGTGTATCATTATAAACAGAAAGTGACAACACAACCAGAAGAAATTCAGCTAAATGATGTTTGATATTCATGTGACCAATTTTCATAAGAAAAGAGTCATATATATGGGAATGGCCAAATGAAGGTCCTTCCAAAATTAAGTAAATAAGTAAATACCCAAGAAATCCATCATTAAGCCTAGAGTATCCAGGATAAGAAGGAAAGGAACAGGAGGCTCAAATACCCTGAAATATAAATTTTGTGAGATATGTAGGTGTGTGAAGAAGCTAAAAGTAACTTTATTCCTTTTGTTACACATTTGATTTGTGTTAAGAACAATCAGTACTTTCACATAATTAAAGCAGTTCTGACATTTTGGTGTGTTTCATTGTTGGGCTATGCACACAATGTTCCTACTGTCTTTGTTAATGCATTTTGAATAAAGATGGGTTTTATATTCATTCTGACCTTGTGATACTACCTTGAGCTTCTCAGTACTATATAAAAAGATAAAGGAACTTTACAATGAGCAATCTTGGTTATTAATGAACAAAATTGCTTACTGCCAAAAGGAAAACGCATTTTGTACTGCTGTAAATTGAGTGACAGTTTAGCCTGTGAAAATTATTTTAGTAGGAGTGATGTGGCCTCTAGAAAAATCTGTTATCTTGGGGTTCCTGTGAATATGTGCATATTGCTCATGATCAGATGAAGTTTGAATAAAATGAAGTTAGTGGCATTTGTCAATATTAATATAATCTTGCTTTCACCCCCTGTTACTCTGTAAAGAAAAAAAAAACATTGATATAGAAGTTTAAATAAAAGCTCCTAAAATTTTAAGGGTATAGATTTGGCTTTGGAAGTTACATAATATTATATTTTCCAAAAAATACTCGCCATATCATGTGTGTTTTAAGATTAAAAGTTAACTGTTCAGTTCATTGCATAGCAATTTGTCAACGTCACATACAGCTTCTAGAAAATGACCAAAACTATTTTGAGGTCAATACTGATGTCATTAAGCTTGTACATAGAATTCAGGTTTTCCTTTATCAGACATCATCACAGGCCTTCACTCAGGGGTTATTTAAGTCAAATTTATCGGAAGGGGTTTTAACTGTCTGCTGTAAAAGTAGAGGGAGTTGATTAGACAAGGCAAAATGACTTCAAAAATGTTTTCAGATATACAGAAGTTTACCCAGACCTCAGAAAGGTCAATTTCCATTTATTAACAATATTCAATGGCTAAGTGTTGTCTTCAGCACTTCCTGTACCATGTCTGTCTTGTTTAAGACTGAAATAGGAAATAAGAAAGAGGTGGTACTTGTCATTGTTGAATGTTGATCAAAGGAGAAGATGGACAATAAATAAGTATAAAAATAAGTATTATAAAAATAACACAGCAATGATCTGTACTATAAGAAGTAAACTAGGAAAAAGAGTTTGTGGGGGAGGGGTATATGTGTGGTATACATGTTGCTGTTAGGTTTTGAACTCAGGACCTAAATCCTTCCTTGGCTTTTTTGCTTGAGGCTTGCACTTGAGCCACACTTCATTTCTGCCTTTTTGCTGTAGATTGAAAATAAGATTTATGGACTTGTGTGGCTGGACTGGCTTCAAAATGAAATCCTCAGATCTCAACCCCTTGTAATTAGAATTACATTCATGAGTCACCAGACCCATAGTTAGGAAAAAAGTTTTATAGCTACTAGTAGGCATTCTTTTGTACCAGCAACAACAAATGCCTTTCTCATGACAATATTTGAACAGGGAAGATGCCACGTGTTTATCTGAAGGGAGATTCTTGAAGAATAAAAAATGGTGGCTACAACAACGTCTTCAATGATATCTCTTCATATCAATATGGGTATGAAGATCCAACAAGGCCTTGACAATAGTATTATAAAGTCCTGAGATACTGTTTCACAACACATAACAGCAAGAAACAGGTTTGAAAGTCAGCACCACATTAAGTCAGTTAGAACCAAATAGTTAAGGAGTCACCATGCAAAGAATAGGACAAGATAGGCCCTGGTGAGCTAATGATATGTCTAATACAATGCTCACTACAAAGAATAATTGCTTATGTGTAAATACTTTTTTTACTTAATAGTTGTTTTAGAATCATTTGGAGTCAGGTCATGGGCCATAAGAAAATCTCTGAAAGTCATCTGATAATTTCTTTATTTCTAAGGACTCTAAGCCATGAGGATGAAATTTGATCATGTTGAATATGTACTGTGGAAAGACAGAGAATGTCATAAGTAATTTGATTATGATTTTATCCTCTACAGAATGATCCATTTCCTGAGAAACCTCCATTCCCTGGGAGTTCTGGTACCTGTGGTTACACAGCTGTCTACTGTCCCTGAGTTATTAGTCACAAGAGTAGGGAGGGTGGACAGCAGTCTGTGGAAAGTGGATGAGAAATGTTTTATCACTAAAGAAGACAAAGTTTTTCTGATGTCTTTAGTTTTATTTCTTGTCCTTTCTGTCCTCTAGCATTGTAACTGAGATAGAAGTTTCTGCCCCCTCCTCCTCCTCCTCTCCTTCCTCTCCACTCATCCTCTTCCTCCCTGTTAACCTCCTCATTCCCATCTCCCTCCCCTCTTCTCACCCTACTTTTTTCTTCCCCTTCCCCTCCCCTTCTTCCTCTCACTCTTCTTCCTTATCTTTCTTCTCCTCCTTTCCCTCTTCCTCCCTTCTATCATCCAGCAACATCCCCACCTAGCAATGTTGTTTCTGCCCCTTTCATGGTTTTCTATGGGGAAGGATATCAACCCACACTGAGGACTTGGCAGTCACTACTCCTCACAGGGACCACCTCCTGTGAGCACATGCTACACAAATTACTTCTAAAAAGGGTATATTCTATCTCTTACTCATTTAATCATATATATTCATGTGAAAGATACTTATTTCATATTTAGGGTTATCATCTCATACTATTTATTCTGTTTTTAAAAAAGATTTTACACTTGGAACTTTATCACAAGAGTCCTGTATCTTTTTGATAGCTATCAATGTAATACAGAAAACAAAAAAAAAGAATGTTTTATTAGTACTTCTTTAGTTTGGGGGAAGTAAATGCCCTGTGCTTGTCTTTCTTCTTTCCTGTCCTGTTCTCAGAGGCAGTTATTCCTCCAAGGATATTTGATTGCTTTCAGCTGAGAACTATAAGAGAAATCGGGTCTGAAGAATGCACATAGGCTTTGTTACTAAGTTGTGCTTTTTGAGGCCCAGTTAATGTATATATATTCATCCAGGGGAGCTACACACATACCTTCAGATATTCTATATGAAGTCATTTGTATCTATGTTAAGCTAAAATTATTCTCGTTGATGTCACCAATTCCACTCCATTACTAGTAGTAGATTTTAGAGTAATGGATTTTAACTTTCATTTCTTGTATGTGTATGTGTTCTCAGTCTGTGAGAGACCTGATTTCCACCATTCACCATCCATTTGCTTAGTTTTCACTTCCAGTCTCTAAATCATACCCTTTTGGGCCCCCATGTTATCAACCAGTGTAGAATGCATACATGTGGCTCCTTTTGATGTTAGCCTTACCCATTGCATTCATTTCTATATTTGTTTAAGACAGAAATCTTTGTGGTTATCTCTTTCAGTGAAGCCATTGCTTACATTTACATAGGAATATAATCTGGTTAGTATGCAAGCCATCAAAAGAAATGAATTGTTAAGTGAACAAGCTTTGGAGTAACTCACATTTTCTTTTGTTGCATCCAACTGCATTTACATGTTTTAGGTACTAAACAAAATTATTTTAACTACAAAAAAACTCAGGTTTTCCTCTTTCAAATACTTAATAATATGTACTAGAGTACTAAGAAAATATGTACTTTTTGATTGAACAGTACAAACAAACATACTGTTCATTTAAAGAGATGAGAGATCTTCATGGAAAAAATGTAGAATGAAATATATATATATATAGAGAGAGAGAGAGAGAGAGAAAGTCATCTAATCTATTAATTTATATGTCTATCTGCCAGGACATACATTCATCTGCCAGAATATACATTTTAGTGATAATCTTAAAAGAACCTCAAAATTCTACCCCACACTTATAAAATTTCTTAGCAGACTACATTGCAGGAATCTCGATATCCTTCCCTATCCAACTGCAGACATCTGTTCTACTGGGCACTTTGTATATATTTCATTGTTGCATTTAATTTGAGCATATTAAGTTGATACTCTTCATAAAATTAACCACAAATTGATTTTAAAAGATTATAAATTTTGACCTTAATGTTTTCTTACCCTCACATAAAAAGATAATGAGACTCAGTGACACAAAAATCTGAGACTACTAAAATAGAAAGTAAGAAACCTGAATGGGGTTCCCTAGTAACCTTAACCTTTTATTGATAAGACACTTGGTGTGGTTAAAAGGATTTTGCTTCTCTCTATTACATTTCCTCAAAATGGCATGTGATGTTGACATACCATATGTTTCTGAGCTCTAACAATTTTTTAAAATCACTTTGTGTGTTCACCCATGAGGCAAAGCCATCTCACTCAAGCCCATTATACAAATTAGAATCCTTTGTTCTTTCCATGTTTTGTGGGTAGGCATTAAATGTGAATGTTAGAAACCTATTGTAGCTGGAAGTAATGGAGTGAAATTGCTCACATCATTACTTTAAATTGAAATGCCGGCAGTTCATCTGCATGGAAGTCATGAGACTTTCTTACCTGAGAGATAAAAAGACATAACATCTTATTTCAGACATCATCATCATCAACAACAACAACTCTGCATTTTAGAGTAAATTTTACCTCCTCCAGAAGCTGTACTTATGCAATTTTTTTTATTCCTTATATTTGCTTCCAATTGATTCAGCTTCTATTTGGAATCTTTGTCTAGAAAGTCAACAGTTTGAAATAGAATGTATATCTCATGGAATAGAAGTTGTATTGTTTTTTACTTTCATGTGCTACTATACATTAAGTTTAGACTCATTATTAGAGGGAAAATAGAAATGCCTGATCATTTAAATAATAATGATCTTACTAATGAACTAACCAATTTCCTACTATTAAACCCATTTTTTAAGAACACTCATAATCCCATAAAGGTGAATATTTTAAAAAAATTTCATAATAATGTCTCTTTTTTGTCTGTTTCAATTTGAGAGTGCTACAAGAAAATATGTCATTTTACAATAGCAGCTATTTTAAAGCAGATGGGCTGTGTCAATCTCCAAGACAGTTTTTGCATTTGTTCTTATAGAAATAAAAAAAAATATGCCAGGAGCTACAGGGCTGTCATACTATCAAAATATAGCAAAACATGGGCCTTATTTTATTTTCTTAGAGTATTATAATAGTAATTATTGTGTTTTGTTAACTCTCTGCTACTAGTTAAACAGTTGATAGTTAGGGCCTTGAATCTTTTTGTTTTTGTGATTGAATATGATTCACTAACTGAATCACAGAAATATGACCTATCACTTCAGTTTTTCATATCGGGAAACTGAGGCC
This sequence comes from Perognathus longimembris pacificus, assembly GCF_023159225.1. Lineage (NCBI taxonomy): Eukaryota > Metazoa > Chordata > Mammalia > Rodentia > Heteromyidae > Perognathus > Perognathus longimembris. Next base: position 18,451,346 of record NC_063172.1, read on the forward strand.
TAGCTGACAGCCTCACTTCCTATTTTATTGAGATACCAAAAGGAATAAGAACGAAGACTTTCATAAATGCTTCCATTATGTCTTTCCATCTATCACTGGATTTAGCCATCCTAAGTATGAAAAGAAGGGCCTAAAAAGAAATTGAGAGAATGAACTGAGTAAGAAGAAATTTCATAATATTACTTGCACCTTAAGAAACTACCTGTTCTTTATGAATTCCAACTCTCTGGCTTGACTTCCAGCCATTTTTTTTTTCTTCTCCTGTATGACCTTGCCGGGCTAGATTTACCTCCCCTGGTGCGGGGATGCTAAGCTTACTCCCTTATCAGTGCTCCCCTTATCACCCTCTCCCCTGGGCACCTGACCAGCAGGCGGCCAAGGTGAAGTGAAGGGACACGGGCTAGCCTAAGGTGCACGTGGCTGAACGAGATCCCCTTTTCCTCCCTCCTTACCCACCAAGGAAGCCAGGCACAGACGGATCTCGGAGACGCTTCGGAGAGCAATCCGGTTTAATCGGGAGGGGCTCACAGTAATATAGTAGTGATGATGAGGATTGAGCATGAGCTGGCGATAGGCTGGTAAGATTGTCCATCCAAGAGCAGCTCCCAAGGACCTCCCTCACGGGCTAACGTCACTTCCCATAGTACTGCCCTCTGGGCAAAGCACGGGGAAAAGGGAGCACAGGTGCTCACTGGCGCAAGGTGGGGGATGGTCTCAAAGCTACACCTTCTGGTTCTGGACCCAGAAGGAGATAGGTGTGGCTCACTTCCACACTGCCCCAGGGCTGGGGGAAGGGCGGTGTCTCAGGAGCGCTCTCCTTGCCCTTCCCCCCCTTATGGCCAAGATGAATCCCCAACATGACCTATCTTCTGTTCCATCTCAATTGTGTTCTGAGCATTCTCAAAGATACTTTTTCCCAGAAGAATATGCATGCATATGCAAAACCTCTTACATTATACAGTTTTCACAGATGGATGCTCTTCAGTAGATGCTGAAAGTTCAGACTCTAAACAACCATGACAACTTATTGTTCTTGACCCACCAGGTATGATGAGTTCTCTGCCCATTTCCTCCTCTTAAGAAAGACTAATTTTCTTCTCCACCTAGGAATCAATTATCATAACTAATTTTTCAGTCTTAAGATTATAATCTATGAAGTTTCCTCTAACTCTCACCTTTCTTGTCAAATTGCTCTCTATAAACATGGTAACCTGGGTGGTTTAGGGTTGCTATGCTTTTTAATACCTAATCTTACAGCTTGACATATCTGATGGGTTTTCCTCATTGTAGTTTTATGTCTGGCAACTCTCAGCAGTCTACCTCTCATGTTGAAATTTCAACTTCAGTCTTTTAAGTTTGCCGATACAGGGAAAGAAAGAGGTAGAAAATGGACTTGCAGTTCAAAAAAATTTATCTTGATCCAGGAAAATTCCTAACTAATAGATTTAGGAAATACCTAGGGCGGTCAATAGTGCTTCTGTACATCACAATTGAAACAATGAAATAGTGACCATTTTTTTCCACTTTTTAATGCTGTGATCATGATAGGTTCACATTTTTATTTCTTCATTATAACTCTTATCTCTTGGAGGGTAATATTTCATTGTGTTTTGTATTTTTCTTAGTTGAGTCAAATGATGCTGACAAATGGCATTTAAGTATCATTTGTAGTATCAAATAGAGGTTAATTAAGGCATTTTATTAGGAATGCCCTCAGAACCAGCAAATATAGAAGAATGAAGAGATACTAAAGGTTAGAGGAAGAAGTTGAGCTCTGATGAATTCGCAGGGGAAAACCCAGGTATCCCTACTGGAAGATCCAAAGCTAACATGGCTTTCTAGAGTAGTCTCAAGAAAATATTAAGAGTAGTGTCAATAACAGATGAGAAGCTGCCAGTCTGAAATCAACGAACACATACTTGAGTGTCATGATTGCAAGAAAACCAATTGTATCATCATTAAGGATTAAGAACTGTTACCATGTTCAGACAACTGTTAATGTGTGAGTAATTTGCAGACACTGATATACTGGTAAGAACTCATTTTCTTGGGATTAAGGTTTCAAGTTTATGTCCCAGATCAACTACCAAGTTGAAGTAGACTAGCACAGAGAAGGGGCTATGATCCTGAATGTGGAAGTGGTGGTACTCTGCAGCAAAGGGTGTTTTCTGGAGAAATGTCTTACAGTATTCAAGGATACTTGGGCAGTGTAGCACAGTGCCAAGTGCTATTTAACAAAAGACAAGACCACTTCAGGGATAGTGATTTTGTCCCTCCCCTGGGAATAGAGATTGTATTTTCTTGCAGTGCTAGAAAAAGTCGATGTATATAGATAATCTAATGAGCTAATTCTCCTTAACAATTTGGTTCTTAAAAGTTTCATAACTTTCAGTATATTATCTTTTTTATAAATTGAATTCTATTATGATTTTTAACCATGCATTCAGCAGTCAATATAAAAATGGTTTCCTAAATGACACAGATAAATTCAACATTTTCTTCCTCACATGTATTTATATCACAGCTATTCAGTTGTGTGGATAATTTAAGCTACCGAGCTGCTTTCATCACTGCTTTTATCTGTTCAAAAATAGTTCATAGGAGCAAAAGCTAATGTCTAAATAGAATTTACTCAGCAATATAAAAGTATGTTATACAAATAAAGAGCCAGAATAGAATAATTATTAGCTTTTTAATAGGTTCCAATAAATGAGAATGAGTTAGGACTAACTTAACCTTTACACTGACAGTCCTAGTTTTATAAGTGCCAAATTTTTGTTCTTAATGATACCACATAGTTTAACTCTTCTTGTTGTATCTTAGTTCAGGTTGTTATACAAAGTACCATAGACCAGGGGTGAGGGGAGAGATCAGTAAACAATAGAAATTTATTTCTCATAGTTCTGGAGGCTGAAAGTCTGAGGTCAGGACTTAAGCATGTTTGGGATCTAGAGAGTACTTTGTCCTGGGATGCAAAAATACTCACTCCTTATGTTCTCACATAGGGAAGGGAGAGCAAGAAAGCTCTCTGTGCTTCATTTTTCAGGAGCATTCATCCCAACAGGCAATTCCCTAATTACCTAGTTACTTCACAAAGGTTCCATTGCATAGGGAATAGGATAGTAAGGTATGAATTTGAGGGAACCCAATTCTTTAGTCTGTAATGCTTTCTGCTGTTTTCTTCTTAAGATGAAAATTTTAGAAGTGAAGCTATGGCTTAAAGTGATAAAGCATTAGCCTGGAGCAAAAAACTTCAAGGACAGTGCCTCACCTTGGCCTTGAGTTGAAGCTTCACAACTAAACAATTTAACCCCGAAATAAAACCCTATGTGATGAATAGGGTATAGTTGCTTCAAAATTTCACAGACTATGAAAAACATAATGGCTAAGCATATTATTCTAGCTATTTGGGAAACAGAAATTGGATTACTGTTCTGGACCAGCTCAGACACAAGGAATTTTGAAACACATCATCTCAACCCTTGGCTGGGTATGGTAGTATATATGGTTGTATTCCAAGCTATAGGGGAGGTACAATGGGAGTCAGTAGTGAATGGATCTCATCACTGGGGAGGGATTCAAGAACAAAATAGGACAATTGCGGCCCAGACCAACCATGGCAAATGTGAGATTCTACCTTAAAAATACCCAATACACAAAAGAGTCTGGAAATGTAATTTAAATCTTGGAGTACTAGCTTAGTCATTGTGAGGCTCTGAGTTTAATCTTCAATTCTGAAAGAAAAATCTCTGACCAAATTTACTTTATAAATATTGATGGCATCCTGGACTTTGAATATTCATCTCCAGAAAGCAGTTCCATCACAAGCACAAAATTGTTTACTTTGGCCTAGAGTATGTGTCAGTTTGAGGTGAGGTGAAACAAAAACACCAGTAAAATATGTTCATATGGTTGAGTTGCTTACAGAATTTTCAGAGATATGGATATTTGAATGAAAGACTTTACCATTTAAAGATGCTATAACAAATATAGATTCAAAACACCATGGTTACACATTATAAAGGAACAAAACTTCTACATGTAAGAGTACCACTAAAATTGAAGACAAATTTTCATGTAACAAACACTGTTGAAAATTCATAGCTTAGCGCAAACTAACATCTGTGCTTTTAATTCTGTAAGTCAGGGGTGGTTCAACTGACCTGGGTTAGCTCGGTGTGCTCCAAACTGGGTTCCAAGATCCTCAGAAGGATCATGTCTATCTATATGTTCATTCCTAGACTTGACTGATTGGGAATGGTGACTGAGTTGTGCTCTTCTAAGGAGAAATTACAACAATGCAAGCACCCAAGATAAATCACAAGCTTGTTAAAAGACATGTACCACCCCCTAGCATTCCATTCACTAAAGAAAAAGCCTATGGCCAAGCTCAATACTGATAGCAGAAGGAAATATAATACATCCATACAATTGGAGGTATGGCAAAATCATTAGAGAATGTATGGGTATAAAATCTCTCAAAAATGTATGATTAAAGGTTCAGGAGCAACAGCTCAATCCATCAGTATTTTAAAAGAGAGTTGACATGATTGGAGTCAAGTCTGGAAGAATAAATAGGATTTTACAAAGGAAAATTCCAGACTGAACACAAATCCAACATACTGCTATGTTACTTCTATAATTTTAAGGTACTTGGTTTGGAAATGTGTACTTATTTTATTATTTCCAAAAAAAATCACATTCTGATTTTCCTGAAGCTTATCTTCAATGTTATTGTTAGCTCATTTATCTAACCTTTGGAATTTATTCAGACTCTAAATGGACTTTTACTACCATTCCAAACTCTTTAAGTCACTGTACAAAATGCCTTCATTCACCTTTTTTCTTAAGTCTACAGATTTCCTACTTTTCCTTCCTTATTTGAAGATCTTTGAAAGAATTAGTGCCGCTTTAACTGGTATGCTTTTTTTTTGAAGAGCTGTGATGATTTGTTTTCATGCTGTACTTCTGCTGTTCCTTCTTTACTCATCAAGTCAATAAATATATCATTATTTTACTTATTTATGTTACACATCATTTTGCTGATTTATTTATACAGAATCCAGATATCTCTTTTCTCATCAGCAAAAATTATGTTGACTCTTCCAAAACCTTTTGAGTTGATTCTGTTAGTTTTTTGACTCTATGTAATCAGCTTTTATTCTACAGAGTAAATTGGAGATAATACCAGATTTGATGAATAGAAATAACAACACAAGATTATTTCCTATTTTTGCCTGTTCCTTGGGCTCTGTCCCATTACCAATAGGCACATTTCTTCTCTGTGAATTATTTAAAGGGATGTAAGAGCCATTTTCCATTTCCGGCCTCTGCTTTTCTCTAAGGAATTTGACCTATATAAGGAGAAATGAGTTAGTTGGAAAAATTATCTTATAAGCAAGAAATTAACAGGAATTAATAATAATAATAACAAGAACAGTGCTAAAAAGAGATGAGAGCCTGTGGACTTGAGATCAGCAAGCAGAATCATTGGGATTCATGAATGGGAGAGAAACACTTGCAGTGCCAAGGTTTAAAAATTGTTGCCGGGTTCAGACAAACTATTAATGCATGTGTAATGTGAAAGCACAGAACTCCTGGTAAGAACTAGCCTTAGGCAATATTTCATTTTAAAACAGCGAATACTTTATATTATGATTCTACAAATGAATGTTGTCTAAATATTTTTGTTAATTGCAGAATATTTCACGATAATAAGGATCATCAAGCGTTGAAATGTAGTGATTCGTATGACATTGAAAAAAATGGAAGTACATGCATTTTAAGCATAAAAAAATTAAAGCTCTTCATGATTTGATCTAGAGTCACACTTTGGAAATGAGCAGAAATCAAGTCCCGTCAGCTTGCAGAGGGTAATCAGAGGTTTCCTGAATATTTTGTCACACAGCTGGAAGGAAACTTGTATCTTTTTTCTTCTTCATCACCGGTGTAACCTCAGTGGTTGCCACAAAGCTATGCATATAAAAGATGCCTAATAAACACATCACGAAAAATTGAATATTTATTGAGTAGCCTTAAAAATGTAAGTCTTGCTGTTAAACAGTAGAATGGTAGGAGGAAGAAAACATTCATTAAATTACTAGTAAGCAGTTACTTCCTAGGGACTATTTTAAATGCTGGGATACAATATTACTAACTAGGCCCTCAGAAAAGTACTGTTCTTACAGAATCATTCTCTAATTATATGAGCTAAATATACATATCTGAAATAGCTATACCCACTGATTCAAGCAACCATGGATCAAAAATATTTGGAAAAATATTGCCTATTATACATGTACAAGCATTTTTTCTCATCATTCTTCCCCAAACAATTAAAAGTAACAGTTTTTTCTTAGTATTTTCATATTAGGTATTATGTAACCTAGAAACAATTACATTTAGTTTGTTATATACAAATACTGCTTTAGTAATATAAGCAATTAAGCATCCACAGATTTAGTACCAAGACTGTTCATGACTCAAGACAACAAATTCAAGACTTCTGGTGTAATCTAACTTCATTTTCTTATGTGACAGAACCCATCAACAAGAAAGTAGCTAGGAAGTAAACAGCTCAATTCTTTGCTAGCTTCTTGAAATTTCCTGTAGTGCTAGGGACTAACCAAGGGATTTGTGCATCCAGCCAACACTCTACCACTTAGCTGTACCCCTGACACTGGCATTTAATCAACAAAACCATTCCCAGGAAACTCTTTAGCTGCTATTTATTTTGCCTAATTGGCCTGAACTGGATTACATGTTCACCTCTATCTAGATCAATCACTGGCAAAGAGAACTGAAATTGACAATATTGGTTGGGATAACTCATGCTGTACCTCTTGAATATGGGGTTATGGATTCTTTAAAAGTAATAGGAATTCTGCAAGTAATAAAGAGGAGCTATTTGCTACCCTGCATATATTCAACGGTGCAGGGGTCAAGCTTTTCATCTGGGTCTTCAATGATGAAAAGTCAAGCTGTTAGATTTGCAAAACTCACTGTAATCTAGACTAAATAGAATGCCTAGTATGGTGAATATCCTATAAATATGCGTTACTAAACAGATGATGGATATGTATTTTGTGGAACAACTTATGACTTACATGGGAAGAAACTGGGGTCAGAGAGGTAAAATAACTTAGTAATACATTTTAGAGTCGGATTTAAATGTATACATTTCTATTCCAAATCCTGAACTCTGCTTTCAATAAAGTTATAATGATGCAGTGGACTACACAATACTTAGATCCAACTTCTAAGAAGAGATCTTCTAAATTAAAAAAACAAATATTACTAGGAAGTTAAACACATCCTTCTTGTTTTCCTCTCCATTCAGGTATCTTTACCTTCACTTCCTTTTGACAAATTTCTTTCCTACCCCTTTTCTCAAGTTATTGAAACTCTGAAGAGATTTTTTGCTTTTGATTCTCTACAAACAGCCTCCACAGAAGCATCCTATCATGATCCTAGGTTTCTTTACCTCTCCTTTTCCAAGTGCGTTTGTTTTGTTATGGCTGCTTCTCATTGCAACTTTCTTAACCAAATTAACACTTGTAGTCAATTCCAAATGTATGTTCTTCATCTCCTTACATCTTTTAGTCTCATTCAACAATTTAATTGATTGTATCTCATTACCAACTCTTGTTATTTGTTTGGGGCAATTTTTTCTTTTTTGCTATAAAGTCTCAGACTTCCATCAAACTCACAATCCTTCTGAGTCTCCCAAATCCTGGGATTATTGGCATGTGCCAGTATCACTAGATTTTACAAAGTTTTCCTTCTTTTCAAGTCCTCTTCCTTAGGTGGACATTTTCAGGCATGTTATTTGGGTCCTTAGGTATATGATTATACTTTCTTTATTACGCTTCTAATAACTTTGATATTTCCTTATGAGACATTGAGCTATGACTTGATTGGTCAATGAATTGAAGTAACATGTAACTACCTATGAAAGTTTTAAAAGACAGTGGATGATTAATCACATTACCAACATAATGAGACTGACACAAGTTCATAATTGAGCCAGAATAACGTCACTCAGCAAGGGGAGTAGGTCTACTTAAATTGATTCTAGAACAGTAAAGGAATGTTTGTGGGAAAGTGATAAAGTTCAAATAAATTCTGGGTTAAGGATAAATAAAACTTTCTGTACAATTTTGACAACTTTCTGTAAGTCTACAAGTAACTTAACACCTCCAAGAATTTAACATTCACATGAAAAAGATAGATATGTGCAGATACTTTATATGTCTCAGAACAGATACTTTTGGGGTACCAATCCCCTATGGAAGATTAATGGGGAAACACCTAGTATAAAAATAAGATCATTTAGATTGAAAAAAGAAGAATTCTAGAAATCAAGGCAAAATGAACTTTGAGTAGGTAGGTTATTAAGAGTCTGTTAAAGTGTTATCCTCCAAGAACTTGAAAAACAGACTAGATTATCAGTAAGGAGACACCCCCCCCAACTTTAGAAAGCCAAAATATATCACTATGGATATTGTGTTTTATTCACATAGAACTTTCTAGAAATAACTTCCCACTGTGTTTTGTCCTGTGTATCTAGATGTAGGTTAATGAAAACCTACAAACTGCTACTACTAAAATATCTTCTAAGCAAAACCTGAGACTTGGAAATGAAAAAAATTAGTTATGAATTGAATAAAGTACACAGCATTTTTTCTTTATTCATTACAGTCCATCTTAAGCTCAAGTGGTTTCCCATCTGGCCCAAGAAATTGCATTGCTGAAATGTTAATGTTCTTTTCCTTGGTATTATTTCATAATAATTCATGTTGAAGACCTGTATGTTTGAATATATTAGAAAGTACACTTAATTGACAGAAACAATCTGTTAAACAATTATTATCTTGGTGGAAATTACCAATGACTTTGGATTAATGTGTGTATTGGTGTTTTTGATTAGATTAGATCTTCAACCTTTGATTTTTTCCCACTGTCAGTTTACTTGAGATTCTTCAGTTTAATTCACTGAAGAAAACTGCACCAGAAAACAGTATATATAACTGTACATCAGAACATTGACACAAAAAACTATGGAGGTTTTCCGTTTTTGATTTAAGGAGACATTCCATAGATGGCTTGCCTCTTGTTTTCCATTTCACTTATCCTTTTTTTCTCTCTTAATTTTCTTCCTGGAAGCTTTACAGGTGAAACACAGGTGGGTGGGTGTGGAGGTTTTTGTTTTCTTTTTAGGGTTTCTTCTACATTACTTCAAATCTCCTCTGATTTGAACAGCAAGACTGATCCTTTGAGTACTGACATCAAGATAGGTAACAAAAGGCATAGAGAAACATGGAGAGGCTCATTATTAACAGTATGTTGCACTATCTACAAAATCATCTTGATGATGGATTAATGACAATAAATACTTAGTGCTTTTGAAACCAATGAAATCTTATTATTTGAATTTATAGTCTGATTGCCTGGACTTGTTATTTTTTTCAACTGGAGAATTTGTCAAGAAGTGGTAGTATAATTCAGAATGGGAGGAAATTCCAAAGATTGATATGTATGGGAAAGAAGTAAAGGGAAAGGAAGAACTAAATAATTACTTTTGAATTTTATTTCTATAATTGTGCATTTTGCACTGAATGAGGGATATTCATTGAGCAAATAGGTATTGATGACTTCGTATGCAAGGGTCACAAGGGATGCTGTGCACAAGAGATAAATAAAGTTCTACATTTCTTAGAAATGCCAAGATCCTAGCTGTATCTCCTTCCTTTATCAATGCTGAGTAAGGCATGATGTTTTCAATCTGGTGAATTTCATAATCCTGTATTTTTATAATGATAAGTGCCATGCTCTTCTTATTTTTAGAAATGTTTTCATAACTCTTACTATTTTCACATTCTGCATACAGTTCTTGTACCAAGTCAACCCATCCATTGCCACTAATGAAGATTTTCCTGTTTCTTAGGATTTACAACATATTTTGACTAAGTATTGTTTTCTTTTCTTTCCCTTTTCTATCTTGTAGTATCCAGGGTGTACACATTCATATACACATCTTTGAAAGACATCTGTATATAAAACATCATCCTAGAAGGCAGTGGTTTCAAAAATTAAGTGAAAAATAATGACCATTCAATTACACATATGTCTTTTCCTGCATTCTTTATTCATCACTCCACCCAGCACACTATGCTGCTGCATAATTTTAGTATTTTTTCTGTCCTGTTGAATTTCAATCACCTGTAAAAGTTTCATAGGGAAAATTATCCAGGTTACATAGTCTCCAAATTAGTATCAGTTGAAAGAGAAAATATAGCAATTATTCCATATTCACAGAAAAGATTGTTCACATCCTAAAATAAATTGATCTCTCTGAACAATTTAATACAAAAATGAAATAGTCATGTGTGTGTGGAATATAAAGCAATTTTTGTTCAAATTTGGATTTCTAATATGTTTCCATCTACTTTTCTCCTATCCATTTCTATCAAGAGAAAGTCTTTTGATTTTAAATAGCAGGCACAAAGAGAAAAAGAAGAAATGAGAACAATGCAGCCTTTACATCTTTTAGGTGACATGTGCCATAAACCTTAAATTTGATGACAATTTTTTTGAATTTCTAGTGTAGCTATTTGAGTCATTGTAATGGAATAAGACTGGAAGTTCAGAAAAGTAAAATCATACTGCATTAGTAAAAATGTCACTTAGAAAATTTACGTTTAATAAATAAATTCAACCAGCTGCCCAGACATCATCATTTAACATAATGACCGTAGGTTAGACGTGAACCACACCTACATAATTTTCCTAGATTTGTGTGTATTGGTTCCAATTTGATACTTTAGGAATTTATTAGACTTGTTTTAAAAAAGTATTTAAATGTTTAATACAGATGAACAACCCCAGGGAAAGAGTGAGCAAAGTATCACTTTGTACATTCAAAAAGCAAGGTAATGATAGCTGAAGTTATTATGTGATCATAAAAGTATGGTAAGATAAGTGGGATGAACGGAATGCAGGCCAATTGCTTTTCTATTGCATGTTGCTGTGGAGAACATTACAGGTATAATTGAAAACTTGTTAAGAATAAAAGGAAGATGGTAATAAAAACCGAATAGCCAGAGAAGAATCCGTTTTTCAACCACCTCAAACACTGGATTGCAAAAGGGAATTTTAATGGAAATGGAAAACCAACTCCATATCCATTCTGTGAATGGATATCATTTGGGACACAAAAAATATTTTGCAATATAGTCAAGTGAAGACCGTCATCAAAAAGAAAAGAACCATTTTAAGAGAGACTACCATTGGGAAATATCAGTTTTACCTTTAAAGTTTATAATGTTGACTCATTTCCCTGAAGTATTCGAGAACATGATTGTAACAAATATAAAGCATAATGAGAAAAGTGACTTTTTTTTCTAGCATTTAGCCAGATTGTCTTTTATAGTAGAAGCTTTTCACTATTCTTCTGGAGCCTATGTTGAACTAGCCACCATTATAAATGAAAGAAGGACAGTTTCTTTTTTCCTCTGCAAATTGAATCTAATTTCAGGTGCTCACACTTTGTGATTGCTTCACCCACTGAAGCTCTCAAGTGGGTAATATGGATCTAAGCCAGAAGCTAGTTGGTGCTTTTCAACAGACACCTAGTTGCTAAAAAAAAAAAAAAAAAAAAAAATGTTTCTGTGTAATCTTCAATATAAAATGTGAGGATTTTCCAAAGGAGTCCTGTTGTCTGTGACTAAAGTGACTAAAGATGACAATGTCTTCATTTGAAAGGTAAGTAAATCAATATATTATCACTGTCAAAAGTAAGCAGGATACCTATATCAACATCGTTTTTAACTTTTTTAAAAAATTTTAACAACCTTTAGAGCACTTTTAAGGACAGTGCAAAATTGAGAGGAAGTCACAGACGTTGCCTCAGGTACCTCATGCATGGCCTCCATTATTACCTTCACATTTAGATCATCATTGCTATTGTCAATCATCTACATTAAGTCTCCCTCTTGGTGTTGTATATTCTGTGTGTTTGGACAAATATTTACGAACATGTTTTCACACCAAATAGTTTCCCTGACCTAAAAATGTCTCAGAGTAGTTCACAAAACTAAACAAGCTAACATTCAATGGTCTTACATAATATTGTTTTCCTAGCCTCCAATCTGATCTCCTTCCCCTCTTCTTCCCCCCAAAAAGATTCTTATTAGTGATTTTTCCTTTATGTTAATTCTAGAAGAAAGAAATTTACGTCAGTGCCAAGTAACTTAATTATTTCCTTGAGACTAATAAAAGGCAAAGTGATTAAATATTTGCTGGAATTTATCTCTATATGCTAAAATGAATCATCAGATTGGTATTTTGTATTGCCTACATAAATAAACAGTCGGTAGCATGACTTTCTGGACCATGCACCTTGCTCTGCAGAAACCAGGTGATTTTCCCAAGAAGCAGCTGAGACTCAGAACTATGGAATGAAAATGTCAACAGTACAAGCAGTGACTGCCACAGGGCATAGGGCATTGTGACCTGGCATTCGGAGGACACGAAGAGTCAGGCCACACAGCTTTTAATGGTTGTTTAACAAGGAGTATGTGATAGATGTTAACACTCTCTTTAGATTATATAGTGTCAAGCAAACAAACAAAAAAAAAGAACTCATCTCATAGAAAGTAGCAGGCAATGTGGCTAATGATAGGAATGCAAAGAGCAACCGCCCTCCGGTTCTCCTAGAAATTAAGGAGGCTAAATGGAAAATAATTGTCTGGAATCTGGTCAGCCGGTTTCAATGTTCAGCTTCTGCACTTTCTACGTATGTGACCTTGGAGAAAATTGCTTGTCCTCTTATGTCTCAACTGCACAATGGTGATAACATTGGTGGGTTAGGAGACTCAAGGAGACTATTCACAGGAAATCTCAGCATACTTAAGGACACAGACCCAATCATAATGAGTAGTGAGCCATACATACTTCTTTTTTTTTTTCAAATTTTTATTATCAAACTGATGTACAGAGAGGTTACAGTTTCATACGTTAGGCGTTGGATACATTTCTTGTACTGTTTGTTACCTTGTCCCTCGTACCCCCCTCCCTCCCCCCCCTTTCCCTTCCTCCCCCCCCCAGGTATTCAGTTCACTTACACCAAACAGTTTTGCAAGTATTGCTTTTGTAGTTGTTTCTCTTTTTTTACCCTGTGTCTCTCAAATTTGGTATTCCCTTTGAATTTCCTACTTCCAATACTTCTTAAAGCGGGGTACATGGAATTTTGAAGTGATTTTGTTTTCCATATACATATACATTTACATACACATACTGGCAGGCACACACTCACACACACAATTAGTGTTATGTAAAGAAAATTTCCATTAAGCACAGCAGTTTTCTTTTTAAAGTGCTGTAACAACAACAACAAAAAGCAGTGAGTCAGGTGATGGTGGTTCACACCTATAATACTAGCTACTCAGGAGGCTGAGATCTGAGGACTGCTGTTCAAAGCCAGCCCAGTAAGAAAGTCCATGAGATGCTTATCTCCAGCTAACCACCAGAAAAATCAGAAGTGGAACTGAGGCTCAAGTGTTAGAGCACTAGCCTTGAGCTGAAGAGCTCAAGGGCAGTGCCCAGGCCCAGAGTTCAAGCCCCACAACCAACAACAACATCAACAAAATTGTGAGCTCATTGGAACAAAAGAAAAAGTATTGCACATTGTGGTATAATTTAACTGATAAAGTTTGCTAGAGCACCTGCACCTAAAAAGAAATCACTTCATACTGCCACTTGGGATAATGATTGTCAGTGAGAATGGCCCATGATATATATGTACACACACACACACACACGCACACACACACGCACACACACACACACATCACTGGTTTCTTATTGAATTCCCAGGATGATATTCTCCAGTGCCCTCTTCCTCTTGCCTCCTGCTGCTGCTTCACTAAGTTGCTCTTTAGTAGTCTTTTATGCACACATCCACTGTCCACACTGCGCCTGACCAAGCATCCTTAATCAGACAGTGATCTTTTATTATCCTCAAGAAAAAATTTTCCGCATTGCAATAATTAGTACATGTCTAGGATAGTCCTAGCTGAAGATCACAATAGCTCAATAGCAATGTACATATGAACACATAAGATGATACTAAGTGAAATGAATTCCAAGTTATGGAAATAAGTGGTTTACCATTGTCATTGTTATGGTCAATGTACCATCTGAAATTGCACCATTTTCTTTTGTCTTTCTTCCCCAGGGTTTTATCCCTGGTGTCACTGTTACTGATTTCAGTACCTGGGGTATTCTATATATGTTTATTGGAACTAGGAAAAGGAAGGAGAATATCAGAATGGAGAGACCAAGGGTAAAAGGTGAACCAATGCAACAGCAATATTTACAAAACTATATGGTGTAAACCAACTGTACAACTCATGGGGCGGAAGGGAAATGGGGAGGGGGGAGGCAGGGAGAAAAACGAGGGAGGAGGTAACAAGTTTGATAAGAAATGTACTAACTGCCTTATGTATAAAACTATAACCCCTCTGTATCTCACTTTGACAATAAATAATAATTTTTTTTTAAAAAAAGAAAGAAAATGTCTACACTGGAGGCCTCTTGTGATTCTCCACATTCTGCTATTGACAGTCCCTTTTGTTTCAACATTGTCACCTCAAGTCTCAGTTTACCTTTCCCTATCACATAAAGGTGACATACAAAAACAAATCAGTTGGCAATTCTGTATTTAAAGGCACTTTTGCATTAAGACGTAACTGAAATACAAACACCTTTTTAGTATACTGTGTTTTAGTTTTAGGTAAATTACTCTCTCCTCAGTATCCTTGTTGAAAAACTGAGAATTCATGTGCTCATCTCTATTGTAATAAATAACATTAGGTGGCAACAGCACGTGTCCGGCCGGAGGTAGCTGCATGCAGTCATTATTAGGGGAGTTGCCTGGTAGAATTTTGTCCTCAGACTTGTCAACTTCACTTCCCACCTCTTGGTGCAGAGTTTCATCAGAAATCCTCTTATCCAAAGAGGCCTTATCGCCCAAACAAACTGCCCACCCTCTGCAGTACTTAAAGCTTCATCCAGGACCTTTGAGTCCCAGTAACTGTAGTGTTTCTTTCTAACCTTATGGCCTCCTGCAGAGGCTAGTTGGTAGCCATGCTCCCAAAATGAGACAGAGTTCAGATTTCTACTGCCTTTCATAGGCACAAACAACGTGAACATGGTAAACACTTTCATTGCCATGTGGACTAAAGTGTACTGAAGCTTTGATGCCATGCACTTTAAAGTCTTAAGAAAACCAAAAAGGCACAAATGTTCAATTGTTTGAAAGCCTGGGATAACAGCAGCAGAGTATGTCCCAAGATAGCACTCACTTTGCTCTTGTAGCTAGATATCCTTTTCCTCCTATGGGAATTGTATGAAAACTAATGGGATTAATTAGAAGATAGCGCTATTGCACAAAAGGTTAATTCTGATGGCAAACTAAGTTCCTAAAAGCTACTATTTCTTATAAAAGGAGGAAACCACTTAGAAATGGGGATTTCTAAGAATCATAGTTCAAGGCCACCTCAAGAAAAGATTCAAGAAGACCCAATCTCAACAAACAAGCTGGCTAAACAGGAAGCTTGAAATCTGAAGGCAGTCCTGGGAGAATGTGAGACTTTATTTGAAAAGCAACTTAGCCTAAAATAAAGCTGGGGATATGGCTTAAGTGATAAGGTTCCTCCCTACCAAGCACCAAACCATGGGCTCAAACCTAGTATTTCAAACAAACAAACAAGAGCATCAAAACAACACACCAATCCCCATGAGTATGCTATATGAAAGTGTCAGTGCTGTACGGAGTACACACAAGTTCAGATTAAGGTACCATGACAAATACTGAGTGCTTCTTAGGTGAACGTGAGAAGCAGCAGGTAGATTTATTCTGACAAAGTAATAAAAGATTTGGCTTTGGATGGAGTGTCAGTTAAAACCAGTTATGACCCACTTGATGTGACCAGATGCTGAAGTGCTTCCCTGACCTTACTCTCTTTTCTGAGGTAGATATTTTTAATTTCTGGATATGGTTCTGATTTGGGACGCTCCATGTTGCTTTTCTTTTTAGAAGCACCGATGTGGCAGTTGTTTTAAAAAACTTCAAGTGGGATTCACTGATTTATCCCTTTTAGGGTGGTTCCATTATAATAAAACGAGTCAGTTAGTTCCTGGAATGGGACCAATGCAAAGAACAAACCTAAGCCCCTAATTCAGTGCAAACATTTCCCTGAATGCTTGGTATTCATTGCCATTTGTTTAATTAAGGGCACTGCAATTAGAGCCCAGAATAAAAGGTTGACATCAGAATATACAATGTCAGAGCGTCATTCAAAAAAGGAATTGATAAGAGATTATTCCTACTGATTTACTTGGAACTACATTGCACTGCATCATGTACCAGTTTGTAAGGTAGATGTGAAGTTATTTGTAAGATATAGCTTTCTAAACCATTTGCTAGAAGTTGCTTTGGCTTCATTTGGACCAGAGCAATTTTCATTTTGTCTGGAAGGCAACGGATCATCTGTGTAGCCAGGATTATGGATGGGTGCACACTGGTTGGGGATACTGTGAAATTCCCTTCTCCTTTCCATGTTTCTAGATTAAGCCCAGTTCATCAATCATCCATTCATCCTGTCAACTTGAATGACGCAGCTGGGTTTGGATGGAGGTTTGTGCTGGACTCATACATACTATCTCATCACTCCTCAGTGAGGGAGTTCTTTCCTATGAGCCTTAAATTTCTCATATAGGAAATTGAGCACTTAAAGCAGTCTCTAGAGTCCTAGGGTTCCTCAATGATAAAATGTAAGTAACACACTGCAGAGTAATTATGGGGATTAGAGAGATAGCTGTGTAAAGTACTGGCATATGGCATGGTTCCTGTATATGATGATTGTTATTATTGCTCAAATTATGCTTCTTTTAATTCTTAGTGATTTAAAATCAAGTTACCTTTCCCTTTTATGATGTCTTGTATTATTTTTTTCTCCAGATGCTACTTATTGACTATTCCAGAACTTTTATATTTTGCTTTCCTTTGACATATTTAAGCTCTCTTGTTTGTTTCTTCTCTGCACTTTCAATAAGCTATTTATACCATATTCCCAGTGCACAAGTAATAAGGAACCACGTGTCCATTTCTGAATATACATTTGCATTGCATTCTACTGGCAATGATTGGAACTCAACTTAGCAAGGTGTTTGTCATTTTAACTTTATTGTTAATAGCCTTTGACAGAAGGAATGCTTTCTATCTATTCTTTCCTGTTGTTCTTCCTTCCTTTTGTTGCTTCTTTCAGTCCTTCCCTCCTTTCCTTCTTTTCTTCCTTCCCACCCTTCTCCTCCCCCTCCCTCCCTTCTTCTCTCCTTCCCTCCCTCCCTCCATCCCTTCTTCTCTCCCTCCCTCCCTTTCTCCCTTTTTCTTTTTCAATATCTCTTTTACAATGTTTCTCTTTTCTTCTTTCTTTCTTTCTCTCTCTTTTGTCCTACTTTAACAAAGTTATATGTATGATCAATACACTACTCCACAATAATAAAATACTAGAAGAATTTCTGGGGGAGGGGGGAGTTGAAACAAGGAAGTAATAACAAAGAACACTACTTTTGAATATTTGTCATCTTTTAAAGGAAGAAACATTCTGTTGGAAATAGACTGGACTTTAAAACTGGATTAAATCGGCTATTAAAATTTACTAAATTCCAGGATTAGGAAAAGCAATCTTCCTTTTCTTTTTTATTTCTTTAAGAGTTACATAAAGTTTTGAGGAAGGAGACTGCCATCTTGATACAAGAGTTTGGTTTTGGAAATATGCAACTGCAGGAGTCCAAGAAAGAGGAATTGGATGAAATGTATGTTCCATCTGTTTTTCCTATTAAAAATACACTGCTCACCGTCAGCATTCTTATAAGCCTATATAAGTCAAATTATATATTGTGATTACTTCTGGGTTTCTTTTATTATTATGTTGGCTGGTCCCTTGGATTTTTTTCTGACTTCATTTCAGCTAATCAATTTCCTACTTTTATCTTTCCAAAGTACTCAACTTCTCAATATGGAAACTTTTGTTTTCTTGAAAGAACAGAGCACTGTCATGGTCCAAATTGCCAAATTCTATTCTTAGTTCTGTTTTCTCCATAAGTAAAAATTTCCATAACCAACTGACCATCTGATCAGTATATTGAATTCCAAGAAACAAAGACCTCATTTTCTCTTCACGTTTATTTTTAAAACCTTGCAATTATACAAGCATAGAATAAATATTTCATGAGTCTAGTACTGGTTATCAATGGTGAATTAAATGAAAACAAATAAATCCAGGTTTAAAAAATTAATAATTTTATCAAAAACCAAACTGATATATTTCATATATATTCTTCTTCAATACTACAGTACTACAATCCATTGAATTAAGAAAGCTTTCAAAATCCATAGTACTATTTCAAAAAAAGAGAGAAATAAACCCATATTTTCTAGAGTATTAACTGATAAATTTAGAATAAATAAATTTAAAAATTTAATATTAATTTATTTAATATTGAGACAATGATCATCAATGATGGTAAAAATCATGGAGCATGGTATTGCTAAGGAACAGTATTCATACACACAAATTATGTACTAATTACAAAAAAAAATGAAAGGCACTTTCACAATGGAACATATGTCAGGCATGGCCTCAGCCAAGTGTTAGCAAGTCATCAAATATGTGATGACTCTCAGCCTGTACTTTCTATGGGAAGTACACATTCTATGCTATATCAATGGGAAAATATGTACCTTGATCCCAAGGAAACAAGTGTATGAGTTGTTTAACCTGAGAATTAGCTGAAATTCCCATTGATTTTCAATGGCATGAAAGATAAAGAAGAAATAATCAAGAAATCAATCCACAATTCTCAAATGGATTTTGAATCAGAATAAAACATAAAACTGAACAGTTCAGGAAATTGAAAGATTAAATACACATGTTAAATAATAGCATCATGGCTGTGTAAAATGCTTTGGGCATGGTAGTATCTCTTCATACCAAAGAATGTCCTCTGAGGTGATCCATGACAGTGTTTCTCAGTGAAGTTCATGATGTTTTAACTAGCTCAAATGGTTCACAAAATACATTTGTATATGGAGAAAATGTAGATGAAGAAATAGAATTTTCTCCTACTACTCCTGCAGGGTTTAGAACAGGAAGAGTCATAACTTAGCATTCTCTAACACATTTTCAATGTAAAAGTAGAGCACTTCATTTGGCTCCAACTTTCTATCTCAGGATCCACTGTTTACACAGTGAAAGGTAAATTTCAAGTTGTGTACAGTACTTGGGGGCCAGGGAATTACACAGCCCATAGAAGGATTCAATAAGGCCACTTGATGGTATCTGTGCATGTCCTATTAAGCATGCTGAGAAAACAAAGTCAGAGCAAATAACCTCGGGCAGGATTTTAAGGGCAAGCAGGAAGAATGCAGAAAAGTTTAGAATGCTATAATGTGAATTAGAGAAATAAGCCAACAGGTGCCTTGGCCGGAAGTAGGTGTTTACCCAGTGTGCCAGGTAGGAAGGATGTTTTCAAAGGCTGTGTAAGAAAATGGTAATAAGCAACTCGGATTCCTTTTTCTTCCTCCAATGTCCTTGTTCAGCTCAATTCCAAAATGAAGTGAAAATGTGGTTTTAACCTCTGCTATCAGAGAGAAAAGAGGAATAGACATGAGGAATATAGATGGACCAGGTCAAAATTGAGGGTTTAGTTGATATATAGATATAATTGAAATTGGTTCAGTTGATAGATATAGATATATACAAAAAGACAACTTAATTCAGATCACTGTACTCAAGTTTTAACTTCATCTGTGGCACTGTTTAGAATACTTTAAAATCCCACTCTGAATTCTAGTGTCTAAGCTCCTTGACTATGTTTATATTCATGGTTGTCATCTTGTCTGATAACATCTTTCATATGGTAAAGATAAGACTTGAATTAGGAATTTTGGGGGAGAATCAAGTGATGGAGAGGGGGAATGCGGAAAAGAATGTGTGAAACCTTGTTTAGTTCAAGAGCATGCCAATAGTGTAGGTTCTTACTTCCCTAAAACAGTAATATATTTTTCCCCCAACAGCTGTATGGAATTTTCATGAATATTTATAAAATATTATTTTACTCAGTTAAAAAAACCTCATTCGAATCCCAAGTCTTCTAACATTTATAAAACAAGTTGCCTCTTACACTTCCCTGGGGATAATTTCTTTAAGCTGCTTATTTTTGCCCTTATTTTAGAGCTGCTGAGTTTCTTTGTTCAAAGTAGCCTATAGTAAATATTAAACACAATACAGAAACATTTATTACGAACTCTGAAAATAATTTGTTCTAAGTTTTTCTATATTACAAGGAACCAGTAACAAAATACAGACATTGTAAAATAATACTGATTTGGATTCTTTGCTTTATATTTTTAATATAAGGCTAACACTTTATCAACTTCATTTCTTAGTGTTCATTTCTGAATTCAAGCAGGTTTTAATTTTTTTAATGATATTTAACTCTTCCACACAATATTTCTTATATTTGAATTGTCCTCTTAGGGGTCATATATTGATATTGGAATGTTGTTTTCCCATTTTCTTTTATAGACTTGTTTCAAAAAAATCAGATATCCTGAAAGAATCCATGAGCAATTTTCTTCTTGTATATAAAATATTTGGTGGAGGCACATATAATAAAGCAGAGTGGTAGAGAACGCATTTCAGTCACTTCCCAGATGTCTGGTCACATGTTTCTGTATTTCTTACTCTAAGGAGGAATTATTTTTCCTCTACCCAGTATTTCATTTGATATTTCAGTAATACCTTCAACAGGGAGAATAACTTCCTGAATGACACAGAGATGGATGGTTAAACACTCAAACACCCTCCCTCAGAAATAGCTTGCCACTCAAGAAGTACATTCTGCATCTGGTTGGCTTGATCCATTTTCCGAACAGACAGCTATTCCATTGTTAGAATGTTTCATGTCGATTCTGATTGCTGAGAAACTGAAGTCAACTGAAGCTCATTGACATGAAGGAACCTCATGTGCTGGGACAGTGTGAAGCTATGAGCAAAGGATTCGTGCCCTGTGTCATTGGTGTGGAACACTCCAAGATGTTTTGAGAGACTTCTTCACCCAGAGAGAACAAGTTGATACCATCTAGGATTTGGGTTCATTTCCTCCATTGCTTAAATAATTAGTGGTCAGGAAGGTGTAGACCACAGGTTCTTTCTCAGGAACATTTAGATGTAGGATCTCTTGTTCTCCTCCCTTTAAGGTCATGTTCCTGTTCTGATTGGTCCACGGGTGGACATGCACTGCAGAGAATCTCCTGATTAGTTAGTTCCCCTGCTTTGGAACATAAGTGAGAAGCTGCACTGTGATTGGGTTCACCCATCTCTGTAAGTGAGGGCTCTTCTTTAAAGCATAGCCCCAATGCCTAACACTTTTAATTTGTTTGATGCTATGTGACAATTGTAGGAGAGCTCTAGACAACTAGAATTTTAACACTTGGATCAGTTATAAGCCAGTGATTCTTTAAAGGCATTCAGGTCAAATCTGTCATTTAAAAAATGTACCAATTATATAATAACAATGATGATAAAATAATATTTATTGAGTAATTACTCTAAGAAGATGTCATATTGTTTTAAGGTGAATAAACGGACAAGACACATTTTGAAGGATCTAATTTTGGTCTTTATTAAAAGGCTGGCAACTGCATGTTAAACTCCTGTCTCAAAGACCGGCAGGTCACAAATATATTTAACACTGTTAGAAAACTGAGCCATGAAGGCCAGAGAGGAAAGAAAGAACAAAAACTGCCAACAAACCAATTCAGCTCCAATGGAGAGTGAAATTGGAGGCTATGGTGATCAGATAAGAGCCACAAGACAGGACAGGAACATGAAGACACGTGGCTTGACATGGTATCCTGACCCCTGAGCTGGTCGGGGCCTAAATAGTGTCAGGTTAGAGGTCAGACTCACAGGAAACTCCCAGTTCCGGACACTGGACTGACAGATTTAGTTTCAGCCAAGTGCCTGGCCCTCCCTCCAAAGATTCAGACATGCCTATCACCTGGTAGGTGGAGGCTTCATCTTCCTCCACCATGAAGACAAGATGCCAGACCCTACCATCCCCTATGTGGTCAAGATGGCACCAGCAGAGCTCCCTATTTCAATATATTTTCATTTATCTGTAAGAGTGAATAGCTAGAGCAACACAAATTATTGAATGAAAACAGACACTATTTAGACTCTTAAACACATTTTTTTCTAATTTACTTATGTATGGATTCTTATAAGTCATCAAAATCTCCTCATTGCAGAATTACAAAGGACCCAGTAGTCCATTTTACTGAACAATCTCACCAAGTCAGCTTTCTGTTCAGTCTGAATGAATTGAGCGTGCTATGGAGTGAGTACTGCCGATACATCCTTACATTCCAACCAACTGGGAAATGTTTCCACTGCTAAATGAAGTGAATTATAAATTTTTCCATTATTTAAATACACTCGGACAGGGGGAGTATGCAATATAAATCAATATTGTGCAATAATGTAACATCTCTCCTGAGTTTTTTGTTGTTGTTCATTGGTAATATAATGTTCTAAGAGGGAGGAACTAAAAATGTTCAAATGAGGGCTGGGGATATAGCCTAGTGGCAAGAGTGCCTGCCTCGGATACACGAGGCCCTAGGTTCGATTCCCCAGCACCACATATACAGAAAACGGCCAGAAGCGGCGCTGTGGCTCAAGTGGCAGAGTGCTAGCCTTGAGCGGGAAGAAGCCAGGGACAGTGCTCAGGCCCTGAGTCCAAGGCCCAGGACTGGCCAAAAAAAAAAAAAAAAAAAGTTCAAATGGAGTACAGTTAGAATGAGCCTACATTAAGTATCAAGATGTAAGAAGGCTACTTCAACATAGCTAGCCTCAAACAGAAAATAAAAAATGTTATTTTTTTTTATGTACAACTATGCTTATACCATTTTAACCCCGGGGTAAATGGACAATTCAATTACACTACAATAGAAAACCTGCTAATATTTTCCCATTGTCTTAGTAAATTTAATAACTTCTGGAATGATCATTGCCCAAGTGTATTGATTCTGCTTGATTTGCTTACATTTGTGTGTGTTTCTTGGAAAACTAATGATTTTGAGTGTTCTACAGAAAAGTAGATCCCATGTCAATACATCTAATAAATAACACTCAAAAATAATTAAGTGTTTTTCTTTGGCTGTTGTGCTTGGTTGGTGTCTATTTCTGCAAGACTTCCCTCAGCAGAATTCCACCAATTTCAGAAGAAGTCCATCTTGGAACATTCATTAACCCCTATTTTGATCAAGGGTCTTGGAATGTTTCATACGAAAATAGGAAGGGCTCCTACAAATTCAAACTGTGACCTGGAGCAGTTAGTGATGAGCTTATAGATAAAGGTGTGCTCCTATTACCTGCAGCTGAACTGAACAAAAAGTAATATTTCTATGTATGATAATGAGCAAACAAAAATCATGCCATAATTTATGATTTATTGAGGAGGAAAACACATAGTATAAATCACCAAATCTAAAGCATATATACTTAAATAGTATTTTTAGAAGTAACTATATAGATTAATGTATTTGTGGATTGATGAAAACAGCCTAGATATATGTAATCAAAATGTTCCAACATTTGGATGATTCACATAATGTTTCAGTGGCAGTTTCGTGGTTGATGACTATAAAGAGCATATGGTTCAGTGAAGTCTGACTCCTGTTTCCTCAGGTATAGTTACATGTGCCAATATATATTCCCTCATCAATATCTGTATTGATTTATCCAAGAAAATGGTAGGTATACCAGAATAATAGGTGATAGTACAATTTTTCAAACTTATATCTACTTGGGAATTAAGACAGTGTAAGAGACCTATCCAAAAACTCTCCTTGTGGTTCCATGTACTATGAAAGTAACCTTCCCCTGAGGAGTGACTGTACTGGCAATCAATAACTTTAAAGTCAAAGACAAGGAAAATTGAGACTAATATATGAGTCATCTCACTACGTTGAAATGAAATTTTTTGTTAGAAGAGAAAATAAATTTTTATACCTACCAGAGGGCAAAATTGGTATTAACTAAGAAACTTGAGGACAGAATCTCTTTGGTTTGTTGAGAGTAAGTTGAATGAATATTCAAGGAGTCAATTCTGGCTGTAGCTATGATCAAGAGTGTCAGGCAGTACAAAAATATGAAAATAAAAAGTCATGGCATGACAATGTAGAAGAAAGGGAAAATTCCAATTTTTGGAACAGTCATTTACTTTGACTGGTCTTATAGGAATATATTCACATCATTTGTCTTTCTTCCATCTTTTATCCCTCCATTTTCTCCTCAAGTAATATCTTAAATTCCTGTAATTTTTTTAGTTTTATTTTTTAATTTTAGTTTTTTCTTTATTGTCAAAGTGAAGTACAGAAGGGGTACAGTCTCATATGTAAGGCAGTGATTACATTTCTTATTCAACTTGTTACCTCCTCCCTCATTTTCCCCCCTGCCTTCCCCCTCCCTGTTTCCTTCTCCCTCCTCCCCACATGAGTTGTACAGTTAGTTTACCAAATGGGTTTTTTTTTCTTTTCTTTCAAATTTTTATTATCAAACTGATGTACAGAGAGGTTACAGTTTCATACGTTAGGCATTCCTGTAATTTTAACTTTAAACTTAACTTCCCATAACATCTTGAAAAACTTTCCTCGATACCAGAGATATTGTTGAGTCTCTAAATGTGTTCTCCTAGTGTTCTTTTTTTTTCAATTGTGAAAAATAGGTTTCCATACGGAATCAGAAGATCCCCAAAGTAGTGAAGATTTCATAGTGCAAAGTGTAATCATGCTATTGATACATTGTCTTTAACCACATGGACCAACAAGTATATAAAATATGCATGCGCCTGTGTATACAGCTTTTGTATGTGCATATACACATATATACACTTGTGCCTGTATGCTTATATGCAGAAGTATACTTGTATACATGGATGTGTAAGAAATACACAAATACCTACATACAGGCTCACATTATATATCACATTTATATAATGGTATGATTTTAAAATAAAAGGAGAGGAGAAGACAGCACACTTGAAGTCACTCCTGGACAGAAAAATCTTTTGGCTTCTAGGAGATGCATTGTCAGGCAGAATCAGTACCTGTGACTCACTACCAGCTTATTTTATTTCAACTGTATTTATAAGATGAAGCTTCAAATTCTGCTACGTTATCATAAGTTTGCATGAGAAATGAAGTAGGGAGAAAGTTTAGATCAACAATTTTAAACATACTTAGCAAAGGCATCTTTTCCAAAGCAAAAAAAAAAAATCTTATCACAGAGACTCAATGTATAAAAGAATTTTATTGTGTGAGTTTAAATTTATAACAATTATGATCACAAAATCACTTAAAATTGTTCAATGGTTAAATTTGAAAATGTCACAGATGACATTCAAATATGCCTCAGCAGTCAATTTATTTATACACTTTATTTCTACGCAATTGAGCAATTCCGTGTGTGTGTGTGTGTGTGTGTGTGTGTGTGTGTGTGTCTTGTAAATGGCGCCAGCTTGTAAACAGCTTGCAGGGTATCAGCAGAAACATTTCCTCAGCGCTTTCCAGAAAAGATTTATCTGGCTGCACAAATTAGTGTAGCTGTAGATATCATCAACATGTTAAATTAGGTGTATTTTTACTATATAATCCTAAGATAGCTCAAATATTCTTTATGAAGTTTAAAGGAACATCTTACATATGCTAAAATGCCACACATGAGTCATAAGAGACTCATACTTGTAACCCTAGCTACTCAGGAGGCTGAAATCTGAGGATCATGGTTTTAAGCAAGCCTAGCTTAAAAAAAAAAGTCCTTGAGACATTTATCTCCAATTAACCAGGAAAAAGCTGTAAGTGGAGGTGTGGTTCACTGATAGAATGCCAGGCTTGAGAGAGAAAGCTACGTGAGAGCATAAGACACTGAGTTTGTCAAGGTGTAGTGAGAAATGTACTGTTTTAGAACATCTTGCCATAGGTCATCTAGAATATTCTCACTGAGGCAAAGAGGAAAAATAGGAAAGTATTATTTTCACAGTATCATTTCTCCTAATAGAATTCTTAATTTTATCCCCTAACAATTTCAAACATCACCACACCATTTCAGTTGGGGCTTCCAAAAAATGAATACTGAAGAAAGTAACTGAAATTTATGATTATCATAATAGTTTAGGATACTCATTGTTAAAAGCCAAGAAAAGATGGTGAGTTGGGCAAAGAGAAAATTGTAATCTGTGAGACACAAGAGGAGAGAAGGAGCACACAACCAAAAAGGGAAGATGAGGTCGTGAGGTCATGTATACAATAAAACAAGAAAAATTAGGACAGTGTCATTGTGCTAAATTCTAGTCTTCCTTTCGTGATGCAGCTTAGATTTTTCTACTTTTGAAGATCTTGTGTCACCTCTGAAATGTAACTGGAATTTCTTAAGACAAGTGTATTAAAAATTGAAATTAACTGCAAAGTATATTTAAGTGTTCTCTTTGCTAAATCAAACATATACAGGGGAAAATTCTGTAACTTTCTTTCTTGTGCTGCCTATATCTAACTATAGATTATAATATTCTTTGAGAACAGAAGATACGTGTATTTTGGACACAATCATGCTCCCAGAATGCTTAGCACATAATCTTCATTGTTAATTTTATTTTATATATTTATTTCTATTATTTTTTAATATTTAATAAATGAAGAAATGAGAGATTGGTGGTTATTCTTAATTACATATAAGTTAAGCAATACAATAATAAATTTAGAATTGTGAAACAGGACAAACAACTTGTGTTGAAGAAAGCATGGAAATTACCCATGAAAAAATATTCATTGGTAGAGTCCATTTTCTCTAGGGATATTCATTTTTATTTTTTGTCACCTGTGGACAAATGCTCAAATCAGCTTAGATTTCTAGGTTTTATTATGAGGTAACTTTCTAAGTTGGAGGAGTGGTGATGTTCATGATTAACCAGAAGATTTCCCTGCTCCATGAGATGTTAGAGGGGCAATATTGCTCTGGCAGAGCTATTTTTCATTGAAATGCAAAGTTGAGAACTTAGTTGGACTGCTGCATAAATGATGGGCACCACTCAGATAAACATTCTGACACCTACTCTCACACGCACACATTCTGTTTGTATGTGTATAGATATGTATAAGTGTGTGTAATTATCCATTTTTATAGATTTTTTCTTGGCTCTTGGAGCACAGTCATATTCAACAGCTTATGAGATTTTCACAATGACTTTGTTAAGCAGAACAGAAGATTTTACAATGAAAGAGCAAAGCCTCTGAAATGAAATTCAAGCTTGTGTGGCTAAAAACAGGAAAATTGGACTTGAAACACATGTTGTCTATCACAGAGTCTGTCTGACCAGAATTAGTAAATTCAATAGTGGGAAAAAAAATTACTTATTTTTTTAATTTTTGGTACTAGGGATTGAACTAAGAACCTCGGGCTGCTAGGAAAGTCCTGTACCATTTAAATCCTACTTCTCATCCCAGAGTTACATATCAGTGAAAATTGCTGTGTTGCCTTTTGCAGCCTGATGGAGTTGTGTGTATTTTATGCAGCATCTTTATGCCAAAGTACTTAATAAGTGCTTTCCCATACATTCGTGTCTTTACTCTTGAGAGAAAAGAGAAGGTTTCCTGAATCAGTTTGCATATGATGGATGGAGATTTCCTGAACTCCCATCAGATGTTTCAAGGTTCTCTGAAAAGATCAGAACTATGGAGACACATCTGTCCACTATCAACTCTTATAGTCCAAAAATCTTTCTAAATGACCTAAAACACAAGTTGGGTGTTTCTATGTTCCAATTTCACCCCTGCTGTGTTGGTGTTTATCTCTAGCACTCCACATTACCTCTCATGGTGGACTGGAATATTAATTAACTTTTTATGATCTGGGAGTATTAAAGAATCGGAAAATGTTTTCCTCTTATGGTTTTGATAGGTGCGAAAAACAAGAGGGAACAAAATACTTTCTGCCTATAAGGACACAGGAATAATCCACAGAAAGCCTGGGGTGTTGGCAGCTATTATGAGAGACAGCAGTGGAATAAGCATTTTCCAGATGAAGAGATGTGCATCTCAATGACAGAGGCATTTCCAACTCCTGCAGATGGAAGGGACAATAAAATTTCTAGTCGATGGTTTCTAACCAGTCAGTGTATGAATCTTAAAAATAAGTACTTGACTTTCATTTTGGCCTTTTGACTAAGATTAAAGGGAGAATTAACTAATTTAAAAAGAGAAATTCAATTTCATATACACATTTAAAATGTAGACTAATTTTTTTCAATATTTATATACTGTTTTTCTTTTTATTTTTTTTTGGTAACCTTATAAATAAATACATGGGAACATTTAGGATCAATGAAAAAATGACCTAATAGAATATTATATTTACATTAGGTTTGAAAATTAGGATATAAAATTGCTCAATGATTATAAAGAATATTATTATTTCATTAGTAAGAAGAGTGAAGATTTATTAGATACTATTCTTTTATTTGAAAAGGCTGTGGTCTTATGGTCCTTCAGTAGTTTGGGCAAGTACAGAAGAAATCTTCTGATGATGTTAAGTCTTCTCAACTTGATGATACCAAGTTACTAAGCTGTAGGAATCATGAAAAAAAAATCTAATGTGCATCTGCCTAGTTTATAGTTAACTGATTAGGAAAGTAAATACCAAAAATGAATTTTGATCTTAAATTATGCTCCATCAATGATTTAGACACCAGTTTCAAAATACTAGAAGAAAGAGATGGAAATAAGTAGGGATAAGTGAAGAAAAGAGAAACGCAGAGTTGGAACTGCTTTAGTTTTAACAGAATGATTGATGGGAAGTATATGCCAGAATTCCTTTCTCTATAAGGCTTTAGTGTAGCATGGGCTAAAAGACAACTTGGCTCAAAAAGGAACCAGTATCCAAATGGCAAGAAAGCAGAAGCCATTACTCTCAGAAGGATATAAAGTCAAATCTGGCACTGAGCAAATGCTAGGATGTCTAACAGGTTTCAGCTTGTCCTTGCTCTTTTGCTCAAGTTCATTCTCCTTAGCTGATGCTTGTGTTCACAGACGGTACCTCCATGTCATCAGCTTCAGACCACAGAAGGCTAAAGTTCTATCTCAAGTACTGCTACCCCACATCAGCAGTTCCAATAGCGCTCATCATCTGAATCCCACTTTGGTTTGGGAGAGATGCGATTGGATTCTTGTATTACCCTGTAAGCTCCAAACAGTGCTTCAGGTTGACGATTGTGTCTCTTTGTCTAATACCTCCTGCTATGTTTTGAGTAGTGGTACCCATCCTGTCTCAACTTGAAACTTGATTGTCACTGTTACAATAGTAAGAGGTGAGGCACGTAAGAATTCATAAAACGAGGAGGCCTTTAAATTACTATTGTTATTTGAAGTGAGATGGTTCTTCACAAAAGGCCAAGTTTCTCTACCCACCCCCTTCATCTTTCTCTCTCCCCATCCTACTCCCCCACCTTCCTCCCTTTCTCCCTTCCAACATCAGATGACCAAGCAAGAAAGTCTGTTTCAGAATATTTTCTCTTGATATTGGACTTCTCAGGCTCTATAAATGTGAACCAATAAATTTCAGTTCATTATAAATCACCCAATCTATGGTATTTTGTTATATCAGCACAAAACAGGCTAAAACATCTGTCTTTTGGATCTTTATTGGAGGTTTGTCTTCCTGACTGAACTCTCCACAAGGTCGAAAACAAAACAGGGAAGTTGTCATAAATAGATCTTAGCAATCTACTACTAAAGTGACCTACCATAAGACATGATGATTAATGTGTTGCCTAATAGGATTAAGTTAGCTAATCTAGTTTCTATAACCAGTTCATTTCTTGAACTAATAGCAAAAGTAACACCTATTTAATAAGTATGTGTTATAACTCTGGATTTGTACATCTATTCTCATCATTTTAATGATCCCTTGGTGAGGGCATTGCTAGTTCACAGATGACAAAAATTTAAGGCTACAAATGATTAACAAACTTGCCTAAGTTTAATGTAGCTAGAAAGTGCTGGAGGCAGGATTTCCTGACTCCATTCTGCATGCCAGTGGTTCTACAACACGTGCCTGGCAATACTGAAGGTACAGGCTAGAAAGGATGGCATGAAGAGAATTTGAGATCTTTCCAATTTCTAGATCCTACTGATTGTATTTCCTTCTGATTTGCCCTGTTTAATGCCTTCTAGTTATCTGTAGTACTACCTTTGTGCTGTTCTAAGTTTGGACTTGGAGCTAGAATTACTGTAATATAACAAAGAAAAACTACATGAACTAATACTTTACTTTATTAGATACTAAGTTTGGAAAACATTACAATTAATAAACATTACCAGTAATGAAAATTAGTGTTTTCTTTTACTTGAGCTATACACTCCTTAAGCCCATCATTGACTTGGTGGTCAGCAAGCAGATTTCTCTTTGAGAATTTATTTTTCAGACCTCATAACTTACGTACAAGCAAATTCAAGTTACTTGAAATAAACCATGGTTTACAAATCCATAGTGATTTGAAATAACTGGATTTTTCCTTTCTTATAAAACATACAGACAAAAATTGCATATCTATGGGTAAAAATAAAGAAACAACTTACAGAAACAAAATTCATCTTAAAAATAGAAAATCACTGTATTATCCTTCTAGGCTATGAATGAAGTTTTAAAATGAAACCACTTTAGTTTTTTCCCTTTCATTCACCATATATAATGGAGAAGAAGTGAAGTTTATAACCAGTCAGTCAGTCATGGATCAGCAGCAGGCTAAGGTGTATTCATTGTTGAAGGCTACATGAAGCCCTAAATAATGTGGAAAGATAGATGGACACAACCTGATTTTTCATCCCATTCCAAGTTTATTCTCCAGTGACTAAGAACCAGGAATGGATGTATAGATGTATTCACTGCCAATTTCACTTGTTACATCAGACCAAGGGTCAATTCACAACACAAGCGAGATGATGTTCATTTGCTCTTTGAGTTTAATTTAGATTTTATAAAATATCTTTGGGCCTACTTGACTACATCTGTAAATTTATTTATAATATTCTTACAAAAAACACTGAAAACTGTTCTAATTTTAGAAAAGCAAGAAAAAAAAGAAATGAAAAAGAATAAAAATGTATTTCCTTTGATTGCATCACTTGTTTTTCTAAAATTCTCTCTTGCACATTTTCAGTAACAAAATTTAAATTAGCAAAACTACAGAGCAAAGAGATTTTTAAGTGTGATGACTAGTTTGTGTCCTAATGTTCTCAGTGACCTTTGTTAACAAGTCATGTCATGAGTGAAGAAAAGTTACAAGCATACAAATGTGCCAGTGTATGAATTGCAGGCAGTGTTTATGTGCCTTCTGAGGTTGTGTTTTAGATGTTCAAATTTAAATTTTATAAACAAGATTATTTTCTTCTTGTCTCAGTTGCTCTTACGTGCTCACGGTCTTCATTATAACATAAACAATATAAATACAACATAAATAATATAAACCTAACATATATGAGCTCTTAGTGGAATACAAATTTCAAGAGAAAAAAATAAAGGGATCCTAATATTGTTTCCAGAACACATTTTTAACAGAAATCTTCATTATTAATTGTATGGATATACTGATTAAAAATAAATGCCATACTGTAGTCTGGCACTAAAAATCTAGAGACTAATGTAAGCAAGCCTTTCCTGCTTTCCCTAAATTCTCCTGGAGAATTTAGGCCTTCCTCTTTTCTATGCCAGGTCTCATTTGCTCATAACTTGCTTACTAACCCAATACTAATGAGGATTCTCTGGCTGAAGAAGCCACAACTCCCAGAGTTATTTACATGCTATTATGAGACCAAGAAAGACTAAAAACGATGGCAAATCCAAAATGCAGTTTCCCAATGTGAGTGTGGATTTAGATGCTACCATGAAAAGTTGAAGAGATTTGGTAATAACTTTGAAGAGTATGTGCATCATTAGCCATGCTCACTGGTCATTACCCAAACACAAAGGCATGGCATAAGGAGATCTCCTGAACTAAAAAGACAATACCAATGATATGCTTCATGTGTGCAACCAAGCGGACTTACTAAGATATGCAGGTATTGTGGGGCAGATGTACTTGTCTTCTTTGCCTTTGGATGTGCCCTAAGAGCATAGGACAGTTCTTACAATGCAGCAGGGAACTAGTGGTATGTTTGGTAAGGGAGTCAAAAGATGGGTTTATATAGTTATTTATCAAAAATTTATTTGTCTATGAAGTGTTAGGCCAAGGAAATGAGTTCTTTAAAGTTTAAAAAGACTCCTTTTTTTTTCTCAAGATGTTAGAAGCGATGGGATTATAAGCTGATGACTCAGGGAATAACAACAAGGAAGTAGGAACTAGACTGGGAATTTACACAAAAACAAATAGTGCTCAATAAGATATCCCTTCTTTTTTTATTATTATGGTTTGCTCCTAGACCAGGATCTATTTGTTCTTCAACAGTTACCCTAAGTATAAGATTTATATTGACAGGTGTGGCAGGGAGTAGTAACTGATTAGCATACTGTAGATAATTTAGATGGATTGAACTTTATAGTTAATCTAAATATTTAGGCAAACTCTGGCTGTGCAAACTCTAAGTATTTTAGTTTAGAGGTTGCAGTCATCACATTTAACACTGCACACTTCCCTTCAAACTCACTGGACACGTCCAAAATTGAAACTTGTGAAAGCTGTAGTGAGT
Source organism: Perognathus longimembris pacificus (assembly GCF_023159225.1). NCBI lineage: Eukaryota > Metazoa > Chordata > Mammalia > Rodentia > Heteromyidae > Perognathus > Perognathus longimembris. The sequence continues at coordinate 18,484,212 of NC_063172.1, forward strand.
ATTGATGTTTAGGGCATAAGATTTTTTTTTTCATTTTACAGAAGAAAGGGAGAAGGAAGAAAAAAATGAAAAGAAAGAAAAATAAATGAGGCAGTATGTTTGTAAATGAGATATTATTCTTACATCATGATGTTTTCAAGGTCAATTTACTCTTCAGAATTCTATTGGGAATTTATGGTATCGTTACAATTTGTATATGAGGGAGAGACAACATTGACATGTTCCTATAACTCTAGATCTAGGGAGTGTGTGTGTGTGTGTGTGTGTATGTGTGTGTGTGTGTGTGTGTGTGTGTGTTTCCTCTCATACATGTATGAGGTGCTCATATAATTTGGTCTGGTGTGTTATCCTAAGCCTTAATTCAATAAATCTAGGAAATACATGGTCAAGAACACTGTGGCTTCCTTAAAAATGACAAGATGGATTCAGTCGTTCTAGACCTGGCAGCTGGTCAAAATCAGTGACCCACAGATACAAATCAGCTGCTGTGAGACAGAGAAAGATGGTTGTTCACCAGAGCAGGAAAACTCTTCAAGGAGACTGCAGAGGCCAGAGAGGAATTGACAGATCAAACTCAGTGCTTACACATGGCCGAAGTTCCTTAAGCACACCACTGCATCACCATTATAGACTCTCTCACTTACTAGAAGACTAATAAATTTGTTTGAGGCAAAGAAAAATCTGAGGGGATTATATCTATCCAGAAAATAAATATGCTTTACAATGGGTGTCCAATGAAACAATTTCAATAATCTAGTATCTTTGCATGCATTGGGTACTGAATGTATACCTAAGCAACTAAATGCATAAAAATGTTAGAAAGCCACAGGGACATGTGGAAAGAAGAAGAATCCTTTGACAAAATGAGAATTCAGCATAATATTTTTTCAAATATAAGTAATGGGGAGTCTATTCAATCAACATGTGTAGTCACTGCAAACATTTGTGTTACATACTGGTCACAGGGGTTGTTTCTCAAAGAAATGATGAACCTACAGTATCTTTCAGGAATAGAGATTCTAGGACACATTTATAAAGAAATGCATTTGATTTGTGGGGACTTCAGACTAGATAAAACAATTTTTTTACATGCAAAGAGTCAGGGTGCTTTAAATGAAGGAGCATCTTAATTAAGGGCATTTTTTCACTGATGGTTAAATTATTGCTCCTAAACACTGGTTGTCACTAGTCAGAGGTGAACTGTTGGGTGACTTCTATTTGAAAGCTTTCATATTTTACTGGATATAGTTCACAAACCTGAAATGTAACTCTTTGCATTTGAGATAGCCTATCCCAGGCCATCTTTGTTTGGTTAAGAAAAGATACCTGGCAACTTTAATGCTTTATGTTGGAGTAATAATGAGTTTCCTCCAAGGTGACAACTCACTCCATTGGAATGCTGAGTAGAAGACACTAAGTACACATAAAACTGCAATTCTTGTTGGGAGAAATTTGAAGTAAGAAATATGTAGTGATTACTTAAGGAGAAGAACAGAGAGGCTCAATGCCTATGTGCATCTGATCATACAAAATAATATTTATTGAAATGAACTCCAGTAAATGAAGAGGTTTCTTTTCTTTTTTGCTGCTTTTCCTTTCTTTTTCACTTGTTTAGTTATCTGTCTTGGACACTGTAAGGGGAGGCACAGAAATGGGGGGACAAAGTGTAAACAAATATGTATCACTGGATAATATGTTGAAAATGAACTATACAATTTGTGAGTAGGGATAGGAATGAAAAACTAGGGGGAGGGGGAAGATGACAGTGTCCAAAAAGAAATGTATTCATTACCTGACATATGTAACTGTAATCCTCTGTACATCATCTTTTTAATAACAATAAAATTTTTAACTGAAACTGAAAAAAGGCAATATTTACTGGCCCACAATTCAGCTTGGCCATTTACTGGGTGGATAGACCTTGATGACTCTCTTAGCTCCTCAAAATATAATTTTTCGTGTCTCAAGTGAGACACCAAGTTAAAACAGTGATGATGAATTCCAACCTTTGGGCAGAAAGTATCAGATTCTCATAGGGACCAGATTTAAAGTAACTGTCCTCTCAGCTTGCCCAGCTTCTTAACCAGAATTGCTTCAGCAATTTTTGTTTCATTTTGTATTCAGACAGAGAGCCTTAAAAAAAATCTCAATTTTTAATACAGATCCTGGGAGCTACTGATGCTCCAGTAGGTTTGAAAAGCACCAGATTAAATGAGCCATGAAAGTTTTTGTTTAGTCCTAGAATCATTTTTCAATTAAAGTTTAGCCAAAATGTAAGTGAATTAAAAGTCACTGCCTACATGAAAGGCCTCCAGTGGACAGATTTCTATGCAGTTCCAAAGAACCCAGGCAGAATCACAAATCAGAGCTTGGCCAGAGAAGATCTCCCCCTCTCTAATCATTGGTACTGAAAAAGGGTGACTTCCATGAGAACCTCCCAAGAGATCTTATCTGTCCCATGCTGTCCTTTCTCAGGGGCCTCTTCATCTCAAAGGGCCAGAATATGTCCAATGATTTGGTGATGATTGTTAAATTTTTACATCTTTTGTTTTTGAAATGAGAGGACAAATAGAAGAAAACAATTAACTTTTGTAACTTCTTTTCTTAAATTTAATTTTGTTGTCAAGGTGATGTACAGAGGGGTTACAATTACATATGTAAGGCTACGAGTACCTTTTTTCCTGGCTGGGGGTTAGAGATTCTGGAAAAAAATAATCTCCATTAGCAATTCCAAAGATAGCTTACTTCCTGATTAAGCGTGTGTTTTTAAATCATATTGACATTTTAAGAGAGAAACAAATAGTGCTGCCAATTTTCTTGGGCACAAGAAAAAAAATATGTTCTTTTTCCTTCCCTACCACAGCCGGACCACCGATGTCACCTCTTCCTATCTTGGTGCCCAGAAAGAACTGCGTGGTTCAGAAACTGCCTGAAGCTTGACCAGCTTGTAAAACTTGCTCTGGAAACTAATTTGAGACAGCAAAAGAATTTTCTTTGTTGACCTAGGCAGCTCACACCTGTGTGAGGTTGAGGATGTGTGTCTGCCCTGAGTTCTTGGGGGCCCAAGGAACAGCAGGGTACCAAAAAAACCATGGATTCCTTGGACTAACTGAGGGATTACTAAACCCTGCTCCTCAAATATGGCTTGCCATCTGTTTCTGTAAATAAAGTTTTATTGGAATACAGCCATGTCTCTAGTATCCAGGTCTGTCTTTACACTACCAGTTACTTTGAATGGCAGAGGTGAATAATTGTGACAGAGATTATGTAACTCAAAACCCAAAATATTTACTATCTGGTTCTTACATAAAAATCAGTTAATCTAGGTACTCATACCTCCAACCTCTAGTTTCAGCTATTAACAAAGATCAGTGTTTGTGTTTCAAGTCAGCCTGGACAGAAAAGTACATGAGACTCTTATCTGCAATTAACTACCAAAAATCTGAAAGTGGAAACTGGAGCTGTGGCTCAAGTGGTAGAGCACCAGATTGAGTAAAAAATAAAAGCTAAGGGAGAGTGGTCAGGCTCTAAATTCAAGTTCTAAGGTCAGCGTCACCACCACCACCAACATCAACAAATAAAAAGTCAGCTGAAAAGAAAGTCCCCTCCATGGGATGTACAAGGATGTCACGCACAGGATGAACAGGAAGGGCCTCTGAAGTCAGTTTCCCTAAAGATCACAACAGGAGATCAGCAAAGCTCAGAAAGTAAGCTATCTCTTCTAGGAACAAAGAGCTTTAATTCGTTTGAACATCAGTTGAAATTCTGTTCTCTCCCTAATAAATCTGCTCTAAGGGTCTATGCACTAAACACCTTAGAGATCAGCACCCATCAGCAAATAGGAAGTTTGTTTCTCATTTCTTTGTCTTCTTTAAGACACAATTCCTAGGAAGGCGTCTGGGATACTCTCAGTGAGAAAATCAAGAAAATTCACTTCAGAGGATGATTCAAAATCCAAAGCTTATTTCCCTTATTTTACAAAATGATTTTTAGCCTCCCTTTTTTTCTACTTGCTTCAATTAGAACAATATTTTTTTTTCATTTATTAAAACATGATCTTCAAAACCAGAACCTTATAATATGAATTTTGTGTCATTCTTTAAAGAGCAAGAAACAAAAAACTAAAGGCACATATTGTACTAACGAGGTGGGGGTGGGGGGTGGGGGAATTACACTTTCAAGTCCAGCATGTGGCTTCTTATGGCAATATAATGAGCTAAAGATGAAATCCGGTTTCTAGTTTGCATACATCTTGCAAAGATTCTGCCCAGTAAAATGGTAATTAGAGTCTTTTTTTACAATAAATATTATAATTTTTAATTCTAATATTGTAAGCTATGAGATGTCTTCCATTTCCCCAACATATGTTTTCTGTCCTGTTTCTCAGTCCAAGAGACTGAAATAAAATAAACACCTTAATGAACACAATACCAATTCTCCAGTGATTGTGTTCCTATCTTATGGATGTAACATGGAACAGAGATTTTGAACATTCCCTAGAGAATGTTCAAAATCTGAATGTGCAAAAATCTGCCTCACTCTTCAACCCAATGTGTTCTGCAGAATTATTCAGTTTGGCTAGATGCTAAATTGATGTAGCCTGCTAGCAACTTTCAATTTGCAATTATAAGTGTATTTGTGAAGTGTAAGTGGGTTGATTTTCCTCTTTGGAGCTGATAGTAAAGCACTCCAATATGGCAGTTCAGTTAGTGGGGTCCTTTCAGACACTGGGAGGCTGATCATGAAAATATGGCTCTCTGTTGGTCTTTTTTGTTAATTGTAAAAACATGAGGAGGAACTCCTGTTAAGAAATTATATTAGAAACAAAATATTTTGAATATTTCCTCCTAGTGATTACAGACATATTATAAGAAAAAGTAAGACTACAGAGTAGAGGATTTGAAGGCACTGGGTGTTTCAGGGATTGTCTCTAACTTGGCTGGTCAATGTATGGTGTTGTCAAGTGACCATTTATTTTTTATTTTTGTCACTGCTGCAAGCAACCTAAGTAATTGTCATACATTCCAGTGAAGGGGAAATTCTGCAGAGATCTGCATAAACTCATCACAGCTGCTCTACCATCTGACAACCTGATGGTCATGTGGGACCTCAATGCACGTGTTGGTGGTAGTGCCAAAATGTGGGAGAAAATTATTGGACCACAGAGGATTAGTCTCTTCATACATGGTGAGCAGGCCAAGCAAAAACTTGTAATCACAGACAACTGCTTCAATCATATAAGCTAAGAGAGAAAGCTTCATGGATATGCAACAAACCAAAATTGGTAACCCATCTCACCCAGGTTGCCATTGATTCTCAACCTAATGCCCAAGACACTGACAATTTGAATGGATCTGAGATCATTACCCAGTATGTTTTAAAGCATAACACAGTGCATCTGACATGGATCTTTTAATAAAATCACATTACAAAAAATAACCATATCAATAAGTAATTCTTTAAAATTTTGGCTATATTCAAGAGTTTCCATGGAGAAGTTGGTGGCCAGTCCACATTATGGCTCTTTATAAACATTGGCTTTATTAATAAATGCTTCTAAGATCTTTAAAGAAACAATTACTTTTAATGACATGAAATTATTATTTTTTTCTGGTTTTATATTCTTTTGTACACTTATCCCAGTTTCTTTTCTTTTTCTTTTTATTTATTTATTTATTTATTTTTGGCCAGTCCTGGGCCTTGGACTCAGGGCCTGAGCACTGTCCCTGGCTTCTTCCCACTCAAGGCTAGCACTCTGCCACTTGAGCCACAGCTTCGCTTCTGGCCGTTTTCTGTATATGTGGTGCTGGGGAATCGAACCTAGGGCCTCGTGTATCCGAGGCAGGCACTCTTGCCACTAGGCTATATCCCCAGCCCCATCTTTTTATTTTAACAAGGGTCATGTCACCCGATTAAACTTCGAGTGTCCTATATTCTAAAATTATAACTAAGTTAAGTCTGGAAGCAGGAATATTAATGAACAAGGGAAACAAAATCAAAGTCTCAGGTCTTGACAACAGAAAGGTAGTATTTAAAAAAAAATCACTGTATGAAATGAAATGTGTTCTGTACCTGAAAACTTGAGTTCTAGCCTGAGCTTACTGTGTGAAAGGTTACTAAATTCTTCTCTAAATTGCTTGCTTGCCAACATTACATTCCTTCTATGAAAAGTTCTCTATGAGTTCATTTATGAAGGTCACATAAGGTGTTTTGATCTTGCTAGTGATAAGATTTATAGAAAAACAGCCGGGTTCTCCAAACCATGTTTAATCTAAGCTGCTCTGGAAGCAGGTCAAAGTCACATGCTGAAAATGAAACTTAATTTTCAAATCTTTAAAATAGGTTTCCTTTGCTTGGTTTTTCTTGAGTCCATTTGGGAAAACAAGAGAAGACTGTTTTTTAATGCTTTATATGAGATTTAAGGGAACGTAACTTTTTTCCTGCAAAGTTACAGGTGGCTTAGATGACTGCAAAAATAAATAGTGCACAAGATGTAGCAAGGTTGTGGTAAACTCTTTTAATCCAAATGCTAGGTTTTGAAAAGACAACTTTTCTTTACCCCTAACAACCTGGTTTTATAAAACATACTTAGATTTTTCTCTGTTTGTTCAATGCTGTTAATGGTCAGGCTAGGGAAAAAGGTGTAACTGTAATTATGAAATTACAAAATCACAAGACAAAATGTTTACCGGTTTGTTAAAGTATTTCCTCTTAGGTGAAAGGTGCAAAGATCTGAGAGGTGGGGCTTAATCTCCCAAAAGAAAGGAGTAGCAATTCCTGGGGGCACATCATCAGGACCGCCTCCTTATACAACATCTTGCTCTCATTACTTCTCTATTCAACTTTTGCTGACAGCTAAAGTTCATAGGTTGTCTTGTTTCCCTTGTAGTTGATGTTAGTTCAACATTAGACACTCAAGGTGGAGCAAGCACAGAAATTAGTGTTCAGGGAGAGGAGAGAAACTTTGGCAGCCAAAAAATAGCATATGTTTTACACTTGGGGCAAGTATGTAAATTAAAAATGGAAAAAGTGTACACGAGTGAGATAATTGGCTAATATAAAAACCTGTCAAACTGACTTTCTCTATGAGATTCTGAGCTTAGAAATAAATAAAATTGGTCACCATCACCCTCAACCCACTCCTTATGTCTTTAAGAAAACCTCCGGGTCCTTTTATGAGTTTTGGCCCCAAAATTCTGGCATATAAGTGGGAAAGAGTTAAGAAACAAGGTTTCTTTAACTTTTGTGCAAAAAAAATGTCACTAGAAAGAACTGAGAAAAACAGTATTGACACTTACTTGGAAATCACTACTGGCAGTTGGGAGAAATCTAGAAATAATGATTAAACTATATTCAATTTTTTGAAGGTCATAAATGGAATGTACCATTCAGGAATAGTAGATTAATCTGAGTCCACAATCATGAATGTTGATAAATTTTTGATTAGTTGAGGAGTTTAAGTTGACCTTAAAATGGATGCTTAAGACTGAAGCCCAAATCACTAGATAGATATGGCAAATGGATAGATGTTTGGTACACAGTAATGTACTTCTGTGTAAGGATAAATATTATTTCCTCATCTCCATGATCATATTTTGAAAGCTTTATATAATGAATGATTACATATTGTTGGAAAACTATTTCAACTGTGCATCATTTACAGGGTTGAATATACACTGGATTAAAAGCAATAACTCATAGGAAATATCTTTCAGGTCTAGGAATATTATTTTCTATATAGATAGGCAGTGAACTTTTAGGGAAATTTTCTTGCTAGGTATGTTAGTGGGTCTGTGATACTAAACTGCCATGGACTAAATTGGCAGGGAATTGTCCAGAATAGTTTACATAAAAAGAAAATAGAAATGCAGGGGTGACAGTTAAGACATTACAAAAAACAAAAAAATTGTTACAGAATGGGAGAAGGTCAATATGATGGTGACTGAGCCTAGCACAAAGAAAAAAAGGATAATAGTGAGAAACTCCCAGAAGCAGTGAACAAAATGCATTAAATAGAAATTCAATTATGTAGCATTCTAACTTTTTGTAACAACTGGGACACACATGTGCCTTTACCACAAATCCTTTCTGTGAATTTGAGCTGAAGACTTTAAGTAGAAAGAGTAAAGATGAGTCTGAGACTAAGCTCAACCAATGTTGGAAACAGGAGCTCAAAGCCACATTAGTCCTGAGAAATTCTACCTTATCCTCAAGAACATGGGTTCCTAAATATTCTAATATAATTTTAAATGCCCTAAAATTGTCATGCTATAATAAATAAATAAATAAAACTATAAAGCCAAATGTATAGCTTTAGTAAAACCTCAGGAATGTAATTTTCCTCCTAGGGTACAAAAGGCCTAATAACAATACAGCTCTGTATCCTTTATCTACTCGTAAAGATCTTCCAAACAACAGTCTGTTGAAGTAGCTGCCTTCCTTCATGTTCCCTCTTTAAGAAAACTCACAAGACAGTTCTAGGAAGTCTCTAATCCTGACAACATGGTTGTAGAAACCTCAGAGACTGTGAACTTCTCTTGGGAAAAATTTGGCAAAAATTTGACCTGATTTAAGCCAACCAAAGCGTGATATAAAATAGTTTTAAAATCCCAATCAGAGAATTAAAGAGTATCTGTGACATTCCTTGAAATTATTTTCTAATCTATTTTCATGTATTCTCCAAAATTAACTCATGATGCAAAACCATAACGTAGGCAAAAAATGTTTTTAACCTAATATAAACTGGCTTACTTTGTGTCTTTTACATAAATGAGTAGAACTGTATCTTTCTTCTAGTACGTATGATGGTTGAATGAGCCAAACTTATAGAATTATGTTGACTACTTCACTCAGCTCTAGAATAGATGGCCTAAGAAATATGATTGACTGTTATAAAAGCTAAATACCCTTTGAACAAAAAAATTATGAAATGGATGCCATCATTCAACTCCAGGAAATTATTCTAAATTTCGTTTTGGGTATGCATTAACTAGCTGAATAAGTTACAAGTAATTGTAGGTCTGATTCAAAGGAAATTTTTATTGAAAATGTGGCTACCTTACCAACCAGTCACCTAACTTTGGTCCTTAATTTAGATTTAAATCTTATTAGAGTTGTGTCTGAAGTGGTAGAATGCTTGCCTAGTACAGTACATGTCTTGAGTTCAAATACTATTAACTGAAAAAAAATAGATTTAACCTTCAATTCTGGTTTAAGCCAAGAGTTATGTATAATATTATATAAATAAAAATCTCTAAGCTATTTGATTAATGAAGAAAAGTAGTAAACATAATTCCTTGGTCACCTTAATGTTTTATATTCATTGCAAAAAAAAATGTTAAGTTACCCTGAGTGGATTCCTTTTTTAAAATTTGCTTCCACATTTTGTATTAGCATCAACTAGTTGTATGAGAGTGATTCATTTTAACATGCCTATGTATCCATACAAGGACGCTTGATTGGACTCCCTCTCTCCATCTCTCTCCATCATTCTCTCAGTCCTTCCCAAACCAATCTTATTCACACGTCATGAAGTGCTTTGAAAATATACTGTCTCATGAAGGAGGGTGTACTCGCTCATATGCTCTCCCTCCCCCTATACTACCCACACCCAAAACAGGATCTGTTTTACAGTTCAGTTTTGTATTGGGTATTTTTATTATCTTTAAGTACTTGTACAAAGGAGTCGCCATCCAACAAGGCAGTTTATGAATGTAGTGCATTGCGATCATTGTCACCCCTTTCAACATTCTCAACTACTTTTCCAAGCCCACACCTTCCCTCACTTTTCTTAATTTTTTATGATACCTATTGATTTTTTTGCCATTTAATGAAGCAGTTTAGATATACAATACATCTTAATCTGTGTCATCCCTTTAACATCTTTACTTCCCTTCAACCATGTTCTTTGTTCAAAGAGTTTTATCCCAGGGTTTCATGAAAGCACACACATTTCTTCAATCAGATCCACTTGAAATCCTTTCTGTACCAATAAAGCCTAACAATTACTAACTCCTGATTGAACAAAAATACTTCTATAGCTTCTTCATTTTCCACTTATTTTTATTATAGTATCTGTATGATTTAACAAAAGAAAACATACTTTAAGAGATTGCACACACACAACCACACACACACACACACAAAAAACATAGCCATCGAATTCTAAAGTAATCATCATTTATTTCCAAATCAAAACCAAATGACATTTGCTTGGAATTGAGGAGCAAGCTAAGGTTTTACTTGACATATTCTATTGCATTCAATAGTAATTAAACACCCTTAAATGCCAATCACCATTAAATCTTAGAGGATCGATGAGGAGCTAAAACATTAATGACAGCCCTCTAAATTATTATGTCTATGGAAACAAGTCATGAGTATATATCAAATGAACGAATGACTGCATGGGTAAATGTTTAGCCTTTTTAAAATCTCTTCATTATAATGATAAGTCATTAGTTTATTAGAAATTATTAGCTGATAGAAATTAAATTATGGGAAGACTGGCTCAAATTCTGAAAGTCAAGTTTCATTCAGTTTTTATTTTACTTTCCCATTTAATAAAATTGAAATGCTTATTCCCCAAAACTTTTCATTATAAAAGGTAACACAGGGGCTGAGAATGTGGCCTAGTGGTAGAGTGCTAGCCTAGTATACATGAAGCCCTAGGTTCAATTCCTCAGAACCACATATATAGAAAAAGCCAGAAGTGGCACTGTGGCTCAAGTGATAGAGTGCTAGCCTTGAGCAAGGAGAAGCCAGGGACAGTGCTCAGGCCCTGAGTCCAAGCCCCAGAACTGGCAAAAAAGAAAGTAGCACATTCTTTCAAATCTTTTGGCCCATGAGCCATTTGTATTTTCTTAATTCCTGACTCTACACTATTTGAAGATATCTTAGTTTTCAGTAAGAAGCTTACATTACATATGAGATGGTCTTCAATTATTACTATCAAATTACTTCAAATTATTTTCCTGGCCAGTAAAGGCATCATAGCACACACTCTGTAATGTATTTTTGTATTTGTAAAACATATAATTAATATCAATTCATAGAAATTATCTTCAATTAAAAAGACATTTTAATGTGGCATTTGTTTTACTAAGTACACTAATGACTTAGCTTTTTATTATTTTGCTATACTATCAAACTCCAAGCACTTCCACCAATAACTTGTAAAGATACCACTTTTTTCACTGTAAAGTATAATTAGTAATATAATAAAGATTGTGCTTTGTTTCTTTTTCCTTATATTTCAGATAAAAGAGACATGATTGAATTATAAAGTTTTGAATAATAATTTTGTCCATATAGTTTTAGTAATTTGGGGAACATGTCAGTAAATTCTCATATCTATATACATATGTAGTATATGTATATGTATATGTATATACATATGTCTATATAGGTCACAAACCTAAACAGTTGCAATAAAAAAATAAATTCAAAATCTTCAAAAATACTAAAAATCTTACTGTTAAAAGGCATCAATAGACTACATCAAGAATTAGATTAGTTAACATTTTCTCTGAGGATAGGAATAGATATATGAATTCATAAAGAATCTCAATCATTTTGTGAAATTTTGCACTTTTTTTCCTTTGCCAGTCCTGGGGCTTGACTCAGCACCTGGAACTGTCCCTGAGCCTCTTTGTGCTCAAGGTTAGTGCTCTACCTCTTGAGCTGCAGTGCCACTTGCAGCTTTTCTGCCTGGGCTGGCTTTGAATTGTGATCCTCATACCTCAACTTCCTGAGTAGCTGGGATTACAGGCATGAGCCACTGGTGCCTGGTAACTTTTCATATTAGGGAAAGAATGTGTGTAAAAAGGTCAAATGACAGATGAGATGTTTCTTTTGTGGGTCTTTGATTGAGAACTTTATGCAGAAAACAACAAGAACCAGCCCATAGATTCAAACCTGTCTCCCCAGGGGACTAGAAGCCAAAGTTATGACCACAAAAATAAATGATTGCCTCATGACTATGGAAAAGCTTTTGACAATGTCCATCATCTCTTCACAATAAAAGTCCTTAAGAAGCCAGAACAAAACAATTGAACTTCATAACACACACACACACACACACACACACACACACACACACACACACAACTACATAAGATAAACCTATAGGCAACATTATAGAAAATGAAGCAAACCTGAAAGCTTTTTTCCCCTAAAATGATGAATAAGACAATTATACCTGGTGTCTGTGATCTTATTTATATAGTCCCTGAGTTCTAAGCCAAAGCAATAAAGCAAAAGAAAGAAATGAAATGGACACAAATGAAAAAGTCAAAGTATACCTAGTTTCAGATACTAAAACTTATGGTTGAAAAACACTGGAAGATTATACCAGAAAACTCCTAGATCTGGTAAATATTGTGCAATGTTATGAATTCACAAAGAACATACTAAAAACAGCAGCCTTTTGCATATCAAGAACAAATACTTTGACAAGATATCAGAAAATACTCCCATTTAACATAGTTGCAAAGAATAAAGCAAACAAAACAAAACAAAACAAAAATACATCCAGGGGAATAAACCTATCCAAGGGCAAGAAAGATTTCTATATTTAAAGCTATAAAACACTAAAAAATAAATGAATATGGAAAACTCTTGCTCATGGATTGGATGAATCAATACTATGAAAATAGCCAATATAACTGGAAGCAATTTACAGATACCATACAATCCCATCAAAATTCCAGTGGTATTATTTACAAAGGTAGCAAAAGGCTCTATAATTTATAATGGAAATATCAAACAACTAGAAGAGTCAAAGCAGTCCTGAAGAAAAAGAGCAATGCTGGTGATGTAACAAGTCCAGTAGAAAGTGAAAAAATGAAAACTTAAGAGAACAAAACATGCAATCCCAAAACAGGCAAATTAGTTGAACCCACACTTCTCCAAAGAAGTACAAGTGACCAATAAATAGATTTTTAAAGCCCAATAAATGCATTAAAAATTCCATCTTACCACCCAAGAGAGACTGGCTACATGAAAAGAAAAAAAATCAATGAATGTTGGGAAAAAATTATGGTTAATAGAACATTTTACAAACTGTTTATAGGAATTAATACAGGCATTATGGAAGTCACTCTAGAGGTTCCTAAAAAGCTAAAATAGAAATCACCTTATGATCTAGCTATACCATTCTTCCATATTCTTCCATATGTGTTTAAAGGAATCTAGCTCAGCATAAAAGAGATTTCTCCACTGGTGGCTCAAAAAGTGGAAAGTGGAGCTGTGACTCACGTGAAAGAGCACTGCCTTGATCAGAAAAGGCTCAGGGACAGTACCCAACCCTTGAGTTCAAGCCCTAGAATCTGCATGTGCACATGCATATGTGTGCACACACACACACACACACACACACACACACATACACACACATACCCTTGAGCAGTTATGATTATCAGATTACCGTTCACTACGGTCAAGTTATAGAATCAACCTAGGTATCTGTTAACAAATGGACATATATGATATGATATGATATGATATATGTATGTATGTGTACGTAGGTAGATGATAGATAGATAGATAGATAGATAGATAGATAGATAGATAGATAGATAGATAGTCAGGAACCTCTTATTGAACCTTAAAAAGAACAGAATTACCTTTTCTACAGCAAAATGAATGGAACTGCAGATCATAGTAGCAAGCATAGAACATGTTTTCTGAAATATGTAAAATCTAGAGTTAAAAATAAAGGACATAAAAATTGAAAAGGGAATATTGAAGAGGAAAAGGATCATTGTATCAAAAAGGGTGGGAACAGGATAAAGTAAGGAAGGGTAAAAATGTTCAAATAGATTATATAGATGCAAAGGGATGTCAGGATGAAACTTGCAGCTTGAACCACTAAAAAAGGAAGAAGATAGCAGATGGGACCTTGAATTTGCAAAATCATAAAGCATCTTAGTAGGTGTCAAATAGCTATGGTATTTAGATTCTGTCGAACAGTTTCTAAAGCATGATGTAGTAGTTTTAATTAAGAATGTCAACATTGTACTACATTATAAATTGCAGCTTTTATATCTAGTTAAAGGTGGGATCCTAGTTAATTTTAAAGCCTGTAAGAAGATAATTTCCATTTAACACATGAATATCCTTTTGTCTGGTACTTAACACTCACCTCAAAGTGCAAAGTATATAAAGGAAAAGATAACTTTCCTATGAACAAACCTAGAAATGCTATTTTACCTAGCTGATGACAGTTAACATGATCAGACATGATATTTTCACATCATATACCCTGACTTGATGTTCTGGGAAGAGGATTTTACCCATTTTTATAATCTTTCAAAAGTTGATAAGCTCAAGTCACACACTGGGCAAACAGAGATCTGTGGAACACCTGACCAGTATGTCCCCATATGACGATGATCATAAAAACTAGAGAAGACAAAGACAGTCCAACAACCAGAAGATTCCTGAGGACATAGAAACCAGTGGCAATGTAGGAGTTGGATTGTAACTGGACACAAAAAGAAACATGGATGGTAAAATAGTAAATGATAAAATAAAGCTTAGCATTTATTTTTAGAAATATGTAAAAGAAATATTAAAGAATTGTGCAGGAGAAAAATCTTACAGTTGTACAAGTAGATATGACTTTTGAATTAGAACGTAGCTTTTAATAGAGCCTTTAAGAAATAGGATAAATGCCTACCAGTATGATAATGATTAAATAATGAGAGCATAATTGGCTAACCACAATCACTTAATAAGAGTGAAGTAGCATAAAGTCAAAAGTTAAATGAAAAAAACCAACCCTTTATTTAATAAGGCAAGGTATCAGTGTAATATACTATTTAAAATGCAAACACTCAAAAGAATTCTTTTTATGAATATACACATATTTAGAAAATATACTTACATTGAAATGTATATATCTAGAATTCAAATAGACACAGGTAGACACCAGGTTCCAATTTATGTATAACATTTTATTTTAAATAATCATGTATTACAAGATGTTAAAATATTTTATGATTCCATTACTATTTCCTCATTCTACATTCAGTTTCCAATAAGTAGAAAAAGAAGCAAATAAGATGTAAATGCATGTAGGAGTTTAACCAAAACTGACAGAAAAAAGACCCAGGAAGCCTTCAACAATAAGTAATCCTTAAAATTCAAGTGGTGGGGGAAAATGACCAAACTGGTTATCCATCAGGCAGCTGGCCATGAGCTGAATCTAGAGTTCAGGATTCAATGTTAGTGTTTTGGAATGGACTTTCTGAGCAAACAGTTTGATTCACGATCAACCAAGGTGATTGTTTATCTCCCTTCATTATTTATAAAATACAGACTGAAACTAATATGTACTCCATAAGATGAGTCTGAGTATCAAATGCATGATTACTTGTAAGGTATTTAGAACAATGCCTGCTACTTGGTTTAAGTGTGATGCAAGTGCTTATAAAACAAAACAATAAATAAATTAGAAGTACTTTTTTTTAGGCATGTTGGTGTGTTTCCACTCAAACAAATCAATTGTCTCTTTTGGCAGGAGCAACATGGTCTTATGCCAAAGCATTAGTTGACCTACATGGTCTTTTCTCTAAAAAATTCACAATGTAACTCATTTGTGTTTGTTGACAAGTACTGGAAAATGAAAAGCCTTTCTATTTCTTGTCCTTCCTTGCATTACTTATTGACTTCTATGATCAGGTTAGGCAGAGTAAAGGACTATCACAGAAAATAAAGCTCAGAAATAAGCAGGAGTGAGTCATTTGCAATTCATCAAGATATAAGCACTTTAATTTTGAATAAAGGTAGAACCATTGTCATAGTAGAGCAACTAGGTATTAGAACTATAATTTCACCATTGCATAGTTTGAGCAAATTGTGTTTAAATAAATATATTGTTGACTATCGTGACTGCTACGTGACATGTGAACTGATCCAGGTATCAATGCTGTTTCTTTCTAAAATTTGGAAGAGCTATTTCACTACTAGTATTATTGCCTAATAGTTTGTTAAACCAATTATTTTTCTTTCCAATGTTAAATAGAAGTCTGTGTTATTATCTCAGAAAACATTATGCTTACTGAGTGACCTTTTGTAGAATAACTGAAGATTTATAATTTCACAGATTACCATGATGCTGTTTATAATATACAAAACATACCACTCAAAGAAATATGGGATATCTGTCTCTGAGACAGTAATGGAGCTTTCAGGCAGCTTGAAATGCTTCGGAATGATAATCAAAGTCTTGTATGCTGTAATGTCATTGAACAAATCTAGTAGTATAATACATGACTTAACATATAATATTTTTGTCTCTTTTTAAATCTAATACCTTGTAATACGAATGCATATGCCACTTGTCAGTTACAACACATCAGAGCGGAAAAAAAAACATGCAGCTAAAAACACTGGGGAACAGAAATATTTGTTTCTGCCAAGTTGTAATAAGAAAGCTCCTCTGGATGTGAATAATACTGATATGTTACAGGAATTGCTTGATAAAAGTACATAGAGTTGTTTCATTTTTACTGTTACAGTAATAAGATGCTGAGTAGCAGGTTAAATTATTTTATTACTCTCAACTTGCCTTTGAGGAGAGGTGGAGAAAAAGAAGCTCTTGGTGCTGTCTTATTTTCAGTATCTACAATGGTCAAACAGCAATATTAGTTATTCAGAAGGTTGTTCTATTGCTCACCATTTAATCTGCTTTAATCATTGAGTTGATTAACAAGTGACTCATCATCAAACCGTAATCATTGTAATCTGATTAGTCTATTTTTCCACAGACACACATACACACAAAAACTGTCAAGAATTTAATGAATCCAACATCACTGCCTAAGACATATGAAGCACAGAAATAATATACACATAGATGCATGCATATGGTAAATGTGTTGAACTGAATTTTGCAAAATTTGCTAGCGCAAGAACAGTCAAATCTTAGCAAATTGGTTCATTTATGTATTTTTTACATTTCATATTTATGTATTCTAAACAGAAATGATAAATTCTAGCTATCAAATATACACAGTTGTATACTTGAAACAAGAAATGTGAGCTTTCACAAATAACAGAATTATTAATAGAATAATGTAGGCACACATCCTGATCTCTAAAAACCTCTCATTACCTAATGGAGAGTATGACATGTAGCATATCAAAACTCTAGATTGTTCTCTTATAATACATGGCCTATCTTTGCCTTCAATACATTGAGAACTTGATATATAGCCTTTTCAGAAGAGAGTATCTTCTGCGGGGATAGGTTGCTGTGTGATAGGAATACAATTTTCATTTTGGAAAACCCTCCACTGAAGGAGAGCTCAGGAAGTCCTTCGTTTGGTTTTAGGGTGAGGACAAGTAGATAACAGAGACTCCTTAACAGTAAAGTCATATGTGCAGAACAGGTAGAAGGAGAGTACCTGTGAAACTACTACTCAGCATTGAACATTGGTCACCACTATTACAAGGAAGAAAAAAGGATTCTGAAATACATCGTGCACAGTAATGCTGAGAAGAGATCGGGGTGAGGTCACAGATGAAATTAACCCACTTTATGATTCTTTTCATGTCAGCCCTTATTATGTGGATGACAAGCATTCACCTGAAAAATATGTGTAATATGAGTTGTGGCTTAGGTATGTTCCACAGGGAAGAAAGAGATGTAGGCTGAGTAACTTTGGGTGTAGCCATCAGGAACACAGGTTAATTTCAACCAAAGGCCTTGTTGAGGTTTGTTTCAAAGGTCTTCATATTTTAGCCATGGAATTGCTATGACATAGTGATCTTTGCAGTATGTAGTTTAATGACACTTCAAATATAAAATGTTGATGATATGTAAGGTTGGTTTCCTGACTTTGTTTTAGACTTAGGATTTGAGGTAATAATGGGAAAAAATTAACATGAAGTACTAAAAAGAAGCAACGGAATTACCACTGAAGGCAAGTGAAGATACTGGATAATATAGACTATTGACTATCACATACTTTTCCCAATTTTCCTTTTGAAATTAGACACTGACATTTTTCAATATGGAGCTCAAATGTCATAATGAATGTATATCTCTTAGTGGTTTGGCAGATTTGTGTTTTAACTCTCCTATCTGTAACTTCATATCTAGGGAAAGTTATTTACTCTTCTCTAAATCTACTTTCCTTATCTGAAAAAAATAAAAATAAAGATGCTAAATTCTTAGGGTTTGGATGAGAAAATGGAATACAAAATGTTCAACATATGGAAAAAGGCTCAATACATTGTGCCTTTCAACGAAGTTAAAGAAATTCAAAAGGAAGACAAGACACAGTCACAGTCATTTGCCTTTACACAAACTTATGTATTCAATGGCAAATATTGAAACTTCTTCAATATCTATGAGGAATGAGAGACCGAGACCATTATTGTAAGTTAGAATTTTTTTCTTTTTATTTATTTATTCTTGTTGATGGCCATAGGGCTTGAACTCGTGGCTTGGGTGCAATCCCGAAGTCCTTTTGCTCAAGGCTAGAAATCTACTACTTTGAGCCATGGTGCCACTTCCAGTTTTGAGTGGTTAATTGCGAATACGAGTCTCACAAGCTTTTCTGCATGGACTGCCTTTGAACCACGATCCTCAGATTTCAGCATCCTGAATAGTTAGGATTATAGGTGTGAGCCACAGGCTCATGGCTTACAATTCTATTTTTCTTGAAGAAATTATTCTATATGTTCATCAACATTTTTACTAAAACATTAGCATTTTTTAAAAGCCTTGTCTTTTCTGGGGAAAAAATGAAATGTTTAGATATTATTGTCATTTGCTCTCCTTTTTCTAGATTAGGCAAACATTTAAGATGATGTTTCAATCTTATTATAAAGTCTATATCATGAACAAAATAAGGATGTGCTTTTGTTCAGCAGTGGCCCAGAGAGTTTGTCCACCAGTAGAGTTTACTAAAGTTCAGGTAGTTTATTCAGTTGAATTAATTTACTATAAATGAGACACTTTACTAGAGTAGGGAGAATATGTTCCAAATCATTTACAATGGTTTTGGAATCCCGATATAATTAAAATCATAAATGTGCATGCTTACTTCATTTCTCTTTTGTTTTTGCTCAGAAGGTATAGCATTGACAAAATCAAAATTATAAATCAACTCTAGTGCATGATTAGGCTTTGTACTGAAGGATAGAATATTTGGGCAATGAAGAAAATAAGCAGAAATATATGACTAGGAAAATAAGTTAAATTATTTTAAAACTTAGTCCTGAAGCTTTATTCAGATGAACTATAATGTCACAATTTTTAATAATAAATTGAACCACTTAAACTCTTCAGCCTACCAATTCCTGATTCAGCAACACTGAACAATTTATGAACGGCTGTTCTTGGCTTCAGTCCTTTATTTGCTGCCACACGGATCCTCTTAATGGAAATGGTACATAAGTTTTCCTGACTTTGTTTCTACAGATTTTTTCCTATGTCAGCAGGTAAGAATGGCTAGCCTTTTTGAATAAAAACCAGAAGTTAAAAAAAAATTGCTTGTTCCACAGAGTCTACCACATTAGGGGATTCGTGCTTTAAAAAATTCAATTTCTAAGAAGTGAAACAGAAATTTTTCTCTGATGTCAAGAAATCAGGATCCATCCCCTGTATCTTCCACTCTTCTGACTAGAGTCGTGGAAGGAAAAGTATGCCTAGGGATAAGTGTTTTTGGAAATAATTGAACAGTTGTACATGACTTATCAGAACTCTGTATTTCTGCTGGTTACAGATAGGAAGCATTTGGATAGAGGATGAGGGTATTATTTTCATGGGACTTTGCCTTTAACTCATCATCACCACCATTTCTCTACTTGAAAACTCCAGGAGGATAGAGTAAATCTTCAGTTCTGGTAAGCCATAGATATTTCCCTTCATCTTTACTAGGTCTAATCTTTTCCATTCTTAAGCTCTTTCTGAGCAAAACAAAAATAATCACGGCAGGACTAGAAGAGCACAGGAGAGCTGGGAGCCTGGAGCTCAACTTGAATACAGAAGGGTCAAATTGAGAAGAAAAACTGAAAGAAAGACCACTGCATATAAAAAAGAAGCAATAAAACATCCTCTAGCATTACTGAAAGCTTACATATAAATAGAAGTTTAGATTAGGCAAATAGCTACTAGTTATTGAGTACATATTGCATGACATATGTGCTTTATCATATTAACTAATTTAATCACAATAGCTTTATGACATAGCATACTTATCTTTATTTTTGGTAAATGCACTGAATCATAAAAATAAGGAAAGAAGAAAAGGAGGGATGAATGGAGGGAGGAAAGGAGGGAGGGAGGAGAGCTAAGTTGCCCCAATCATGACAAACCTGCAAGAAGGCTTGATTCCAGATCTATGTTGATACCTTCAGACTCACATGCAATAAGATAAGTGATATTAAGAGTCTGAGAATAGCACCCACAAATGAGTGAATTTATAGCTCTAGTCAAATAGACAGTAGATGTTAGTCAAAAATTTCTCAGACAACTCTCAATAAGTAATCATGATTCCAATCATAACACTGTTGTCCCAAAACTTAAGAAAACTCCCAAGGATTTGATTTTGGTGATGCTGTTTCAGAATTAATTAATTCACTTGAATAGTTCTCAATAGGCTAGGCTGGCCTTGAACTCAAATCATTCTGCCCTCACCTCACAAGCACTGGCAGAAGGCTATGGTATGTGACCATCTCCCTCAGGGAATTCTCAGTTTTAAAGGGCTTAAAGAATTAGAATGGCTACTGAGTATGAGATTCAAGCATAGAAAATGGAAGAACTAATCACCTAGATTAGGTAACAACGTGGGAACTGAGACTCAGAGCAAGACAAAGCCTTGCTTCTTTCTCAAAGTAAAGGCTGAACTTCTGGAAAGTGTGAATTTGAGACTAAGTCTGATGATATTAGAGCAGCAGCATTTCTTAATTCCAGTCTATCTGTGTTGAAATTTGGCCCCCAAATGGGCAGGGCCAGATCACTGAAGTCTGCAGACTATGGCCAAACAGCTTGACATTCAGAGTGAGCTTGGCAAAGCTTGGCTGTGCTGGTCTTGCTATTTCAGGAGAGACAAGTTACCACAGACACACCAGAATCTAAGCCAGGGTTAGAGCAAAGCCAAAACCAGATCCTGGGCTGCTTTGAGGCTCATTATCTCATTTTCCGCATCAAGCAATTAAATTCTCACCAGGATGGCCCAGACCTGCTTGTGAATCACAAAGATGAAATGACTCAGGATGCTCTATTTGACATTGATGGCTGGTTCAAACGACACACCCACGTGTGGGAGTACCAATTCTTCATCCCAGCCATTTGATCTGGAGGCAACTGTGCCGTGTGGACTGTGCTTGATTTCCCAGATTGTATTGGATTTCCTGATTAGTTCTTTTTAGATCTCCATTTCTACCATTTAATCCTTTGCCATTTTAGAGATGGTATTGTAGTCAAGGGTGGCTTTGAACTCCTGGTAAATGATGAACATCTTTGGAACTTCTAGGAACTGCCCTCCTGAAATCACAACATGTCTTGCATTCTCCCCAATTGACACAGAATTAGAAAAACATCTTTATAATCTTTTGTTTATCTTCATATGCATATGGATGGAGTGCAGAGCCTTTAGGAAGCACATAGTAGAATGAGTATCTTAAAATAATGTGTTGTCATGAAAAAAAAATGACTACTTATTTGGACATTGCAAGATCCAGTGGTCAGGCAAAGAAAATTTTCACATCATTCACCAAGTCGTTAGTGTAATATCATAAAAGGAGTTTGAGGGTAAAAAAAAAAAACAGTTTGTGATGAAACTATCTCAGTACCAAATACATTACTGAAGCAGAAGGGATAATACCATCTTTTAGCATTGTTGTGAAAAAAATAATACTTTTGAATAATAGAAAGATAATAACAATTTGTGATTATTACAATGACTCCTGACTATTGGGGAGAAAGTTCTTATGCTTTTAGGAGATAAAAGAAAGAGAAAAAGAAGAAAAGAGAAGTGTACATTATTTCCATTAAATCACAGCATGACCTCCCTAACAGTGAAGGTTGGGTGTGATATTTTCCATGAATAACCCAAAGAGGTTGTGAAACTTTTTTGTTTTGCATAATATCATCACTAAGATTGGTTACTCTTGGATCAAGGCTAGCTGGGAATCTCCAGCCTTGTTCATGTGGAACTGGCTCCAGGGAGACACACTGAACGCTTTCATTCAAGAAGCATACTTGTTTTCTCCAAACCTTTTCTCAGAAGATATACATAAAGTGTAACTTAGCAATATTTTCTTTTCTCCTGAAAAGCTGGTTGATTGGAAACTTTTTTTTAAAGAACAGATAAAGCTTAATACGAAATTACCTTATGCCCAATGAAATATCTGAAATATTGTGCATAATGGTCAGATGAGTTTGTTGATAGCAGTGTGTGTGTGTGTGTGTGTGTGTGTGTGTGTGTGTGTGTGTGTGTGATACCAATGTAGTGGCATCTGTTTAAGAACATGAAATTTGGACTCAAACAGGCAGGTCCCAATTCTTTTTCCTGCTCCACCCCTCTTGTGCTTCTAAGGAAGTTACATAATCTCTTTAAGCCTAAATGACCACATATGCAAAACGGGAATAGTAACACCTGGCTGCTGGATTAGTGAGAGGATTAGGGGGCGAATGTTTTCATAGGATACTGTTTAGCAAAACATAATCACTCTTTAAATGATCCCTCCTCTGGTGTTTCTGAAGGATTGTAAATCAGTTTCACTGATAGGTCTTATAAATGTACCTTTGCAAGTATTTTTCAAGCTGGACATAAACCTATGGAATCTTTTCAGATACCAATGAAAGGATTTTTGTTGTTGTTGTTGTTATTGTTGTTGTTGTGTGATTTGTATTCACAAAGCTCTGAAAAGATGATCCCCAAATAAGAAATGTTGACCACAGCAAAACATAAATATAACAAGCATAAGTTGTAAAATCACATGGCCTGGTTTTTGAACCTGGTTTATATTGCATTCCAGCTGTATGATTTGGGGCCAGTGTCTCAGCCTTTACATACTCCACATTCCTCCTATGTAAAAATGGAATAACACTAGCAACACGGTTGATAAATTGGCAGGATTACACATTATTACCTTTAAAAGGAATTGAGCATAGTTCCAGGCACAAAGCCGTGCAAACTGTTAGGATTACTGAATGATGTGGCTCTGCTCTTGGAAACTACTGTGCCAGAGAAGCTTACCAAGAGTATCGCCGTTAGAATTTGTAAAAAGAGATGGTTAAAAGTAAAGCATAGTCTCCTCTGAAACTACCTTGTCATAAAGTTTGTTGCATGCTCTTATAGTCTGGCATGTCTTAAACTCTTCGCTTGGTATCATATCCTTTCTTGTTTCACATGCCAGTTTGACTCTCAGCAACTTAAAACTGAAATTCAGCCTCAATATGAAGTGTACCCTCTAATCAAAGTGGCAGCTTTCTTCAAACATCCTTTGCATGTGAGGTTTAGGATCACAAAAGACAAGAATCTTTCTGCCTTTTAAGAAAATAAGCAAGTCTGCTACTAAGAATATTTTTAAAGAGACAATGTTGAGATTTACATTATCAAAAATTCAAAGATGTTGTTTTTTTTGTTTTTTTTGTTTTTTTTTTTTTTTTTTTTTTTTTTGCCAGTCCTGAGCCTTGGACTCAGGGCCTGAGCACTGTCCCTGGCTTCTTTTTGCTCAAGGCTAGCACTCTGCCACTTGAGCCACAGCGCCGCTTCTGGCCGTTTTCTGTATATGTGGTGCTGGGGAATCGAACCTAGGGCCTCATGTATCCGAGGCAGGCACTCTTGCCACTAGGCTATATCCCCAGCCCAAAGATGTTGTTTTTAAAAGCTGAAAGTGCCAGAGCCTCAGGCCAATCTAGATAGGGTGCATAGGCTGGCTGGCCAGTGGTATTACTATGGATGAGTTAAAGAAAGAATCACCCCCAAGCAATAGTAGCTCTCAGAAGGGGGCCTGCCCTTCATGATTTAAACTCTTTGAAGCTGCATTTCCTTCAAGCAAGAGAAGTTTTTGTGGTGACAGGAAACATGCATTCATAATTACAGAGGAACACAATGTACGAGAGAAATGGCAGGAAAGAATGTAAGAAAAGTCTTGATATATACCCAGGCTTGCAAACTCAGATATTTCCTGAAATCTTGGGTATCTCAGCTTTACAAATAGAATTGACCAGGTGGCCATATTTCTTCACAGTCACTTTTTCCCAGTACTCATTTGGGCCTGTAACAAAGAGGCAAGTAGGAGAACAAGGTGTGCTCTTTCTAGACCCATCTGGTGAAATAGAATGCAATGAAGTCATGAAAAAATTTCAGAAGGACATGAATACATTGACTTAGAGGAGAAGTAAACAAAATGGAACAGAATGGTGCCTAGAATATTTTTTACCTTCTTGAACAAAGCTTAAGCTGATTACCTTATCTTCACAGGCTCATTACCTTTGACTATGTATGCTTATACAAAATGAATATTTTATATATTTATATATTAATACATTAATAATAAATGTGCATTATATACAACTAATAATATAAATAATATTTTGAAATCTTCCACTCTTACATTCAGACTTTTTAGATATGGTCTTTAAGATATTTGTGTTTGATGAGAGAAAAACAGGAAAGGTTAGCAAAGATATCAGAGACATGATATAAGAAAATTTATTGAAATTTCAATTTAGATCTACATTTCCACATTCACAGAATAAATTACTGTAAATCATTTTATATTTTGAAGTTCCAGTTTAGAATATTCAAAATAATGAAAAAAAAATAAGCAGAAGGCAAACTAAAATTGGTTAAAAAGAAAGAAAGAATGGAAGGAAGGGAGACAGGGAAGAAAAGAGGAGGAAGGGAGGGAGAAGGTGAGGGATTTGGAGAGAAAAGGAAGGAGAGAAAGAAGGAAAGAAGAAAGAAAGAGAGAGAGAAATCTACAACTTTTTAATCTCATAGTGGGCAAAACTTCAAGCATTTTCTGTTAGGTGCTACATTGTAGATGAACTACTAAAGATAGTGTAAACATTTTCTAAAGCTTTAGTTTCGTATTCATAGCTCTAGCCCACTGAGCTACAAATTTTACTTTGTTATGCCATAGCTGTTGGTCTTCATTATATAACATTATATAAAAGGGAAAATACAGGTGTTAGAGTTGGTTAGACCTGAGGTTTGAGTTTTGGCTTCACTAACTGTATGAACTTTAGCAACGATTTAAGTTTTTTGAGCCTCATAAACTCCTAGGTAAAATGAACATAAGTCCTACCACAAAGTTTTTGAAGGTCTGAAATATGAAGATCCAAGTTACAAGACTAGTTTATATATTGGAATATAGTTAGTGCCTACCAAATTTAATCCATTTCCTTTGTTTCTGCCTAAATGTTTTCTTTTGAAATTGGGTTATTCTTTAGAGATGAAAGCTCTTTCATAGCAAAAGTCAGTCATAGTCATGGGAATGCCATTTTTTTTTAGCTATCTGCTTTTTAAATTTTATCTCTTCCTTCATATTGCATGTTCATTTATGTGTATGCGCATGCATGTTCATGTACATAGGTACATTGACTTTTTTTCATGTGTTCTTTCTGTTCATAGCAAAGACAAAATTGAGGCATTTCAATTCTATTTTATACATAATTTGTTATAAATATCAATAAGTGACTCATTATTAAATCATGGCTTATTCCCACATAGGTCACGGTAGCTAGGACTCAAAGACAATGAAACAAGTGATTCATTGAACTGAAAACAATACTATATTCACATATTTCAATTTCTTTATGATTAGGAAGATGGTACATTTGACTAAAAATCTTGACTACATTATCTCCTTGACAAAACTAATGATTTATCATATGACAATTGCAGAGTGCCAATTTCTTATTGTCAAAATAGAAATCTAGAAAATATCCACAAAAAATCACATCAATTTTTCTTATGTAAATTCTAATCATACTGAGTAATTTAGAGATCCTTAACACCAACTCAGAATTACATTTGTAACATTTCAATGATCTATAATAACCTCTTATCTCTCCTGTTTCTCTGTACTAGTTTCTTCTAATAAGTCATTTTCTAAATATGAGGAATAGATCTTATTTTAAACACAAGCAGTAAAAAAGAACGGAAAGAAAATATATACTGTTAATATAACCAGAAGCTTGCAGGGAGAGGAAGGAAGGAAAGAAGGAAGGAAGGAAGGAAGGAAGGAAGGAAGGAAGGAAGGAAGGACGGAAGGAAGGAAGGAAGAGAAGGCAAAAGTCATTGAAAATAAGTGTTAAATACAGCTTAGAAAATTTCACAGTGAAAATTGGCATTAAAACCAGTATTATAAATGCTCCAAGCCATTTTCCAGGTTATTACAAAAGTAGTAAAGAAATAGAACAGAAGTGTTCATATCAGAAAAGTTAATCTTTGTGATAGCCTATACTCAATTACTTATTGATGATATACATACAATATTCTTACAGGAAAAAAAATCTCTAAACCTATGAATACTAGATAAGAATTTTCTGGAAATGAGTATCTCTAGAAATGAAAATCTTATTTTGAACATTAAAAAAATGAAAATACATACTGCAGATATAACCAGAAACTTGCAGGCAGAGGAAGGAAGATAGGAAGATAGGAAGAAAGGAAGAATGAAGGAAGGAAGGAAGGAAAGAAGGAAGGAAGGAAGGAAGGAAGGAAGGAAGGAAGGAAGGAAGGAAGGAAGGAAGGAAGGAAGAAAGGAGACTTAGTTTGATTCTGTATGAGGTAAAAGATCAGAATTATCTTTTCAACCCTGGTGCTTGCTACAATGTATATTTGAATGAATAAGGAATGTTATACAACTCAGTGGAAAGGAGCTGACAGACATCTACATAAATTGCAATATTTATAAATCCAAGGATTTCATCTTATGAGACTTCTTAACATAGTTACTTGAATACTTGTAATCAGAGGAGATGACACATTACAGTATGATTAGTCAATTTAAAACAATTCTTTCCTCCCTAGACCATCATTCTGTGGGCGCCACCCAATCACAGTCTCACATTAATTTACTTCAACTGTTGTACCCTTGCTGAGACTCAGACTTCAACCTACAGCTACTCCTCCCTTCAGCCAGAAGGGAAACACTAGGGCTTAAGCTGTATCTGTATATTGCATCATTTAGGAGATTAGAAGTGACTCAGAGAAGCTAGCTTTTCCACAGCTCTCTCAGGATGTTTATCAATAATAATAACTACCATCAATTTAGCTCATACTGTGTGTCACATTCTCTTCTGAAAGTTACATGCATCCTTTGTTTTCTGTAACCCTCAAAATAACTTCACAAATTGGGCAATGTTTCTGTCTTATTTTAAAAATGAAAAAGTTGGAAAACAGAGGCCAAGTATGTTGCTCAAAGTTGGTCAATTGTTAAAATAGAATGTTATAACCAAACAAAATGTAGGCCCTAACCTATTGAATACTACATCAGCTCAGTGTTTTAAATTACCTTATTATTATTATTTTTTTTTAAGAATCAATGACTGGGCTATTTCTGGTCACAATTAAAGTCTTCATCTTCCCATCAGCTTTTACTCCTACATTAAAAAAATTAAAACTCTGTGTTTTTATTTTATTTCTGAACTTCAAAAGGTTATATACAAGGGAGTTATGATTTACCTCCATCTAAGTGTGCCTCTTGATCTGAGCCACCCTTTCCATCATTCTCCCCCATTCCATATGCTCCCTCACTCCAGACTTACTTCAGTTTTCCCACTTTCTTTACCACAAAAGTGCATGAGTTTTCTTGTCATATCTGTCCCCTGCTCCTTGTCTGAGTTTGCTTTTATTCTGAACTGCTGTATTACAACAAGCACAATTCGACTGAATTAAATATCATTAACTTTAAGGCACCTCAAAATCTTTGCTTAGTCACAACTGAATCCCAGTGGGCTAGCCTATTAAACATCCCATATTTTTCCTGTAGGCCAGCAAGTATGACTCAGGCTTCTGTGTTGGCATGATTAGAAGCAGGAACGCCAAGAACACCAGGCCTCTCCCTCTACATTTATGTGCTCTTTGCTGTGTGTGGTGACTTCATGACTTCATTCTGAGACTGGCTTCCTCTACCTTTTCAAGAAGATAATGGAGATCATTCAAAAAGTATTGCAGGACTATAGCTATTTCTGCTTGCATCTATACCTGCACTGATCAGTAACTCTTGTTAGAACCCCGGAGAAAAGAAGAGAATTAGCAGTTTCTTAAGGGAAGGAAGGGGTGGGTAAATAATATCTGTTCCTTACAGTCTCCTCAGTAAATAGTTCAAATTACTCAACATTTTTAGCTAGTTCTAAGAAGGAATTAAGAAATATTTCTTCCCAAAGTCAAATTCCAGAGTCAAGATCTTTGTTATTCTTCTCTGCAGATCCTGAGAGAAAAGAATGGATAGCTGAGGATATACTTCCTGGAATCAAAGAATGGGAACTACTACACTCCCCTAACTAGTCTAGCAACATGTGATACATGAAAATCTTTGTAATAGGACAGAGGACAAGAAAACAAAAATAGAAGAGAAAACAAGAGAGTACACAAAGGAAAAAAAACTTGACAGAATAGTTACGGAGAAATATCTGTTGTCTTATAAACCTAGTGAAATTTGCCAGGAAGTAAAATAACAAGAAAGATAAAGAAGTATACAGATGGGAAAATTTAATCTACACCTATCCCTTGTTAGTTAGATATTATGTAATCATTGTTTTAAGATTAAATTTCATGCCATTTGATAGCATTTTAGGCTCTTCCAGGTAGTTAATAAGGAGTGTTAAATTGGATTACGTGAATATATCCCTACCATTCTGCCTTTGTTCTAGCTCATCAGCTGGCAAGCAATTGCAAACACCCAGCCAGCATGCCAGGCTCTTAACAGGAGTTGTGCTTGTATTCTATATTTGACCTGGTTGTCCTTAAAGGTACAAAATAAGAAGTGTCACTTTGTGAAAATGATGTTTCCTGAAAGTCTAAAGTTATCTGAATCTATATGAACCTAAAAAAAGTCATGGGTTGGTCTATGGTTTGAGGTTTGAATTAGAACTTAGGTTATTCCTATTTTATCTACATAGTTTTCCGTGAGTAATTATACTGTTTTTCTATCTCTGTCTTGCAAAGGAGGACATTATCATGGGTTTGGATACAGTAAGAATAAACTAACCAAGTTTTCTGCCCATCTGTCAAAATGAACCTGTGTAAACATGTCTACAGGTTCAAAACCTTTTAACTACATGTATATTTGGTTCTCTTTAGTTGGTTTCCATTTGTTAGTTTTAGCAGGCCATATTTATATACCAGAAAAATACCAGTAAGGTATAAGTATATTTCAGACACCAATATTATACAGACAACTAATCATAGGATAAAGACACTGATGCATTTACTTTAAGAAAAGGAATCTCATGGATTCTTCTTGAGTAAATGAATAAATGCAGTAAGTTATACTCACAGTACCTTTTAAATGAGACACACCTACCTGAGATTTCTCATAAATGAATATAATTATAAGTCCATATACGCACTACAGATTACATACTCACTTCTAATTCCTTCTCACAACTAGGAAAAGATAACAAATCTATAGACTAACCATATGGTTATGATATACCTACTTATGGAAGAGGATATAGTAAATAGATTCTTCATTCTATGTGTATGAGTGTGTGTGTGCATGTGCACTATTCCTAATTGAACCCAGGAATGTTTATGTGTGAAACAAGCACTCCATTTACTGATTCTTACATTTCTTTGTTGAGAGTATGAATTAGTCAATATGGAAATAACAAACAAATTAATATGAAAGCCCCAAATTCTAGGTAAATCTGTAAATCAAGCTAGGAACATTAATGCATTTAGTAATTAAAACAATCCTCAATACTTTTCACCTTTTATAGTATCAACTTCACTAGCATTATTTCATTGACTTTATACTAGGCACTAACTTTACCTTCAAGTTAATGAAACATGAACTTTATCACCTATGTCTGAAGAGTTAACTCTTTGGAGATCTCTAATAGAAATTCATATCTGTATTATTTCAGGACCCATGCCCTTTCTTTCTGTGCTCTATTGTCAGCTGTTTGCTGGAATTACAAGAAAACAGAAACAATGAAAAAGCAGAAGTAAAGAAAATCTCATACCAGAGGAAAAGAATCTACCAAGTAATACTGAAATGAAAATGAAGATATAGGGAAAATTTTTTTATGTTGATTGTATGGTCACTAGCTTAAAAGTCCATTTTTGCCTTTGTATTTCTTGAAACCAAATCTCTCTCTCTCTCTCTCTCTCTCTCTCTCTCTCTCTCTCTCAGTGTGTGTGTGTGTGTGTGTGTGTGTGTGTGTGTGTGTGTGTGTGTGTGTGTACGCTGATTCTGGGATTTGAACTCAGGGCCCAGGTGCTATCCCCAAGCTTTTTTCACTCAAAGCTAGCACACTACCACTTGAGACATAGATTCACTTCAGCTTTTTGGTGGTTAATTGGAGAATAGAAGAGTATCATGGACTTTTCTACCCACACTAGCTTTGAACCATTATCCTCAGATATCAGTCTCTCGAGTAGTAGTGAGGATTATAGGCTTAGGCCAACAATGTCTGGTTTATAATCAAATTTTTTAGGAAGCTTATTCCCAATGATGATAAAATTCCTCCATCAATTTCCCCACCAAAATAATTGTAAGGAAAACTCTCTTTATCTTGTGCCACATTAAATGAGTGTTTGGACTTTCCAACTGAAAAGGTAGCAATTTAAACAGAGGATTGCCATCTTACAAGATCTCCTCCTCCATTTATTATTGGATGTTTGCTTGTCCATGAGCAGGTTTGTGATGATACATGATAGTGTTATCCTAATCTCTGCTTTGAACAATTAAAGCACACATGCTCACCCCTTTTATACAGAGAGAATTTGGCAGTATTCTACTGTGCAATATCCCCTTTTAATCTGGGCCTTTTTTTTTAATCTATTTAGACATATATTAGAGTGTAACTGATCATCCTGCCCTTATAGCTAGTGACATCACTCAAATATTTGCAAATAATACACGGTTAACTAAGTAACTAAGATATATTTTTAAGGTCATGCTTTACAGAAGAGCAATTCTCATAGATCAATACATAATTTTCACTATTCCATTGAAAGGATGACAGGATGGGAATATAAAGAAACTGTCATACACTTTCCTTAAAAGGCGTGTTGCTCATTTTTTTATATAAGAACTTTGAGTTCATGAAGAAATGTTGTCAGTAGAGTGATTTTCATGATATTATATCTGTCAAAATAGAAACTGGCTAACCCAAAGTTGGCCTATGTTTTTACATATTTGCTTGTAAAAATATTTTCTTGTAAATGAAATCTCAGATCCACAGTGATAAAGATGACCAATCACAATTAGGCTAATGGGAAATGTTGGTAATTACAAAGGAATTGGTGTGGATAATAAGAGGAAAATTGGCTTCCATTTAATTCATTCTTTGAGAATAATTTTAAAAGTAGTTAAGAGGAGAAGAAACCTTCAGAAAGTTTGAAGATTTACTAATTTTAATTTAAAAATTATTTCAAAAATTAACTTTAATTGTAACTCAAAAGTAATTTTTAAACTCAAATGATTTATTTTAATATACCCAAATTTTGAACGAATTTAAAATTTTCTTCTTCTTGATTATATTTCCATTTATCTGTGTTCCTTGTGACTGAATAGCTGAGTGATTGATAAGCCAGTACCCATGAAGTAAACTTTGAGAGCAATTCTCATTAGCAGAGCTAATCTTGTGACAGAATCTTTTTGTTAGAATAGAGAAATATTTCAACTCACCACAACATAGTAAAAATTTGGACAAAATACATATCCATTTAAAAAATGAAACCCGCTGAACTATGGCAGGTAGAAAGCACTAAACATTTTGTTACATGTTTCAACCAGGTTGGAGCCTAATCATCAAATTGTCCCATCAACCTTTAGGAATCAGAGAGAAGAAAATGTATGCTAAGAAAGAGAGAATAAACAA
This sequence comes from Perognathus longimembris pacificus, assembly GCF_023159225.1. Lineage (NCBI taxonomy): Eukaryota > Metazoa > Chordata > Mammalia > Rodentia > Heteromyidae > Perognathus > Perognathus longimembris. The sequence goes on from NC_063172.1 coordinate 18,516,244, forward strand.
GTTTGACAAGAAATGTATTCACTACCTTATATATATAAAACTGTAACCTCTCTGCATATCCCCTTGAAAATAAATTTTTTTTAAAGAAGAAGGAAATAACAGATTTTAGAAGTAGCCCTGAGGCTTTCTGGTTATTTGCTAAAGTAAAACATATTTTCCCTCAATGCAAGAGATATTTTTAAGAGATGTGTAGCTGCTTCTTCTTTTTTCCATTCAGGTAGTTTATTTTTGTTTCTTTTTGCCTATTCATATTACAACCAGTTTTGAATAGCAACAATATTTCCTTTTACCTACTCATAACTTTTAGTTCATACTTCCTGTGACAGAAATAAAGCAAATGCCATTCTTTTATAAGGATTCTCACAATATCCTCATTATGAAGGTACAAGAAGCCACATGGGAGGACATGATTTGAATTTACACTGGGAAGGCTGAAAATTAATAGTGTTGGAAATGGACACAATTGATGCAAGTCTGGCCTTATTCCCAAAGTAATTCAGTAATTTAGACAGTACTAAATCTGAAATCGAAGTAATTCAACCAGGGTAAACTTATCACTTATCTTCTACTATCCTTAAAGCATGAGGATTTTTCTACGTGTCATGGTAAGTCTGATTGGGTAAATTAAGGAAAAACAAAGGAGTAAAGTTTAGCCTTCAAAGAGAATAACTATAAAGAACTAAAATTTTATGCCAAAAATGACAGGATTGATTTATCTCCTTTTCAAACAAATGGAAAAATCATCTTATTCATCCACTCTTTATAATAAATTGGCATTAAAAAAACTAAGTTTTGTTTAAATATATTGTAATTTGTATGCCACTTAGGCAGATAAATATTTGACTTCATCACTCCAACACAATGAAGATTTACCATGCAGAAACATTTAACCATCAAAGGAAGTAATTGATATTGCTGTTGCTTTGCCTCAAAAATGCTCATTTATGGAAATTTATCGACTCTAAACTAGCTGTTTTCATTTCAAAATAATCGAACACCTTTTGACTAAGTGATTTCATAATTAATCCGATTTAGCAAGGTAGAGTATTAAATATAGATCAAGTACAGTCTTTCCTCATTTCAAAGGATTTCAAATAAGAACTACTTTCATTCTCTCTCCTGAACATCTTCCCACTACTGAATTTGAGGAACATTTTTAAGTGAATAAGTCATTAGGAAAAAGAAAGTTATCTTATATCCCATAGGATAAGATAAAGTTAGCTTATATCCCATAGGAAAGAAAAGAAGAAGATAGCTGATCTATGGTCCTGAAAATTGTACTGACAAAGGAATATGAAAATCTTCCTTACATGTCTCTCTCTTCCCAGAGTAAGGTAGAACATTAGCATTCTACCACTTGAGACACAGCTCCCCTTATGATTTTATTTTTCTTGGTGCTTAATTTGGGGTAAGTGTCTCATGGACTTTCCTACCTTGGCTGTCTTTGACTCTCAGTCCTTAGATCTCAGCCTCCTGAGTAGCTAGGACTACATATGTGATCCATTAGTACCTAGTTTAGTAAATTTCTTAGAAATATTTTGGTACATCAAATAATTCCTAGCAGAGACTAACTGCAGTGAAAATTACATTTTATAAATGGAAATAGTAAGTGTTGGGGAACACACTGAAAGTCAGGTCTGATTTGAGGAAACTGATTCCAATGACTGGAGTGGGTTAGTCAGTTTTCTAGAGAAATGTTATAACATTGATATTTTCTTCTCAGTTTAGTGGAAAATAAAGTGGGTAATGAGGGACAGACAAAAAGGGTTTTCATCTTGGCCAAGATGGCAGCATATGAGCGGAATCACTGGCTATTTTCATATCTGAAAGAAAAATGAAGTCCTAACTCTATCTGCCTTCTGGTAGGTAATGAGGCCCACTGGAGGAGGAACTGCATAGTCAGTATCAGCAAATACTACTCTTGTCTCTGGAGTCAAATTTCTTTCAGTGAACAGTTTCTCTGGGTTGCTTAATAATCCATGACTGGCAATGACTAAGAGTATAGTTAACTTATGTGCCACACAAACCTGATCTTATCCTACAGAAAGAAAATCCAGAGGAGTGAACACTAAGGAGAAAGTGTATAGGTGTTTGGGACAAAGACAATTATTATAGGAATATTTAACGATAAATTTGACCTGCTATGAAATGTAACAAAGAAAAATGTAACAAAGAAAAGCTAAAAGAGATGGAAGCTAAAAAAGATGAAAAAATTCTTATGATTGAATTATTTGAGTGGTTTATAGGTATTAAACCCTTTGAATGTTTACAAGTGTGTGTCTGTCTATCTATCTATCTATCTATCTATCTATCTATCTATCTATCTATCTATCTATCTATCTCCAGTTCAAAAATAATAGAGAAATCCTGATTCCTGGCTCTTAAAGTCTGTGCTGAGCTTGGAGAATTGTCATGAATTTTCTTGCAGTTGTGGAAAGCAAATGAACAGAAAATGAGTTGTGGTGGAGAACCAAGAAGAAGTAACAGTCAGATTTCCCATCTCCCACTCACTGGGTAGGATGTTTCTTCCTGGGAAGCAGTTTCCTAGCAATATCTACATTTCCAAACTCCATTGGTGACACCTTGAGAATGAGAGCAGAGCCATATGTATTCCTTATTTTCAATGGGTGATTCTTCACCATTCATTCCTCTGCCTTAGGCCTCATGTTGATGAATGTGATGATCTTGGAAGCTTCCTATGGAAGAAAGGGATGCCAAAAGTAAGAACAGGTTTGGAGGGGAGCAGCCTGCGGACTAGGGGCATTCACTTAAACTCTAGATAAGCAAACAAATTAACTATGGTAATATGGGTTCCTTTGGACAAATGACTAACTCTGTTCTGATCAATATCTGAAATATCTTTTACTAGAAATCAGAACTGGCTTTCTTCTGGGTTGAAAGTGAATATGCAAAATAAATTCCCCCCTTAAGTCAAAGAAAATTCTACCACTAAAATTCCTATAAAGGTGGCAATTCTTCCTATCTGTGGTCTTCATTTTCTTTCCCAGAAGTTAACATCACCCAACAAAACAGATCGGAGGTTTGTGTTGTTGAAATATCAAAAATATTTCACATTTTTACTAATAGCAATGTCCAATGTACAAAGCTGAAGTTCATCATAACTTTTAATATTCTATCTTTGATAATTGAACCTATTTGTCTTCTATGATATTGCTGTTTCATTAAATCTGTCTTGTGAAGTTTTAATGAAAATATGAAAACTACAATAAAAAGATGTTCTAGTAGAAAGTTTTATTTTACAATATGTACAGCAATGGTACACTTAGTAATGTCAAAATATAAATGTATTAATGATAGAAAAGTCTATATATAGTAAGCAGCACAGCTATCTAAATTGTGATTCAATGAGCGTGTTGTGTTATTTCCACAAAGAGTGTAAGAATAGTCTATTTGAGTCTGATAAATCCAACGAAATTTCTACACTATAAAAGCCTACAATGGGAATACAATTTTCCAGATTTGGAGATAAGGGTTGGACCTAGTAAGTCATTTTTATTTAAACTAGTAGACCTTACTCTTTAGTACAAGAATTAAGTACATGAAATCAAATGCTTTTGATTATAACTCATCCATAATGATTTCTGTTTTCCTTCCTGTCAACATGTCATCCTTACTCTCAATGAGCTCACTTGTCTTCCTGCTCACCTCTGACAAATTGAAACCCCTTCAACAGCACTATCCCATTCTTCTATCATTTACCCTGGTCTAAAATGGCCACATTTTCATATTTGCTCTTCCCAAATGATTTTTTCCAATACATGTTTTTTATCTCAGAGCCAGTTGCTAGGAGAAAAATATTGGTTATGAGAATGCGTTAAAAATAGGGCAATAGTTTAGAAAATAGAATCATCAGACCACAGGATTTCCTATTATTACCTTGAAGATTTTTGAGTCACACCTCTATGTAGTCATTCATAAAATGGAGATAATAGTACCTAAATTTCAGGAAAAGCACTTACCAACATAACTAAACAGAATAGTTCTGCAAAAAATGTAGACCTTAAAATTTTCAACAAGCTTTTCAGTGTAGAACTCTCTTCTTTAAAAGCTTAGCACAAGCTTTCTTTAGTTGATTTTGTGGGGGAGGAGGCAGCATTTTACAACGAGGTAAAGAATCTTAATTATAAATGGAAAAGTTTTACTAGGCAAGAAAATAGAACAAAGAGGAATGGATCAGCTATACAGATAAAAATCACGGTTAAAAACTACTCTTTCTTCTCTTGCTATTCAACTTCCTGGTGATCAGTAAGAGTTGTTATGTTTTCTTTTTTCTTTTTTTTTTTTTTTTTTTTTGCTCTGTTTAGAGATAGGGTCTCACTATGTTGATGACATTCAACTTTCAATCTTCCGGCCTCAAATTCCCTAGGAGCTGATATTACAGATGTGTACCGCTACCCCCAGAGAGGTAAGAGTTAATCATGCTAGGTCTCTATCATCATCACTCTTGAGAAAAATCACATCATTGAGAAAAATATGGTTGACCTAAGCCACTCCCTTGTCTGCCAGTTCTTCAACATTTAGCTGGAATTCACTTCCTTAAAGGGCCTCCAGTGACCTCATAAGTACACATTTTCCCCATGTCTTTCATGACAATGTGTAGTACAGAAATAGAAATTATTCTTACTCTCTACATACACTGTGCTGTTCATCTTAGCTTTGTTGTTGAGTCAAATAAAATGTTGTTGGATTAATGTAGAAATATGACAAATATTCTAAGTGAGAGACTAGAATAAACAGGTCACTGGTGGAGAAATGGAACAAAGAATAGATTAAAATAAAAAGGACATTTAAAATGAATTGCCCCCAGAGAAAATGAAAAAAAAAAAACAACAACACATCATTCTTGTCTTTAAAGTCTGAAAGGTTTCAAATACATTATCATATAGTCAGTTACAAAACGATAGCCAACTGCTCCTGACAAGTTCTAAAAACATAAGATTAACAGGAAATGTTTCCCAGCCCTACTGAACTTAAAATATCACAAAAGAAATGTGGTTGTTAATGATATTAGTAATAAGATGTGATTAGGATCGCTTATACAAAGGATGTTCAACTACCTCAAGGTAAACAGGTTCTAGAAAGCCTTCTTATATGAAATAACCTTGGGTTAAATTTGAATGGTGCCTACAAAGGGAAATAAAGAAATTGAAATGCTGGGCATTGGTGAATCCTGCCGGTAATTCTAGCTACTTCATTCAGGAGGCTGAGTTCTGAAGACTGAGGTTCTAAGCCAAGCTGAGTAGAAAAGTCTGTGAGACTCTTATCTTCAATTAACCACCAAGCAAACCAATGATAAAGCAGGGTGAAGTATGCCCCCATTCTCAAACTTTGGACTTTCATTTCTTTGACATTTTTCTTCAGATTTGTACTTTGGCGAGCTAGACAGCCACTAGTAGCTGCACACTCCCTCCTCTAGATTAGAATTTCCCCAATTCTAGCAGAACATGTCTTCCTAAGAGGTCCAGGCCAGCCTGAAAATCAAATTGTTCTGCTTTTATGGATTATGCATTGTTCCGGCTTACTAGATGCCTGTTTCTCATGAGTTTATGTGTCCAGAGAGAAAAAGTGTTCTTTCAGAATATATTAAGTTGTCTACATCTGGAATCTGAGGTGAAGTCAAGTCTTCAACTCATAGAGCTCCAAAGTAGGTGAATGGTGTCAACAGCATTGTTGACAGGAGCTAATTCTGAAGCAGGCATCAGACAGACAGGCAAGAGCCTTAAGTGTTTGTTACACATACACTGAAAAAACTCATACTCTAATGGATAGTAACCATATCTTTGCTCTCTCTATATGTACACATACATGCATGTATATGTATAAGTATCTATCTATATATCTTACATAGCAAACTTACTATCCAGTATTTTAATAACATTTCTGTTTATGTATCCTTATATATTATTCTCCACACTTGTACGTACCAAGTATTACACATGGAAAATCACATGTAAGAAAGTATGACAGAAACTTCCATAAACAACAAAAAGAAATAATCCCAGATGTATGCTGACATAAACAGGATTACACTTTTTAGTAGCATCTCTGCAAGTCAAGATTCTTCAGGCATTCATTATTTACCACATGCCTTCCTACTGGCTTCATCATGCATGGCCTATAACAATCAATACTGACTGTGGTGCAGACAGGGGGCTTTTACCCTCATGGCTGTGAGTATGTTTGTGAACAAGAAAAGGCCTTAAAGCCTATATTGTCTATCCTTTTATTCCACAAACAAAAATTCAACACCTTGCAAAATGTATTGATTTTATATAAAGAAAATATAATCAAATGCCAAATTGTATTTCTTAAACAGAAAGATATTTTAAATCAAGCCCTACCCCTCAACACATCTTACATGTGAAGACAAATGAAAAGCAAAGAAGCAAAATACTTCTCCTTTATGCTCATATGAAAAGTCTCCATTATAAAATGCCTAAAAATGAACTACTGAAATAAAAATGATTAATTTATATCAGTTAATGCATAAAGTGATTCTATTTTTCATTTACATTATCGGTGAGAAAAGACTGTGGTTACTGTAGGAACTCAAACCCTTACTGATTCATGGGAAAACTTGACCATGATGAAAATTAGGGAGTAGTGTCTTATTTTGCTGATATAAATTCTGGAAGAAATGGGACAGAGTTTTTACATGAAATATTTCTGCCTTGTCGTTAAATATCAGAAGAAATTGGTGAATAATACTCTTGAAAATTTTTAATAGTAAAAACTATTTTCTCCTTAGTGTACTTTTGAGAACCAGAAACTCTTAGCAAAATATCAGATAGGTATTCCCTATACATAATAATTTCAAAAATAGAATGGAATCTTAGATCTGGTTTATTTCTTAGGAGAGCCTTTTTTGGATTGTAATGCATCTTGCTAAGATTTCTCCCTCTGGAAGTTAATAAATGCTCACATTTGACATGTATGGTGGGTGTAACTTGCTATAGTAAGTCATCACATACTTTTATTTTCAGGTACACTTCACCCTCTTTGGGAATGAGCCATTATACCTTATTATATGGCTTTTAGAGATCCTAGCACTTCAGTTATTTTTCCATCAGCTTCAGTTTACCTACAATATCAAAAGGGAGAAAAAACCTTCAGGCATCAGTTATATTTTATTCTAACTACAGAATTCTTCAGCAGTACTCTCTGAAACTTTAACTTTCTTGAATGGATGTTTTTGGAGCTAGATTAAGGTGACAGCTATAGCAATGCGTAAGACTTTGAAGTGTTTAAAAATTCCTCCCCACAAGATAAGCCTGAAACTGAATTTCAGCCAGAAGTCTGTAATTGGCTGAAAGTGTGATGTCTTCCATTTGTTTCTTCAGAGTTGTTCCCATTTTATCTACAGGAAAAATACTTTTTTATTCCAAGTCTCATCTTGTCCATCTTTTCCAGGTCATTTTGAAGATTTTCCTAGAGAAGGTTGATATAACTGGGGATCAGCCATTCAACCAGAATTTCATAATCTACTTGATTTATTCATAATATACTCAAAGAAATAGGTGTGATAAGCCAGAGCCCATCCCCACCACAAGTCAAACAATGCAATCTTAAAGGATTTAAAAAATCTAAACTGGAATCAAGGAAAACAAAGAATAAGAATTGCAGTTGTTTTTGAAAAAAAGTTTCTGATAGTCTATAGTTTATACTATAGACTAAATGATTTTAAAATAACTTTATGAGGTAAATTTTAGATACCATAAAAATCGCTCAGTTCAATTATGTACTACTGATATATAACTACCATACAACAACTTGAGTATATTTTTAATTCCCCCAAGAAGCTGTCATTCCCATTTACAGTTAGTTACTATTGCTACTCCTATGCAACAATGAATCTACAGGTCATGTAAACGTAATAATATATGTAATTTCTTCTTGTTAGCTTTTTTAAAAATACCATTTTCTTTCAATTACATCCATGATATGACATGATTATCAGTTTCTTTTTGGTGCTGAATAGTATTCCATTATAAAGACTGATTTTCAATAATACTAACTGTAAATCTCATTTCCACAGAGAACTTGTAAGCTGTAAAAGTTGGCAAGTGCAGCAAACTTGTTTCCACACAAAAAAAATCAATCAATAGGGCTTAAAAACCATTAGCCTGTGGGACCCTACACCTTTCATTCAGGCAAGAAATGCACAAATATTTACTGGGATCTTGTTATACAGCATTTTCAGAAAACCCACTGAAAAGACTGTATTAGCAAAGGAAGCAGTGTCTATTTTATGGCCTTGATTATATTCTTGAGTGGTGATTAACTGTGAACAAGTAATGAAATAAAAGCGTTCGTTTTTTTGTTTTTTTTTTTTTTTAGAAATTGGTATGAGTGCTGTATAAATGGTATAGGATCCTCAGATCAGAGTCAGCCAGCTCAGCTTGAGACTGAGGAAAGTTCTTCCTGTAGGAGTTGTATTTAAACTGTGATCTGAAGGACAAAATATTTGGGCAGGTTTACTGAAAATAAGGAAGAAAGTGTTCTTCCCCAAGAATAGACTTGGGAAGAACTGAGGTGGCAGAGTAGCAGAAGAACATGACTCAGGAAGGGGAAGGAGTAGCAGTGGGGAGCTATGTAGACATTTTATGGACATTGTAATGATTCTGGATTTTATTTTGAAGGGCAAAAGACTGCCACTGAAGTGTTTGAATCAAGAAAGTAATATCATTGTGTTTTCTAAGGAAATCAATCTGGCTGTTGTACAGAAAATGGATGCATGAATGATGCAAGTATTGTAGCAAACATGTAGAACAACCTCACTTTTAGGTTTCATTTGTAATATATTCTATGATAACTGATATTGTCCCATTCGCTGAGTGGCTCCTATTTTATTAAATGAGCTTTTCTGAATATTTATCCAGTAGAATTGGAAGCAAAATGTTGAAGGGATATTAGCATACCAATGTCCACTGCTATGCTACTGTGATTTGAATGGCTTTTGAAAGTCAGTTGAAATATAATTGACATTCCAACAGTGTTGTGACATGGGACCTAAAAGTCAGGAGTGCTCTGCTCTCATGAATGAACTAATGCTGTTATCTTGGGAGTGCATTGGTTATTCATGAAGAAGATGAGGTTGCCTTTTTCTGTTTCACACATGCTTGTCTGCTGGTCTGCATTGTGATGATACAGCATGGAGAATTACCAGATGGAAATGTCATCTATGAGCCCAATAAACCTCTATTGTCTCTAAACTATCCAGCTTATGTCATTTTAGTTTTGCAGCAGTGGAAAGCAGACTAAGAACAATATTATTTAAAATAGTCCAGATGTAGAAGCAATCTAATGTGGTTTTTTGTTTTGTTTTGTTTTGTTTTTGCCAGTCCTGGGGCTTGGACTCAGGGCCTGGTCACTGTCCCTGAGCTTCTTTTGCTCCAGGCTAGCACTTGACCACTTGAGCCACAGGACCACTTCTGGATTTTTCGGTTTATGTGGTACTAAGGAATTGAACCCAGGGCTTCATGAATGCTAGGCAAGCACTCTACCACTAAGCCACATTCCCAGCCTGCAACCTAACTTTAAAAAAAATTATGTGGTATATAATACAAAGAAATATTACTCAGTCATAAAAAAGAGTCAAGCATGATACTACACATCAATAATTCTGTAATTATTAATAGATAATTCTACCAAAGGTTCAAAGCAAGCTTAAGTTAGACCTTAAGACCATATCTCAACAAATCAAGGACTATGGAAATGTCAAAATAAATGAAAATACAGTTTAAAAAAACCTCAAAAACTAGAAATGGATCATTGCTTACCTACCTTGTACAAGGCCTTAGGTTCAATCCTTAGTATTGCAAGTAAAGAGGGAAAGAGAGAGAGAGAGAGAGAGAGAGAGAGAGAGAGAGAGAGAGAGAGAGAGACCAAAGAGGGAGATTCTTACTCTGTTACAATATAAATAGATCATAGAGACTTTATGCTCAATAAATTAAATAGTAACAGAAGGAAAAAATTATTTTATTTACATGTGGTACCTTAAATAGTCAACTGTACAAGACAGAGAGATGCTAGAAGATCAAGTCCAGGGAAATGGGGAACAGTTATTCAATGGATATAGTTTCATTTATGCCAGATAAATATATTCCAAAATCTTCTAGATGACATTTGTGCCCATGGTTAATAATACTACTTTTTTTTTTTTTTTTTTTTGCCAGTCCTGGTCCTTGGACTCAGGGCCTGAGCACTGTCCCTGGCTTCTTTTTGCTCAAGGCTAGCACTCTACCACTTGAGTCACAGCACCACCTCTGGCCTTTTCTGCTTATGTGGTGCTGAGGAATCAAACCCGAGCTTCATGTATAGGAAGGGAGCAGTTTACCACCAGGCCATATTCCCAACCCCATAATACTACTTTTTATATGACAAATTTTGCCAGAAGACTGGATGTCATTTAAATGACCTCAGGATCATCCCTAAATTTAAATATAACTTATTTTTTCTTATATATTTGAATAAAGTCTTGGTAATTACAATAGTGAAATTTTTTTTAGCTGATAGTTGGTATTTAAACTTAGAGGCTCAAGCTGGCTAGGCTGGAGCTCTACTACTTAAGCGCACTTCTTGTTTTCTTATTATGGGTTATTCAGGAGGTGGAATCTCTAGGGTTTTTGTTGTTGTTGTTGTTGTTGTTGTTGTTGTTTTTGCCTTACCTGGCTTCAAACTTTCATCCTATAGACCTCAGCCTCCTGAATAGGTAAGATTATAAGCATGGGCCATTGAATTCTTGCAATAGTGAAATAATTCCCAACAATTTACATGCTAGTCTATTTTACTGAGTAGGAAAGAATTGTGTGAAATGAGAACTAACATGCCAAGAATAATGAAGAATTCCAAGTCTGGGCAGAGAATGCCTAAGAGACATAATGAGGAGCACCACAGACCTGTCTAATATCAGATAATGCTAACTTCTATTCAATTAGTGATGTAACCAGTGCCTAGCACACAAAACAGACTACTGATTATTTGAGAAAGAGTACACATAATCAAACAGACTGTTTCCAGTGTCAAAAACTGTGCACTTCTGCACTTCTAGTGGTAAATCTGTTTGGAGGAATGTATTACATCATGGCTGCTCATCACCTGCTGAATGATTTCCTCATTCATCAACTTGGAAATTGCTTCTTTCATCTCCAAACTCTGCAAAATGTAAAACCATTTTCCACTGTTCTGGACTACCTGGTTTTGGAAACAAACTCTCAAATCCGCTACTGACATGTTTTCTAGGAATACTGGCTCTGCTCTCCTCTCCTATAAAACATACCACCTGCTCCAAGTACAAAACTCACATTGGGAGACAGCAAACCTGTGCCATGTTTTTCCTTTTCATTTTAATTTTTAGAAGTCTCTACTTTTGAAGCATCCATGAATTTATTGTGTGAAAAATCTTGGCTAACTCCTTGCTACCATACATCACAAACTTGGATGTGGTTCATTCCAGGCATGAAATGTCCCTTTTGATTTTTACTAATGGATTCATGGTGCTAATAAACATTTGGGGCAAAGGAAGAAAACAGGGTCGGTTGTTTGTTAGATTTGCATTTAAGAACCTGTTAAAATAAATGGAATCATTTAATGATTGAATGTGCTTGTTTACATTTCAAAGCTGATTAACTTAAATTTAATCTTTGTTTTCTTTCATTAGGTGCTTGTGGAAGTTCTCTGTCATTACGTTAATTAGATGCATTAATAAGGTTTTACAACATCTCTGCACAGAAATATAGGCAGATGTAAAAGAACCAACCCAAATCTGATGAGATAGATTTCTCATTCCCAATGTGTCCACTGAAAGCCAGTTGCTGTTTTTAGTCTTTAAAAATATAACGAAAGACATTGCCCCATTTGTAAGGAAATGGAAGGACTTGGAAAAAATTATACTAAGTGAAGTGAGCCAGACCCAAAGAAACATGGACTCTATGGTCTCCCTCATAGGGAATAATTAGCACAAGTTTAGGCAAGTCACAGCAGGGGATCACAAGAGCCCAATAACTAGACCCTTATGAACACATAAGATGATGCTAAGTGAAATGAACTCGATGTTATGGAGACAATTGTTATAACACTGTTGTAACTACTTTCAACGTGCTATGTGTAACTGTAGCTTCTATTATTGATGATCTTCTTGTATCCCCTTCCTGTGGTTGTACCTACACTATCTCTGTATCTTATCTGAGTATATTGGAAACCATGTATACTGGTATTAGAACTAGGATATTGAAAGGGAATAACAAAATCAAGAGACACAGGGTAAAAAAAGATAAACAACTACAAAAGCAATACTTGCAAAACAGTTTGGTGTAAATGAACTGAACAACGCATGGGAGGGAAAGGGTAAGGGGGCGGGGAGGGGGGTTGAATGAGGGAGGAGGTAACAAACAGTACAAGAAATGTATCCAATGCCTAACATATGGAACTGTAACCACTCTGTACATCAGTTTGATAATAAAAATTAAAAAAATATTCCTTTCAACATATGTATGTGAATGCTTACTGCAATTAGTATGAAATCCTAATTCATTTTAGCTCCTATTTGGATCTCTTGAATGGTCCCAAGCTCCCAGGACGATGGGATCCTTATCTACATTTCATATAATGAACCTAAACAATGTAGAGCTGAGAATAAAGACAAAAAAAGAAACAAGAATGGATTTGCAGGACAGAAAAAGATTACATACATACCCGGTATCACAAATTTGATTTTAAGTAGATGTTTATTTTTTATTTGTCCCTCAGAAACGTAAGAACTTGAAGTGTTGTTTGGAATCAGTTGCCTCTTGGGATCGAGAGTCTTTAAAAGCTTTGGGATTCTGTATTGTAGTGAATTTATGAAAGGTTTGAAATTATGGTCAATTCTTTAGCTTAAATTCAAGGAAGGTCAATCACTCATGCAAGGATTCATGTCTTTATAGGTACAATTAATAGAAATATGAGCAAAGCACATTAGTATTCAGTGGTTTATAGTTTGTTTGAAATATAGAGTTTTCCCTCATACATTGATGTGCTTTTCTTTCCTTTAGGAATTAGCTTCCTCTTACACACCTGCACAACTGAAATGGAATAAACAAATACTTATAAATTTGAAAGTAGTAGTATCTATCAGCATGATGTATAAGGTTCTTCTTTAAGAATCATCATATAATAAATGATGCCTATTAAAATGGTCTAATTAGTTTTAAGCATTTAACCAGCATTAACAGAGAGATTCAAAACACAATCTACCTAAGCTACATATTAGCTTATAATGACCTAGAAGTAATCAGCTTTCCCAGATAGCTTCACAAGGCAGAAAGGAAATAAAAATAAAAGTTTAAAACCAGGTAACTAATTATACACAGATTATTATAAACAGCTTCTCTCCTCTGAACAAAAGAAATCAGCTTAGCTGGACTGAAGTGAAACTGTCATTGCCAAACCCACAACAGAACCATTTTCTTAGAAGAATGGTTCTATATTATGGATGACTAATGAGTAAGACACCAAGCTGGGCAGTGATAAAAAAAAACACACTGGTATTTGCTCTAGCTGATTTGAATGGCCAGGCTTGGAGGCAGCTGGGATGGAGTTTCTATCTTTTATTTATTTATCTAGGTTTTTGAACAGAGGCTTTTGTCTGAATGTTGAGTTGAGTCCTTTGATTAAAAATGACTCCATTCTTCTCCACCTCCCTTCTGGTCGCTGCAGCTTCTAAGGAGGATTTGACTCTGTAATTCCTTCCTTCTTTGAAGGATCTTTGGAAATCATGATGATAAAATAGAAGAAATCGAACATTTTATTCCATAGTTTGTATCATTCTTGCCAAAGACTTCAGTGTGTTTTCAGAGGGAAATCAGACCTGTGTTTGCTTTGAAAAAGGATGCATATTCTGTGTCTGTTTGTTTCTCAATATCATTAGGTTTACTGAAGTTCAGCAGCAGTCAGTAGTGGCTGTTGTATGTCAGATACTGAGATAATGCTTGACTGTCTCTTATTTATCCCTTGGAATAACCCTCCAAAAGTTGATAGCATTAGAGCAAAACTTCTGGGAGGAGATCGCATTATAATACCATCCCTCATTCATGGAATGTGTGCCTTTATAAACAAAGTGCAAGTTCCTTTCTAACATGGAAGCCACAGCAAAAAGACACTTTCTATGAGAAATGGAGCCCCCACTACATACTCAATATGCCAATGCCTTTCTTTGACCTGTCAGCCTCCAGGATGTGGGCAATGAATTCCTGTGGGTTTCAAACTTACCAGTGTTTGTTTACTACAGCAACCTGAACCAATTAAGATCCATCCCCAATCCGACTTTCATGAACTTGACTTAGCAATGGGAGAATGATTAAGAAGACAATGTGCTAAATAGAAAGCACAGTATGCGTAAAGGCCTGAGGATCCTAGTGGGCACTGCTTGATAAGGAACATAAAGGAAGGAAAGAAAAGACAGCAGGTCCCTGGTCTTTCAGAGTTCACATTCCAGTGGAGACAAATGAATAAAGATAGAATAAAATAAATAAAGTGATTTCAATTGGAAATGTTCAGTGAGTTATTATAGGGGTAATAGGAATGGAATATGACAGAATCAACAGCATAAGGAACATCCATGGTATGTCCACTTTCAGTATTCAGAATTTCCTTCTGAAATATGAACTGAGATTTGAGGGATGGGATAAAGCCAGCTATGATAAAGCTCATGTTTAGGCTCCTGATAAAAATTCAGAAACAAAGAGCATGCTTGAATGAAGTAAAGATACAGAAGGGAGCCAAGACTAAGAAAGATATAGAGTAGAAAGTAGAAGGTAAATAGATGTGATGGGGTAAAGTAGTCACTTTGTGATATGTATATAGTATATACATATATAGTATATATATATATATACATATATATAATATATGCAAACCTTAGCTAGAGGCAAAGTGTGACCTGATTTTTACTTTAAACAGTTTCTCAGCTTGGCACTGCTTTCATCTAGGACAAGATTGGTAATCCTAGAGTGCACCATTTGAGTTAACAGATGCCAATAGTAGCTCCTATTGTGTGACAATCAAAATTGTCTTTCAATATTGCTAAATGTCCTGAGATGGGGAAACATCTCCCGGTTAGGAATCCTGCTTTCACAATGTCATTGGTCCCAGCTGAGAAAGGTGGCTGAATGCTTGGTGGGTAAGGAAAATGTGGAAGTAGAGACTACTGTGGGGCTAGGGCTGCAATGGGGGTGGCTTGGTGGTAGATTGTGGGAGGTTGTTCATGGGCTGGGAAGCAGAGAATATTTTGGAGATACATTTTGATTTGACTGAGTGAGACTTAGTTTGCCGTTATTATGGGTATTGTTATTAATAGCATTCATTTTTTCATTCAAGCATGTCCTTGTTTGGACAGTAAATTATAAAGTGGCATACTGGCAGTAGTCATTGTTGACTGATAGTCCTGAGATGCTTATTGTACTTTCCCATATTATTATTTTTTAATTTAAGAGACTTTCATTTTTCAGTCTTTCCTCACCTGATGGAAAACGCCATGTGGGAATATTTTTGTGGAGTAAGAAACAGTAATTCAGAGGAAGACAGATGGGAAATACTATACATATCAGTCTACTTGTTTGCGGTGTGTTGAATATAGTTTTGTGGTTTAAATTGCAATTCATTGCTTGGCTTTTTGTAAACAGCATCTGAGTAAAAACAGTAAGGTTCATATAATAGTAAGGTATATGTTCATTCATTCCATTTATCACATCTAAGGGGAATATTTCCTTTTCCTTTCTTACGTTGTTACAACTCATTATGTGTGTATGGATTTATTTAATGTGAATTTGTGATAAACAATTTTTAATTATCAATTAAGTTGATGTATAATTTTGTCTTTTTCATCACTAATTAGTAATTGGAAGACACGCTACACTCACTATTGGAGTCACATGGGACTTTTAATAAGGTTGAAGAAGTGTTACTTCTATGTGGATTGAGAGGGATTAGTGTTCAGTAGTAGTGTTTTAAATATTATTCTTGGCCACAAAAACACAAGAAGGAGGAAAGGACACTATCTCAGCACAAATTCATTTCTATTACGTGAGACAAACACACGAAACACACAAAAACACACACACCCATGCAAGCATAAGCAAGAGTGTGTTATAGCCAGAAGAGAATGTTCCCAGCAGATTCAGCAACACATAGAGAATTGTTTCCCTTGAATGTGTGATGGAGTGCCCTATGTGAAGAAAGTTCCCAATTTAATCTACACTTTATCCCTGTGAAGTTGTTACTGTCACTATCCCCATTGTTTCAAGAACCCCCGACTGAGAAATGATTGAATCACTTGTG
Source organism: Perognathus longimembris pacificus (assembly GCF_023159225.1). Taxonomy (NCBI): domain Eukaryota; kingdom Metazoa; phylum Chordata; class Mammalia; order Rodentia; family Heteromyidae; genus Perognathus; species Perognathus longimembris. The sequence goes on from NC_063172.1 coordinate 18,532,579, forward strand.
CATTCTTACATGGCTCCTAACAAAATCGTGTTGAAGTCGTCGAGTGTTAAAAATGGACGCTGGGGTGTGAAAAGTCCAACGAGTTTCTCTAGCACTTTGAATAGTAGACCAGCATAATTTATCAACGATCCATTTCTCAAAAAGAAAACCTAAAACATTCTGTGCTATTAAGAAAAAATGATCATCAAATAAACCACAAGAAAAGGACCCCTACTCAGCTGCTGCATCATGGAGACTCAAGAGTATTTAAATGCAATTGTGAATGCCCTGAAGCTTGAAACAAAAATTGAAGATTCCTAGGAAACCGCACTATACTTCTTCTACAATTAGTGATCTAGGCAGAGGACTTATAATTGCTAGTGATTAAGCCTGTGAACTTTTGAGGCTGAGCTAACTCTAGTTGTGTCTTAGAACATTCTAACAGTCTTCTTGGTTACTGTAACTCTATCTCCATTTGCTTGGCTTCAAAATGGGTATAAAATAAGATCTAGCTCAAAAAAGTATAATTAGAACTAAATAAGGCTTTCCAGAAAAGTAATTTGAATAGTAAAAAAAAAACCTTAGAATTTTAGAGAATATTATATACAGAATGATTGAACAAAACTCTGCTTGATGACCTGGTCTGTTCATGGTTCTTTTAAAAATCTTGAAAAGGTTCTTTTTAGTCAATGACTTGACAAATATATTGACAACTTATTGCTGAATCTTTTATGTACCAGTGAGACCCTTAGTATAGATGTAATATCCTCTTATTTATGGACAAGTAGCCTATGAAGTTTGGAATTTGAGGACTGGTTGTGAAGCCACACAGTTAGGCAGGAGAATCAGAGCAGAAATCTCTTCTTAGATCCCCCACCCCATGCACAACTTTTTTAAAACTCTATACAAAAATGCCACATTTTCCCTAGGTAATATGTCCAACAAATTCATTTTCAACCAAACAGTTCTTTTTCCCCTGCTGTGGCAGGTAGAATTAAAAGGGAACTAAAAGTTTAGAATTATCATTTTTTATTCTGAGCCAGCTAGCCTTTCCCAGTTTACCTTTAAATATGTCAGAAAGCTAAATATATATTGATAGTAGGTTTGCCTAGGGGAGATTTAGTTCAGTCTAATTGGTCAAACACTTTCAATTTATTTCTACTAAGCAGGCCTTTGATATAGAGAGATTTATAGCTTCTCTTTTCCATCTAGAAGATAAATACAGTGTGGGATCAGAAGAGACTTCTTGTAAAGAGAAGGAGGTTTTCAGATTGATGGTTATTTATTTGTCTTAACTTGTACTGGTCTTTAGCCATGACCTACTCAGTGTACTTCAAATATATTTTATTTTACATTATTTTTATATCTTTCTTCAGGCAACTGACCTATGTCTCTGTTTATTTCTTCACTAATTTGTGTTAACTGCATATTGTTTAAACCATGTGATTAAGTAGGAAAGCCTGTGTTGCTTAATAAATTTGCCAGAAGCTGAGTAAGCTAGTTTACCATTTTGAGAGAAACCCTGAGTATTCCATAATTAATTCTGGGAAAACTTATGAACCCATACAAAAGAACTACTTGCTGTCTCAGACTTTAGACACCACAAAAGACTATTCAATTAAGGCATCTATTCTCTCATAACTAAAAACAGGGTTGGGTGAGAATATGCTTGTTGGAAAATGAATACTTGGGAGAGTCTTTTGATAATCCTTTCTTGATCAGTACTGTGTGTGTTCTGTATTTTTATTTTTCCATTATTTCATTTTATTCCTAGTGTCTCCTTGTAATTTGGTACAGCACTAACAAAGATCATTTGGACACTTTCAAATGATCGACTGCTATCTGCACCCATGTCAGCCCCAATATTTCATCTACAAAAATGCTTCTTCATCCCTCTCCAGAGTTCTCTTGAATAGTGTGTTCAAGAAAAGACTCCACATAAGAAATTTTATTTAATATTCTAGATTCTAAGTTCTCTAGCTTTAACTAATATGAAATACCTTGAAGACAAGCACAATCTATCTCTACACTTCCATTTTTATTTGGTATAATGAGCATGTTCTCTAAATGATTCCATGAGAATGGGGCTGTAGATGTTATGCATCTATTTGGTTAGCCAAGCATTTATCTTGTACAGAACACTTTGGTTGCAATAATGGACAAAATATGATGGAGATAGAGGTCTGCAAGGATGATGATACAGCCAGAAGAATGTTCAAGACAGCAAGTAATCATGATAGATATAATCAGGATATCATGATAGATATTGGTGATTTGCATACATCATCTGCTTGCACACTAAATGTAGTTTCTAGTCAATTTTTAGTCTCCTCTGGGTCAAATGTAGACGGTTATTCCTGTTCTGGAGTATTATTGCTATTGTGATCTCTGACCAAGATGCTAATACATACCAGATTGCTGACGATTTCCACACTTACTCTGGGGAAATCACATCAGTAGAAATGCTTGCAAATTTGCCAAACATTTTGCAAATTATGCTTATCATTCTTCATATGATGTAAGCTCTGATCACCATTAAAAGGAGACATATTTTTTAAAGTACTAAAACAGCTATGGACATCAGGCTTTCCCTTTATCGAGACCTGGGGAATTGAGAAAATGAAAGCTGTAATTGACTGCCTTCTTTTCAATGTTTTTGTTGTTGTTTATTTAATTTCTTTTAAAATATGAGTTGCATGTTCCAGGAAATATCATTTAAGGAAGGGATTTTCAAACTCATTTTGGAGGCTAAGTAGGGATTACTAGCTGCCTAGTAAAATTTAACCTTAGACTTTGTGACATTGACATTTTTCTTACATTTGGGGGATGTAATCAGTGTGGGGTGGTCAGTACTCAGAGCCTTGACCTAGCTAGGGAGGTACTGAATTAATTGAGCCACATATTCACATCTCATTTTGTTTCTGTTGTTTGTTTCAAATACATATTTGATTTTTACTCAAATTTAGTTGGATCCTGGTCTTTCTATTTATATTTCCTGTGTAGTTGAAATGATGGGTAAGCAAACATTTTTGCTATATTTTCCTCAATGACCCTTTCTCTCAAGTAGTTAAGATTAACATGCATGATTTACCACACTCAGCTTGTTTGGTATCCTAACTTTTACCTAATAATTAAAATTATTGCTTAAGTTCCTTTTTCTCTCCATAGGTTTTGTTAAAACTTCAGCAAGTAAGAATGCATTTTTTTCCAAGTGATATCAATAATCACATCAGAAATGAAGAGTATAAATACTCTTCACTGTGGGCATAATTTTAATTAGATATATCTTACAATCACCAGGACCATTTTAAGAGAGCTACATTACTATCATCCATACTCTTTTTTGCCCTAGTATCTATGTATTTTTAAATTTTCATTTACCATAAGTCTTAGATCCCTAAACTCAGTTTTGGAGTGTTTTGGAAAATTTAGGTCAATTAAAGACTAAAGAGTGATATTTAGGTCCATATCTTAGAAAAGAGTCTCTCTAAAACAAAATTTTCTTCTCTTTTTTAGTTACTGATCTGAAGCAAAATGAGCACTTTTTCAAAACAGGAATGTTGAGATGAAACCCTAGACTCCCTCCAATTTCTTACAGTTCTTCTTCCTTGTATGTGTATTGTGGCATAAGCTTTTTTTGTGGTTGTTTTTATTGCCCAATGACCACAAAAAAAGATTCGCTATATCATGCCATACTACAGTGTTATTTAGACAATTTACAGGTTTTGTTATTTTTCAGTATAGTTGATTTTAAAAGATTATTTTAAAAGGGACTTAGAGTAAACAGAAAAATTAAATATGGATGAAATCCTATAGATTACCTTCTCATTCTTCCTTTGTGCTGTAAAAGAAAATGGTAACTAACGTCTGGATTTCTTCAAGCTGCTCAAACATGATGAGTATTTTGGATTCATTTTGTTGCACATTTCACTAAACTATGTCTGGACATGTGGAGAGAGAATGTTTGTAAAGGGAGAAAGACTGACACTAATTATGAAAATGTATTCTTTTTGAGGTCCAGATTTATAAATCAGTGCATTGTTACTTCTTAAGTACCTCAATAACTTTAACAAATATTCTGATTTAAGCAATAGACAAGCATAACTTCAGAATTGAATCTTTGCTTCAAGAGGAAATACACACATACAAAGTGTTTCTGATTTTTTCCTGATTTGATAAATAGTAGTGAGACAGAGAAAACTTTATCATGGGGGTATCAACTCATTTCAATTATTGTAATACTTCTGGTTTGCATTATTTCCCCTTGAGAGATCTTAGTCATTCCCTGGGGAAGGCAATGGGGGAAATCACAATTATAAAGGAAAAAAATGTGAGACAGTAAGTCTAGATGTATGTCATGTCACTAAATACTGCTAACCCTGATTCTTATTGTCCCCATTTTATTAGCATAACAAAAGCTTGGAGAAATTAACCCACTTACCCATATTTAAATCAACATAGTAAGCAGTAAATCTTTACAGCTACAAAGCCCATATTCTTTATTCTATACTGAGCTGTTTACCTTTTTACAATTGTACCGAGAAAGGAAAGGAAAAACAGTATTGGGGCTGTATTTAACCCTAGAGCTTAGTGTGGGTAAATTACTTTTTGAGGTCCTAATTTTCTGTGCTCACAGTGTAGCTATTTGTTCCTATTTCCCTTCTTTCTCATTTCTAAATGGATTGAAGTTTCAGTTGGTAAAGACATCATAATATTATGGAGTTGCTGTCCTCTGGATTAATATTTTCACTGGATTCCCAAAGATTTTTTAGGAGACAAATTAATTATAATTGTAATATTGTAAGATAAAGGTAATGTTCAAGGAATATCTGTTAGACATTGTTTTATCTCTATGATCACATTTTATCTGCATAGCTCTCATAACTATTTTTCTCACTCGTCATGTAAGAACCACGAAGTCTGGACTAGGTACGTGCTCACGAATTGATGAATTAAAAATCAGACCTGACACCAGTTCTCCAATTCATTTTAAATAACACAGAGAGAATAATTACATCAGTTATTTCATTTATAAAAAAAATTATAGATGCAAAGAATCAAAGTGTATAGAGGAGTATATAAAGCATGAAGTCCTGAGTTCAAACCCATAACCAACACATATAAAAAAAATCAACTGTATAAGTTATTGAGAGAGGCTCAATTTAAAGAAATACATAGTAAGTGTCTGATTTTTTTATTTTAATTTAATTTTGTTGTCAAGATGATGTATAGAGGGGCTACAATTACATACGTAAGGTAGTGAGTACATTTCTTGTCAAATTTGTTACCCCCCTCTTCTTTTTCTCCCACTTTTCCTGTCCCAGCAATACTCCCCCCCCAAAAAAATCATTTCCAATATATTGTCATGTGGATATTATATTGCTGTTGCATTAGTTCGCTCTTTGTCCTACTTGGCCAATCAATGGATTATGTAGTTAGATGAAAAAAAAGAAACAGAGATTTATTTATTTTTCCTTTTTATCATTATCTTTAAGTAGTTGTACAAAGGCTATTTCATAAAACAATCTACGAATACAATATATTTTGCTTAATGTCACCCTTTTAACACTCTTACTCTTGCCTCCCCTATCCACCTTTCCCTTATTCTTAATTTTGTAGGCTATACATTGGATTTTGACTGCATTCTTCCCCCTTTCTTTTCTTAATCTGTCGAGCCCTTTCCCATTGTCCCCACCCCACCCCTTTTGAGTGTCTGCTTCCAGGTGTTTTATTTTGCTGAACTCAATTTTGGCTTTCTAAGAAATTATACTATATGAGATTTTCCTTGAAGATACTGTATTTCAGTTAATACATTTATACACACATGCATACCACCCAACATATCTGCTTATAATTTTATAAGCTAAATCTAGCTTCAACATACAAGGGAAACATGAATCCTTTGTCCCTCTGGACCTGATATACTTCACTTAACATATCCTCCAGAAACTTCTAATATTTGCAGTTTTAAAACAATTAGAATGCAATGGATGTAACCCCACTTTTCATACAATAGAGATAAAAACAAATTGAGACCAAAGCAAGTACCTTCCAGAAACCCCTTTCTTATTGTAAAAATACATGTGCGAGTATTGATTTTCCTCATATGACTTTTATGTCCCTCATAAACCTGATTTCTGAATAATAAAGTTCCAGGTTTAGCAAATACCTCTGTTGTACTAAAGGATTTCATAAGGTAATTGTTACAAACATTCAAAACGTTTCTATGATTCAAAGAGGTTTTCCTGACTATTTTGTTGCTTCAGAGGAGACTTTAACTCTAAAGCCACAATGTTTCTTTAGTACTAAAATTAACTTACATAATTTTCTTTAAACAAAAGCTATGTCTTAAATGAAAAATTATCAAAACAACCAACCAAAAACTATGAATCTCAAACAAACAATTTAACTAGAAATGTCTGCTCAACTAGACTTGTGACAAATCTGGTTAGAACCTTATTAGAATTTTGTAATTATTTTCAGAATGGAAACAATTTTGCATTAGTATGTTGGCAAAAGTATTTTTATGGTCTCCCTCTGTACAACACACATTTAACTATTGGCAAAGCTGAGCTGACTAGATGATTCGCTAAAGTTTTTACTTCTTTAATACTAAAATATCTCATTATCATCAACATACCTTATTCTCTCTTTCATTATTTATGTCCAGTATTATGTAGGAACTGAATTTAATGTGAATTTACTGCTTCTTAAAGCAAGTCTCTTTCCAAATACAATTTGTTCCAGTACCATCATTGGTAATTGGGTTTCAGGAATCTTACATAAATCCCAAAATATCCTTAAATAATCTGCACATGACAACTTGAAAGTAACAATGAAAAATAAAGTAAATCAAAACAAAGAACATACACACACAAGAATACTACAACAGGCTCTATTAATTCTTCAGGTATCAGTACCTATGCTTTGCTTTTATTTCTTAATTTCTTCATTTTTTATTTCTTACCATGAGTTGCTATGTAAACTACTTGACCAAGTAGTAGCTATTTAGCTCTTCGGTGACGACACATTTGGTAATATCATGATACTATCTTTAATTGTAGAATACCGAGTACAATTTTTTGATCTTTCATTAATCATTGATTTCTCCCTTAATCCAACACAATCTGAGTCAAAGGGAAAAGACAGAGATCTACTTGCTCATTTAATATAATGCTTCTATGTCATTAAATATTTGTAGATACATTTTTATTTAGCAATTTTTATTCCAACTTCCAGATTTGTATTACTTCCTTTAGCTAAACTTCTGAAGTTTCATCATTTTTGCTTCCATAAAAAAGTTACATAGGTATATTTCACATGCACTTATAGTTATTTCCTTAGGGTGAATTTCCAGAAGTAGAATTACTGAGCTGAAATTATGCACATTTTAAGCCATTAAATTGATTGCGATCATTTTTATCATTCTTAACGTTTTCCTAAGGGATTAATTTGGCTTTAAAGTAAAATCATCAGTCATAATTGGATTTTCAAGTACATCTCTATACTGAACAGGGAAGCATTACCATAACCTTTTTTTGCAAACATGTTGACTGTGAAACAGAAACATATAAAATGGTAATCTCTAAAAACAATGGAGACCATAGATCACATGAGTGGATTCATAAGTGGTTAAACAACTGCATTCTGATTGTTGCTTAACACCAGACAATATGGAGCTCTAAGCTTATTCATATTTGTCATCGTTCTGTCCTGGCAAACAGTATTTCCCATTCATTTATTAAGAGCATTAACGTGTGTGTGTGTGTGTGTGTGTGTGTGTGTGTGTTGTATGTTTATTTGTTCTTCTATAAGGATCACAAACAAAATTTCTAGAAGATAAAACTCAAAATAAACTGTAAGGCCTAAGATGGTAGATTGAATATCATCTGAGAGCAGCCAACGCTAATAAATTAAAGGAAGTAATAGAAATATGCAATCACATATGAAAATTAAGATTTCAATTTTTATTAAAATTTCCACCAAAGAAGAAATTGTTATGTAGATAATAAAGTTATTCTAATTTGATCCAGGCATTAATAGCTCACACTCATAATCCTTGCTGTTCAAGAGGCTGAAATCTGAGGATCAGAGTTTCAAGCCAGCTGGAGCAGGAAAGTCCAATGAGACTCATCTCCAATTAACCAACAGGAAATGGAGCTGGGGTTCAAGTGGTACAGTAATAACATTGAGCAAAATAGTGCCCAGGCCCTGAGTTCAAGCCCTATGACCACCACCAACAACAAAAAAGATATGTTAACTTGAACTTTGGTCTCTAGATGTATGTGACAGGGAAGCGTAAGAAGATTCTGCAGCTCAATCTTAGGCTATGTAACAAGAACGCAGACAAACTAGATCGTGCAAATATGAACAGTTGTCTTAGCATGATTCGCTAGAAAACATGTTAGCTTGGAGGTGGAGTTGTTATATAATGCCTGGGCAATAATAATCATGGAAAATGAGAAAAGAGATAAAAATAAAATTGAAAGCAAAGGTGCTATCTTACAGAGCTGTCCACAGGCTCACAAGAAAAGTAGTCAGTTCTTCACTCAAGGTGAGTCCGCCAGAGAAGTTACAAAGAGCAGTCTGTGGGAGAGATAAAGGCAGACTTATCTGTTGGAGGGATCTTTCTCGGCCATTCAATGGACAAAGGCCTCATATCTAAAATATATGCAGAACTAAAAAAATTACCTTCCTCCAAAACAAAACTGCAAAGAACTAATAGCCCGTTCATCAAGTGAGCTAAAGACCTGCAAAGAGACTTCTCTGATGAGGAAATGAGAATGGCCAAGAGACATATGAAAAAGTGCTCTACATCACTGGCCATAAAAGAAATGCAAATCAAAACAACATTGAGATTCCATCTCACCCCAGTAAGAATGTCATATATCAAGAAAACTAACAATAACAGTTGTTGGAGGGGATGTAGCCAAAAGGGAACCCTATTTCATTGCTGGTGGGAATGTAAACTGGTTCAGCCACTCTGGCAAGCAGTATGGAGATTCCTCAGAAGGCTAAATATAGAACTCCCCTATGACCCAGCAACCCCACTTTTGGGTATTTATCCAAAAAACCACAAACAAAATCACAGTAAAGCCACCAGCACAACAATGTTCATTGCAGCGCAATTTGTCATAGCGAGAAACTGGAACCAACCCGGATCCCCCTCCGTAGACAAATGGATCAGGAAAATGTGGTACATATACACAATGGAATTTTATGCCTCTATCAGAAAGAATGACATTGCCCCATTTGTAAGGAAATGGAAGGACTTGGAAAAAATTATACTAAGTGAACTGAGCCAGACCCAAAGAAACATGGACTTGATGGTCTCCCTTATTGGGAATAATTAGCACAGGTTTAGGCAAGCCACAGCAGAGGATCACAAGAGCCCAATAGCTATACCCTTATGATCACATAAGATGATGCTAAGTGAAATGAACTCCATTTTATGGAAATGATTGTTATATCACAGTTGTAACTACTTTCAACATCCCATGTGTATCTGTAGTTTATACTGTTGATGTTCTTGTATCGCCTTCTTGTGATTGTATCTACACTATCTCTGTAATCTTATCTGAGTATATTGGAAACCCTGTATACTGGTATTAGAATTAGGAAATTGAAAGGGAATACCAAAATTGAGAGACAAAGGGTAAAATAAGAGAAACAACAACAAATCAATACTTGCAAAACTATATGGTGTAAGTGAACTGAACACCTCGGGGGGGGGGGGGGAAAGGGGGCGGGGGGAGGGAGGTATGAGGGACAAGGTAACAAACAGTACAAGAAATGTATCCAATGCCTAATGTATGAAAATGTAACCTCTCTGTACATCAGTTTTATAATAAAAACTTAAAATTAAAAAAAAGAAATTATCTTGTAGACCATTAAGTGTCCTATATTTCTATCTCCACAGATCCAGAAACTCTGTAGATCTCATTGCATTGATCCTGAGCCCTGGAACTGCAAAAACTCCTATTGTAGTGGCTACAAGGAAAACCTTTGGAGGTCAAGTGCATTTTAATTAAGGTGTTGGAAGAGTTGGAAGTCTTAGGAGTTGCACCAAGAACAGAAGTGGCCAGCATGTTCTATAAACTGTATGTACAAATTATAGGTGACACCAAATCAAACTGGGAAGACTTGTGTAGCTCTTTGAGCCACTTAGATGGGTTTTTACTCTCTATGCTATGCATATCCCATATGAGAACTAGATAGTGTTACCACCATTTTCCAGCATGATCATGCCAAGTATCAATTTCCTAAAGTGACTTTAGAAAGATAAGCTATCCAGGCCTGTCTGGTGGATGGGATAGTAAGAACTTTCATTTACCGTGGGTCATCATTGTTTCTATAAAGTTATCATTGATTGTTGAAGCTTGAGTGTCCCTAGAAGAAATTCTGGGCTCCAGAAAAAAATCTCCTCCCTCCCCATAGTATAGCAGCATATCTAATTCTTCCTGAAAAGCAGAATTGGTTCTGCCAGCCTGTACAGTATCATCTCTCTATGTCTACTTGTTCACTAGTATGAGTTGTATTAAATGGTCATATGATAATTTTAACTTCTGCATCAATAGAACCTTTTCATTTTTTTTTGCCAGTCCTGGGCCTTGGACTCAAGGCCTGAGCACTGTCCCTGGCTTCTTCTCGCTCAAGGCTAGCACTCTGCCGCTTGAGCCACAGCACCGCTTCTGGCGGTTTTCTGTATATGTGGTGCTGGGGAATCGAACCTAGGGCCTCGTGTATCCGAGGCAGGCACTCTTGCCACTAGGCCATATCCCCAGCCCCAATAGAACCTTTTCTGTGACCCTTTGCAGAAGTATATTCCCTGGGAAAAGGGCTCCTGACTACAGTGGTGGGGTGTATGCATTCTCAAATTGATCTCTGTGATTGATGGCTACTGGAGTTATATGCTTTGTTTGTTTGGGACATAACACCACAGAAATGCAAACACTGCTTATCATGAGGAAGAGAGATCACCCTGTCTGTCTAGCTACTTGGAAAGAGACAATGGGAAGATAATGGTTCAAGGCTGGTACTGGTAAAAATTTAGGAGACTTCCATTTCAGTCAACAAGCCAGATAGAATATCATGTGTCTGTGGTCCCAGAAATCAGGACAGCATGGGAAGGATGATGTGGTCATTGTTACGAAATACAATGAAATGAAAACAGAAAAGGGCTAAGATAATATGTTTAAGTGGTAGAGTATAGTAAGTTCAAGGCTCTAAGTTCAAATACTAGTGCCATCAAACAAACAGTGAAGCAAGTAATAAACAGAATAATTACTACCACCACAACAGCAACAAAAACAAGAGGAGTTTCTTCCCATTCTGGCCTTTTGTAGCTCAGATTGCCTCATGATAGAACACTAGCATTTCCAGGTTGGATTATCAGACCCTTCTGGGCAACATGGGGAAGGAAGGCAGAGTCTCCACGGGCTGAGCTGGATTAGATCTGGACAATAAAAGTCTTATGAAGAAGGTTGAGAAAGCTGATGGGTGTAGGTGGGAACACTGGGGAGTGGGACTGGGCAAATGTGGAAAGACCTAGTGTAAGAAGATAAGAAACAGAATTAGTCCACATCACATGAAGATCTTTGAGACTATATACTTAACTATCTTCACATTTTAAAGCTTCATCAGTCAGGAATTAGACAACTATTTGTAGAAGTGTCTTTTAGGAGAATTTTTAAAAAATAATACTTTAAGTTGCCTGGTGCTCATGGATCACACCTGTAATACTTAGCTGCTGATGAGGCTGAGATCTGAGGATCACAGTTCGAAGCCAGCCCAGGCAGAAAAATCCATGAGACTCTTACCTCCAATAACTACTCAGAAAAAGACACAAGTGGTGCTGTGGCTCAAATGGTAGAGTGCTAGCTTTGAGCACAGAGAGGCTCAGGGACCGAGCCCAAGCCCTGAGTTCAAGCCCTAGGAGTGGCAAAATAATATTGCTATTAATAATAATAATACCTTAACTCAAGCCAATAAAATAAAAAAGACCTGGTACTCTTTTTTTTCTTCTAAATTTGTGTTCCAAGTAGAGACGCAAGTAAAATTCCTTTGAAGAAGGTAAAAGTTGTTCATGTCATTTGTTCATGACAAGCACATCTGAAAAGTAGTGAAGCACTTTTGGGAACTTTTCCTACTGTGCAACCAGAGTGATGACAAGCGCCTCCCAAGTAGCTGACCTACTAGACTATGAAGCAGTGGGTTCATAAACAAAGCATCTTCCAATGCTAAACTAGGAAATACCAAGAGAGTCTCATACCTGCTAGGTTGTGAGTATCCCAGAGCAAGCTGAAACATTTCCTCTACTTGAAGAGGAGAAGAAGTAGTGGGGACACGAGGCATAGAGAGGAAGAGAAGAACTCTGTCTTTGAATATTGAGGCCATCAAAAAACATTCTTGAGTCTACCTCCATGGACTCGGGAAAAAGATCAATATTCTTATATTCCTTTGTAATCTATCAAGTTCTTAAGAAGTGCATTCCTTGTATCGTTCCACATCTGACTAGCATTTGTATCTTGCAGCTTTGGTAGATATTTATGCCTATAACAGGGGCAAATTAATGAGTTTTCATTTAATTAAATTCTGCCTAATGTGTTCACTTGAGGTTTTTGTTTTGTTTTGTTTTGTTTTTTGGCCAGTCCTGGGCCTTGGACTCAGGGCCTGAGCACTGTCCCTGGCTTCTTCCCGCTCAAGGCTAGCACTCTGCCACTTGAGCCACAGCGCCGCTTCTGGCCGTTTTCTGTATATGTGGTGCTGGGGAATCGAACCTAGGGCCTCGTGTATCCGAGGCAGGCACTCTTGCCACTAGGCTATATCTCCAGCCCTCACTTGAGTTTTTAATGATTGAAACTGGATTTCATTTTCTTTTTTACCTATAAATGAAGGCTATGGTTCTTAATTCCTATCAATTTTTTCCTCTCAGAATCAAAATACAGAAATAAACAGATTGCTTCTTTTAAGGAGGAAGAAATTAAAATATAGCATAAACATAGTGTAACTTGATAGACATATTTTTGGCTGGGTATTTCTATAAGACCTTGTTGACTATATGAAAATGTCCTTTCAAACATGTTTCCAAATGCATCTATTTGGAAGCCTCTGTCTACCTGTGTGGTAAACCAATGCAACAGTGACACAAGACACTAGGTTGGAAATGAACTTTACAACTGGGGTAGGGGCTCAGGGGTTGGGGGGCAGAAAGCAAGAGAAACAAGGGAAGAGTAACACTATTCAAAAGGAAATATACCTATGATCTTACTTATGTAGCTGTAACCTCTCTGTATATCACCTTCACAATAAAAAATAAATAAAAAAGAAGTCATTTTGAAAACATATTTTCCCCAGTTGAGTAAATGAACCTCAGCCTTATTATGGAAAAGTAAGTTTAAAACAAGTCCTAATGTAGATTCCTTAATAAAAAGCACCATTGAAAGTCCAAGTGTCAAAGTGAGAGAATTATGACTTTGTAATGCTGCCATAGCATTAAGAAATGGTTCCTGAGGCAGTTTCAATCTGCAACACCTTTTTAAAAAATTAGTAAGAAAAATGACCTCGATTCTAATTCGTTTTCCCAACACTGATGTATTTGACTTAACAGTGTCTGGATCTAAATTAAGATTAGTCTCTAAAGTGCCTTTTGGCGAAGGAAAACTATAATGATTTTTATTACGCTCTTACATGAACCAGGAAAAGGAGTTTTACAAGCATGAAGAGGTTTTTAAATAGGGTGGGTAATGGAGGAAAAAGAAAGAATGCAGAGAAGGTAAAACCAAGATTCATTCCCCTTGCATTGTTGGGCTTCCTCCATTGCAGAAATATGGGAGCCTCTTATTCACTTGGTTAATCTCATTTTTCCATTATCAATCCACAGGGTGCGTTTTCAACCTTTTTCAAGTTGAACTTGTAAAATGTATTCTGGAATAACATGAGGGAGAACAGACAAAAGAGGCATTCTCTCTCTTCACCGCCTGTGTTGATCATTCTCATTAATGTCAGCAAGATGACATTCTCCTATGTAAAAAAAAAAATGTCTGTTTAGAAATGTAGTAGAAGTATTTCCCTCTTCTTTACCTCCATTTCCATGCCTTGAAATCAGAATGGGTTTGTATGGGGTGTGTTTGCATCAAAAAGGCATTCTTTCAGAATGGGCCACTAATGCTGCAAACTTAATTATGATTTTCCCCCTCTTTCTTCCCTGTACACCAAAGAAATACAACTGGGTTTCAAATATTCATTCCTCCCACCGCTTAAACACACAAAAATAAAAACATAAATAGCAACTGCTCAACTTCTAGTTCATTTACACTATTTTTTAAGCAAGCAATAGATGTTCAGCTGAGCAGATTATAAATGCAAACTAAAGGATCTTGTTAACACAGGATGTACCTGCTGTCCGTTTAAACACCTCTTGGTGGTAGATTTGGAGATTTTTTTTTTTTTGGCTTTCTCCTTTTTCCCCCAGAATTATCTGGGTATAAGTGATGAAACCAGTAATAGCTATACCATGGAAATGGCCATGAGCTATATTTTCATGTTTCAAATTCATCCTTATTCTCTTTTGGATGCTGGTAAATACATTTGCTCTTTTTTCAATCTTTCAAGCAGATACTCTTAGAAAAAAAATATGGATAGAATGAAAAGGAAAAAGGAAAAGCGTTCTGCTACTGCCTAAGGTGTAGATTTGTAAGCCTGCTGTAGATCTGTCATCTGTTTCCGTGCTGGAAACATTGGGCTGATCAGCACTGTGTTTTCTATGCAACCCCTCTCCTGCTTTAGTTTTCTCCATGAATTCTCCAGTCAATAAAAGCTAAAAATTATACAGCCAGGGGTTGTTTATGTTGAAGTAGCTTGCAAACTACCCAGAGACTTTTCAAAGCATTAGCAACTAATTTAAAGGAAAATAAGTGGTAAAGAGGTCAGGGGGAAATATTTATTTAGAAAAGGTCAATTGAAAATTTGAAGAGAGTAACAGGCTTGGCTTCTTGGGTCACGTTAATGTATCTAGTTGTCTGTTTGATCCTAAATAATTAAACTGCAGAGACAGGAGGTTTCAGAGTTGAAGATTCCCTCCCTAGTAAGGACTGTACCTTAATGTGATTGAGATAAAGAAAGCTATGCCTTTCATGTAAAGTGGCATTCCTCAATGGGGCAGATTATAGCCTGCTTGCTGTCCTAGATCCTTAGGCTGAGCTCCTATACCAGAGATCAGAGCAGTCACAAACTATTCTCTAAAGTCACCTGGGCAGTCCTCTGATCATTTTGTCTATTACTATTACAAAGGCCACTGATTACACATGACTGCTGAAGAGAAATGTATAAATCAATGTCTTGTAAAAACTAAGAATCTCTAGTCTTTGATTCCCATACATTCCAGACAGGGCTGCCATTTCTGAAATGGAAGTCCAACACTGAATGATATTAATTACAATTACTGCATTAGAATTTTATTCATAAAAATGAAGGCTGGCATGTATTAGAGTAGAGGAATGCATATCCTTTAAGGAGATTCTATTATCTGCAAAAATATTTATTCTATAAAAACAATGGGGTGGGAAGTACAAAAAACTCTGCTTTCCCAGTGATTATTTTTCTGTGTTATGGGCATGCATAATTCTCACAGATGGATTGCTTGCTTTTTCTTTTTTACACATCACACTCGATGGATTAAGTGGTAATAAACTTAATAATGATGAAAATAAACAGAATGCAATGCTTTCTATTTTAATATTTATTTAATTATGTTTTTAAATGTTCCAGATCCAAAATCCTAGTTTTTTTTTGCATTATCCAATTTAAAACTCGTCTCCAATTGGAAAGTTAAATAATTTTAAGCATTTATCCTCTAATTTATGTAAACTGAAACCAATATTTGATTAGTTTACAGATTTCATTTTTCATATTAAAAGTCATATTTGCTTGGAAAAAGGTTCAGCATGTTTTTGCGTCCTGTAGTGATTCTCTTAGAAAGTCCAGGAAGAAATTGAAGCTTTATTCAGATTAAAACCTTTCAAGTTCTCACCATACATCTTGAAGAAAAAACAGTTTTTTGCAAAACCACACTTTGTGCCAACATTGCACATATTATAGAGTTTTAAATACAAAATGGTTATTTAATGTCTATTAGATTCCTGTCTGAATTTAATCTTTTGGCAATTGGCTTATTATAGAATTCTATAAACAAACTAACTAAATAAATAAATACTGGCCTAATTAACCAAGCTTTGAATACTTTTGGTTAGTGAAATCAAGCTAATGTGAAATTTAATTTTATGTTAATGAGAACAATTACAGTTAGATTAGAGTACTAGTTGTTATGTTCAAACAAAAATGAAGAAGGAGGAGTAAAAGGAGGGGAGGGGGAGGGAGAAAAGGAGGAGAAAGAGAAGGGGGAGGGAAGGAAAACAGAAATAAAATCTTTAATGACCCCAGTAAAATTCAGATGAACAATAGGAATAATATATGATAGTATACAATGATTTTTTTCAAGTTTCATTTTTACCTGCTAGATATTACACTCAAATGAGTTTCTGAAATGTGAATACTTTAGGTATCATCTGCATTCAAAATCATTTTGGGTTTTGTAACCATAGTTATTGTCATCATCTAATACTGAAGAGAAGGATCATCAGCCAGCCTGACTCCGCTATAATCATAATATAAAATAAATTTTGAGTTTAATAAAGGTAAATTATGTGTCGAAAGGTAAAGCAGCCTATAATTAATAGCAACTTGGCTTACGATAGCCAAAACACATCAAAGCAGTCTGTTTCTTATTGACTAATGTATGTGGTGTGGGCAAGCCCTCCTCCCTAGCAGGCCACTTTTAGCAGTTGAGATCTTTTAAGTTTAATGTTAGAAGTTGTCCATTGAAAGCTTTTCAAAAATATACAATATCGAATTTCGTGGTGGTATATTGATTATTCCTATGGGGATTAAATATTATGAGAGAAAAGAGACATGCATACACACACACAGAGAAAGAGACATCATTTTTCATTCTGCATTTGTAAGAACAAGGACCCAGATGTCTTTTGTTATCAAACATCAAGCAAGTACATACTTTCTCACTGGAGGAATATTTTGTGTTTGTAAATGAAAATGGCCCTCTTGTACTTTGCATTTGGCTTTCCTGATACCAGAAGGAAGAAATATAAATATATTTAAGTTCTGAAGGAATATATATTTATTGGGTTGGAAATATGGCCTAGTGGTAAGAGTGCTTGTCTCCTATACATGAAGCCCTGGGTTCCATTCCCCAGCACCACATATATAGAAAACGGCCAGAAGTGGCACTGTGGCTCAAGTGGCAGAGTGCTAGCCTTGAGCAAAAGCAAGCCAGGGACAGTGCTCAGGCCCTGAGTTCAAGCCCCAGGACTGACAAAAAAAAAAAAAAGAAAGAAAGAAAAGAATCTATATTTATTACTCCTGAGCATTCTCTCCTGTTAGATTATCAGAGGCATAGGTCTGGATAGCCTGAATTATTTCAATTAATTTATAAATCCACTTTAGAGAGATTAATAATAGGACCCGGTGTTAAAGACCTCCAAAAAAAAAAAAAAGAAGAAGAAAAAGAAAATTGCATCTCTTTTGTAGGAAGCAATTTAAAAAAAATAAACAATATTCTTTGTCTGTTTTGCAATGCTTTTTGGAGAAGGTTGGAGAACTAGGGTAGAAGTTTTACAATGATCTTCTCAGAATTAGAAGGCTAGTGGGATCCACCTCTTTTCATTGCTTTCCTATAGCTACTGCTGTGGTCCCAGCAGAGTGGAATCTGTAACTCAGTCAGCCCCTAGCCTATAGAAGGGCTGTGTTTGCTTAGTGTTCTTATCACTTTTCACAAGCCACCGTTTGATAACCAGTATGCAGGGCTTTGGGGAGGGGTTT
This sequence comes from Perognathus longimembris pacificus, assembly GCF_023159225.1. NCBI lineage: Eukaryota > Metazoa > Chordata > Mammalia > Rodentia > Heteromyidae > Perognathus > Perognathus longimembris. The sequence continues at coordinate 18,550,453 of NC_063172.1, forward strand.
GGGGTTCTCTGCTTGCATATACTGCCAATTTTTAGAAACTCTGTGACTAAGTCTCTGCACAATTAAGAATTAAACTGGAAGTATGCATACACCCCACATTCTTCCCTGATTTCCTACATCTTTTGCTTCAAATCTTCCCAAGTGAGTTTATGACTATTGTTCTTACTAGGATGAAAAATTAAAAAAATGTTTATAATTTACAGTTACAGGTGCTATGCAATTATTTTATGTTTAATTGTTTATTTTGGCTCATATTTCTTCAAAACTTTTGTTTCATTTTTATGACATTGCAGAGGAAGAACAAGGTGAGTTAACCTTGTCCACATAATCTCTTACAGGACCTGTTCAATTTTTTTTTTCTCAAAAGTTGTTTGCTTCTAGATGATAAAGTGCACAGGTTTAAATAATGCCTGACTGCTTACTAGAAAATGTCTTAAAATATTGAGAGTAAAGTTGGGCTTTGTGTGTGCATCATCACAAGGTTCAAGGATTATTGTAGCCCCTATTTTGTGGAGGAATCAATTGAGTCTTACGTATCTCAGCCAACTCCTGAGAGTAAATCTGACAGGAAGCCAGAATGAGGCTCCCAGTTTACGATCTGATCTCAGATGAACTTCTTTTGTCTTTCACATGCAAGTTGGTCTTCTAGTTTTTGAACTGCAAGAACAGCATTATTTGGTGTGACTGACTCTTCATCAGAGGCGAGAGTGAACTCCCAGTATTAGATCACTTCCTGACTTGACTTATTTTTTTTTGCCATTGTCACTGAAATAGTTCAAAATGTCTCCAATTTTTATGTGAGTTTCTTACTAATCAAAAATAGAAACTCTTGGTTAGATGTTTGTAAGGGCCAAATAAACCATTACCTAAAGTTCAATTCATATTCTTGAAAGAAATGCTCAGTAAGAAGGGAAAGGGGGAGGAGAGAGGTGGGTATGAGGGACAAGGTAACAAACTGTACAAGAAATGTATCCAGTGCCTAACGTATGAAACTGTAACCTTTCTGTACATCAGTTTGATAATAAAAATTTGAAAAAAAAAGAAATGCTCAGTAACGAGTTTTCCCCCCTCCTTTTGTTGAATTAAAGAAATGTATAATAATATTGACATCACTGTCTTCTCTTTGAGGTAATATGTCTGCTTTAGAATGCACTTAAACATTTTTTGTAAGTGATGACTTCAGGATTTCTAGACTAAGAATGTAAGCACATTATCAAGTCCTTGGAATGTCTGCACTAAATTTTAAGTCTACCATACTCATTTTGGGGAAAAAAATAAAGTAGCTTATTTGTTCTATTGTAATAGCAATAAAATCTATAATCTATATAGAACGTGAATTTCTTTTTCATAATGAAAAAATCCACATTAACTGAAAGAGCTGTACAGTTGATTGAAACTTTTCATTTAAAAAAGTAATAGCTCTGAAATTTTATAGGAAAAAGGATCTGGAATTTCTGATGTTAGTTACAAACGTTTCCAAACCATAAGATAGTTTTTTAAACAGAAGACAAGTTTGCGCTGAAAAAAAAATGCTCTTATTTTAATCAATCTCAAAAATTTTAATTAGGAAAAATAAAATCATTTCCTTGTATGTGATTTTTGAGATGTTGCACAGTGATCTGAAGATTCTCATTTATAACTTTTATGGCTTGTCATATTTGGATTAACTTTTCTTTCAGTCTGAAACTTTCCACAGTTAATCTCACGCCAATAGTAACTTTTTGTATTTTAGAAAATATTTAAGGAAGAATTTAATAGAACTATGTTAAGGATTCTTAAAGGGGAATTGACAGATCCTCTTACATCTAAAATGTTATCCAAATAATTCAAAAACACATAGTCACAATGTCAAACTTTCCTCAGGTCTTTAATTCAATACAGAAGTAGTTCTCTTTGAAACAGAAAACACGTGACAGGAATGCATTTAAGTACTAGAAAGGCTTTTTAATACATAAGTTATGTAGCATTCTTGTGACTACCTAATCTATTGTACTTAAACACTGTACATTCCACAGTCCCAACACTTCATAACAGAAGATGTTACAAGTCCCGAAGACAGCATTGCCTCGAGGTAACAAAATTGAAGAAAATCATAATTCTATTTTGCCAACTTGATTTTCTCTGATCAAAAAGAAAAACTTAAAAGTTGCTACAGTAAACATTAAGGACGGTTTTACATTGCTGCTTATAAGTGAATAATATGTAAATCAACATTGAAAAAATTTCTCTTGTCATTCAGGCACATGTACTATTCTTCTTAATATGGTGATATTCCTGTTTAAATGGAAGACAGAAGGTAATAGTTGCTAATGTATTTGAGATTCAAATAAGTCAGTTGTTTTATTCATGTTCATATTTTGTGCAAAATGAGGTAAAAACAATGCGTATGTTCTAGTCTTTTAAAGTACCGTCAAACACCTTGATCACTACACAGAAATAAAGCAGGAAAAAAAATAATTAGCAATTAAAATTCAAGTTCCAAGGGGAAATACCTTTCATCAGAAAGGCACAAAGCACCTGATTTCCAAAAATGTCAAGCAGTTTTCATAACTGTGAGTACCATGTGTTAGCAGGTGGGTGTGCAATTTTACAACACCATTTGATTGTCAATAAGTTCATTACAAAGCTGGTGATTTTATGAAAAAACGTAAAAGAAATTTATTAAAATAAGCTCTCACTCACTTCCCTAGCCACTATTCTATCCACTGTAAATGATACTATTTAGGGACTTCTGTCCATTCTCCCAGTGATATTACAAAGTCATTCGATTTTTACTCCTTTGGCCTTTTTTAGTTCAGCATATTGAACCCAAATCAGAGATCTCCATTTAAGAGCAGTTAAGACTTTATGAGCATAAAACTATTTAAAAAGTAAAATAAAACACTACTCCCAAATAATGTATCACACTTAATATCAAAACCTATGAATGCTTTAAAATTTGGTTTATCTAAAAGTTCCTGTTATATTTCATCTTACTTCTTTAAGCAAATTTGTTCAAAATTGCCAGATCAATGTAGATCATAGTAACTCTAAAACCTTGAAGACTGATCCCACTACTTTTGATAGTCTTCTAGTTTCTTATAGGAGACTATGCTTTTACCTTAATCTTCACCTTTCTCTAGCAAGAACAAATCCATACATATCCCTTCTTTGCTAACATCTGCTTCTGATTCTTTTCTTACCTTGGGAATATGTATGAAAAAACCTTTACATATCCAGTGGAGTGAATGACTTTCTAAAGTTCAGGGCACTAAGTGTAAATTTCTTGCCTCACATTTTTATTAATCACCTATTGGTGGGGATTTATTATGTAAAATACCTTAAAATTTACATATATGCTCCTAATCCCAATCCTTGTACATTGCTAGACTTTATGGTCATTGTTTAGACTCACACAATGAAAATTCTTCACTACTGTTCTCTGACTTTCGTCCTTTCTTAGGCACCTTATTTCACTTTTTAAAATACAATTTTTTCTTATTTTCAGGTGTTATATAGAAGAGTTATAATTAAATAACTCCGGTAATGAATATATTTCACTTTTTAAATAATGTCACCCCTTCCTTCTCTTTGCTCCAGCTTCCCCTGTCATCCCTGCCTACAAAGTCGCATAGCTCATTTTATGTAGTGTCTACTGAATAGCATGATTACACTTGTTCACTGTTTTCTCTGTCTCTCCTTAAAAGCAAACAAACAAACAAACAAACACCACCACCAACAACAAGAACAACAACAATTATTCCCTATGAGGGAGACAATAGAGTCCATGTTTCTTTGGGTCTGGCTCACTTCACTTAGTATAATTTTTTCCAAGTCCTTCCATTTCCTTACGAATGGGGCAATGTCATTCTTTCTGATAGAGGCATAAAATTCCATTGTGTATATGTACCACATTTTCCTTAGGCTATTCACAGCAGAGGATCACAAGAGTCTAATAGCTATGCCCCTATGAACACAAGGATGATGCAAAGTGAAATGAACTCCATGTTATGGAAACGACTGTTACATCACTGTTGTAATCACTTTCAACATGCCATGTGAAACCGTAGCTTCTTTTGTTGATGATCCTCTTGTATCTCCTTCCTGTGGTTGTACCCACACTATCACTGTATCTCATCTGAGTACACTGGATACTGTATATACTGGTATTAGAACTAGGGAAATGAAAAGGAACATCAAAATCAAGAGACAAAGGATAAAAAGACAAACGACTCCAAAAGCAATACTTGCAAAACCATTTGGTGTAAACCAACTGAACAACTCATGGTGGGGGAGGGAAAAGGGAAGGGGGAGAGGGAATGAAGGAGGAGGTAACAAACAGTACATGAAATGTACCCTAGGCCTAACATATGAACCTGTAACCTCTCTGTACATCACTTTGACAATAAATAAGAAAACAACAACAACAACAAAAAAACATGTTTCCATTTCCTGGAATTCATTTCCATAAAAAGCATTTTAAATGATCAGAGAAGTTACACCTTTGGGTTCCTCTCCTTAGGGCATCTTCCTTTAATCTGATTGTGTTTGGATGCCTAGAATCCTGTACAGGTTAGCATGCTCCTGTTGGCTTTTTATGCGGGCAGGTTGTCACGGATTTCATACATTAATGAGACTTTGTTGTTTTCCTGGAGCCTTTTCTTCCTTTCCCATCTCATATTTGATACATCAGTAAATTCTACCTTGTGTTAATTTCAAAATGTGTCCCTAATAGGACTGTTTCTTACCATCTTCTGGATCCATACACACACACACACACACACACACACACACACACACACACACACACACACACACACACTCCCCTTCATATTCTCCCACCTAGAATATGACAGTGGTTTTCAAAGGGCTCTGCTTTTACTTTCTCTACCATGGTCCCCTCAAAACACAGCCACTTGAGTTATGTTGCCAAAACACAGATCCAATTGTGTCTCTCACTTGCACATTACCCTCAATTGATTGTCCATTCAGAATAAAAGGCACAATGATTTCTTTGATTTATTAGACCCTTCCTCATCCTTTCTCTCACCCCTTTGGCTCTATTTCCAAATAGGTACCTTCACTCAGTCATTGGCTTCCTCCACTACCTTAGGCTTGCTCTAACTTGTAGTCATCTTTTGATTTTTCTCTTTGCTCATCTTTTTTTTTGTTTGACATTACCTGAAAAGAAAGGCAGTCTTACAACCTCTAAAATGAACCTCTATTCTCCTTGAGTTTGTTGTTGTTGTTGTTACTTGTCAAGTGTGTTTTTATTCTCTATTGCACTTAACAACTGCACAGTTGTACACTTTTAATGTATTTATCTTTCCTAACTTCTGTCTATTAAAATAGAATGTAAGTTGAATAAAGATAGAAATTCTTATTGTTTGCTCTTCTATATGATATAGGAAGGTACTTGGCACATAGAAGAGACCCAATAAATATTTGTGAAGTGAATAGATGTATGAACAAACTAATTAACACCTGCATGAGGCATTAACATATGTATTTTAGCAGCAGGCAAATAGGGGCATTTAGAGTGATCATATCATTTGTTTGAGGTCAGAAGGCTATACCTGCCTAACACCAGAGGTGAGCATGTAATCTTTCCTTTATGCTGCCCCTTAAATTAGAACACCAAATTTTACATTAATTGTTTTTCCCACTTTGACATACTCTCTCACATATGGTATGGTACCCTACAAGACATGAAGCCAAAAAAGCAAAAACAATAGGACAGCATTCTAACTGGGCACAATATAACACCTTGCATAGAAAGCCATAAAGTATAAAGAATATGTGATAAACTGATTTGTAGTCATCAAACAAGTGTTTTCAACTTACATGTAATTTAAGAGGTATTATGTTTATCAGCAAATGACTGTATCTCTTACTAGCTGGGTAACTTGGGGAAAATTTCCTTCCTTCTCTGTCTTCTCCTGCCCATTGATGAAATTAAAGAGTGATGGGGAATAAATGCATTTACTCAGGATGCTTAAAGCATTGCTTGCCACATAGCAAGCAGCCATTGGGGTCTTTCACTCTTACTGGTTTATTGAGATTGTTTCATTTTGGGCTGAAACAAATGAAGGTCATATTTCCATCCCCACATCATTTACACTCCCATGAGTTTTCCTTTTGTGATTTCTCCTTCCATATTTGAAGCCATTTAATTTTCCTCTGTTTTCATTGGTCACTCAGCCTTCAGTAATGTAATAGGTGATTTTTAATGAGCTTCTGTTACTAATGTTCCTTAATATCTAAAGTATCACCTAGGAAATACATTGTAGGTACTCAGAAAATATTTTTGGAATGAATGAATGACTACACTGGTCTAGATTGGGGTATTCATATACAGCAGTGCGTAAAAAGACACCTTTTAAATAGTAATCTAGGAAGTAGGAAGGAGGTGGCTGACGTAGGGATGACTACAGGCCAAGATGTTTTTTATTTAACTTAAGGTACAAGTACCACACTGAGTCTCCAGCACTTACATTTTTTCTTAAAATAGTCTTAAAATGTGGAATTGTAAATGGTACAATTGCCAATCATTTTGAGGCTTGGTTCCCATCTGTCTTGAAGGGTATTATTTGGTCCATGGCCCATTTTCACAGGGCTCTTTTCTCTAATGTACCCAGCATATCATTTGACCCCCTAATTACTGAAGAGAATCAAAATCCCAATGCTTTTGAAGTTCCTACAGGTAATGTGAATCATTAGAAGCATATGTCATAAAAACTGAAGACATTTTTTTCAAATCACTTAAATTATAATAATTAATTTAATATGCTTCATATGTTTAAACTATATTTAGTTTCAAGCCATATGCTTGCAGACATGAAATGGAGTTCCAGATTTTTCAATTGCTTTTAAAATATAGTATCTGAACTGAAATTTGTCCAGAGCATCAAGAGTCATCTGACTGACTATAGTAGAAATAGATACCCTGATATCTATAATAATTATTAGCAATATGAAACAGTCAATACAGAGCTACGTACATGTACAACTCATACAAAAACAGCAATATAAACCTGTCTTTGAAATAGTTGACCTACTTTGAGGAAGGCTGTGTCTTAAATCAGTCATTTTTGCATGGATACATGGCCACTGAATCAAGAAGTTTGAGTTTTCTGTTCAGACAAGACTGCAGTAGCTAGCTCTAGCAAGAAAACTGAAGTTATAGTCAAAACAGTGTATAACTCTCACAAGCTCCTAACTACACTACAGACTTCTTTTTCCCTAAAGACTTTTTTTTTCAAAATATTTTGGGGGATTAGGTTGTATGTTTTGTCTTTAGATTTTTCAACTTTCTTTCCTTGCTTTGCAGAGAGGAATCAGCTATTATACATTTTTTTATTGTTGTTACTGATTTTTGTTTAACATTCCTTCATTATCATTTTGAAATATATACATATATGTATATCTATTTACATTTACATTTAAGATATACAATGTGATTGTTTGATCATTTCCCCTGTTTTACATTTTTCTTAATTCACCTTTACACTATCACTAGCACCATGTAAGTGTTATATCATGATGTAGTGGCTTCGGTGAATTAAATACAAGAGAAACATTGCTGGCAATTTAAACAGTGACATATAAAAGACATGATATAAATATAAGACAGTAGGAAATGTTCATTAAATGGCACTGATTTCTGACTTGAAGGGTATTTTTCTCTGTTAAGATGATAATTAATTTGTGTCTTATCTGGCAAGAGTTGAGACAGATTTATTTTCATTTACTCTGCCTACTGCTTTCAACAGTTGTTAGGAATTTGGGTTCATGTTTGCATGAAAGAACAAAGAGTGACTTTATGACATTCCACATCATAATTGCAGGTATCATTAATTGTGTAAATTCTACAATATAAGTTCCCTGACTTTCACAGGGTTTCTCTGACTTTCATGACAAATAATTTTTGATAGATGGGATTTTTTTTCCCCCTTGATGCAGTTTCCAGCAATTCTCTAGTTCATTGAAGAAAAAACAAAGCTCTGTGTGTGTGTGTGTGTGTGTGTGTGTGTGTGTGTGTGTGCTATGTAACAACCTATTGGACTATACACTGTCCCCAATTACATATAAAATCGTCCTGATATTAATCCCAGACTCTGGCAACTAGGACTTACCACAGTTTACATATTTGTGTGTGTGTGTGTGCGTGTGTGTGTGTAAGCACACACACATATACACAAGTAGTTTTTACATGTGTAAATCCTGGGGAAGCTAGTTGACAGCATATGATATTCCCTATTCAATGTCTGTAAACTTAAATTAGCTACAGAAAGAGAGATTTTCAGGCCAGAGTGCAGTACTGCTAACCAGCTGCATGGTTAGAACTGGCTATATTCTCTTGGACTCGCTTTAGCTAATGTCCACTGGAACATGAGAAGAAACATAAATAATTTTTCTTTTTGCAAATACTACTTCATTACAAGCCAGCTGTAACCTTAATGATCAACAGCTGTAAGTAGACTTGGGCCAAAAGCAGAGAAGAATTAAAGCATAATGGAGATTCAGAAAATAGATGAGTTGACAGGTGTTGGAAAGTCCAGTGTTACTTATAATAATAGATAGTTTACAGTAAGGTTTCTGATAAAATGTTTATACGGATAACATTCCTAGTTTTAAAAGAAAACACTATTAAATAGTACTGTAAGGTTAAGAATTAATCCTTGATCCTCAATGTTTTGTTCATACTTCAAACACTCAGCAATTTTTTTTCCTACTCTCCAATTTAGTTGGATGTCGACAGTGTATATAGAATTTCATTTTGTAGTATAGAGGGGGAGCACATTTCCTCTTACACTTTAATTGTCAGATAGTTTTTAAAAATAGTTTCTGATCCATTTTGTTCTTAAAGTGCGAAGTATTTACTAGTTACACATTTTTCTGCTAAGAAAATAATAGACTCATAGATTTTAGAAGGTCTGATTTTTGCTAAACTAGTAATTTTATGGTATCACTCAAGATATTAAAAAGGTCTGTCTCAGTATTTTTTTTAAATGGAAACCTAGTAGAGATGTTTGCTTGTGTGCATGTGTGAGAGAAAGAGAGAGAGAAAAGAGGGATCCTTCAAGAAGAAAATTGCTCTACATTAATGACTGCCATTTAGAAATTTTTAAATTAAAAATTTTGAATATTAGCAAAGACCATGATTCATATAAAATTTTGCTGGTATGTTTTCATCTAGTGAGTACTATTTATATCAATTATTTTATACTAATTTATTTGAAGAAATTAGGTCTCTAATATGAAATAAGTAGAACATTTTTCCTTGTAATTAACTTCAACCCTGAATAATGATTCTTTCCTGACTAAAAAATGTCACTGACCCACAGGTTTCCTAATGAACAAGATTAAAAATAAATTATCTGACTAAATTTCCAACATACAGTGTTGTGCACTCTGAGTTATTACTAGTCAATAAATATCACTAGGTAGTAATTTTATGTGCAGCCCACTCAGGTTTGTGCAATAAACAAATTATGTGGCAAAATTTCAAGTAGTTATTTACAAACAATTACACAGGTGACATATAGGCTCTTAGAATTTAGGAACTTCAGAAAGATGCATGGGGATATCAGGGAAATAATTCCTTTCTGATAAAATTTTTACCTATTTTTATTTTTGGAACTGACAGGTGAGGATATATATATATACACACACACACACTTTTTTTTCCCCTGTAAAACTATGAGGGGTTAATTTCCCTGAGACTTGTAACTTGGGAAAATTCAACTTCCTTAAGGCTTCATTCAGCACCTGTAAGAATTTCCATAGGTGCTTGGCTGGTCTTTGTCATTCTGCTACTTCTCTTTGCCAGTGGAAATGTTCGTGGTGCCTCCATTCAGTGAGAGCGCTACCAATTTGCCATGTATGAAAAGCATGGTAAACAAGGCAACCTCACAATAAGCAGTGTGTTCTGATTGCATTCCTGACTCTCCTTACAGTGATGTGATTCAGCCTTCTTCAGAACTGACCTTGCAAAAACTCATTGTTCTCCTCTGAACCCGGAACTATGTTCTTTTATTAAAAATCTTCCCTCTTCACTTCTTTTTGGTAACCAATTTTTACAATAAAATCAATAAAAGGAGGCATATTGGGCATACATTCTTCAACACTAACGGCATCTTCCTGGGCCTCTTCTCACACTTTCTTGGATATATATCATAGATAATAGTGACGCTTATAATGTCCTACTTGTTTTAGCTAGTAAAAGAAAAAAAAAAAAAGGTTACATTTCATACTGCAATATATTCTGGTAAAGCCTCTGGCAAATGAATACAGTAAATCAGCCCTGCCCTCGCTGGAGTTTTAATTTGCATGCCCGCGTCTCTGGAAACATTCCGAAGTCTTCTAAGAAAGCATTCCAGTGTCTGCCTCTGTATGAGTCCATATGGCAAATGCCTCTGAGATCACAGAACTTTTCTTATTTAAAGCCAAACATATCCCCTTTATGTTTGGAGTGCTCAGTAGGAGCCTAACAAAGATTCTGGAAATTATAGGGGAAATAAAGACGAAGTGGATGCAAGAGAATGAAAGCGTATGAGAAGACAAAAGGCTCTGTGCGCTGATTAAGCGACAGTCATATAATGCACATCTTGGAACAACGCACACTTCTCCCTCTTGCTTCAGGAAATGAGAATGGAGGAGGCAGGCATCAGCTGATGGACTTGATTAGGTTAGCAGCTCAATTAAAAATTTTTAAATATCCCCTCTGATACATTCTGAGTTTATTTTTTCATTTATTTTACTCAAGAGACACCAACCTTGAGTGCTATTTAATATGAAAGAGTGAGCGATTTTTAGAGCATTTGAGTTTTCTGCTGAGGTACTTTTAAATTTCATTAGTGTGCAAACAAAGCATTCATGTGTGGGTTCTCACTCACTCTATCTAGTCCTTAAATGTAAAAGGCAGCCAGCCATGCCTCTGGAAAAAATAAATCACTACATCAGTTCTGTCTCTGTAATGCGAAATTACAACTTGGGAAATTGCATTTAGGACCTTGTACTAATGATGAAAAGAGCTTAAAGAGACTAATGAAAGGGAAGATATTTTAAGTGAGTCTTTTTCCCCTGAAGACTGGTGGGTATCTATTCATTCCACAAACATTCATTGAGGGCCCTGTCTATGCTATGTGCTCGAGACGATTACACCATAGCTCATGCCTTAAAGAAACCCACAGTCTAGTGGGGAGACAGATATGTAATAGATGATTTTAAAACCACACTGGGAGTACATGACAGAGATGGCTGAGGAGTAAAATTCCCTTCCCACCACTACCTCCAATCTGATGGGGACCAAGGGTTTTACAGAAAGAAAAAGGGGGAGAGAGAGAGAGAGAGAGAGTGAGAGTGAGAGAGAGAGAGAGAGAGAGAGAGAGAGAGAGAGAGAGAGAGAGAGAGAGAGAGAGAGAGAGAGATAGCCTGAAACTGATTTTTCAGGATAGAAGTTAGCCAAATAAATTAGTCTGGGATTGGGGTGGCAATGATGACAGAGTATGAAAAAAACGTGTAAGGGTTGTGAAACAACCACATGTAGCACCACACAGCTAAGATGCAAAAGACTGAAAATCCATGAGGATGCAGGTTCTTGAATGGTTATTAATAAGCTTGAATTTATTTATTATGAAATCAGATGTTTCCAGACTTCATAAATTTCCCCTTTAGTTTTATTTGTACTTCAACTGATATTTTCCTACACTTTGTTATTATTTTGGTTTTGAATTTGTATCCATTAGTAATATTGAAAGGTCTCATTGTGATACAGACAAGTACTTCTCAATCATTTTCCCCTAATTCGCATTTCATTCTCTTTTCCCCTATTTCTCCTTTCTACAAAGAGCATTTGGTGAGTTTCATTATACTGAACACACACACACACACACACACACACACACACACACACACACACACACACACAACTTTCTTTGGTCTTATTCACCCCTCAATATTTTCTTCTCTAACCCCCTGATCCAGTCTTAATCATTTTGTTAGTATATATTATTTGTACATTGTGGAAGATTCATTGTGATACTTCTATACATGCAAATAATATATTTTTACCATTTTACCCCCTCTAATACTCTGTTGACCCTGCTCCTTCCATCTCCCCCTCTAAAAACTCTAACATTTTATTATGATCTTTTTCATACATTTTATTACTATTCTTTCCTGGTCCTACCTCCTCTATTGGCACTTTCCACTAAAAGTCCTCTCAATACATATTTTAGAGGAAGAATTATATATCAATACTCCAGAATAATAATTTAATTAGGAGTGACTAGAATTTGATTAGATGAAAATAAATGAGGAAGGAGGAAACTATAATAGAGGTGACATAATCAGGAGAAAAAGACAACAGACTCTCCAGGCAATGCTTGTGACCTAGGATCATACTAAACCATACATTCTCACCTTAGAGCTGGTAGAAAAAACATATGGAAGTGAAAAAAAAAAAGAGCTTTAAAGAGAACTGAGGTCCAGCCCGAGGCAAAATTTAAAAACCAACTAACCCAAACAAAAAGCCACTCACTGACATGAGAAGCCAGAATAGGAACGTAAAAAAAAAAAAATGAATTCAGGGTTTCAGAGACAAAGATATGCTTGCATTTGATCTCTAATGAGAGGTTCTGTCTGAGGTCAGGTGACAGCATAAGAGCTCTAGAGGGGCCCACAGTCTTTTGGGAAGTGGAGAAGGATCAGCAGGGAGATAAATGAGGTAACTGAGGTCTACAGAGTAACCAATGTTTTGTCCAATCCTATTGGTTCAAGAAGTCCTTGAACCATTAATTGCCCAGGCTACTAGCAGTGTTGATCGATGATGGTAGCATTTGACTGTCCTTCACCAACCAGAGAGTAAGCTAAAAGGCACCCTAACACCAGATTGCAGACTGACTTGCCCTCTTTCTCCTTCCTGATTTGTGCCACAGTTTTCTCCACACAACAGTGGGAATAGACATACATATTTCAGAGTCAATGTGATTGTTAAATGAGATAAAACCCTCCTTAGGGAATATGTTCTCAAACTAGTGTCATTATACAGAATTTGAATCACCCAGAATTCTCATTCTATTTCCACTATTGCTTGACAAAGTTACAGTGGAATACATTTATAGCTATAACACTCAGAATCCATTCCTGAGTCATATACTGAATTCTAAAAATGTCAGTAAAATTCTTCTATTATTTTTTTCATTGTTGCAAATTCTTACAATTCTCCTATCTTTGAGAGCTCAATATCACTCAGGTCATTTCTTGTGACCAGTAATTTGGCCTAAGGCACCAAACCATAAGACATTATTTTATGTGGATAAAATACACACACACTCATGCAGTGTTTGGTGACAGTTTCTATTTTGTTGTTACCCCTTTTATTATAGTCACTGCAACATGACTTCCATTTCTCTACTTTGAGAAAATGAACTTCTTTTAGCTTTCTGACACAGCTTCCTATATAACGCCCCACCCAAGACCAGTTCTCATATTACTTACGTATATGAAAGGAATGTGTTCCATCATTCTAAAATACAGTACAGCCCTCAAATATTTTTCCATAAGCCAGACTGTAAAGATGTCTTAATGGGAACAAACTATTGGGAAAAATGAATATTGTGGATGGGATGAAAATTATTGATGGCTGATCCAAAAGGTGATATAAACACAGACATGGAACCAAAAGGAAAAACAGATTCTCTGCCTCCTCCCTCCATCTTATATTTCTTTATATTTTTTTCTTACTATCCCTGTTATAAAATCATCTGGCCAAATGAAGAAGGATGAATAAGAAACATTTACTCAGAACTTCATAAATCCATCTGATTGGCTTTCTGATTGGTGGCCATGTACTTGGTTACAGCTCTGTCTACCAAGTCAAAGGAAAGATGGAAAAATAAGCATTTAGAAAAAGCTTATTCAGGGGCTGGGGATATAGCCTAGTGGCAAGAGTGCCTGCCTCGGATACACGAGGCCCTAGGTTCGATTCCCCAGCACCACATATACAGAAAACGGCCAGAAGCGGCGCTGTGGCTCAAGTGGCGGAGTGCTAGCCTTGAGCGGGAAGAAGCCAGGGACAGTGCTCAGGCCCTGAGTCCAAGGCCCAGGACTGGCCAAAAAAAAAAAAAAAAAAAAAAAAGAAAGAAAGAAAAAGCTTATTCAATAGGAAAATTCAGAAGCCTTTATATAGATCTTCGCACATCTTCGCACAAACTTTAAAGGCAATATTATGTTAACTTAGGTTAATTTCGGTTTATTTTGTTTTTGTTGCCAGTCCTGGGGCTCGGACTCAGGGCCTGAGCACTGTCCCTGACTTCTTTTTGCTCAAGGCTAGCACTCTACCTCTTGAGCCACAGCGCTACTTCCGGCTTTTTTCTATATATGTGGTGCTGAGGAATCGAACCCAGGGCTTCATGTATACCAGGCGAGCACTTTACCACTAGGCCACATTCCCAGCCCTAATTTAGGTTTATTTTTCTCAATTTATTTGGAAATTAAATGTAGTTTTCCTCAGTTACATGATAGCTTCTTATTTAAATAGAGAAATTTTAAGAATTTACTCATGAAAACATTTGTCCTTTATCCCTATTTGCTACATAGTATCTCAAATATTGAAAAGCAATGACCAACTCACCAGGCACTGCTGGCTCACAACTACAATCCTAGATATTCTGAAGGCTGAGAACTAAGCATGGTTGTTTAAAGCCAACTGGAGAAAGCAAATCTATGAGACTCTTATCTCTAATTCACCTGCAAAAAATTCCCAGAACTAAAGATATGGCTCAAATAGAACAGTGCTATCTGTGAGCAAAACACTAAACCAAAACAACAACAACAACAACAAAAAACATCTAAGAGTCTGAGGCAGAGAGTTCAAGTCCCAGTAACAGCACAATAAAGGAGGAAGGAAGGAAGGAAGGAAGGAAGGAAGGAAGGAAGGAAGGAAGGAAGGAAGGAAGGAAGGAAGGAAGGAAGGAAGGACAAAAATGGTGGAAATGGCATCCACCTTTGGCTTCAGCATTACTATGTCCTTTTAGCTAAATTCTATGGCACATACAAATGTGTAACAAAACAACACTCCCTAAACCAGAAGACCAAATTGTTGTTCTAACATTACATCTTTGAAATATTAAAGAAGCATTTGATGGATCTTTAGTTTTCTAAACAATGACTATGTTGCTTTATCACCAATATCCAAGACTGACCAGATTTAGCATTCATGTCATGAGTCACCAAAATTTTCATTTCACAGGTTCAGGTGATATGGTGGATGACATATACGTCTAAATTTGTGATATATTTAGCCAAATTCTAATTTTTCAGAGTGGGTCTCTGGAGCCTACATTGAAATAATGGATTATAAGCCTTTATCTTGATCACATGTAGATAACTATCTATTTACAACTTCTGCTACACACTGGTTAGTTGAAACCAACATCACCTCCTCCTGGGTGATTGCAATGGTCTCCTGAGTGATTGCAATGGTCTCCTGATTGGTGCTCTTGGCCTCTTTTATTTAATTCTCAAAATAGCAGTCAAAGTGACCTTGACATAGGGCAAATCAGATCACATCACCCTTCTACTTCAACACATTCCAGAGGCTTTCCATCTTGCTCAAAGTAATGCCTTAAAACATGACAAGACCTCCAAGAGGATGTTCATGCTCTGGCCTCTTCATTAGCTCTCTGACTGTATCTCCTATTCCTCCCTCTATTTCAATTACAGGCACACACAGCCATCCTCACTGTGTCATTGTTTCATCTGTTGCTCTCCTCTCCAGAGCCTCTGTATTAGCCTCTTCCTTCTGTTGAGAATATCAGAGACTGCTAGAACTTGCTTCAGTGGTGGAGAGATTCCATACATGTGCTTCCAAATATCATTTTCATAAAGACTTCTTGTCTGTATTAGATAGGCCTTATGAAGAATGCTTTTTCCTTTGATAGATACATTTCAAATTTACTTCCCAACTAACTTTGTTTCTTTTTTTATACTTTATTTATTGATTAAACAAATTTTTTGACAAGGTGTTGTGCAAAAGGGGTACAGTTACATAATAGGGCAGTGTGTACATTTCTTGTGATATCTTATACCCTGTTTTTCTTTTCCTTCCCTAGATCAGGTAGACATATATACATTACACAGTGTTCCAAAAACATATACAGTAGCCACGTGGCCTACGCCAAAGGAAATTCACCTAGGACTTTAAATGTAATGTCAACAATAGAGTTTGCTTATCCTTGTCTTATATGAACGTACATACATAGCTTTTGAGCTGTTGTGATCCACTGAGAGGTCTATTTTTGGCCTTTATATGTTGAGTAGTTGTTCGGTTTTAGCTACATAATGTAGGGTTGCTGACCCAAACCTGTGGAAATACCATTTGACAAGAAGTTTTTGGTTTCACAGACCTGGTCTCTACTGTCTCCCCCTACCCCCACCTTAACAGTCATATATCAAGGAGATCATGCCCCTTTGTTTTCTGTGTTCTAGGCTTGTCTCGCTCAACATTATTTGTTCAAGTTCTGACCATTTCCCTGCGAATAACAATATTTCATCATTTCTGATTGCTATGTAGTATTCCATTGTGTATAGGTACCATATTTTTTGGATCCATTCATCTGTGGAGGGGCATCTGGGTTGTTTCCATATTTTGGCTATTGTGAATTGTGCAGCGATAAACATGGAAGTGCAGATGTCCCTTTGTTTCTTTAATGCCACAAAATGGAAAATATCAGCACTCTCCTCTCACAGTTTTTCATCCTCATTCCTGGTTTATTTTATCTTCTTAACATTGATTACCAGTTACTGTATTATATGCATTCCTGTTTGCTCAATACTATATAAAGTTCATGAGATCAGGGATTTTGGTTTGGTTTTTTTTTTAATTTTGTTCTCTGGTTTTTATTTTTTTTCTGTAGTGAATGAACCTAGTATCTGTCACAATGCAAGTTACTCAATAAAGAACAATCCAATTTTGAAAGACAAAGAGGGAAGAAAGGAAGGAGGGAGAGAGTGAGGGATGGAAGGAAGGAAAGAAAGAAAGAAGAGAGGAAGGATAAAATATTAAAACACAAAATTACTCCTGGGTACCTTATTTAAAATATCAAATTTACTAAGTTAGCCACATACAATCAGAAGTTTTTCAATGTAAAAGTATATGCTTCCTATGTTAAGCGGCATAAAACGATAGCAGACTAATTAACAAGAACATTCTTACCCTACAAAATCGCAGAGAATCTTACTATAACCAATAAAAGTCTGTAAATATAAACATTCCAAAGGAATGTGACATATTATAGCATATGCAATATCATAAAAATATAAAATAGAGTACAAATAAAAATTTCCCAATAAATCTTTTGCCATTAATAGTGTTTAGCTGGTGATTCTCGGAAGGAAGAGCACAATAATAACAAACTTCAATTTTCATCTGGTAACAAGAGTCTCTGTGTTAAAGAAGTAGTAGAAAATGGAGCTTAAGTCTGGTTTCAGTTCACTAAGTGATCGCATTTTTCTCATTGATCTAGGAAGAAGAGTCTAAAGGATATATTAAATGCATCTGTGATTGCAATAGGCCGGTAGGGAAGCCTTATGTCGGCACTTTTACTCATTCCCATCACACCCTACCCCCACCCAAGTAAAAAGAAAAAGATTGACAGACATCATCTAGCTATTGTACCCTGATTACCTACAGGTTAAATGCAGTTTTCTGAAACATATGGTGAGCTATGAGCTTAATCACAGAAATGGTTATCCTTCCTCTCATCCATTGAGTGTGCTTTTGGTACTCCTCTTGCTAGCAAATTGGTACAGGTTCAAATAGTGCCCTATATATCACAGTACAACAGAATAATTGAAGCTGTCAGATAGTCTCTCCTTTCCTGTACTTTTCCTTTGTATGGGAAAATTGTTCTACTTTTATATAATTAACATCCAAACACACAGAACAAAGGTATACCATGACAAGATCTTGCAACCTCATCAAAATGAAAATCATAACAATGTAAAATAAACAATTGACAATAATCATAAAACTCCACAGAATAAATATTGTCTATTTTCACTGCCCTGGTAGCATACTTTGGCATGAGCTAGAATTCATTTTGTTAGCTTACAAAACATAACAGGTTTCCTGGGAGTATCGATTGATGGTTTGTCCTCAACATGAGCACTGCCAACCACACTTTCAAAAGAGTACTGCTTTCAGTTGAGACCTGTTTTTGGAATATGTGCTCCTACTTAGAGGAGAAAATGCTTTGAATACAATGTTAGATATTAAAGTTTAGATCACCTCAGATTACATAAGCACAGTGGTATAGAATGAGCAGAGTGTAATAAAATTTCAAGTTCAGCTGTGCCATTTATTGACTATACTACCTTTGTCAAGTTGAAACTCATTTTCTTCATCTTTCTATGTTAGGTCATTAAATTAGGGATTAAATTCAGGGAACATATCTATATAGATGTGAATAAATTAGGGCTATTACTACCATTATTAAATTATACAAGGAGTATAATTACAAATAAAATATTTAAGAGAATGAAGTCATGAGGGTAAAACAGAAGAGGTGGACATTTAAGTTTTCACAGCAGTTTGTTTATATGGTAGAACTTTTTACATGATAGATCTTTTGTTTACATGATAGATCTTTTTCCTAATTCTCCATATTTTTATGGAATTAAAAAAAAAGCTTCACTCTTAATGAAGACAAGTTTCAATTTAGGATTAGAAGTTCCTCCAGTTTTAACAACATGTTCCCCTAGGACAGCTAATCTGAATTAAATATTGGTTGATATGGAATACAGTAGCACTTGCTCAACATTTCATATTAAAATCCAACTTGTTATGCCAATATAATCTCCCCTAAATATTTTTTCATGTTTATGTATGTGAAAGAAACTAGCTCCAACTTATCAAATAACGTCATTAGAAAAATTTCATCATAAAGAAATGCTCTGAGACTGTTTTTCCTTTAATTGGATTGATCCATGACTTTCACATCTTCTACCATTGAAATCATAACTTCAACCCTTTCCTTTGTATTTTATTTGAGGCCAAGTCTCCCTGACTTTGCCTGGGCTGGACTGGAATTCCAGATCCTCTTAGCTCGGCCTCCCAAGTAACTGGGATTATAGGACCTTGCCATTTTCTTCTTTGAATAGGAGGAATATTTCCCCCCAATATTGAACACAGCTATCTCTTGAACAAAATCTATGGATATACCATTCTTCTAATTCTTTCTTATAGCAGTTTAACTATAGCTTTTGGTATTTGTCAAATTAATGGCAACTATCATTTTATTGAAATCCACACTGAAAAAAATCAGCCAATATTTAAGTTCATTTCATTTGTCTACATCTAAGAATTAGAAATAATCATCATTTAGTGGGAAGCCTTCCTCAGTGTGTGTGTGTGTGTGTGTGTGTGTGTGTGTGTGTGTGTTGTCTGTGTACATTCTTAAATGTACATTGTCTTATAACATAATCAACCCAGGGAAACGTTCCAACCAGATTTCTGTTGACTACCTTGTAATTTTTCTTCCTCTTATTTTCTTTACTTAAAGAACTTTCTCTGGAATCAGATTTATTTTTGTTTTGCCTTTATATAAGACCTTAAAGAGCATCTTTGAGTTCAAATGAAATATTAGTAACAGCAATAAATAGGGAGAAAGGGAAACAAAGTATAAAGCAGGGTAAAAAGCTAGGCTGAAAGCTTTCCTACTTCTTAGTATTCCTTTTCCTATGAGAATGTTTTACTACAAAGATTAGATTGAAGTGTGTGAGTCTATGAGGAAAAGCGATCACAGTTTCCTCCACTTAGCAAAAAGACAAACAGGCCTTCCTCAACACTGAATCTCTCCATTTCCTCCATGAATGCAAAAGTTTCCCTGTTCCAAACATCTCTTCTCTCTCTGTGGCTTTCCGCAAACAAGGAAACCTTGTTTTGCCAATTTTTCAACCCTTGTATCATACTAAGACACCACATCACCATTCTTTCTCCATTCCCCATGAGGTAGAAAGTCACTCATTAAACTCACAGGAGGGGATGCATTTTTCCTTCAGCACCCTATTTATCATCTCTTTCCTTCAGAAGGAAATCTCAATGTCCCCAGTCACCTTGAGTCTTCTATGAAATGAAAAGAGCTTTGCTAATATCCTCCCCAGAACACTGATTTCATTCACAACATGACATAAGAGCCTAGAGTTGAACTTTATCTGTCTTGAGTCCCACTGCAACTGGTGCAGTCATTAAGGTGGTCACTTACCAGTTCTCTTGCTGATGAATATATGGAAAAGAGTAGAAAGGAAAGTTGGCAGGGTCCATGACAAATGATAGCAGAAACTGAGAAGAAAGACCCAGCTCTTCAACAATTGCAAGCCATTGCTTGTGTCAACACACAGCCCACAGGACAAGGTAATTTTACCATTTATGATCTAGTATACTTGGCATCTGCTCTGGCACTGGAGACTGTATCTATTTTGGGGGATAAGTTGTATATTCCCAGCTTGCCATTTTCCTCTGCCTTTCTCTCTGTTAAATATTCTACAGTATATTATCACCTCATTTTGCTTCAGTTATTTCCACTGACAGTGGTGTGGGGCAAGCTGGACTCGGAGTCACTTCCTCTCTCAAACTCAATCTGTCTAAATGTCAAAAAGGGAAAAAAAATAGAACTCTAAAATCTCAGCAATCTGGCATTTCTGAGGAAATATTTGATAGGTGTTGCATTTCTGAAGCTCTTTTTGCTGGAGGCAGGGGTGGGGGAAGGGGGGCAGGGAGGGGGGCATTTGGGGTTGGAAATAACTGTTATATATCCATGTTTAGCTCTTTCTGAAAAGTGATATTGTGTTCTTATAAGATCCTGACCAAAAAAAAAAAGCACAGGCTGTTGTGATATAAAGATTTGTTTGTTTGTTGCCTTGTTTACTGAAAGTGAGTCTCCCTATCTTTACACACAGATTTAACAATATTTGCTAACAAACTTGGGCAATGAATGGGTCAAAAATGTTGTAGAATGTATAAAGCTGAGAAATAATTTTTTTTTCCTCTTCCCCTTCTCTCTTATACCTTTCCCTCTTCTCACCTTTTATCTCCACTCTCCAGTTGGGTAATCTTTTCCCAGCAACCTTCCCTTTTTCTTTGTGCCACAAAGTTGTGTCAGATCTAGTGATTTAAAAGGGAACATCTCAGAAAGAGCTTTATTGACAGTTTTGTGACCTAAGTGCTGTCACTGAATGTTTTCAGACTATTTCAGAGCATCATAATTATAGTCTATCAGCCACAGAGTTAGAGATGGCTAAACTAGGTCAACAGAATACAGTGATAAAGTATTACTCTGTGGTAGAGTATCTGGCATTAATGAAGTGTTTCACTTAAAGGTCTTTCTATTGAGTAACACTCAGGATAGCTTCTGCACTGAGAAGCAACAACGTATGTCAAATAACACTGCCCAGAAACAGAACACGTCTGTTGCACCACAGATTTCATAACTGTTAGAAGTCAGGGCAGACTTTCATTCCTTTCCTTATTTCAGAACAAAAATATATAAATAAATAAGGCAATGTAGTATAAAATCAAGCATGAGCGGGGGTGGGGAGGGAAGAACATGGGAAGTGACATTGGTGGAGAGCTCATGAATTTTTTGAAGCACAAAACTAGGTGCTTAATATATAGTAACCCATTTAAGAATCCCTAGGACTTCTCTGAGCGTCCCCTCCCCATCTTGAAAATGAAGAAATGGAGGCACAGCCAATAACAACAGCTCAGTCAAGATTACAACACCAGCAAACAGCAGAACAGGGATTGTTTTTCTGAGTTTTCTTCCTTTCTTTCTTGCCTTTCTCATTCTTTCTTTTCTTTTTTCTTCCTTCCTTCCTTCCTATCATTCTTACCTTCCTTCCTCCTTCCTTCCTTCCTTCCTTCCTTCTTTCCTTCCTTCCTTTTTTTCTTCTCTTTCTTTCCTTTCTTTATTCTTTCTCTCTTTCTTTTCTTTCTTTCTCCCCTTCTCCCTCCCCACTGCCTCTCTTTATCCCTTCCCCACACTCTCATTCTTTAAATGACTAATGTCTGTGTACATTCCATACTCTAAACTGGTTATCTTAAGTGTTTTTGTTCTTTCTTTAGGAACTTACCTGCTTTCTAAGACTTGGAGCAGACTGTCAAGCTTCAAAATTATTCCGAGCTCATCTGGCTAAGAAACACACGGATGATAGGAAAATTTTTCTCTGCATTAAGGAAAACATCACTAATGTTACCTTTTATGTCCTATGGTCAAAGACATGTTAAAAATATAGGACTCCAGTAATTTTTTTCATCATAGAAGATAATTTTATGTTTGTACTTTAAGCTGTTTTCTATCTAAAGTCATTAAGATCGTTACCTTACTTATATAACTGTAACCCCTCTGTACATCACCTTTACAATAAAAAAATCACGTAGAAGGTGTTAAGCAATGTATTGCTAAATATTAAAGGAGGAAGATAATATATGCAAAACCTAATCATTAATTTGTATGTTCATGTTGTATGTATTAAATACATATTTATATATGCATATGCATTCGTATATTTCTATTTTATAGTTACAACATTTTATTAAAACACTGTGCATGTTTTAATTCATAGTTATAAATATTTATACTATTTTTATATATGGCCTACAATATATTAGCCCATGGCAATAAAAGTACACTCAAACCATAAGATCATCTAGTTCAATTCATGGCAGGTATGAATCTGATTTTTAATAAGGCATTTTCAAATATGCATTTTAAATCAATGAAAAGTTTGGGGCAAGAGTTCTTAGTTTCTAAGCTTGGAAAAGTTTTGATAAATAACTTATGATCTCTTCCCATCTTTCTAATAGAAAGCAATTTTCCACAAGAACTGCCAATAATTCACTTATCTGCCTAAAAGAATCAGGGTTGTCTGAGACTTTCTGATCCCTGGATTGCTTGGTAGACACGGGTTATCTCTTCCCCCATAGCCTGGCAGAACAGACTGACTCTTTGAGCCTGTTCTGTGGTTCTCAAAGATGTTTCCTTCTTCAATCAACACACATTGACATGGGGAAGAGGCATGCTCACGAGGCCATATCTCAGCTTAAGAATGATGGGGGAAAGTGGTTTTGGGAGCTCTCTCTAGTCTTCTCTATCATAAAATCTATGAGCAAGAGTACAAGCACTGATGCCTGGCACGTTTAGTCCAGCCTCGATTAACGGATGTCTCTCTGAACATTCTTGAGGGATAATTTACAGTATTGTGCGTGTGTGTGTGTGTGTGTGTGTGTGTGTGTGTGTGTGTTTAGTTAACAGAAAAAAAATTCCCAAAGGAACAGAAAGCCCTAGGACTTCTGAGAAAATAATTTCAGAAAATGAATAGTACCTATAGACCCGATTACTTTCATACAGAAAGACATGAAGCAAAAAAGAAATGACTACAGAATATTGACTTTCCCATTACAACTTAGTATGACATGTTATACATCATCTTGGCCACAGGGCTGGGTTACAGCCATGGAAACACATTTTCTACAGAGACACAGTCACACATGCAATTTTAACCACTTGCAAATGCACACATATATAAATATGCTCTGTATATATGTGCATTACTTATGCAATGTACAACTGCTATGGGGATTCTGTTTAGGAACACCTAAATGCAGTTAGGAAGATTATTTTAGGTAATGCATGCATCCTTTCGAAACATATGGCTCTGTATGAAATACTACGTGGGGAATTACATTTTCTCGGTGTCATTCCTGGGAGCCATAAACTTGTTTGCCACACCATTATCAAACAAAGAAACTCATTCCTTGGACTGAATTAAGGGCTTCAAGATTGCAATGCAAGAGGGTGCTTTACCACTTGAGCCAAGCTGGCCCGGAAAGCTAAATTTATTCATCAGTGAATAAGTAGTTACTTTATAAGTAGGTATTTCAGAAGTTTGTAAACTTGTCACAAGGGCAAGGGCTCATGGACATTTCTGTTACCTTACTTTTCAATTTGCATATTAATGGGGGACAAAAATATGAATAGAAACTATATACAACAGTCAAAAAGATACCCCTTACTATCCTTCATATTTTATTTCCACCAATAATTGAATCCCTAGTAAATCCTTTCTCCATACTATATTTATTAAATCACCTCCAACAAAGAGAAAAATGCCCTGCTTTCCTATTGAATTCATAGAAGTGTTGGGTTTTTTTTCCTTTCAGAGGAAAAATGGTTACTTTTAAGCTTGAAATACTAGCCAAGAATGTGAATTTTCTGTTGTATCTAGAGTGTAGGTGTCTTCTCAGTGATTCTTATACGGGGAACAGTCTGGAAGCAGGAAATCTAAATATAATTCTTTTAATAGTGTGTATTCAGTGGGAGCCAGACTGAGAAACTAAATGACCAACGTGAGGTATAGAACACTTACTGTTGCATGTAGTGTCTGTGTCTGAATTCAGATATTCTTGAAACTTTTTTGCTTCTTTTATGCTTGCAATCAAAATGAGTTAGTCTGGTGATGTAGCTCAAGTCATAGAGGGCTGGCCTACCAATCATGAGCCCATGGGTTCAGTTCCAGACCACTGCTGGGAGAGATAGGTGAAGACAGTGAGCTGTCAGATGGAGTTTCCTCCATCTATGTGCCAGCACCTGCTTTGCGCTGAAGATACAACAATACAGTCTCTGCTCTCATAATGTTCATAATATATGAAAAGAGAAAGCAATTAAGCAAAACATAAAGTTTAGGAAAGATAATATGAGAGTTTCAGTGAAAGAATTGGAATTTGTTGAAGTTTGATGGGGAGAGTGAAAGAGAGATTTCTGGGAGGAAATCAGCAGCGCTCAAGGTAGAAGGAAGAAATGGGGTGTCAGACTGACCAAGAGAAAAGATCAAGACATTTCATGCAGGTTATTAACAATGGAAACTGAGTACATGTTGGGGGTGGGGGGGATGACACTTGCTCCCAAGCTGTAGGTGGGACTCAAAGCTATTATTTGCATATGACAATGGTTAGAAGTTCAGTGTTGTGAGGTCCTACTGGAAAAAGTTAAATAAGGGAGCGTCGTGGTTACGTTTCTTTCCTCCAGTGATTGAAAACAGAGTGTGGTGAGGATTCCAGATAATCATTTGTAAGACTGCAGGGCTCCTTAGGTGGGACGCACATTTGTCTCCACAGCCACTGTTCAGATCAGATTCACCAAAGAGCTAGAGACCCACAGATGGACGGCATGCTGCGGCATTTATTATCATCTAGAAGAAGATGGATTCTGCTCAAAATTATACATGTATGTCTGGGAAGAACACATGTGCATTTCTCAACTCTTTCAGCTGAAATGGTTGCTCAGACTCATTGATCATTTTATTGTTGACTTCTCTTTGGCAATGCAGACCAGGTCTGTTTCCTTTCAGTCTTGTATGACTCAGGACACATATTTCATCTCTCAGGATACCTGCAGAGATCCCCAAACGAAAGACTTTTCAGGAAAATAAACATCATTTATGCTTCTTTACTAAAGAAATTGATGATTTGGTTAATTTAATAAACACAATGATACCCCTATCTGTTCCTTTTCCCTGTTTTGGGAAGAGAAGGTGGAATGTCTCATATTTTTAAGGCAAGGTATTTTCACTTTGGCTGTTGTCCTGTTTTTCCTTTATTAGAAAGCACACATTTTTTTCTATGTTACTGGCAACCTAAGCAAGCATTGGTTAGTAATGCGAATTAATATTATAACTTCCAATGCATGCTTATTTTAAAAATTCTATACTATAATTTAAGAGCTTAGAGTAGAAAATTCAATGTAATAATTCACCAAAGCTTTCTATCCCACTAGAAAACTTAATGTTATTTTATGTTTGCAAATTAATCTGCAAACAACTGACCTTTCCAGTACCTTCTACTTAAACTCTCATATATTATGTATGCTTTGCTTTTCAAAAAATGTACTTTCTTCATTTTTTTAAAGAAAAACTCATGCTACTTTCGTTGCTCAAGTTAAAACACTCAGAAAGGAAATTTCAGAGTGCCATTGATGAATGGAATTGTGTTTAAAAATATAACTACATTTTTACAAAACAGATCATATTTTTCAACAATACTGCTTTTAAAAGAAATTCACTAGCAATTGTTGTTTGCATCAGAATAAAAGCAATGGTGTCATATTTGCTTCATGTCTGACATATAGTTTGCTTGGTTTTTTTTTTTTCTCTATGTTCTTTTGTGTTTTCATTCCTTAGACTCGTGGGTATTTATCCATTTTCGAACTCAATCCTGGTCAGGATTGAACCCTTTTCAATGAGTGTGAAAGTAGACAGAGTATTGAAAGAACTTTAGTATCAGAGCCCATGCCAGGACCTTGTCCTGAATCATTTTAGTTAATTTAATTTCTCTGAAAGGTAGACATTGCATTCTGCTTTGTTGACATTCAAAGTGTTCAGCAATGAACCCCTGATTGTGAAACAGAGTCAATTGAATCCAAAGCTGAGGTAGTTTCTGCTCCATCACCCCACTTCTGAAAAAATGTAATCATTTATTTGTACTACAGCATTTTTTGTTATCCACGTCTTCATTAATTCATCACATCTGATCTGAACTCATATGCTTGATTTCAATAAACCTATACTAACTCAACCTGCTTGCTTAAATTCAATAAACAAATTACTGAGGATAGCCTGTGGACCAAATGATCTTGAGGGTACTAAGGATGAAAAAGTGAATTTGATTCAAATATCCATGCAAGTTCATTTGATTCAAATATCCATGCAAGTTAATTGATGACCAAACCAGTTTCTATATCTCCAAATTGGTCAATATCCTTCTCACTCTCCAATCATGCAATGTTCTTCCCTACTCCCAAGCATCTATATTTATTTATTTTCACAATAATGAGGGTGGAACCCAGGCCCTCTCATTTATCAGCAATTTTACCACTTAAACTATGCCCCAGTTTCTTTTTTCTCATGTGTTTATCTTTTGTTTTGGTCATAAGATCTTCCTAACTTTACCCGGGCTGATCCTGAACTAGATCCTGGCACCACCTCCCAAGTAGATAGAGTTACAGACTTGCCCAATAAATGCTTCATGTATTTATGCTTCACGTCCAATTGTGAGTCTCCTTTCATACTTTAAAATTAAGCCTATTATTCAAGGACATTTCAAACATCACTTCAATGAGCCTTGATCTGTCCTCCATGAAATAGTGTCTCAAGCTTTACCATTTCTTGTCTTCTAGTGTTGTAACTACACTTTTGATCTCCTCAAGCCTGTGAACTCTGTTGAATATAGAGGCACTTACAGTAATTACTGAGTTAATCATTCCATCTACCCATTAATGGCAGGGAAAGAAAGCAATAGGAACTTATTGGAATCTGATGTATAGTCTAGAATTCAGAGAACTCTTTATATAGCATAGAGAGCCTTGTCTGATACTATGAACTCTGGATAATCACCAAATTAAGTCTTCCCTAATATGCAAAAAAACTTTTATGATATTAAAATGTATTATAAATCATTAGAATTAGCCTCATGAAATATAGGCTATGTATCTAATTGAATATTTGTAATATTGTAATAATATTATTAGAATATTATATTATAATATTTCCAGGCCTACCTAAACCAATAAATACTGTCCTCATATTTAGAATAACAAAAGTTTTGTGTAGCTGTTAAAGTTGATACAGAGAAGGCAAGGAAGTTTTAGTCAGGTGCAAATGACTCTGTTTTTACTCCTAGCAACTCAGAAGGGTGATATCTGAGGATCGAAGTTTAATGCCAGCCCAGGCTGAAAAGACCCCATGAGACTCTTATTTCCAATTAAACCCTCCAAAGCCAGAAGTGGAGTTGTGGCTCAAAGTGGTAGAGTGTTAGCCTTGAGCAAAAGAGCTCAGAAATAGCTCCCAGGCCCTGAGTTCAAGCCCCATGACTGAAGGGGGAGAGGGAAGGAAAAAGGGGGAGAGGGAAAGAGAATTGAAGTTTTTAAGATTTAATTTACATTATCAAAAAAGAAATCCAAGAACTATTCTAGGAAATTTCAGTATAAAACTGTGCTAAGTTGTCTAGCTTTCCCTAAGAATCCGTCTATGCTAATACCTCATAAGATAACTAAATAGCCTTGCAATAAGATTCAAGTTGAAGCAAGGAATGAAAGAATACTCAGCAAGATACATCTACCTAGACAAGGAACAAACTAGACAAGACAGTTCATTCTGTCTCCTAGAAGTTATAATACCAGTACCCTTTCTAATATTCCCTTTCTTGTGAGTTGTGAGTAGGAAGTATTGTGGTGTTTTGGGCACTGGACAGGGGGAATAGGGTCTCTACATTTATTCCTAAAGACTGGATCCCAAGTATAGTAAAGGATTTGAGGAGGATTCAGGAATAATTAAATTTTTGGAAATTTTTCATATTAAAATTAAGAGCCAAATTTCTTTGATACAGATAAAATTGTTTTTCTTTCGCTCTCCATCCTTAAAGGTAGTGAAACATAAGTGTTTTTCTTAAAGTGAAAGATTATATATGAAAGTTTTCCAGAGCTGGCAAAGAACCAAAGTTTCCAGGCAGGTCATGGAGCATACTTTTCAGATTTTCTGATAGGACTATCAACTGAAATCACACTTCTAAGTACTGAATCAAATATCATTCCAATAAACTGTCAGGTTTATCTTTCATAGAATAAGACAAGAATCATGTAACTGAGCCTTGGTTAAAGCAAGACCATATTCACCTCCAGGAATTTCCATGTAGGATATAAGAAGACTGGCAAGATAAGCTTTTCCTTTTGGGGGCAGAAAAGTATTTCTGTGCCCTTGAGGTTTGTTGCACTCAACAGCCAAGGCTTTCCACATTCACTCCACTGCCATTAAAGGCTAGCTCTTCTGTCTTTGCACAGAACACTCATCAGATGAAACTGTTATCTGGTACTAGATAATCAAGAGGCAATCATTTCACTGACTCTAAAAGGGGTTAGAAATGAGTCTGACTGGGACTAGGTTCTTCCATATCTGCTAAGGAAAGAGAAGTAATACTTTTCCGTATAGTTACAAAGAAGGTATGGTTCTGGAGAAGAAGTTTTAGCCATTTCAAAACATCATGTCTTTTCTTTGCTAGAGACCTTTCGGCAGTCTTCTGTTCAGATGTTGAAATAAGGAAGTTAAGAGGCTCTGAGATTCCACTGCTTCCTATTTCGATTTCCAGTAATAGCTCCCAGGGCTACTTTGTCACCAAGGTCTACAGAATTGAATGCGATGGCAGGGAAAGGTACTATGAGCAGAAAATGAATTCCTTATGCTAAAAACAGAAAGCCGTGTGGGTGCTTTAGGAATGAGACTATAGACAATGGAGTATTTTTCTACAATACATTACAAAGGGATGGCTAAACTGACAGATGATTAGAAGATTGACATAATTTTTGAAAATAAAAATGCTGAATTCTCCAATTGACTAGGGCTCATATATGTTCCTTTTAAACTCCTGGTTATTATGCTTATCAAAAACTTACATGAACAATTTATTTTGATTTGTTTTGTCATAAAGCAATATGAACTCAGGGGCAGACAACTTACCTTATAAAAGAAATACAAGCTTGAGTCAAGTTTTGACCAATGATTCCTACAAAAGAAAAAAAAATAAATAGTACCCAGGTTTCCTTAGCTCTTCAATCAAATTGGAACTAAAGATGTCAGTCAAGATTTGGATCTTTACTAACCTAATGAATTTAGAGAAGACTTCAGGGAATTGGGGCAATTACCTTTTATAGTATGTCCCATATTTCAATTCAGAACATGTATATGGGGTACTTTGCCTCACATTCCTGCCATTAGCAATGTTTTAAAGTTTGAGAAAGGAATTTGGTATAGTATACCCTATACACTGGGTAAGTTAGAAACAGCAAATTCATAATTCCATGTAGATAAATTGCTACTTAAAACCTTTAGATAGGTGCCCATCACTCATGCCTATAATCCTATCTTCTCAGGAACTGAGAGCTGAAAGATTGCTGTTCAAGTCCAGCTCAAGCAGAAAAGTTTGTAAGTCTCCATCTCAAAAATAACCAGCCAGAGCAAGGCTAAATGTGTGGCTCAAGGGGTAGAGTAATAGCTTAGCAAGCAAGAGGCCCAACTTCAAACCCCAGTAGCAAAAAACAAAAATCAATTTTCAAAAATCAATAGAAAATATCTTAAGTCTTCCACAAAGTAGAAGACATTGTATATTGTTTATATAAACAACTGTGATGTATATCTATATAGCATTATAATGAAGTATAATATTTGCCAATTCACATACAAGGTCCAGTGGCATATAATACCATTCAGATTGGTATTCAACCACCACAACATTTTATTCTGTACCCATTAATAAAGTCACTTATTGTAAGAGTTCCACAAACTCACTTTTAGTCTTCCTCAGCTATCATTCCACTTTCTAACTCTGTGAGTGTGACTCTGGGCACATCATAATGGTTTAATCATACAATACTTTATATTTCTAATTGATTCATTTCACTTCTAACATCTTTGAAATTAAATTACATGATAGCAAATGTCAGAATTCTCTTCCTTCTTAAAATGACACAAACTCCATGGTACAAATGCAATATATTTTGATTATTCATTTATCCTTATGCAGACATTTGAGGTGCTTCTACTTTTTGTGATAGTGTGAATCATGGTGCTACAAAGTGTATGAACACCTGTGTGAATTTTCAGTTTGATTTTTTGAAAGCATCTCAAAAGTGGAATTGTTGGATCATGTAGTAATTCTATCTTCATACTTTGAGGAACTACAATCCTGTTCTCCATAGCTTTTGTACCATTTTACAATCCCACTAATACTGCACAGGAGTTCCCTTTACTCCATATTATACCATCACTTGGTGTTTCCCTTTTTTTTTTTTAATAATAGCCATCCTAATGGAACCATTAGGATGGCCTTACTGTGTCTTACTGTGATTTTAATTTGCATTTCCCTAATGATAAGTTATGCTGAGCATCTGTTCATGTGCTTATTGGCCATTTGTAGTTCTTTTCAGAGAAATGTCTATTCAAGTCCTTTACCCAGTTGTTCATCAAGTTGTTTGTTTTTGTATTGTTGAGTTGTAGAAAATGGATGCACTTTTAATTACATAAAATTCACTTGAATAAGTTCAACACATGATGTGATTTCACTATAGCATATTCTGGGGGGAAATTCTGTTTAAGGACAATTCGAAATTGAAAGACTTATTACAAAACATCCAATGCCTTGACAACACTCAGGGTATTATCAATCGCAGAGAACCTAGGATGGGCAAAGAAGAGATTTGAGTTGAGATGGAGACAGATAGAAATTACTGGATTGCTCATTCAGGAAAGTTTTGCCAATCATTGTGTTACTTTTGATGAGTAAGTTACAAATTTAGGAAGTGAATGACTCACATTTCCATTCCTGATGGTTGGATTACCAAAGGCCTTGCGTGCACTCAACTATTTACCTCCAAATGTATCAGGTCAGCTTGGTGAATTCTTGCCAATCTTATCAAGCAGGGCTGCTGAGTTCCCAGTCGCAATGCTGTGCTGTGCAGAAACAGCCTCAGACTGTTTCCATAGTAGGACACTGTGACCTCGGGTGTCCTGTCTCCACCTCTGCAATCCCTCCTCCAGCTAATCGAAGTTCTGCCAAATTCTCTTGACAGTGAAACCTATGAGAATATTAGTCTGCCTCTGCAGCTACCTCTGCCTGGGCTGCTACTGATCCTGTTGTGGTTTTCTAGCTGTGTCCTGCTCACCTCTCCCTGGCTCCAACTTGTCCACTAACATGTTTCTTCTGCCCACCCTGCCCACCTGCTCCCTGCCGGGGCACCCCCCCTTTCCCCTCCCCCCCTGCAGCAGCACTTTCACACTCTGCCATCATCTATCCTGAACACGTGTCCAAAGTCAGGGACCTGTTACAGCAGGCACTGTTGGGAACTTGGCTGCGTTCCAGGAAGGGGTTGTAAAGGATCATTCTTGCTGTTTAAGATTAAATGAGGCTTGGGGATGATGCTGATGAAATTGTTTAGAAAGCTGGATGTGGTGCCTCTGTAGTCAGTCTAGGTCTGGGGTTAGACTGACTTGCCTTTCAAGTCTGGGCGGATGCACATTTGCAAGGATGCCCTAAGGACTTTCGACTTTAAACATATGCAGGGCAAATCCCAGTTTAAAAACTCCAAGAGGTTGTTTATTTTGCCAACACAGGGAAGGTTCTTTCTTGATACACAGACAGATTTTTTTTAACCACACGGAAGTCATACAAGTTTTTTTCATACTTCTATCATATCATCAAAACATTCTCCACCATGCATTTTTTTTAATTCAAGACATTGTTCTTCAATTTTTAGCATGTGCCAGACATTGTGGTAGTGAATAGAGTTTATATATCATGATGTATAACCTTGTGTTCTCCAGAGCCCTATACTCTACGATTGCACCCCAGATTTGCAACTCACTATTCAAATCCAGGGCAAATGGTTTAGCTCCATTAGTGAACATTGACCTCACAGGAAAAAATGGAGAAAGTCCTTTTTATAATGCAGCAATGATTTTCTGATATAGAAGACTGAAAATTGCCTAGGAAAATACCTGACACAGCATAAAAGTTCAAACAATATTTGCAATTATACTATTTCTGTTATTCTTGAATTAGGAGATGGAATATAAGTTGTTGGTTATATATAATGGATGAGAAAAGCATGTGATCAAACATGACACAGCAGAGGAACTGTAAGGAAGTTCATATAGAAATTTGAAGAGGGAACTAATTAATTCTACTGAGCAGGGGCACTGGCAAAGCTTTTCTGTAAGGCATCTCAATGATGATTTTACTTAGATTAAGATTTTACAACCAAGCAAGGGTTTGATCAAATTTTAATGCTAGAAAATTGTGACAGTTATAATGTGCATCTCAAAACACTTATTGATGAATGAAAGGGAGAGAGGGGGAGAATGCAGTCAAAAACTCACCATATGTACTACAAAATTAGGAAAAGTAAAAGAAGGAGTGGTTCTAAGGGGAGTGATAATGTTGAAAAGGGTGACACTATTCAAGATGTACTGTATTCTTAAGTTGCTTTGTTAAATGGCAAGTCCTTTGTACACCTATTTAAATATAATAATAATAATGTATCTTCAGCTTTCAATAACCGTTGTTCCTTTCCTTCCAAAGTCCCTGTTTCATCAGTTTTCAGAGCCTTCAAACTCTGCTCAAAATATTCTTTTTTCCCTTGAGTGAATAAATATTATTTAAAAATACACTTGTGTACTGAGACCTGAACATATTTTTTTCTTATATAGAAATGTATTTGACCCTGAGAATCACTGCAATAGAACATAACCTGCAGTAACAGGAGTGGCTTGCCATCATTCTCTAAGAAAAGTATGATAAACATTTCTATTTTGGATACAACTGAAGCTAATGGAACTAGAAAAAAATATGTGGTTCTCTTTATTTATGATACACATTTTCATGGCATAACTGCCTAGCTGATTCATCGACAATAATATGCCAGTAGAGCTTGGATATAATCTGCTGATATAACATAAAGGTCTTAGAACAATAAACAAGGCCTGTAATGCAGGGTTCTGATGGCATCAGGATAATTAGATTCATCAGTACACTTAGTAACAACCAAATGAAAGAAAACCACAACCCAGCAAGCCAAAGGCATGTCGCTTGTCCACTTCTGCTAAATAGCTCCAACTAGATAATATTTAGTGATAATGAAAATAATCAGTAAAATTTACTGCATAAATAAGCAAGGCAAATTATACCTATACCAATTCCAAAAAAACAAAACCTAGGAGGCAAGATACAATTTACTCCCAAGTTTCCAATTCTCACAAAATGGAGCTCATTTCCTCCCAGTATTGAGGTTCTAAATATTGGCTACCAAAGACACTGATGTAAAAGGATAAATATACATCACAAGGGCTCTGGCAAGCAGGTAGAAGGATGTGTAATATTTACTACCTGAAAGCAAAAAGGAAGATATGAAAGGAGAATGAAGGTAGGCTGTAGGGGTTTAAGAGTCTCAGAAGTGTATCATTTCTATTTCTGCATTGAAGATTTGTAATAAAGGGACTGTACACACTCTTGTATAAATGTAATGCGCAGACATGCTTTGTTTGGCCCATTTAAGTATTTAAATAAATTTCAAGTTGATTCCTAAGATTTAACAGATCTGTTTGTTTTAAACTTAGAACATGTGTTTCCTTCCTCCATCCATCCCTCTCTCCCCTTCCTCCAAGTCTCTATTCAGAGATGATCTTATTTGTCATCTACTCCTAACTACCATTCAAAAATCCCACTCAATGATCATCCTTGCCTGTCCTACTTTTTTCACTTGCAGTTACATCCTAAAGTAGGGTACTTATTCAATTATTAAAATTCCATGTGACT
The DNA here is from genome assembly GCF_023159225.1 of Perognathus longimembris pacificus. Taxonomy (NCBI): domain Eukaryota; kingdom Metazoa; phylum Chordata; class Mammalia; order Rodentia; family Heteromyidae; genus Perognathus; species Perognathus longimembris. Next base: position 18,584,849 of record NC_063172.1, read on the forward strand.
CTGGATTTCTTGCTGATTTTGTTCATTATCTACTTACTATTCTCTACATTGTTCAGCATTGTAAATGTGAATAGAATATGTATTCAATGTTTATTTGTTAAGAAAACTTAGCAACAATGGACCTATATTTCTGTATGTAATACTTGGAAAAGCTAGAAGCTACCTTTACTAAAGAAACCGCCCAGTCTCTAACCAACCTTCAAACTCCAGTTGTCATACTTCAACCCTCTCTTTCCCTGTGTATAGTTTAAAATTGTAGCTTTATATGCCTTCCTTAGAAATACTACGAGAATAAGTGCATATACAAAATGTTAAAAATGTCACACATTTTTATGTGAACCCCACTATCCCTTTTACAAAAGAGAAGTCTAAAATTCTGTGAAGTCTATTACTGAAACAAAGGAGACTTGAGATTTAAGCTTTGGTACTACTGATCTCAAAGCTACGCTGCAAACCCTATGATTCTCTGAACTTTCTAAACATACCTATTCTGAGAAAAAAAATAGTGTTTCAGGAGATAATTCCACTGTCTTTTATTAAAATCAAAAGTAATATGTGGGTTGAGGGGTTAAAACAAAGATCTCAAGCTTGATTTCCAGTAGAATGAGCAATCAATGGGAAAACCTGCAGATGCCTCTGCTAGTAGACCCTATGTCCCTTAACCAGCACTAGGCACTCATGGAGACCAGGCAGAGTCACAGTCCTTCTCCCTTCACTGCAAGATGCTATAGCCAGGTCATTTGCCTTCCAGTCCTCATCTCAGTGCAGTTTTCCCCAGATAAATAAAGAATATACCAAACATTGCAACCCTGTTTGCTCCCCATAAGTTACGTGACTCTGGACATAGCTCCTCATATTTAATTCCTTTTTGACATAAGCTTGGCAGTGGGAAACTTGCAGCTTCCCTGTGGACCTCATCAGCAGTGAAGACAGACAGAGGTGGAGAGGCAGTAACACTTCCTGCTGTCTTAGACTATAAATCTCCACAGTGAATGCCCCTCCATCCACAGTCCTACAGTTGTATTTCCAGCTTCTGTTCAGACTTGCCTTCCAAAACCCAACCTCAGGTAACTTAGCTCTGGTCATCCAAAGAGAAATGTTGTGCCATCTCCCTTTTCATTTGAGATGGTGGACCTCAGAGGTTATGGACTAAAAATCCAAACAAGACTGTGCATATCTTTAACATTGTTTTTTGTGATGTTAATGATGTTTTCTGTGATGCTCAACTCCACTCAATTCAAGGACAATAAGTTGATATTCAGAAATCATGGCCGTTCCTCGGGACTCCACCATTTCCTTCATGTCTGGGTTCTTCCTCATGCCTCACTTAGGTTTGAGTTATTGCTTCACTGTTGCCTGAGTTCTGGACGTGGGAACACAATTGAGCACAGTTCAGTACGCTGATCTCTACTTGTGTGACGTTTGAGTGGAGACAAAAAACGTCTTGTTGGCCACACCCCTACAGTTTTACTTTTACTTATTCGGTCAGTTGGTGGGGGGGGGGGCGCGATATATTTGAATTCATTCATGTTTATGGTATTTTTTTTCAAATTGTATCAGCAAGATTTTTTTTTCAGCTTCAAGATTTACACAAGTCCAGTAACATATAGAATTTGGAGGTAGCCCCTTTGTTGTTAAAAGTGCAGGTCCTGGCAGGAAAGACCTCAGGCCTAGGCCAAAGGAAAGCTGGCATGACAAAACTTGTAGTAGACTGAATGGTGCTGCTAGAAATGTAAAGTTTTCATGCAAAGCCGTGGCATACCTCCACTGATAACAGTTCACTTAAGATCATTTTAAGTGGCTTCTAGAACACTTGTACTTCTTTTTGTGACCATTCAAGTCCATGTACAACCTGTTGATCTCACATAGCCTGATTAAAAAAAAAATTAAAAAAGGAAAGAGGTAATTTTCTGTTATCTCTTACTCAGAAAGAACATCTACCTGACTAAATGTTTTTAAGTTAGTTAGAATTCTCTAATCATCTAAGACCATTACATTATGACACAAATATTCCAACAACAGACAGTATGAAAAGTTACCATCCACCACATTAATTAGTACACTCAATACTCAGTAGTACTGAGTGCTCATTACTTTATTAACTGGTGAAGGAGGGGACTAATTTAGACATGCTTGCATTTCTCATGTTGAATAGAAAAAGAGATAACTTTTAAACAGAAATATTTTCTATATGGTCTAAGTAGGCCTCCTTAGGACAATTTTTTTGAATTTTGCAGTCGCTCTGCCATCATTACATTTGAAGATTGCAAATGAGTGAGTTCAGAATTTGTTTTTGCACTCTCTCCCTCCCCCTTTAGCTCTCCTGCACTGAGATCATGAGGTGCATTGTGTGTTGGGAAGGAAAAGTAAATATTGGGTTGCATTAACTGAGGTCATAGTTTCTCCATGTCTGCACCCCATAGGTGTCTGCCGCCATCCAACTTCCTTGGCTTTCCATGAACTCACAAGTGTGCAAACTGCTTTGCATTTGGTTGCATAAAATGCACTACCAGACAAGTTTCAAGATTGTATTTTTAAATCTTTGGAATAAGTTTCTCTTCAGAGTTCTGAGCATTTCTTTTCCTCCTGCTAGAATAAGTGATTGTACACAAGAAATTGATAGGCAATGTGATAAGTTTTCCAGTTTCGAACTTTGAGACCAATGTTCGTGTGTGTGTGTGTATGACTTTGTAAACTAGTGATATTTCTATTGCTTTGCTGTTGAATCTTTCTTCAACCGTTGCATTTTTATGAAAAAAAAAGAGAAGACAGAGAGAGAAAGGAAGAAAAGAAACAGAGGAGAGAGAGGAAGAGAGGAAAGAAGAAAAAGAAACTTACAACTGAAATAGTTTCAGAAGCATTTGTTGGAAAAATCCGAACAGCAATTATGTTTAATAATTAAAAAAGAGGCGAGAAAGAGGTAGATAAATAGGAAGAAAGAGATAAAAAGGACAAAAGAGAGGAAAAAAATTAAATGCTACTTAAAACAGTTTGAGAAACGAGTGCTCATAAAAAAGTGAATAGAAATAATGTGTTTTTTCTTTTATGCTTTTTTCATAACCTTGTATACAGATGATTTTACATTGTTTCATTACTTTATTATGTCACAATACAAAAGAAAAGTAAAGTATGACAAAACACACACACATGCAGATATGTTTTAAAAAGATAGTCCAGGGAAATAAAAACTAAACAACTTTGTATACTGCATGTCTTTCAAATTTTATTTAGTTAATTCCTTAAATCCACCAAATAATCACAAATGCAGATCAAGATCAACATTTTTACAAACAAAAACAGTATATAGCCTGTTCTACCACTGTCCAAATAAAATTTAGGCTCCATGAGTGTCTGAGAAAAATAAGTTAAAAAAAAAAAGACATTACCCTGTGGGATTTTGTGAATATTTCAGGAAACAACATATTCTTTTGAGCTTATATTCTTCTTTTAAATTGAAAGAATTATTATCTTTAAGTACTTGTACAAAGGAGATGCCATTTAATAAAGCAGTTTATGAATTTAAAGTATCTTGATGAGTGTCACTTCCTTTAACATTCTGATCCCGTTTGACCTACCCCTTCCTTTACTTTTTAAAATTTTGTGGTATGACAAAAAAAATGTACTTACTACCTTACCTATGTAACTGTAACCCCTCTGTACATCACCTTGACAACAAATTAAATAAGAAAATAAATAAAATAGAAAAAATTGTGGTTTATACAGTGAATTATTGGCTGCATCATGTCTCCCTTTCCCCCTTCATTTGTCTAATAGTGCGTATTTCTATGCTTTTAGTTGATTCACATTATGCTATTTGTAGGAGCATATGTTCTTTAAGATATGATTCTCAGTGATGTTTCAGTAGTTTATATTATTTTAATTGGAGGTATGTTTTCAGACACCTGTAACCAAAACAGGGGAAAAGATCTCCACTACTTATAGTTCCCGTGAAAAGCTTTTACATTATATGGTTTGTCCACAGCTAATTGTTCTCTGTTGAAATGACTCACCAATGACTTTCTTTTTGCAGCTTCCCTTGGGAGGCAGAGAAAAACTATCATCATACTGTAGTAATAAAAAATAACAAGATTCAAGCTAGCTCAGTGTCTCACACCTGTAATCGTAGGTACTTTGGAAACTAAGATTTTAGCATTGAGATTCCAAGCCAACCTGAGTAGGAAAGTCCATGAGACTATTAACCATCCCAAAAGCCAGAATAGAAGCAGTGGCTCAAGTGGTAGAGCAATAGCCTTGAGCACAAAGCTCAAAGATAGCCCAGTCACACAGGCCTGGAGTTCAAGCCCCAGGGGAGGCACAATAAACAAACAGACAAACAGGTGACAGATAGATGATGATGACGATGATGAAGATAGATAGATAACCAGACTTGTAGTATTAGGCATAGCAAACTTCCACATTATTTCATTAAACAAATGTTAATATAGATGACTACTACCTTTACAAAAGTTGTAGAAGGGATGTACCTTTAATGTGCTGCAAATTGGATTTCCTCTTGACTTCTACAGTGCTTTTGTTTCCATGAAAGAGTAAAGAAAGTACATTGAAATACCATATGTTGTTTCATTTGTTCCTTCAAAAAGCTTCCTGCTTACTGGAAATTGGTCTCCAATTTCTCTTGTATTTCTCTTTCAGGTGCCTCCCTTAAATCTGTTGATTCCCAGTATCTGTTTACCAGTCTTGAGGTTTCCTATGCTCTTAAAGTTATTACATTGATGGTGCTTTATTAGAGTGAGTTATTTTGATGTCCCCTTTCTCTTCTAAGTGTCCTAATAAGCAGAGATCTCCAGGGCCTTGGCCATCCAGTCAATAAATGTGGATTGGCCAGCTAATATGTATCTCATTATGTTTTAAAGCTGGTTAACAATCTTAAGTTAGCAAAACGATTTATTTAGCTGCTCTACAAGTTTTATACAAATAGACTGCAGTTATAACAAAGGTTTTAAATTTTAAAACTAATACTAGAATAAAACCTTAATGTAAGAGTCAGAAAAATGTGATGTTTTAAGACATTGAATTAGTCTGTAGGATATGACCATTGGTTATTGGATTAATATTTATTAGATACATGAGGTAGGAACTAAAAGTGTAAGTCAGAGCAGTAATTGACAGTCAGTTTTTTCGTTTGTTTGTTTTTAAGACTCTAGTTCAGTTAAATGTAGAGCTTTGCTTGTCCCAATTCAGATTAGGTATGCTTGCTTAGAGCAAGCAGTGACTTGTTTTAGAAAATGGAAAGGATTTCGAGACTGTAAAAAAAAACAGTAACAAAAAAGGAAAAGGCAGAAAGAAGAGCTTTGGCAAGTAAGAAAGGAATTTAGGAGCAAAATAGGTATGCTTATTGTAATACTAAATTTTGACGTGTAATATGTATATAATTTGTCTTTTTTGCACCCTCATAAGATCTTCAGCAAAATCCACATGTTTCACAAGTATACCATGGACTTATATCTGCATTTTCAGAAATATAAGAGAATTATATGAATAATGATTCATGAATCGTATTTCAAGATTTGCATGGGGCAAAACCACACTATACTCATGTTTATAACTGACTAAGTTTAGTGGTAAGGTATTCATTGAAATTTTAAAAAAGAAGCACAATAACAAAGAATAGTATCAAATATAATTGCGCAAAACAATATTTTATACTATAGAAAATATATAAAGGAAAAATACATGGAGAAAAATCCATATGATAGGGTTAATTAATGTGTAAGTACTCATAAAAATTCATAAGAAAACATCAGACATTAATATGGCAAAAAAAGATGAGCAGACAGTTGATAATTAGTAAACAAACATATGGGAAAATGCTCAAACTTTCTGGTTATTAAGACTTGCAAATTAAAAAAAAATGTTTCCCTAGGACATTATTAAATTAGTAACATTTTAAAGCATCATTTAAACCCCATGTAAATGTAAATGCTTGCAATGTAGTATGAATTCATTTTTGTATTAGAAGTTTAAATTTTAAAGAAGTTTTATATTTCAAAAGCCATAAATATGTATATATCTTAACCAAATATTCCTAGAATTCATCATAAAGAAATAATACAAAATGTTGAAATGTTATGTGGATGGAATTTTTCATCAACGGAGCAAATTAAAACTATAGGTTTTTAAAGGAATTAATTTTTATGCAATTTCAAATGCTTTAAAATTTTATTTTCATGACAGTGCTGGTTTTTCATTTTTAGTAAAGAATTATCTCTTCTCAAATCTTACATACTTATAGCAATATCCTTTGTCTTACTTCTATCAGGAATATTATTTTATTGTGTGTAGCTTGAAAATAGATTAGCTTGAAATGTAATTTATAAGAGCTTATTGGCTTCAGAATTGTCATAATGTTGCAAAATATTAATTTTACTTCTTGAGCTTAATTAATATGTAGAATTGTTTTGGTTTCAATTTGAAACAAAGATAGGTTTTTAGATCAAGAAACTGGGGCTTACTTTGAGCCCCAATATTAACACCTAGAAAAAATTATTAATAAAAATGTTAACATTTATTTATAGCATATTCAACTATATAAACAGATGTATGAAGTGAAAAGTAAAATCCTAGACCACTCACTACCCCAATACCTACTATTAACATCTTGACTTAGGGTCATTCTATATCCATAAACAAAGGTGAAATCATAATGCGTATACTGCTTTGTAAACCTCTTCTGACTGCATAGTAAGTACATGTTTTTTGCATTTTATTAAATATTCTATCTTATTGTAATTTTTAATCCTGTGTTATATTTAAATTTGCCTTATTTAACTCAGTGTCCAGTGTTTTAAAGGGAAAAAGGATTAAAGAATGAAACTCATGCAGGTATTTCAGAAAGAGGAATAATACCAAAAAGATCTTCATAAAGAATACCCTACCAGTTTGCTTTATAGAACATACATCAAATGTTTTTGTTTTACTGTGATTTTATCATAGCTTGAAGTCAATATCTTGACAACAAGGTTGAGCTTACATGTGAAGAATCGGAAAGGAATTTAACTAGGAAGTACTGAGCTCAGGGAATTGAATTTGCATCTAATTCACTAACCACACATGTTTACATGACCTTTAGAAAAAGGAATTAAACCAGTTTTTTATTAGCTCAAATCAGTCCACATTAAAAAGGCTATTGAATCAGGAATCTAAACTATTCCTTATAAGATAGCCAGTATAACAGAAAATATATTACTGTATTAAAATCATAGTGATATTTGCCTGGAGCAATGACCCTTGTATGAAACTAGGATGTGAATTGGAATCCCAGGTCTGTTGTTGTTCGACAACTTTACCGAGCAAAACAATCACTCCTACATCCCCCTCCCCAAAGTCAAATGAAATTTAATATTTTAATTTCACAGTGTCCACGTTTTCTTTACACAAAATTCTGAATCAACTGGAGACTTAGAGATGACATCGTCTAGAATAAAATTCATGCAAAATTAGGAATTATGATGTGAAAACCAGTTATGCCATTAAACGTTATGACCATAAGCAAATAAATTAAGTTCTTTCAGATTTTACTTTAACTGTATTTAATAAACAAATAAAATTATTTAATTATATCATTTCCAAGATTCAACCCAGCTCTCATAGTTTGAGATTTTAGTCCCTATTACCTATTCTTTCAAAAAAGTTATCAAATTGGCACGCATATATTGCAACAGAGCTGCTGGGCTCAGCAGTGTGGAGAATCAGATTTGAGAGCTAAACCTCATTTTATTCTCAGAGTTGAATACTAACGCTAGGAAAGTATGACTAAATATTTACCAGATGAAATGAATGAATGTATGAGTAAACTGCTTTAAATATATATTTAGGTCAGGCACAGGTTGGATTATTGTGTGAAAACAATATTATCTACTTCTGGGGAGCTTAAGGCTCAGCTACATCACGATGGCATATAGTTCTGTTTTCATTACTGGATATTTAACCTTTAGCTTGTATATATAAAAGATTCTAACTGGAAAGGACTGGCAGCCAAAAGAGGAAACATGGGAGATCAAACACATGAAAGGAGAGCCAGCCATTCCAGCCATTAGAAATAATTCTAATATTTGCCTTTTGCAAAAATCCTACCTTGATTTTTTTTTTTCTTTTCTCCCTGAGAATAGGAGGGGAAAATCCAGACCTGTGATTCATGGGAAGGTAGGAATCACTACTTTGGAAATAATTCAGGAAACAGAAACAATTAACCAACTGCAAGGATTCTGATAAAGAAATGATGAAAAAAATTACCTGTAGCCAGAATAGGCAGAGTGTGAAACACAGCAGTACTCACCCAGAAGTACCTGAATTTTTTACAACGTTTTTGTTATGTTGGATTTAATTCCATCCCTTTGAGTGGCAATCAGTACTACCTAAGGCCCGAGAAAGGAAGAAGAGTACCTAATAGAAAACAAATCAAATCAAAATAGTGGGTTTTTTTGTGGGGTTTTTTTTGTTGTTGTTGTTTTTCAAATTTTTATTATCAAACTGATGTACAGAAAGGTTACAGTTTCATGTGTTAGGCACTGGATACATTTTTTGTAGTTTGTTACATCGTCCATCATCCCCCCTCTCCTTCCCTTTTCCCCCCATGAGGTGTTCAGTTCACTTACACCAAACAGTTTTGCAAGTATTGCTTTTGTAGTCGTTTGTCTTTTTTTACCCTGTGTCTCTCGATTTTGGTATTCCCTTTCAATTTCCTAGTTCTAGTACCAGTATAGATGGTTTCCAATATACTCAGATAAGATTACAGAGATAGTGTAGTTACAACCACAGGAAAGTGATACAAGAACATCATCAATAGTAGAAGCTACAGATACACATGGGATGTTGAAAGTAGTTACAACTGTGATAAAACAATCGTTTCCATAACATGGAGTTCATTTCACTTAGCATCATCTTATGTGATCATAAGGGTATAGCTATTGGGCTCTTGTGATCCTCTGCTGTGTAGTGGGGTTTTTTGTAAGGAAATGTCAGTTCATATGCACCCCAAATGAGTATATTGAGAATGAATAGTCTCTTCTTTGCATCAAAGCAAATATTCTAATAAATGCTAAGAAAATCAAATTGAATTTTCTTTCAGTTAACACTTCTCTGAAAGTATGCAAGGAAAACTAACTCACAATAAATATTTCAACCATTATTAACTACTAAATGTGTACAAATAGGATTTTAAGTTCTAGGAAAGTAATAGTAATAAAACTAACTCCTATTCTTATACATAACTCATACATAACTAGAGGATAGTTTATATCAAATTTCAGGAAAATTATTTTTGATAACCTGACATTTGAACAGAGAATTGAATAAAATAATAAAGTAAAAACACTGAATCTCTATGAATAGAACATTCTAAGAAGGAGGGGAAAAAAGCCAGTACAAAGATCTTACGGCTAGTGAACATTTGTGGCTTATTCAAGGATGTACAAGATCAGGGTAGAGGATATAGAACATACTAGGGAGATAAAAGTAGTAGAGAAGTTCACAAAGATAGCAGAGGCCAGATCACATAGAGCATTCAGGTCAAGATAAGAATTAAGAAATTTTGCTCTGAGTGAGATGAAAAACTATTGAAGGGCTTTAAAAAGAAAAGTGATATTTCTGACTTAAATCCCAAAAGAATCTTTCTGATTGCTACAAAGAGATGAAATTGTAGGGGAACAAGGGCCAAAATAAGAAAATCATTTAGAATATTGATGAGTTCACCAGGAAGATGATGGTAGTTTTGACTAGTGTGATAGAAATGGGGTTGAGAGAAGTAGTTTGAATATCATAATGCTTGAAGGTGAGAGCCATAGATTTGTTGATGAACCTGTTGGTTGGAGGGAACAGAAATATGGTACCTATAATTATTATTAAATGTAAGCATTATAAAGGGAAAGGCTCCACCTGTTCAGCTCAATGGCATTATCTGAAACAGGGCCTGAAATACAGCAATTCTTAGACACAATTAGATGTCACACAGACAAATTTGGGTATAAGATTTTTGAAGGAAATAGATTTGCTATTTACTGAGAGAAAGAACCCTGAGTGGGAATCAGGAGTTCAGTTATGTACAAATTAATTAGAGACACTACTAAGACAGTCAACAGAAATGCACAGTAGCTGGTTAGATTCACATATTCGAAGTTCAGGAGATGGTCAGAGCCATAGAAATCAATACTCTGGAATTTCAATCCATAGATGTTGAAGAGAAAATAAAAGCTGGAAATGCTAGAATCCAATTGAAGAGAAGATTTCAAGAAAAATCTACTAAATGTGTTAACTCTTGCTTCCAGAGTAACGAGGATGTCTGATTGGCATATTGATTTTTCACTAGTAACCCTGGGAAGAACTATATGAATTCTGACCAAAGTTGAGCTACGTACATTCAGTAAAGTAAAGAAGATAAACAAATGAAATGACAGGGCGTTTGGGAATTTTCAACTCCATTTATTTCTAAAAGGAATAGAAAAATGGAAATGCTAAGTTAAGGTAGGATAGTTACAAGATTGGAAATAATATACCACATATGCTGGCAACCTGGAAGACTGGGAAAGGACAATGACATGTAGAGTAACAGAAAGAAGAAAATATTGAGAAATCACAATGAGTGAGTCTAATAAAACTAAATGAGAGAGGTTGGGCATGGCAATCCATATCTATAAATTCAACTAATCAAATGTTTCAGCTTCTACTGCATCCTATTTCTGGTAATCTTTGCTAACTATGAACATATTAAAAAATGTTCTCTGATTCACTTGAATAAGGAGGTCTTGCTCTAAATTGTTATGGTTAAGAAGCCAGTAATTTAGCTCAATGTGCAGATCCAATGCCCAAAGAATTCTAGGAATAAATGCTTGGCTGAGAAAAAAACAGCATCCATTGTAGAAGCTATCACTCAGTATAATAGCAACTACAAATAGCAAAATGCCACCTCCAAGTCATACTAATTTTTATTAAGTCCTAGAGAAGGGTCAGAAATTTCTGAGGCATTAAGAACTTCAACTTGTAGCATAAAGTAGGAAGACAAAATTCTAACTTAATGAGGGAGGAGGTAACAGACAGTATAAGAAATGTACCCAAGGCCTAACCTCTGTAACCTCTCTGTACATCACTTTGACAATAAATAGGAAAAAAAATCTTAACTTTAAATTCTAATCTCATTACCAAATTTGTCATCATTACTGGTAGAATATATGAAATTCTCCTTGCTTCCATTCTCAAAGTTATTTCTCTTCACTTAAGAGAAGAACATTTTTTAATGACAACAAAAGAAATTATATGTTTAAAACCAAAGTGCTCCAATTATGCTCTTGATATGGAGCTATAAAGGAAGTGGGAAGCCGGTATCTGGCATTCCTCTGCAAAACAAACCTTACAGTAAGGATGACAATTGACAGTGGCAGGTGTGTGTGTGTGTGTGTGTGTGTGTGTGTGTGTGTGTGCAAATATATGTATATGGATAAATACACCAATTGTTATGTGTGAATTTTCAATTATTTTAAACATATGTACATGTATACATGTATACTTCAGATCTTCAACCTCTCTCTCATGGCATTTTCATGCTGTCAAATTTTATGAATCTGTTATGCATATATAGTTTAAATATTTCCCCACTCAAATATATCAGTCTTTCTGTGGCGCTTTCGAGGTTATATATTCATATTTATTGATTTATTTTAGCCTATCTTCTCTCAAAATAAAAAAAATAGTCTTTACTCTTCCAAGAATTTGTTTTTATCTTACTTCAGCTTTTCTTCTTAGTTATTCTGATATTTTATTTTTGTATGTTCATACAGTAAATTAACATTATATCCTACTGGAAATCTGATTCAAATCACAAATAGCTTCAAATAAATTATAGATTAATTTTGGATTAACTGCTATATTTACAAAGTTAAGCCCTATCATTTATAAACATTATCTATCTTTCCATATATTCAAATATTTTCCATGAATTTTATTAATTCTTTTCATTTCTAAATCTGTCTTGATTTAATGCATAGTGTTTTATAGTTCGTTTTATTACTATGAGATATTCGCCCACAATTTTTATACAGTGTGCCTTGTTTTAAAACATAGAGAAAAGTTGGATGCTCTTGGAAGCATCAAGAGGAAAATTGACCCTTATCTGGCCAAAAGAACTTGAGATGAAGGGTGGATAGCCCCTTGACAGTATTTAATATATTGTTCAGTTTGCATTTTCCTCTTATTGCCTATAAAATGAGGACCAAAATTCCAAACTTCTATCTACATATAATGTCATATAGTAAGTGCTACATTTGATAGTGGAAGTTTAGTCAAGACAGATTATATTTTAGTTGCTGAGTCTATTGCAATCCTGTCCCTGTAGTTTTGCTGATTTACCAAAGTATGACTGAAGATGTTATCTTTGAGTAATGAAGTGTTACATGACTTGTGTGTTTTTACAAATAGTTTTTTTCCCACCCAGTTAGATCATTTGGAGTATTCTAGCTAATAGCTGCCAGAACAGGAACGTGTGAGCTATGGTCATTGAACTTCCCACTAGAGGTTTCTATCTATGTTGGTTACCAGCTGCGTTTCTCAGGAAAAAAAATTATCTTTTTCTTGGGCAGAAAAATTAAATTAGATTGATTTTCATTTTAATCTTATTAGCCATTCTACCCAGTGTCTACAGAAAGGTTTCTCACTTCTTTTATTCACCATATTATCATGGCCATTTTTCTATGATAACAATTATCCTGACCATGAGATCTTGGAGGTTATTGGTAGCATCCTTTGCCGTTTTATACCTCACTGTTACAGTATCTAATACTCCAAAAGCACACAAAGACTATTTGCTAATGGAATTAAGTATGCCATAGCATATAGTTTTTTAATGTATACTCAGCATCCTATCTATGAAAGAAATACATATTAAAAAAGCACTGAGATCCTATTTTACTTCAGATGGTCATCAAATGATCATCAATAATCCTCTTACTTCAGAATGATCATCAGTTATCATCAATGTTCCTCAACAACAACAAATATTGAAGAAGTAGGGAGGTCAAGGAATTTTCATATTTTGCGGGTAAGAATGTAATATCCTGCTATTCCACTCTTGGGCATATATGTATAAGAATGTATGTTTTCCCACAACAGTGACACCTACACAGCCATGTTTATAACAATACTATTCACAGAGGTCAAATGATAGACTGAGACTCAGTGCTCAACAACAGATAAATGGATAAAGAAGATGTGGTAGATATAAACAAAGGAGTCTTTCCTGGCTATAAAAAATGAAATGATGTCATTTTCAGGAAAATATACTGGAAATTATTACTCCAAGTGAAATAAACCAAACTGAGAAAGAAATATCTCATGAACTCTCACAGAACTCCATAGTACTCCACATCTAAAAAACAGAAAATTAGGAATAGTATTTAATGTAAAATGGGGATGCTTAGAGATGGGAACTGGCAGGAATTAGGAGGGAGAAAGGAGATGGTGGAAGATAAATATGATCTAATCACTTCGCATATACGTATAATGGTAAAATAATGAAACCCATTTAAATTATTTAAAAAGAGAGAATAAGAAAGTAATGGCAGAAATAAATTTGATCAAAATATATGTACAAACAGTAATATCACAATGAAATCCCTCTGTACAATTAGTATAGTCTAATAAAAGAACAAAAATAAAATATTTATTTAAAAATACCAAAGATATATTTTTAGGTCCAAGAGTAGGACTCAATCTCAGTGCCTGAAACTCTTGCTCATTGGCTAACTTTCTACGAATTGAACCATGCTCCCAACCCTGGAAATACTTTTAGCTGCATGGCAAACAATAATTATGTGTACCACATAGCAGGTTAGGTGCTGAGAACACAGTACTAAATAAGTATGGCATGTCCTCCCCTCCAAGGAGTTTGAGAGCAGTTAATAAACTCATAAACACATATAAGGCTAAGATAAATTCGTAAAAAAGAACTAGAGCAGGATTCAGATCCAAGTGCAGAGCCCCAGGTAAAAGGGAGAGGGATGACAGTGGATAAGACTGGGTAAGGGGGCTGGGAATATGGCTTAGTGGCAAGAGCGCTTGCCTCGTATACATGAAGCCCTGGGTTCGATTCTCCAGTACCACATATAAAGAAAACAGCCAGAAGGGGGGCTGTGCTGTGGCTCAAGTGGTAGAGTGCTAGCCTTGAGCAAAGAGAAGCCAGGGACAGCACTCAGGCCCTGAGCTCAAGGCCCAGGACTGGCAAAAAAAAAAAAAAAAAAAAAAAAGACTGGGTAGGGAAGATGGAGAAGGATGGCAGAGGTTGGAAACTGAGTAGAGAAGATTAAGAAAGGTTTTTCATGGAGGTTTTTCATCCAGTTGGATGGGTGATGGGTATAAGTGGGGAAATGGACTTGAAGAGGAAGTGTTGACTACATCACAGGCTGCAAGAGAGCAAGTAAGAACAGGAAGTCAGAAGGCTGTTAAAATACATGTCACTGCTGGCCTTGATAAGTAAATGAAATGGTGAGAGAAACAAAAGATCTGTGTTAAAAGAACATAGGAAGGGAGAGAATTTTTTAAAAAAATAAACAACTGTTTGAAGGAGTCTTCTTATAGAAAGTAACAGAAAAGAATAACTGGGACTTTCTGTAGAGCCAGCATTTTCCACCAACAATGTATACTATGGAGGCATATTTACATGCTCCTTAGAATGGACTCATTCAGAGAGAAAGAGATAATGCAGGAGAGGAATTGTGTCATTGTGGGAACACATTCCAGTAAGATAAGGAATGTCTTTTAATAAGAAGGACATAGAGCATAGAATTAAAGGGACAAAATAAATAAATGACGACATCGGTAGGGAAGATAAGGTAGCTCTTGTTTGATTTCATTTGTGTCCTTCTGTGAAGTAGGTATGAGAGTCAGTACCTGAAAGGGAATCAAGAATGGGAAATTGGAGGAAGAATGAGATAGCTGCCTTAGATTGGAAGCATGAAACCAACTAAAAGAAGCTACATGCAACGAGATCTCTGAATAATGCGGTAACACGGTCAAGTTATCCCACTCTAAGTATAGAGACACATGACTTTTTTCCTCTCTCAGTATTTAGTTTCTCTAGTAAAGAAATGAGAACATGGACAGTATGATTTAACACATAATTAAGCTTGAACTTTTTCCACACAGATGAGAGTGTTAAAGGGGAATTAAGGTTATTAGCAATGAGATGTTACATACCAGATCATGAAATTTAGACTGGATAAAAAGAGACTCAGAACTTGGGAAGAATGATGCAAAGAGAATAAGCACTATCATCTATGGATCAGAAATACTGACGAGATCAAAGATGTTCTGGAGGAGGAAAACAAGAGAAAATGAGATGATAAGAGGGAAAAGCCAAAGGATGGTATGCTAGACCTAGAGATTTGGGATTTGCTTCAGTTACTGCTCTTAGCAACAGGGCAGGGCAACATGAGTGGGTGGCTGAGATCACAGGGCTGAAAAGTCACCAATTAAAAAGGCCAGTGAAGTATTTGGGTTAGAGAATGGGAATATTCAAGTCACTAATTATGTTAATGCTGGCAAGGGACAGGAGAATCTGAGAATCTGGGAGCTGGATATTGTTGAAACCAATCCATGAATGAGAATGGCACAATTAGAAATTTAGTGATACATACTTTAAAATGTTCTGAGGAAAGAAACAAGGAAACTTTGAGGAGCCACAAAATAAAAGACACCCATGAACATTAAGCCAAAGGATATAATAAATCATAGAAAATCAAATTCCATTTAAGAGGAACATGAGGAATATGGTTTCCACAGTACACAGCTATGCTTTGGTTCATGCAAAAGAGCAGAGTGTTCATAAACTGAGCAGAATATTCATGTGGTTTTTTTGATGAGGATCTGAATTCCCAAGAAGATCCAAGGAGTAGTAGTAGAAAGAAAAGAGAGGAATCCATTATACACAAGGGCAGAGAAGTATGGGAAAGGAGGTTGTTTTTTTTTTTTTAAATTAAAAATATTCTCATAAGTTTGGACTATTTCAATATATATTTAATTACTATAACTGCAAATAACATGTAGTATCTTGTCTTAAGTGACAATTTTTACATACATATTCATGATTATGCTTTTGAAATTCAAATACCATAGTAGATTATTAAGTTGAAATTGAATGCCCTTCCTCTTCCATCCCTTCATGTAATACTTCCTTAACATAATGATGGTTAACATTTTCTTATATATTATTCTCCAAATAGTAAATCCAGAATGACAAATATAATAATGCTTTATTATTGCATCTCTATATCTTATCCTTATTAAAGGCTGCATAATTTTTCCCCTATGATATATATCCTATGAAAGTTTACATCTAATCTTTTGGTCATAGCTTTTCATTTCAACTTTAAAGCATCAGGGCTAACTCTGATTAGGTGTCTCTGAATCATACATCTTCTCAAAGAGCCAACTCGGAGCAAATACATGAGTGGCCGGACTGGAAGTGCTGCCTTTCAGCAAGCATCTAACCTGTGTCAGTCATTTGACAATTTTCCCTGCCAGCGCCACATATTAAACAAGCAGAAGGTCAGTGCCTTGACTGGGGGCAGTGGCACTGTCATTCTGAAGGAAACATTTGCACTGATCTTAATGAAACTATTTTTTACTGAATGACTTAAGGCTAGAATGATGATTGTGAACTGTGAGCATTCACTAGTCTCCTCATGCCCTAGGAATCATATTCTATGATCCTTTTCTTTCAAATAACTTCTATGTCTCATTATCTAAATTTATGTACTTATGTAAATATTCATTGTAGTGAAAAGCAATAACAAAAATGAAAACAGGCATTTTGAGGTGAAAGGCTCAGCATCTGGCACATTCTAAAACTAACATTTCAACAAATTAGTTTTTATACCAACACTTCTCCATTTATAAAATAGATGCACACCTGAAAAATTAATTTGTAAGTAGAACCTCTTTTGTCATGGAATTTATCACAAAATGGGAAATAAATTACCTCATGAAATCTATACAACCACTAATGATTTTTAAGAAATTTAAAAAAGCAAAACACTAAATTTTGGAGTTACTGTATATGATCTTGCTAAGATTTGCAGCAGATCAGCTATTTTTTCAACTTTTGAATATCTCTCTTGCTTTACTTCTGGGTATTCTTCATCATAACATGGAATTTTCTTTAACTAGAAATTCAAGTTTAATATCTAGACTCTAACTTTTCTCCATCTCAAGCAGAAAAGTTTCCCTTTGTATAAAGGATATTTTATTTTGTCTACCCAGTATTTGGTCATAATAATTTTAAAGGTTCTTCTACCTTTGTACCTACTCAGGTTCACACTTAGTAAGTTTAAGTAGGTTTTCTGAACTATCTCAATGGTACAACACATGCCTTTGCTCTTGACAATTAGTACTCAAGTTCTAACTACATTGTTTGAGATAAAAGAAATTATATAATTAATTCACTAATTCAGGTAGATTAGAACATATGTGAAATCTCCTGGGACAAGGTCTTTCTTTCTGCTTTGGCTCATAGTGGTGAGGTGTGAAGGTAATGGCTTGAAAATGCCATGCAAAAATTAAGCAAAAGAGAAAGGAACAGAGAATAGCAAGCTAGGATGACATTCTTTCAGTCATGAACTGTGTCCCCCTTGAAGATTGTATCAGTCATTTTGCTGTTGTTGTTGTGTTAGCCCATGAAGTCCCTAATATCCTTAGTGCCATGGTTATCATTTTCTTCACTTGTTTTTCAGTTTTGAGCCACTCAAGTTAGGTTTTCTTTCACTGGTAGCCTATGGAAACCAGGTGTGCTTAGGCTCACAGGACATACAATGTATTTGGGGATGCATGGTTGATTTGGGGTTGTATTGGCATAATAGGAATTCACTGAAAATTGGGAGTTGAGAGAGTGAGAGAGAAGGGACCAGGGAGAGGAGACTGAAGCTGCAGGGAGATGAGGTGGGGACACTAAATCCGTGTGACACATGATGAAGCTATGAGTCACTGGATGCAGAAGAGACAAGAGAAGTTTAAGGATCTGAAGTATTTTGTACACTGATTTATAGAGCATAAATCGTAGATAGCTCCAGCTTTAGCATTGGGCCAATTATTTAAGCAAACAGTGCAACTGCTAATGCCAATTCAATATGCTTCCTTAAAGCTTGGGAAGGTTTTATCCACTCCCCCCGCCCTGCCCCCATTCAGTGTATATGAGGCCCTGGACATACCACTTGAATATTGTGACTCATTCTATTTTTTGTTCCCCTCTTGATTATCCTGTGCCTGCTCCTTCCTTACTCTGCCCTTCTCCAAACAAACAAAAAAGGAATACAAAAAATCATCAGCAGTGCAATTTACTCTTTTTTCTAAGTGTCAGACTTTCTCCTTTCTTAATTACTGCAATGAGTCTTATTTGCAGCATTGGGTTTAAAGTGATGAGTTAATCCAGCTGTCTGGATGACATGAAGGCAGACATTAAAGTTATTGCTCTTGGTGCTGCTTCGGGCAGTCTTCTTTCATTTTTCTTTGCTGTCTCCTTATCTGTCGGAAAAGGGGGAAAATATCTTTGCTGTTCACTGATCTCTTGCACTGTAGTACACAACTAACCAAGAAATAATATTTTTCTAGGTAATGTACTTTCATGTTTGATTTGATGGAATTTCATGAAGTCCTGACATGGTTTTGAAGTTGTCTTTAAAGATCCAGTGGCTTTTGCATTTACTTAGCTCTGCCTTCCAAAACCACATTCTTTCAAGCCCCTGAAAAAGCTCTGCAATAGCATTTATCACTTTACTCCTCCAAGGCCCATAGAGATCAACAGAGCAAGCGTGAGCTGCTTGGTAAATCAGAATGACTAGAAATGGACCAAAAACTACCCTACTGTACAAAAAGATATGTTCCTGAAAAGTCAATCATTTTTAAAACAAACCCAATACTATTTTTAAAACTTAGGGAAGTGGACTATTTAAAGGAATTCAGCAGCTAAGCTAATCTTTTGTGTGTTTGAAAGTGTTTTCTTTTGTAATGCAAATATGTCTACTGATTTTATCTGCTTTTTTATCTAAGAGATTTGTGTTTGGGTTTGAGAAATGCCACATTCAGATGATAACATTTTAATGACCATTAATTATAATGACAAAACCTTTCTCAATCAGACATACAAACTCAGTCCTAAGGTCTAATATTTAACTTTCTAAAATACATCTTCTGGGGCTGTGAACATGAAGCCCTAGGTTTGATTCCTCAGTACCACATATATAGAAAAGGCCAGAAGTGGCGCTGTGGCTCAAGTTGGCAGAGTGCTAGCCTTGAGCACAAAGGAGCCAGGGACAGTGCTCAGGCCCTGAGTTCAAGCCCCAGAACTGGCAAAAAAAAAAAAAAAAACCATGTTCTTCCTAAAAGGACAGACACTCAATATTCACAGTAACTGAAAAAGCACTAATACTACAGTCTCTAAGAAACAAAGGTGTAGGGTCTTTCTCACATCACTACTTTCAAATATCATTTCTTTAAAATGCTGTGTTCTCTTCACTAATGCATTAGTACCCTTAACAAACACTCAATGTTTAAATATAGATTTATGTGTAGATTTTTTTGTTGTTATTACAAATGTCCTATATTTTGAGAGCATGAATTCACATCGTTTACAACATATCCCTGTGAATATATTCAGAAACAAGATAGGTTGCCTCTATTTAGATAGCAAGTATCTTTAGATAGCAAGTATCTAGAGGGAGAGAGAAAAATAAGAGAGAGAGAGATGACATGGGTGAAGGGAATATTTTGGATAGTCGTCTTGCAAGAATATATCACGGAAAGGTTTTGAGGGTCTAATAGGGAGCAAGGAGCATGAACAGGTTTCTGATGGCTCCTAAGAGCCTATGAGAGAGCTTAGATTTTTCAGTATAATAAATTCCTTAGAAATAAGAGGAAAGAGGAAGAAAGAAAAACTGGAGCCAAGGAACACAATAGGTGCCCTTTAATCTGTAGTCACTTAGGTATTTTAAAAGGAATATGTTCTGGCAAGCAGTATGGAGATTCCTCAGAAGGCTCAATATAGAACTCCCCTATGACCCAGCAGCCCCACTGTTGGGTATCTATCCAAAAGCCCACAAACAAAATCACAGTAATGCCACCAGCACAACAATGTTCATCGCAGCACAATTTGTCATAGCGAGAAGCTGGAACCAACCCAGATGCCCCTCCATAGATGAATGGATCAGGAAAATGTGGTACATTTACACAATGGAATTTTATGCCTCTATCAGAAAGAATGACATTGTTCCATTTGTAAGGAAATGGAAGGACTTGGAAAAAGTTATACTAAGTGAAGTGAGCCAGACCCAAAGAAACATGGACTCTATGGCCTCCCTTATTGGGAATAATTAGTACAGGTTTAGGCAAGCCATAGCAGAGCATCACAAGGCCCAATAGCTATAGCCTTAGAAACACATAAGATGATGCTAATTGAAATGAACTCCATGTTATGGAAACAAGTGATATATCACAGTTGTAACCACTTTCAACGTCCTATGTGTATGTGTAGTTTCTATTATAGATAATGTTTTGTATCACCTTCCTATGTTTGTACCTACACTATCTCTGTAATCTTATCTGAGTATATTGGAAACCGTGTTTACTGGTATTGGAAGTAGGAAATTCAAAGGGAATACCAAATTCAAGAGACACAGGGTAAAAAAAGAGAAATAACTACAAAAGCAATACTTGCAAAACTGTTTGGTGTAAGTGAACTGAACACCAGGGGGGAGGAGGGAAAGGGGGGGAGGGAGGGGGCCATGAGGGACAAGGCAACAAACAGTACAAGAAATGTATCCAATGCCCAACGTATGATACTGTAACCTCTCTGTACGTCAGTTTGATAATAAAAATTTGAGAAAAAAAATAAAAAATAAAAGGAATATGTTGGGAAAAATGAAACAAGAAATGTAAGTAGAGGCCTAGAGAAGAGCCAGTGAGCACATCACTGGTAGAATGAAAACGCTCAAGGCTAAAACAATGGTGTGAGGTGGGGCTGAAGGCTATCAGGGTGAAAATATTAAGAGGTTCATTTGAACTAAGAACCTCTAGCTTGCAAGGGAGTGCTCTACCCTTCACATCTTTAGTTCTTTGTATTTCATTTCTGAGATAGGGTTTTGCCAACTTTGTACTGCTCTTAATAAACTCTTGACCCCCCCAGCCTCCATTACTTAACTCACTGAGATTACAGACATGCCCCACACACTTGGCTGTAGGATTATTTAAAATAGCTCTTCTAATAATATTTCCCTTTAAGAGTGATGTTCCATAGTCTTAGACTAGAGCTAGTAGAAGAAAGGAGCTGAACAAGAGTAAAGTCCTGGGAATGTACATCTAAAGAGTCCACTGACAGTGAGTCTCTAAGTATATTATCCTGATTCATCCCCATCTCCTAATAGATGAGCAATGTCTCTGTCTTAGTTGCCCAAAAAAAGCAATTCTCTTCCTCTCCCTGAGTTTTTCTAAACCTCTCTGATGCTGTGTTCTTTTTTTATCTCACTGAATCTGGTGGGAATTGTGTTTTCATCAGCGAGGATTTAAAACTGGAACAAATATGTCTTAAAGTTGTTTGAAACATATTAGTACTGTTTTATACCCCATGACTTCATAGAGATACTTCAGCAATCCTGGGTAGCTACAAAAACTTTCTGCTATTCCTTTTTTAAAATGTTTTATTTGTTATTATTATAAAGATGATGTACAGAGGGGTTATACTTACATAAGTCAGATAATGAGTACATTTCCTTTTGGACAATGTTACCTCTTCCCTCTCTCTCTGCTATAGTTTCTGCTATTCTCTAATCAAAAATTTAACCCATATATGACAACATGTTAACTTTTCTTGTATTCCTTTACTGTACTCTTTAAAAGCTTAAATAACCATTCAACATAGCATATTGTTTTCGGCAGACAACAATATATAGAATCAATGGGTTCTGACACATAAAATTAAAAAGAAATACAAAAAAAATTCTTGCTTCAAGAAATTATAGGGCTAGGTAACAAAAATAAGAAAACAAAACAAGCAAACAGAAACAATGGAGGCAGTACAATGAACAAGCCTATGCTACCTGTAAAAGCAGGGTGGAGATGGTCCTCAAGGAGTGGATGTCATTTGCAGACTTGAGAAAACTACAATGTATATGAATAGATGAATAGTTGCAATGATATTCTGCCACTAAGTGTACTTTTCTTTCCCACTCGCAACCTTAAGTAAACAAACTGGAAAGAACATAAGAAAATATAACTGGTCAACCTGCTGTTGGAAATATTTCCTTCGTTATTCTTATTTTTATTAGTCCTCTCAACATTCAGGATGGGATTCTTCTTAGACATTGTGACACTCATTGATTTAGTAAATGTAATCAGCACTATCTGCTATTGTCTCTAAAGGGATCATATTGAACTGTAAATACAGTAATTAAATAGTGGATTGAGAAGATTATAGAGGCTTATATTCATGTTCAATAAAGGAAAAGTGTAATCTGGAGCATACAGCTAGGTGTTAATGTATTTATTTTCTTATCTATATACTTATACAAATGCTTTAAATGACTTTTGAACTTTATTGAACAGAACAAAGCAAATAGTCAGTGTTATGAAACTGATGTGATTCTTCATTAGACATGATTAAATAGATTGAAGTGTTATTGTCATAGGGAAATTTATCAATAAAGAGATTTTAGTTGATGTTGACAGAGCCATCCACTTTGATTTTTCAAGTCAGATTAGAATATACACACCCATAAAAGAAAGATTATTTTCATGTAACTGGTCTATTTCAGTAATCTCAAAACTGATGATATGCAGTCAAATTAAAATGTAGAATTTTATTTAAAATCTCACCCTGGGAGGGGAAAAGTTCCCTCTCTTATTGACTACTAAAAGGGATTTTACTGACATTGAAGACATGATCATGAAAACACTAGATAAATATTTTAAAGTCATATTGGAAAATCAAGATGCATAAAGTCTGTCATTATTCTTCACTGTTTCTTTCACTCCATCCCATGCGCTAGTGCTATTATTTGCCTTTCTTACTTTCGTCTATACTGCCTACATTATCAGATATTATTTCCTGATTCTTTATTAAGTGAACTTCCTCTGATAATAGACTACTTAGCTGGCAGTCACTTTATATATCGTTAAGACTTACTCCAGAATAACCCACTGACTTGACTTGTGAAAGCCCTGATACCATGAGAGAGTTAACACTCAGATGTACTAGTTATAAAAATGAAATGGTATTCCCTCCATGAGAAGGCAAACCAAAAGATGAGGGCAGCCTGGTGCCCCTCCTCCATGGAATGATGAGGTGGTAACTCACACTTCCCTCAGTGGAAAGCAACTCCAAAGCAAAGAACCAGCTACCTCCCCCAGACATCTGACACAAATGTACAAAGTCCCTCAGTCCTGGAGGCTGTTTTGTCAGCCTCCAACTTTCAAGTACATAGCATAACAATTTGAAAGAGCCATCAGGCAAGGGCATAGACATGTCTCAACCTTCACTTGGCTACATTTCAAAGAAACAATGCTGGCCATCTGAGAAGCTCTGCTTCATATTCTACGGAGAAGACAAATCTTCTAAACAAGAAAAAAAATCTAGACTAGAAAGCATGACAGCTAGCGTATTTGTCTGTCACCAAGTATACCAAACATTAAGGCACTTTGTTCTCTTAATATGTGAATTTTGTTGTTGTTGTTGTTGTTGTTGTTTGCCAGGCCTGGCGCTTGGACTCAGGGCCTGAGCACTGTCCCTGGCTTCTTTTTGCTCAAGGCTAGCACTCTGCCAATTGAGCCACAGCGCCACTTCTGGCCATTTTCTATATATGTGGTACTGGGGAACTGAACCCAGGGCTTCATGCCACTAGGCCATACTCCCAGCCCAATTTTTGTTTGTTTTTAACTCGGTGCTCCTCAGGATTCTGGTTGGACCATCTACTTTAAAAGCATTTGATGACATATCATCAAGCAACTTATTGTTTTAGATAATTCGATAAAGATCTGTCCCAACAGAATGATTGATGTAGATTTGCTTCCACTGAAGCACATCATTTTGTATTTTTTAAATCCTCTTTGTTGTTGTTTTTATGTACACTGAGAAATTTTCAGTGTATGCCCAAAATATAACTGCCCAGAAACTGTTTCAGAGTCTAGAAGCTGATTTCATTGGGACTTCATTTTGACAATGATAACCACCAAAACTGGGGCCTTGTCCTGGCTAGGGAATTGTTCTTCCATTGAGCTACATTTGCAGTCACTTTTTTCTAAATTTTGGAAGTACTTGGGTTTGAATTGAGAGCGTTATTCTTTTTAGGCTGGAGCAATATGTTGAGTCATGCTTCCAGTCCTGGTTTTCCCTGGTTATTTTTAGAGTAGAAATTTATTTTCTGCCTGGGGAATACGTGTGACTACTGCACCTGATCTATTCATTTTCAGCTTCTTGCTTAGCTGACACCAGACAAGTACAAGGTTCAACATTCAGTTTTCCTCTGTGTGTAGATGGAGTCTCAATGGATTTTTCTTTTGTCATTCTGTTGGTATCACAATTCTCCCAATCTCAGCCTTCCACATAGCTTCGGAAGACAGGTGGGTGCCCTTGCATTCATGGTGGGGGGGGGGCGATGGGGGTGAGGTGGGGTGTCTCATGAAATTTTCTGCCTATGATGGCTTCCAATCAAGATCCATCCTCAGCCTGTCAAGTAGCTAGGATTACAGGAGTCAGCTACCAGTGTCAGGCCAAGTTTGGAATTACGAAAAACAATTTTATTAGTGTGTCAACAACACTTTTACATATTTTGATAAGATTTTAAAAATGCCTACCCTAAAGGGAATTTGTACTGAAATTTTCACTTCTTTTTCCATTCTGAAAATGGAATTCCTTCCTCTCCCTCCCACCATTCCACAGTCCCCTAATATGAAATGAAGAAAAGCAGTAAATCTGGGAACCCAAAGATGTTGGGCAAGAACAAGTTTTAACCACTTCCTCATTGGTTCTGTCTTTATATTTTACGTGTCTATCAACAGAGCCATAGTCCCCTTTGTTCTATTTTTAGCTCAGTACCTTTCTAGAAATGAGAGCGATTTTTGAAAAATAATTTTGGCAAGTTTTTTATTGCTCATAGATAGCTAGATAACATGTTTGTGTGTGATTACCTACATTAATTTGAGAATATGTATTCTTTGCACCAAGATTTTCAGAGACTTTGTATGTACTTACTTAATTGGGTATTGTCAAGTTTTGAAAAATCTAGAAGAACAAAAGGCAACAAAAAGTGATCCAGATTAGGGAAGTTTTCAGCAAAGGTGCTTGAACTACTTCTCAAGTCTCCATTTAAGACTCTGCTTGCTGTACTTGCTTAGAAGACAAGCTCCATTCATTGATATTTAAACCCTGTCCCCTGGTAGGGCAGCATGTGGAGAAATAGCAGTGCTAAAGACAAGTGCACAAAATGCCTTCTTCGGTTTGTTCTGCATTTGTGTTACTTTGATTGCCTCTATGCACAACTGGAAATATATCTTTCAGCACTCATTGAACCATCTCTTTAGAGTCTACCCTAATGACCATGAATTCTCAAAAAATATATATTGGCTGGTGGGTAACAAAAATTCAAAAAATTCTTATAAACAGAATAAAGTAAGATTCTTCAATATTTAAATTTTTATCTCTTATGGGTGTAATATTTTATCTGAATATTTTACTGAATATTTTATCCCATTTAAAATCAGTAAGGACAGGTATTATATCTTATTCAATTTTATGTCTTTAGGGTTTATAGTAGTACTTGTTTTTTTTATTTGTTATTCTGTAATGGTGAATTTAATCAGTCAGTTTAGAACACCAGAAAAATGCTGTACAAAATTTAAGAACATGAAAGAATTTTATTTGTAGGAAGTGGTACTCAACTTGTTTGTTTTTTTTTAACAAATAATGGAATTATAAATATATGTTTTTTGCTATTCTTGTTACTCAGCTCAAGTATTAGTCAATTTTCAATGCATTCACTCTTTTTTTCTGCTCAGCATGCACAGATGAGTAACCATGCACAGGATGGAAAGCTAAGAATAAGAACATTGAAATTGAAGCTAAGACTAAGTATTTTGAAATTATATAATATTATATAAAATGAACTTCACCATTCCTCCCTTTGAACTTTGTTTTCCATCATCTTAGGTAGGTTTATAACTTACTCGCCAATACAAAGTATGGAAATGATTTCCAAGGTTAGGACCAAAGCAGACTTTCTGAATTCTATCAGATGCTATGGAATGGTTTTCTTGGGCCTATCCTCCTTGGAAGCCAGGTAGGATGCTCCGAGAAACTCAAGATGTTTTGACAGCCGCAAGAGAGCTGTCATCACTCATAACTGCATTAAATGTGGGTGGTATAGGTAAGCTATCATGGACTTAGCCAATACCCACCTACAGATGACTGAAGCGTCAGCAAATACTCAACTAGAAGCATGGGAGAGACTTACTCTGCTGCTCCTAGAGAAACCACTGAATTTTGGTGAATAGTATTCAATTGTTTCTTTAAGCTTGGAACTTAAATAGTAGTATGTTATACAAAGTAGATAACCAGAGTGGAATTTGTTATCAGAAACAGGAAGTTATAACAATAACATAAATCATGTGGGACTGGTTTAGGAACCAAGTAACAAAGGGACAACTGATAATGCTGAGCTGGATGGACTTGGTGGGTGGAAGGCTACAACAATTTTTAATAGACAAAAGGTATATTTTGTTATTTAACAGCAGAAACTTTAGTGAATGTGTATATCCAGTCATCCACACATACATACACATAACTGAACTACATGAAGTAAGCAACATTAAAGAGCTCTTCAGTTAAATTTATATACATAACAAAGGGTCCCAAAACAAGAAACAATGACAATAGGAGGTAAACCAAAGATAAAAGAAATTACTGCATAGAGTACACTAAAAGAAAAAAAGCCTCTCGTTTCTGTACTTTGTAGTTCATTTCAATTAGCATCATTTTACAAGGTCATATGTGCATAGCTATTAAGCTATTGTGATCATCTGCTAGGACTATCCTAGACATACACTATTTATTATAAATGAGGGAAACCTTGTAGCCTATGTTTCTTTGGGTCTGGATTAGTTCACTTAGTATGATTTTCTTCCCAAGCCTTTCCATTTCTTTATTAATGGAGTGATGCCATTTTTTCTGATAGAAGCATAGAATTCCATTGTGTATATATACCATATTTTTTTGATCCATTCATCCACTGACAGACATTGGAATTGATTCCATATCTTGGCTTGTTCAACAAGCATTATACTCATTTCCTTACTTAGTTAACTGTAACCTAACAGAACAGCACCTTTATGATAAAAATAAATAAAATGGAAAAAAGATCTTCAGGTAAAATATTGAATGTACTAACAGATTTCTTTTCTCTCTCTCTCTTTTTTACTCTCTTTCTTTCTCTTTTTAATTTCCAATAACTGTACTTGAACTCAGGGCCTTGTGATCTTATACTGGTTGCTTGCTCATGGATAGCACTGCACTACTTGAGCCATATATCTAGTCCAGGATTTGGCTGGGTAACTGGATGAGTCTTACGGACTTACCTTCCTCAACTGGTCTCAAACTACAACTCTCCAGGTCTTAACCTTCTGAGTATACAAGATTACAGGATTACACCACTAGATTCTGCCCCAATTTATTTCTTTTAGTCATACATGATATAATAAAGAATAAAGAGAAAAACATCTGATTAAAAACATTACAGATTGTAAGTCAAATTTAGAGGAAATGTAAAGAACACAGAATATCTTGGGCTTAAAAATATAGCCTTTTCTGATAACTAGTGTCCTAAGGTAAGAAAGGCCCTCAAGGTAAAGACAATATAAAGGTGAAGAAATAAAACTCTTGGCTAAAATACAGAAAGATTAAAGGTTGTGATCACAGGCAATCTTGAAAAGCCTTTTTTGGTGTGTTGGGGGGCAGCTAACAGTATTTCTTTTTCATTTTACTGTAAAGGTAATATACAGAGGGGCTACAGTTACATAAGTAATGACTGCATTTCTTGTGGAACCCTCTCCCTACTTTTTCTCTCACTTCCCCTCCCACACTCCCCCTCATTCCTGAACAAAATACCCCTTACCTAACAAAGAAAAGGAGAGGTAGAGAGGGGAATATCTATCTATGATTTTGAACCTCTAAAAAAGGTGCAATTGCAGGGCTTGAGGTTGGTTTTTGTCTTAAAACTGTGTTTTATGATGGGATTTGATCTGCTTTTATCCAGCAAAGGAGAAAGAGAGTGATTGCAAACATCTAAAGTCAGTGCAACTACAGGGCTCTGGATTGGTTCTTGTCTTTTTTTTAAATTTTTATTGTCAAACTGATATACAGAGTGGTTACAATTTCATATATTAGGCATTGGATACATTTCTTGTACTGTTTGTTACCTCATCCCTCATTCCCCCATACCCCTTCCCCCTTTTCCTTCCCCCCCTCCACGTGAGTTGTTCAGTATATGCACACTAAACAGTTTTACAAGTATTGCTTTTGTAATTGTTTGTCCTTTTTACCCTATGTCTCTCGATTTTGGTATTCCCTTTCAGTTTCCTACTTCTAATACCTGTATACACGGTTTCCAATGTACTCAGATAAGATACAGAGATAGTGCGGGGACAACCACAGAAAGGAAATACAAGAGGATCATCAACAATAGAAGCTACTGTTTCACATCGCATGTTGAAAGTATTTACAACAGTGATATAACAGTCATTTCCATAACATGGAGTTCATTTCATTTAGCATCATCTTATGTGATCATAAGGGTATAGCTATTGGGCTCTTGTGATCCTCTGCTGTGACTAGCCTAAACCTGTGCTAATTATTCCCTTTGAGGGAGACCATAGAGTCCATGTTTCTTTGGGTCTGGCTCACTTCACTTAGTATAATTTTTTCCAAGTCCTTCCATTTCCTTATGAATGGGGCAATGTCATTCTTTCTAATAGAGGCATAAAATTCCATTGTGTATATGTACCACATTTTCCTGATCCATTCGTCTACTGAGGGGCATCTGGGTTGGTTCCATATTCTAGCTATGACAAATTGTGCTGTGATGACAATTGTTGTGCTGGTGGCTTTAGTGTGTTCTTGTTTGTGGTCTTTTGGGTAGCTGCCCAAAAGTGGGACTGCTGGGTCATAGGGGAGCTCAATGCTTAGCCTTCTCCATACCACTTTCCAGAGTGGCTGAACCAGTTTACATTCCCACCAACAACGTAGTAGGGTTCCCTTTTGGCCACATCCCCTCCAACATTTGTCATTGTTAGTGTTCTTGATAGAGGACATTCTTACTGGGGTGAGATAGAATCAATGTTGTTTTGATTTGCATTTCTTTTATGGCCAGTCTTGTCTTAGAATCATGTTCTGGTGTGGTATTGGATTTGCTTTCATTTCCAAGTGGGAAGAACAAGCCATAGAAACACAAGAGAACAGGCAAGTCAAGGAACCTCTTCTAATAATCGTTAAGATCATCTCTCATCCAAAAGATAAGGAAGCGGAGCAGAAGGTGAGGGTGGAGGGGATGAGATGGAGTAGGAGAGAGGGAATGGAAGTGGGAAAAGACTTGTCTGAAAGACATTTGTAGCTGAACATTTTTTTTTTTTTTTTTGGCCAGTCCTGGGCCTTGGACTCAGGGCCTGAGCACTGTCCCTGGCTTCTTCCCGCTCAAGGCTAGCACTCTGCCACTTGAGCCCCAGCGCCGCTTCTGGCCGTTTTCTGCATATGTGGTGCTGGGGAATCGAACCTAGGGCCTCGTGTATCCGAGGCAGGCACTCTTGCCACTAGGCTATATCCCCAGCCCCATGTAGCTGATCATTTTTTAAAGTTCATCTCTTTTATTCTTTTATTAACTCCTATAAAATTCATTGTCTTTCGTTTTGTTGAAGTAGTCAGTCAACAGTCTAGATAGCCACATACTTTGATCAGTAGACTATAGTGAATTTTTTGCTGTGAAACTTCAAATACTGGGTCAGAAAATGTCATGAAGTTTTGCACTCATGGGTTGGCTTGTTTGTTTATTCATTCATTTTTTTCTTTCTTTTTAGAAGATTTTGCTGTTGCAATGCTCCCCTTAAGAATTTGGTGCCAGGGCTTTCAGATATAGAGCCTCCTTGTGGGTTATATGTAGATATTCCCATTGACAACCTGCATTTGTCTCTCATGGCTTAGCTATTTCTTTCAGTTCAATTCATTCATTTTCTTAGGCCTCTGGATATAGAATTATTATAACTTGTTTCCCAGACATTATGAATGCTGTATGAATGCAGCTGTATGAATGCATCTCTAGATTTTTCTTGTCATATTACTCTAAAGACAGTTGAATTAATTCAGTGGACAGTTTTCATGTGTACAATAAACTATGTTCTTTTATTTAAAGTTCCAGGGAGACAATTTATGCCATATTGTTTCTATGGTTGTACATCTAAAGATGGTTTTGCATGTGCATCTTTCAATGTATAAGTAATTGTCACTTCTTTCTTAGGCTACCATTATTGAAATTCCCACCTTCCAGAATTACATCTTTATTTACATTACTGACATTGTGACCTACCAAGATGTCTGTTTCCTAATTTTTTAGCCCTATAGTAGAGAGAATTTTGTATCAGACTTCCAGGCTTTATCTATTTCTAATGTTTTATTTTTCTTTTCTCGTAGTTACATATCACATTTTCCTTTTCTTTGAATGGCTATAGATGCTAACACAATGAAGATTTGTCATCTTTCTGGATTTACTGTTCTTTTTTTAAGTGATTATTGACTTTGTTCTAATAAGCTGCAGTTGTACTGTTTGATAGTATGGGTCTTTTTCTTTATATTTATTTACTTATTATCTTTAAATAATTGAGCAAAGGAGATTCAATTCAATGTGCTAATTTATAAGTACAGTTAATTATGATCAATGTTACTCCATCTATCTCAACTCCACCTACCCTCTTAAGTTCATATGGGACTTGAGTAGTCTTTACTCTCGGGATGTGTTAGTTTGTTCATCATTGGTTTAGTTATTAGTCATTCATCCAAGAACTCATCAAGAAATATCCATTTGCATGGAGTCTCAAGAATTTCTGCTTCACACAAGTGCATTTTTATAACTACATTCATAAAACTGTTTTTTACTTTTAGAGAAACCATATCATGCTCCCCAGAATTGTGCTGCTCTATTTTCTATAGTTCAAATTTTCTGAGCTCAACTTCCAGATTTGACAACCTCAGAAACCCTTACTTCCTTGTCCACAGTGTAAAATCTACCAACAAGCAGAAGTCTGGAAAAAATATAATTTTTCATACTTGTTTCATTTCTTCAACAGACCACAGTCTTATGTGGCCTATATGTTTAATACTTAAAATAATTATATAATATTCTTAGATCAGGTTTCTGGTTTCTCAAAATGAGTAGCTAAATGTATCCCTTGCATCTCCACTTGTGTTTACTCTGTCATTTGTTATTCAGGATAAGAAAAGTGAAGATGATAATACAAAGAGGAAAATTGTTGACACTCTATTATGTATCAAATGTCATATTTTTCATTAATATTCTATCTCAGATAGATAGATAATTTCTCAATTTCTCTATTTCAATTAGATACAAAGATAATTTGTCAGATACACTTTATTTTCTTACTTACTGGTATCTTCCACTTACAAGATCATCAGAGAGACTTCAAGGATCTTGGCCTCTGGAGAGAAGAATAGTTTTACATCCATGGTTTACTAGAATAAACAGCTAAACTATCCATCAATGTGGCTATTAAAGGTAAATGCTATTTACTCAGTATTCTTAACTGTTTGATAATGACTAAGGCATTATTAATTTTCATTCTGCCTTTGTTGTTTATTCCAGGTACAGATACTAGTCTTAATTTAACCAAGATAAATGATATTTGCATAAAATGTCCACTACACACACACACATAATTTTTTCTTTAAGCTTTTGTCAGGAGCCTTCACAGATTTTATAAGATAATAATGAACAAACAGAAAAAGTTTCAATCACACATGTAAGGATAAAACATTAGCATTAGATAACTTATTATAGAACTTTTGTTTATTATAAGGGATTATATAAAATTATTAGATAACTTAGATAACCACATAGAATTTAGAAAACATGTATTTGGCCATTATTAAAGCATTTTCATTTTAATAAAGTGAGGTGACTTGTGGGGATGGATGGGGTTAGTTAGGATAGATGGAAAAGAAGGTATAAATGCTGCTAGCCTAGGTATCACATTGTTAGTGATGAATCTAGGCTATTCTCATCTAACAAACAACACTTTCCACAATTAGTAGAAATATTTTGTCTTATTTTATTTATTTCATTGCCATGGTTAGAATAAAGCTCAAAGCCTAGCCTAGCCTAGTCAAACATACTACTACTAAGAAATATCTACAGTTCTTTTCTTTCTAACTTTCATTAGTTATCCTACTAATGTGCCCAGTTTAATATTTTACTAAATGCATAGAGTATGCACTGACAAAAATCATTATCATTTTTAGATAGTAGGAACTGTCTATGTATTCACACTACATATATTAGGTTTGAGTGAACTATAGTGACCTTACTGTATTGTGGAACACCGGAATTTAATGCTTTCAATCAATGTTTGAGTGTTTGTTTTTCTTAATACTATTATGTGTAAGTAGTTGCATAAAGAAGTTGCCATTTAACAAGCAGTCTATGAATACGCGCATCCATGCATCTTGATCCATGCCACTGACTCCTCCCAACCCACCCCTTCACTCACTCTTCTTAATTTTGTAGGATATACATTGAAATCTTGACTGCATTCTCCTTCCTTCTCTTCATTTATCTCCTCTTGACCTTACCTCAACCCCTTTCAAATACCTGGCTCCTGGTGTTTAGTTTGTTGAACTTTGATTTTGCCTTTCTAAATCATTTGAATCTACCATATTTCAATTAATAAATTTGTGTACATTTGAATACCACCC
Organism: Perognathus longimembris pacificus; assembly: GCF_023159225.1. Lineage (NCBI taxonomy): Eukaryota > Metazoa > Chordata > Mammalia > Rodentia > Heteromyidae > Perognathus > Perognathus longimembris. The sequence goes on from NC_063172.1 coordinate 18,617,856, forward strand.
AATAGTTACCTATAAGTTTATAAGCTAATTCTAGCTTCCACATATTAAGAAAAGCAAGCAACCTTTTTCTCTCTGGACTCGACTAGGAAGCTTAAAAAATTAAACCCTTGAAGAGCCAACAACCCAATTAATAAATAAGATAACAAGCTATAAAGAGTTTCCTCAGATGAAGTAAAAGTGGACAATAGACACATGAGGAAATCCTCAACATCTCTGGCCATAAAGGAAATGCAAATCAAAACAACATCAACATCAACACCTTACCTGTTAGAATGGCCATTATCAAAGAAAACAACAGATGCTGACAAGGATTTGGACAAAAAGGAACCCAAATACACTGCTGGGGAATGTAAACTTGTTCAACCACTCAGGAAAGCAATATGAAAGTTCCTCAAAAACCTAAATATAGAACTATCCTATGATACAGCAATTCCACTCCTGAGTATTTATCCAAAAGAATAAAGCCATCACCACAACCATATTCATTGCAATGCTATTCAGCATAGCTATGATATGGAATCAGCCCAGTTGCTCCTCAATGGATGGATAGATCAAGAAAATGTGAGGTTTGTTATTTAAGGTCCATATTCACCATCACTCTCGCTTTCTGTCAGTGATCATTATTCTGTGATCATTTCGGGTCAATTGATTTTGACCTTCTTTATAGAAAAAAGACCATGTAGACTTTTTCTTTTGGTGTATTTCACTTCATATAAATCCCCTCTAGTTCTCTTTAGTTGGTCAAATAACAGGGCTCTCTCTCTCTCTCTCTCTCTCTCCTCTCTCTTTTTCTCTCTCCCTCCCCACTCCCTGTGTGTATGTGTAAGCATTTTCTTTTTTCATGTACCTGTTGAAGAAAAGCTAGATTGTTTCTTTATCTTTGCTGTTATAAATGCTGTTATAAATAATGACCAACATGGTAGTATACACATGTCTTTGGTATACTGATTGTAATTCCTTTGAGTGTATATCCAGAAGTAGGTAAAATAGAGCCTATACAAAACTTATTTTAGTTTATTTATTTACTTATTTTGTATAAACTATATATACTATTCCCTATAATGATTGTACTAATTCATATTTCTACAAAGAGTGCATAAAAGTTCCTTTTCCTCCCACATCCTTGTAAGCATTAGGTATCCATTTGTCTTTGATAATAGCCATTCTAAGAAGGGTGAGACGTTATCTCATTGTGGTTTGAATTTGCAACATCTTGGTGGCTAATGATATTGAGCATTTTCCCATACATTGTTGGTTGTTTGTATTTTTCCTCTTGAGAAGTGTCTGTTCAGATCATTTATCAAAAAAAAAAAGAGTATCTTTATTGTGATATCCTCAGAATCTATAATGTCTTTAGTGGCCAGGACTTATTAGAGAGCCAATTGTTTATCAAATGAATGATATTTTTCTCCCTTGAGCAGTATCCTCTCTTCTATCTCCTGTAGAAAAGTTGTTAGTGACCAAAGGAGTTTAATTAAAAATTATGTCTCCCATGGGGGCTGGGAATGTGGCCTAGTAGTAGAGTGCTTGCCTAGCATGCACGAAGCCCTGGGTTCAATTCCCCAGCACCACATATATAGAAAACAGCCAGAAGTGGCGCTGTGGCTCAAGTGGCAGAGTGCTAGCCTTGAGCAGAAAGAAGCTAGGGACAGTACTCAGGCCCTGAGTCCAAGCCCTAAGTCCCAGGACTGGCAAAAACAAAACAAAACCAAAACCAAGTAAACCCCTTGAAATCCTTTCAGAAGTTCAAAAACATTTCAAGGTTTTATAGTGTATTTTATCCTGTACTTGATGCCAAAGACATACATACTGTTGTTGCCTGCTACTGCTCCTCACAGTAGATGTAGCTTGAAAGTTCCAAATAGAGGATATCAGCAAAGGTGGAAGTAAGGCTAAGATGCAGGTGGCATTTCAGAATAATATTTCACTTAGATTTGACTACCCAAGCAGTTCAGCTCCAATTCTCTCCTTGCTATATTAGCAGCAATTCCACAGAGAGAAATGTCCTGACAGTTTGTAGGTGGGTGGACTCCTAAAGACCTTAAGAACCCAAACTGTTTTCCACTTAAGCTCAATTCGGTCTGAATCACATTTGTTCCCAAGAGCAGCTGTCTTGATATGGCAAAAGATACCATATCAAAGACTGAGGTTTAATGGATATTCAAAACACAGATAGATTTCCGTTGTTGAAGAGAAATGTGAAGTATTTGCCCGTGCAAAATGCTCAGCAGACAGATATAAACCACCTAGAGATTTGCATATGTATTAAACTGATGAAAACAAAATGTGTTTAAACAGGAGATTGCAATATTTGGCAGAGTGTGGCTTTATTTTTAAAACTTGTCATCTTTCAAAACTTAAGGCACAAACAAAAGGCACAATAGAACACAGCATGTGGCCAAAGCTGGGGGAAATTTTTAAATGTCACTAGGGAAAAAGGCTATTACTACATCCATAAAAATGGGATTTGTAGACAAGGAAGTTATCTCTTGAGAAAAATAAGTTGGTTTGCTTCTTTTAATTGGTATTTATGTTTCCATATTTACAAGTATTTACTATTTTAATGATTTACTACTTACAAATATGAAAAGTATTTACTACTAATTTGTATTTGTTCGTATTTTTCATATTTGTAAGTACTTAAATTTTGATGAAAATTCACATCATAAATTTGCTCCAGATTTAAAAAGTACCTACCTTTTATATTTAATTTGATTTACAAATAAAATATAACAAAATTGGGATTTTTGTTCAAAAATATCAGCCACCTGGAATCTTTCATCAGGCACATTAGATTTTTGTATGTAATATTATAGCCATGTCTGTAAGTATGAATTAATAATCATAATTAAAATGCATGTACTTTTCTGAATTTACATCTAGAGGATCAGAAAGTTTCATATGGACTTGGTCTATTTCCCATTGAGCATGGAGAGTCCCCTGTCTACACTGCTATCAGAATGAGACCATGCAACCACCACTTACCTGAATTAATCAAGTATCAGGAGTAACACAGCAAGTGTATTCTTGAGGCCATCTTCTGGGTAGGTGTGGCTGGCATTCCCTGGCATGGATATTCTTGTAGATGGCATGCCAAAGACTTAAGGCTAAAAGTAATTATGCTCAATGTAAGTTAGTTATTCTTTGCCAGTTAAAATTGCTTTTCAAAGAAGGATTTGAATCTACATACATATAAACTATTTCAGGAACAGAGGTACAAGAAGTACAAGCTAAATGATTTATTCAACTTTGCAAACACAAATTGAAAGTAAAATATTGAGTGAATGTAAAAGACACGATGGAATATTAATGGCGTTTCTAGGTAAGGAAATTTACCTTGTTTATATTGAAATAGATGGGTATGCATAGATGGGTATGGGGACAGATTCAACCTGTATTTCCTTCTACAGTATTATCTTTCCCTCTCCTGTGTTCATTATGTCTTCAGGGAAAAATTTAGCTGTCTTTGTATTGCACTTGTGTATTGAGCTATATCTTTTTGTATAAAATCAATTTCGCTAAGTGATGATGTTTTCTAAAGTTAAACAAAATATTTCCTAAACTCTACTTGTCAGGTTAAAACACCCCTTCAGTAATGAAATTTTAATACATTTGCAATTAATATATCTATATGATGTTGGGCAACCCACTTATTTTAACTTAGCATTGCTTTGGTGGAACTAAATTTCTTGGTGAGGACATTTTGATCTTCTCAAGTGTTTCATTTAAGCTACAGTGGAATAACCTTTTGAACTTTCATTTTTAATTCATCTGCATTCCAATTACTATGTTTTACATATATTGATATCATTCTTTAAATACTAAAAAAACTGCAATGCAATTTGCAGTTTGTACTCAGCCAGTGACAGTTTCTTTCTGAGCCCTTATATTTTGTGTGAGCTACACATTTTATGCCACTAATATGACACCATTATTGCTCTAATTAGATTCAGATGTGGCTGACAATTAGGTATGTAGATTTTCTTGTTCTTAGATCTAGTATTAACATGCCCCCAAATAATATGCTGCTTTTCCTTCCCTTCTCCCCTAAAGAAATATGTAATACTCTTTGTTAGGAAATGTTTATCTAAATGTCAAATACTGTAAGATTCTCAATAGCAATAGGACTAAATAGAAAGATAGAAAACTGGAATCAGGGGCCAAAGTCTTCTTATTGAAGCCACGCAATACTCCTCCCTTCTTTGTGTTCACACCCTTGAAACATTTGCAGGCAGTTTTCATGTTCCTACTTAGTCATTGCTCAGCCAAACCATACATACTCTTTTAATCTTTCTTCATGTACTAAGTCAATCCTTTCTTTCTGATTTTCTATGAACTCTCTCCAACATGTCTATATATTTTAAAAACAGCATTCTAGTGATGACAATATGCCTATTGTTTTCCGTTTTAGCAGATTTCTAATGGAGCCAGTGTAACATGCTGGATTCTTTAGGTAGAGTTTATCTCAGAAAGGAAATGTGAATAATAACACAATTTTTACAAATTATCGCTTACCCACATGACAGTAGAATGACACAGAGAATTTTTCTTTCAGTTATTTTTTCTATCTTGGTAGGTTATATGGATAGATGATTAGAAAGCAATATTTATTTTTTGACGTTTCTTCCTCCAAATACATGTAAGAAAGAGTTCTGTAATATTTAATTATGTCATCCTAGTATTCTTTGAGTAAATTTCTCTTTTATCCAATTTGAGTAATAAATGGCTAAAGTTTCTAAGTTACATTTACTTGCCCATTTGTTCTCACACATGCAAACTTTATTATGTCACGATTCTGCAACAAAATCAAGGTACTCTGCCTTGATTGATCAAGATAATTTTTTTAGGTTTCCTTTTTTTTTTCATTTCTTCATTGTTAAAGTGATGTACAGAGGGGTTATAGTTTCATACATATGGCAGTGCATACATTTCTTCTCCAACTTGTTACCTCCTCCCTCCATCTCCCCCCTTCTCCACCCCCTCTCCCCACAAGTTAGTTTACACCATATGGTTTTGTAAGTATTGCTATTGCATTGGTTTGTCTTTTTATCCTTTGTCTCTCTTTTTGTTTTACTTCATGCCACACTTTAATAAGCAGGAAACACAAGTTTCTCTGCTTTCTGCATCATTCCTTCTCCATAATATTCATTTTCTTATCATATGTCTTTTGAAATGGCATCCTCTCTTGTGTCATTTCAAAATCAAGACCAGAAAGCTCTTTGTCCAGTCTTCGTGAATGTGTCTGTTCATTATTCTCAGTAATTTGAAGTGAAGACAACAAGGAGGCAGGAGTGGAATCTATCATGTAGATAACCTGTAAGAAATAATTCAGAGATATGAAAAACTGTGGCTCTAAAATGCCTTTGTTAGAAGACCTGTAACTATTATTGTCATCATTACTCATGATATTTTTTCAGAAAGAAGACAGAACCAAATAATTTAAGTGGCACATCCAAAGTTCTGCTGAGGAACACAATTGCCAAACATCTTTGAAATCTGCACAGTTGTGTTAAAGACCTTATCTTACTAATTAATTGTTATGCAAAGATATGTAATAGAATCAGAAAGAGATGAGGGCTGCTTTGCTAATCAGAGAAGGTAAAAAAATGCAAATAGGAAAAACAAGACTGGAAGGTAAAAGAACAGAGACTCAAACTTTATTTGGGACCATTTAAAAGGGATTAAGAAGCAAATGTCTGGTACGTTCTTTGCCTTTGACTGCGTGGTAAGGTAATTGGTGTCCATTCCTTGCAAATTCAAATATATGAATATTTAATAAGAGGAAATTCTCTGAAATTCCCAGATTCTGTTATAATGATTCACTTACATGATATACACCATCTTAGCATTTTTCTTCAATTAGTAGTAAAATATTTTTTAAGACAAAATCACCATTCTTTCAGCAAATAAAATTAATTTAGACTGTCAGGCTAACTGCTTGAAGTATTCTTTTATTTTTAATACATAGTATTACTTGGGATACTTTAAATGTCATAAATTAAAAAAAACTATGGTAAGGGGAAAGGGATTAATGTGAGAGGAGAGATTTGTCTCAGGTAGTGTCTAAAACAAAAAATTAGTTTGTCAGTTTGATGGATGGTGATGCATTTTGTGAATGATCTGAGAAAATAATACTCTGGGCAGAAGGAAGAACAAGTTCAGAGACTTTTTAGTGGTGACGTTCTGAGGTGACTCAGTACAATCATGGAAACTCAAAGAGGCGCTTTTCCATATTTTTGAGAAGGCATTCACAACAGGAGGGGAAAAGGGAGAATAAAAAGGAGTTCATAACTGATTTGAAATCCATTTATCTTTTAGCATTAAACTCTTGACACTGTCGTCTCTTCACCTAGAATCAAGACTTTCTTGGGATATGAAAGTTTGGGGAGAAAACTCTTAATTTTGGACATAGGCTTATCTTTTTTAACTTAGAGTTTACACTCTAGAGTTTTGAAGATCATTGTTTGTGTGATTGTTATATATCCACAGTCAGTGTTAAGACTGAACGCTACCACTCATTTTGGCTAGGAAAGCCAGACTTTCCTGAAATTGTTAATGACACTGCGTATAGTAGGAATTTTATAGGTTCCTAGGTTTCATATGTATTTGTTTTCCATATTACTGGCATTTTTAGATTTTATTACTAAGCAGAGATGCTAAAATACAGAGATTTGGAGTTCTGAAAGGTTATTTCTGACAGCAGCTTAAGATCCCTAGTTGGACTTAGGAACAATTTATGCTCATTCCTGTACACCTGAGTGGACATGACAAAGACAAATAGGTTGACTAAAGGGAAACCAGGGACCAAGGAAACATCTTTAACTTGTCATGCACTCCCAGTTCACAGCAGATTTTTCAATGCCAGCACAGAGTTTCAATTACTGCCTTTCAGAACTTTGTTTTACAACAACACTTCTCTTTCTCTACCCTAAGATATTCTTTTTGCTTTGAATTTCATCTTCAGAGGACAATATTTACTATGCTAAATGTCCTGCATTTGTTTTTATGACTAACCTTCACTTCTGTTACCTGACATTTGTCCATGAATTTCTGTCCCTAACTTGAGCTTGTGACAAAGATTTGACAGATTCTTCCCACAGCAGCCCTCTAACCTGAATCAAACAAGCAATGGCTTCCCATATGTTTTATGAAGCAGCACACAAGCTGTTTAATTACATCATGTCTTAGTGGGAGAATTTGAAACTGAAGTTACAAAGAAAGAAATGCCTTATTTTCTAGGGTATAGCAATTCCTTAGAACCCCATTGTGTCCTCCTGTACACAATGCAGGAAAATATACACACTTGCTTCCTTGTTCCACTGACATGAAGGGACAGAATCCGATATGTTCAAAACCATTGCAAACTGAGGGCAAGGTAGAAGTAGTGACATGTTAATTCTTGTATGTCAACGTTTCATGTAAATTTATTTTTAGTTCAGCCAAACATTATTTTCTCCTCTACTCTCACTCCAAGGGCAAGCTATAAATCTAATCACAGCACCTTATTTCTGTATAATGCTTGAAGCACTTTATCAGTACTTTGCAGACAAATCTCAATGTGTGTTTTATGAGTTGGTTGAGTTGGCATTGTCATAACATGGTTCTAGGAACAGATCATTGGGAATATTTGCTTTGGAAAGGGCAGGATTTGAACAGTGCAAGTTTGTGCTAACAAGTCAGAAAGCCGACACATGTCCAATTTGGAAGGAACTATTCTTCAAAGGGCTGTGAAAATTTGAATCCTCACCAGCAATGTGTGGGAGTCCTGGTTGTTCTTTCTCATCAAGCTTTGGTATTAGATATATTTTGTCATTATTGCTAAGGCCTTTGTGTGGCTTAGTGATTGTGTGCAGTGCTATCTCATTTTGGTTTTAAGTGGCAAGCTTCTTATAAATACACATGTTGAGCACCCTTTCATGTGTTTCTGTGTAAATTGTGTATGTTCTTGAAGGATGTGTCTATCCAAGTCTTTTGCACTTTCTTTGGCTGTTGGTTTTTATTGATTTTTTTAAAGTTTTTCTTCTATTCTTTCTACAGTTTTCTATCAGGTATATTATTTGAAAATATTTTCTCACAACCTGTGGCTTTTCATTGAATTCCATTCTCTGGTAGAAAAATAAAGCTTAAAATGTTTGTAATTACATTATCATCTACTCTTCTACTGATGATATATTAATTTCCTAAGTGTTTTCAACCAAAACTATTATACTGTCTTTTATTCTTATTTGTTTCATCCTTTTACACTTTTAACCTTGCTTTTCATTTCATCTCAATTGTTCCAAAAGCATTTGATGAAAGGTTATCCCTTATTACATTATTGTCAATAAAGTAGGACAAAATAATTGAAAAGATAGGAATGGTAATGCAAGCCTGTAATCCCAGAAAAAGGATGTAGAAGGGTCACAGTCCTGGTCTAGACCTGCCAAGAAAATGACTGTATCATATGACTCTATTTGAATAATAAGCTGAAAACAAAAAGGACTAGAAGTATAGTTTCAGTGGTAGAGCACTAGCCCAGCAAGTACAAAGCCTCTATCGAGTCAAACCCCAGTACAAAGAAACAAAACAAAACCATTGGCAGTATTTTTTTCTGTAAATCTTATTGTGCTCATTGTCTGTATGTCTGTTCTCTCCTAATATTATTTTGTGTTGGGCCTACTGTGCTTTAGGAGAAATTTTGACCTCAGTTTATGGAGATATGGCACATTTCTTTTCTTTTTCCAAATCTTTCTAACTATAATAATCCCTATGTTTTTCTAATTATATTTTTACTTAATTGTCAAGTGTGTTGGTATTTTGATGGACTATGTCCACTGATACTAATATTTTAAAAGCATTAAATTATCCAATCTACCAGTGTGATGTATCTCTACATAGTTGTAAGTACTTTTTAATTTTTTGCAGTGTTTTATGCTTTTCAGCATATAGATTATACATGAATTTAGTGAAGCTTATAAACTGGTATTTTGTTTTATAATAGTCCTAAAATGCAATTGTTTTAATTTTTATTTAAAGTATTGCATTGCTACTATAGAAAAACAGAATTGACTTTTATTTTTGAGGGCGAACGGAGGGTGCTGGCCCTAGCCTAGGGCTTGAACTCTCGGCCTAGGCACTGTCCCTAGGACTTGAACTCTTGGCCTGGGTACTGTCCCTAGGGCTTGAACTCTTGGCCTGGGCACTGTCCCTAGGGCTTGAACTCTTGGCCTGGGTACTGTCCTTGAGCTTCTGTGCTCAAGACTAGGGTTTTACCACAGCTTCCCTCTGTGGATGTTTTGGAAGCTAAGTAGGGATGAGTCTCATGGATTTCTTGCCTAGGTTAGCTTCAAATCACAATCCTCATATCTCAGCCTTCTGAGTAGCTGGGATTACATGGCTTCACCTTCATTCTTCATGTGTTTTACTGGATGTACAGTATGAACTGATGGACTCTCCTTTTTTATTTTCCATCTGTTCAAAGTTGTTTCCCAATGTCCTTTTCTCCATCATTTCTGACTAGAAATCTAACACCAGGAAAAGAAGATACAAGACTGGAGAAAGGAGAATGGTGGAAGAGGCAAGTTGTGTTTAATTCACCTAACAATGCTGAGGGCACACAAAGAGCTTCAATACCATGAATTTATAGTAAGGCCATAACTCCTCTTAGCCAGACAGGTGTCACCTTGTTTATCGAGCACTATGAGAACAAAGCCTGCATGAAGAGACTGTGGCTTTCCTAGGAATAACAGAATGGAGAGGGGGAAAAAAAAGTAGCAGTACATTTTAAAAATGACTATTTAATTATTTAATATGAATATGGAGGTCATTTAAGGATTCTGAAGAATAGTGGAGATCTGAGTCCCTTTTAAGAAAAGATATGCATTTAAAACTTTAATGTTTTCACATATTCTCACCTTGATTCTGAGTGAAAAAAATTTCTGGGGGAAATAATATAAGTGGCAAGGAGGAGAACTTGACAAAAGTATTCCTACTACTGTACAGTAGGTATTTGACAACCTTTTATAAAATCATGACAGAAAGGCCATACAGATAGTAAAAATTTATTTAAGACTACTGATAAAGTGAAGAGCTGTACAAAGGCCATATAAATATAATAACTACCTGGCTCATGTGATTATGAGCAGCATATAAGCTATGACTACTGATTAACCTGAGATATTAGTCTGTGAATAAAGACTGGAGAGACAGTTGGATTGATCTAAATTCTCATCTTTTAAAAAAAATCAAAGATAAAACAAAATATATAAATTAAATAAGTATATTATTTAGAATAAGAAGATACATTCCAGAATACACATATAAAGAATTAAATGATTTATTTTATGGGGATATGACTCAATCTAGAAGAATTAGAAAGGGAAATTATTTTTATAATGTCTATGAAGATATATTTATTTATTTCTTCCATCTTCAACTTTTAATTTTTTAATATTTATTTACTGTTACTGTTTGGTAACTGTACAGAAGAGTTATAATTACCTCTGTCAAATAAAGAGTCTATTTCTTGTTCTCTCCTAGTTTGTTCCTCCCATTCCCATCCATGAGTTGTGTAGTGCATTTCTAACATGGGGTCTAATGAGGACCACTGCTGTACTTGTTCAACCTTTTTAAAGCATGAGCGCATAATACTTTGACATGTAATCAAAGTAAGTTTAGTGCTATCTCTTTTAGACCTTGGAATGCACTTTTTTCTCTAAACTTAAAAGTGTTATGCACAGATGTTGGGCATAACTCATAAAATCTACCAAATATTCTGCATACAATTTACCCTCTGCTATATCCACTGCTCCTTATCAATTCAGTCATTTATAACAAAACTGGGAGAAAGGCTTCAAGAACATTTTTAGCTGTCAAATGTCTGACAAGTATAAGGGAACATCTCAAGGAGATGACATGCAGAAGATCATAAATATTTGAGGTGCTCTATCTATGCCCTCATGCTAACAAGGGGATACTGAAAAAAAAATAGAATGGTAACTTGTTCTATAACTGTACATAAATTGCATATCAACTTATATTTCCAAAGGAAATATTTTTGCAGTGTAAGCAACAACTTCATTGGCCTGCACTATAATAGCAGTGAGATCACATGAGCAATAAACAAATCCTTCCAATCATACAATAAAATATATAAGCAGAGTTGAAATGTAGACTATCTGATTCAAGCAAACCTTTATGTGACTGCTTTCTCTAAAGCTATTAACCTAATCCCATAGGAAATGAATCAATCTGGGTACAAAAGAAAAAGAAAAAAAAAGATACTCTAAGTCCTGATGGTCACCTGTGTCTTTCATTGCAGAACAGATTTAAATGCAAAGTAAAGCATTCCAGTTTCTAAGGCAAGCCTTATTACTCAGACTTTGAAAAGCAATGGACTCTCATTTAAATCTTGGTTTCACCTTGAACCAGGTTCTGTATAAGTAAAGCAGAAATAAAGTGGTAGAATGGGAGTTTCATAAGAATTGCATGAAGTGATATCTATGAACCATGTGGTGAGAACATACAATATACCACATATAAATATTATGGTGGTTCCCCCATAACCACTACTATGACTTAATCATACTATGGTAGCATTGCAAAGTTTCATTAACAATGGTGATAAATATGGCAATAAATGGTAATGAGAATGCCACTCCAAGAGCGGACCATTTGTATTTAATGTTTCCAAGGAAGATCATTAATCCTTGGCATATAAGCACTTCTGACCTACTTAACACAGAGAATAAAGTTCCGTGGCTGGAGGTGGGGGTAGGCTTCTTTTAAGCTTCCCAGTGAATTTGTACATGCATATGTGTCACATGTGCAATTTGAACTCAGAAATGTTTGTTTAGCAAACCCAAGCACTTTACATTACTTTGTTACCAAGAATGTTGCATCTCGTCCAGAACAGCTGGAGGTCCCACAGAAAGAGAATAAGCTTTTGTGTTTGATAATATTAAAATTAAAACACCCATATTTTCTTTCAGGGGAACTTTTAAAACCTGTGTCAATTCAAATTAATTAAAACAGCAGAGCACCTGTCCACTTTAAAAGAAAAATCAGAGCCAATGCATTCAGCTGTGTGTGTGAATTACTTATTTGATCGTTAAGATAAAATGTAAAGTTGGCTCATATGAGTTTTTAACCAGTAATATATTACATTACACAGGTATCCAAGGTTTTTGACAGCAAAGTAATTTACATATATTATTTTAATAATCCTCATAATTTTTCTGCTGAGGAGGTAAGAAGCAATTATTTTTCAAAATTTGCCAATAGTGAAACAATAGCAAAAAGTAAGAAATCTTTTATATTCACCTCTCAATAGATCTCAAATTTTATTTTTAACTTTTGGATCATTTTCTCTATTTGAAGCTAATAATAATAAAATGTTTCTCTATTTTAAGGGAAAAACTTTAATGACTGACTTTAGAAGGGTATTCTGAGTTATAATAAAAAATTGGAAAAGGCAAACCAATGCTTGATACTTTCTTCAACTATAGAAAATATCCAGCACCTGTTTCTATAAAAATGAATGACTGCTCATCAAATAAATAATTTTTAAGCATCAACTAGGATATTTGAAAGCAACACAAAATAAGAATGAACTATTCCATTAAAAAAAGAAAACATTTCATTCCTCATCCACCTCAGGATACAAGATTCAATGAAAGAATATTCTGGAGGATGTTTGTTTGGGATGCCAGCCTCTCCTCTGGGGAAGAAATAAAGAAGAAACCCTCAAATTATAGAGGGAAATAAATCAACAAGGAACCACCACAGTTTTATTTGAAAACTCATCATATGGTTTTGATGAGTTTTCAAACAAATGAGGAAGATGAAAACAAAATGGAAGGAAGGAAATCTGATCTCCCTCATGAGTCAGTTTCTGTTTGGCTGATGGTACCAAGCTGTTCTTTAGTGCATCTGTGATGAGCAAATGGTAACTTAAGAACACTCATTCATGCAAAATTTTCCTATCAGTAGTTTATTTGACAATAAGATTTAAATTAGTTGTCTCCAAATAGTTGTCGCACTTTGATAGAACAGTAGACCTTTTCAACGACTTTTCAACTAGCACTCAAAATTCTAATTTTATGGGAAGGAAACTATAATTGCTTGCATGTGCACTGCATATCAAAAGAAGCATGAAGAATAATTACGCTTACTGAAAAGATAACTAGGTGGTCAATCCCAGTTTACAAAATATAAACCAAATATTGGTTGATCCCCTATGACAGTCGTTTCGGATAAAGTAAGAAGCAAACACAGTGATAGTCCCAGTCTGCGTAACATGTAGAGAAGATATGCATCACATCATTATAGTGATGATTATAAAATTTGAAATGAGGTGAAGATTTTGAAGATATCTTATGAGAAAGGAAGACAGAAGACTTGAAAACTTAAGTCAAAGAAAGTTCCCACTGAAGAAATAACAACTGCTTGGTAATTTGTGGGTGAGTGGAATTAAATAAACAATTGAAAGGAAAAGCATTTTGAGCCAAGACTATCTACTTTACATCCTCTGGAGGTATATTAGTGTGTATGAAAGACTGGATACAATTCAGTGTACCTGAAGCAGTAACAGAGGAGAAAGATATTATTGAACAACTTTATTATATATATATATATGTATGTATTTCATTTCTGAAGATCCAGTATAGTGCTAGATTCTGTTCTTAGCTTAACCAAAGAAGATGAAGATGAAGTCAAAGAGGAAAAGGAAGATGAAGAAGATGACGAGTGATTTTCTTAGGCATTTGTCGATAATTATTATGGTATAGGAACCATTACAGGAAGATAGATAAGCAAGATTAGAGGATAATAGCTACCTAGCTTAGTGCTCACAGATTTCCAGGCTATATTCACATACACAGGCAAAACACAGCCTTCAGGACCTCTAGGTTAAGGAGAGAAGAGTTAGTAAACTGGGCATCAAAATGTACTCTCCCTCCCGCACCAAAAAGGAGAAAGTCAGAGAATAATAATTTGAAAATCTACACAAACCTGAAGAAACTACTTAAAACTAGAAAAGAAGCACTATGATGTCTGATGGGCCATGTAGAGCCAGAAATATTGTTTAAAATATCACAAAAAAATAGCAAAGCACCTCTGTATGTATATAAAGTGGTAACTTTAAAAGCTGTATGCTGGGGGCTGGGGATATAGCCTAGTGGCAAGAGTGCCTGCCTCGGATACACGAGGCCCCAGCACCACATATACAGAAAACGGCCAGAAGCGGCGCTGTGGCTCAAGTGGCAGAGTGCTAGCCTTGAGCGGGAAGAAGCCAGGGACAGTGCTCAGGCCCTGAGTCCAAGGCCCAGGACTGGCCAAAAAGAAAAAAAAAGCTGTATGCTGAAAACTTTGTACCAGCAGAAGTTTTAAATAAGTGGAAATAGCCATTTTCTAACTGGAAAAGTTAATATCAATAAGCTGTCAGCTTGAACTAAGTGTTCAACACAGACCCAATCAATATGCTAAAAAATGTTTTATATTTGTGGTTTTGAACAATAGTTTTAAAATTTGTATGGAATTAAGAAACTAGATTAGCCACAGTAGTTTTAAGGAGACAAAGCCTGGAGAACTCAGTCTCCTTGATTTCCTGACTTATAAATGTATAATACGACAGTGTGCTATTGCTGAAATGACACAGAAAGATCAGTGGACTAGAATCGAGAGCCTCGAAGTAGACTCTCAAAAGCAGAGTTGGCTGAAATTATAGACAGGTTCAAAGTCAATTTTAATGTAGCAAAGATATTCTTTCAACAAAAGTACTGGAACAATTGGATAGACATTTGTTAAAAAAAAAAAGAAAGAGAAGAAAAGAGGGACTTCAACACATGCTTCATACATTAAATAAAAATGAACTCAAATGCAATCATAAATCTAAATATAAAAAACAAGAAATTTTAGATATGTCAGCGAAAAGCACAATCTATAAAAAGAGACATGACTCATGGATCAAAGGAGTCAGAAAGAATACTGGAATTATTTTGGTCTAAATGAAATGAAAATGAAAACAAGACTTTGAAACCAGTAGGATGCCATTCTTACAGAGAAATTTACATCACCAAAAAACTCTAATAGTAAAAAAAGTTTCTAATAAATAACCTATGATTCTATCTTAAGAAACTGGAAAAAATATGAGAAAATTAAAGTAAGCCGAAAAGGAAAAGAGAAAATAATGAGAGAAGTAATGCAGTAGGAAAACAAATAATAATATCTAAAAAAGCAAAAGAAAAAAATAGAATATAAGAGGTTCCTACATGGTAAGAAAAAAAAAGACAAAGCAAACAAGAAACTAAAAATTGTTTGTTAGGTTTGAAAAGCAATAAAAGAATACATAAAATAATTAACAAGACTGAGAATAAGATCCAGGCACTAATGGCTCAAGCCTGTAATCACAGCTCCTCAGGAGGCTGAGATCTGGGACCATGGATGGAAACCAGTTCGAGTAGGAAGGTCCATGAGACTATTATCTCCAACAAACCACCAAAAAGCAAGAAGTAGAGCTTTGGCTCAAGTGGTAGAGTGCCAGCTTTGAGTAAAAGGGTCAGGCACAGCACCCCAACCCTAAATTCAACCCCCCAGACCAGCATACACACACACACACACACACACACACACACACACACACACACACGCCCAAACATAATAAGAAAATAGGCCTTTTCAAAACTTTCCCACGAAAAAAATTTCAGATTCTCAGGCCTATATGTCTTCCTAGTTGGAATCAACAATGCAGGAAAAATGCCAATAATGACAAATCTTATTCTCGTTGAAAGCAGGGGATAGGGAATATTTCCCAATGCATTCTGGGAGTTTAGCTTTATGATGCCTTAGTCCATTTGTGCTGCTGTAATAGAACATGATAGATTAGGTAAAATGTAAGGATCAGACTTTTATTAATTGTAAGTCTGGAGTCTGTGAGGCCCAGTCTGGCAGTTGTGTTGTCTGGTGAGGGCTGAATCTCCTAGCCAGAAGGGAGGATATGTTCTATGTAACAAAAGGGAAAAGAATAAGCTATATTAAACATTGTATGAAGACTTGTGTATGGGCTTAACTCCATTCATAGGGCATAATCCCTTCTGCTGTAATTATTCTCAAAGGTCTTCCTTGTTAATGTTATAATATTAGCAAAATCTGAAGTTTGGAAGATATTAAAACCAGAGTATCCTGATAACAAAACCAAAGAAACTCACAAGATGTGTGAATACCAATATCCTCCATGACCATAGATGCAAAAAAGAAAAAAAAACATACATGAGGATCAAAAATATTTCTTAAGAATGGAAGGTTGGTTTAACATTCAACATTTCCAATTTGCCATATGAACAAATTAAAAAGGGGGAAAAAGAAACACAATCATCTTAATAGATCTACAAAAAGTACTTGGTAGAATGGATGCTTTCACTCATGATAAATAATCAGAGCAAAATAAGAGTAAAACAGAACTTACTCAACCTAATAAAGAGTATTTTAAAAGTCCAATAGCTAACTGCATCCTAAGTAGATAAGATTAAATACTTATTATCCTAAATAGATATGATTGAATATTTATTCCCTTAATATTAGAAAAAGTAATAATATCCAATAAAGCAGCAATTTTCAATCTAGTCATCCTGTTCAGCATTTTATCAAGAGATCTATCACATGTTTTAAGCAAGCAGAAAAATAATTAAAATTGTCATTATTCTCAAAGGCATGATTGTCTAAATACCAATTTCCAGGGAATATATCCCCAGAATCAAACTAGAATTACTAAGGGATATTAGTACTTTTGTTGGATAGGTTTATTTATAAAATTAATTGTATTGATTTTGCATTTTTTGATTCTAGTGATGAACTGTTATAAGTCAAAAAATAAAATGTTACTTTATATACAAAAACATTTTTAAAAATAAAATGTTACCTTATATACAAATATATTTAGAATAAAATTTTAATTCTCCAGAACACTGATAAGTTAAAAGCCTAAATAAATTAACAGATACTCTTTATCATGGTTTAGAAAGCCCACTAATTTTATAATGTCTATTTCTTTTACAAATTGATCTGAAATTTTAAAGCAGTTCCAATCAAAATCCCAGCTGGTGTTTTTGTAAAATTTGGCAAGCTAATTCTAAAATTTATATAAAAATCAGAGTGTCCTGTAATAACAAATCAACTTTGAGAAAAAAAAATCTAGGGCTTATGCTACCTGACTTCACAACTTATTATGAAGCTATAGAAATAAAGGTAGAATATTTTTATGTGAAAATTATATAAATGACTTAACTCCCATTTCCTTCATTTGAAGAATAAACTATTTTCATTCAGCCATTATCATGATACATGTAATAAATAAATACCACTTTCTGTTGTCCATGATCAACCTAAACAAATCAGTTTCAGGATGGCAATATGAAAAACAGGGCCTCAGCTGTAAGTAGTATAAGATTATTCTGGAATAACTGAAAAAAATTAAAAGTAAATAATGACCAAATAAGAAATAAGGAAAATAATAAGATAAATGTTTGTGTGCCTGGACCCGAACACACGCCCTTAAGCACCATTTCACTTACAATTTCAGGAAGAGAGGACTCTTATTTTATGATTCCTTGGACTGCATTTTTAAAAAAGTTATTAGTAATCTTTGATAGTCTAGCTCCATCTCTTACTATGTTATGCTAACCAAGCTCTTTAACTTCTCAACAATATTGATTTCCTTCTGAAACATGGGAGTATTGATACTTGTTTCTACAATTTTTATGAGAATTAAGTGAAATGATACATATAAAAACCTTAAGACAATACCCTGCAACTCTATTATTGTTTGATTCTCTCAGCAAACGTTTGCTGAATATTTTTCTGCAGAATTATTGAACACTGTTTCGTGTGCTAAATATACACAAATGTAGAAGGCATACATGTATTCCTAGCTTCAGGAATCTCACTGTCTGATGCCATATTAATTATATGCTATGTAAAACTATTGTGTCACTGATCAATTTGAGACACTGTACACTAATACCACAACAGAGAAACACTTGAAGCTTATTTAAACTGTGTTTACTTAGGCTTTTTGGGTGAGAAAATCTTGATCCCACATAAACTAATGTTTTTATTACAGTATGTTCACCCAACAGACAAGATGGAAAATTACCTTCCAGAGTAAGGAATTGCTGATACAAAAATATGATATGATTAAAAAAACACTGAGGCCCATTTGGAGAGGCCTTTGATCAGTCTAGAAAGCGTAAAGAATAGGATATGAATAATGATGAATGATGGTGTTGAATAGGGTAGAGGCCAAAGAGAAGTTATTGCCTGTATGATACATTTGAACTTGATCTAGGGAGCAAAGAGGATCTTATCATATTTTGTCACATAAAGAATTTAAATATGTTGTAGCATAATCAGATATGTCATGTATACAAATCGTTAAGGCAGGAAGCCAAGAATTTAGATCCCATCCTATGGTGGTTTGCACTGGATTATCAAGAATCAAGTATACTAGGTGTAAAGCTGCTTGGGAAGATTTAACTCCTCATGTTGTTTTGAGCTGTAATGGTATATTATTTAAAAGTATATTTTTAAAAGTGACATTTATCAAAGATTTGGCTTAAAGTTGTATACAAGGTGTGTTGAAGGGAAAAAAAGTTAAAGAAAAAATGAAAGTATCTAGGATACTTTAACCATATCCTTGTGATACAAATGTAGGCAAATGTACACAGAAGTTGGTAGTGATGGATAGGATATGATAGGATAGGATAGGATAGGAAGTGAATATAGGTTTCTATAAGATATTGAAATGAAAGGAACAAAGAAGTTAAGTGACCTATCAGAAATAGAGAACATTATGAACAGGAACTACCCTAAGCTGTTTGAGTACATGAAATTTCTTCCCAATCTACCTCCTCAGATGTACCATGAGGACCTTTTGAAGTTGAACTAAGATTGTACCTTGTTCATTTCCACACTAACACATAGCAAGTGTCTTGGAAGTAACAGCAACCTTAGTAAATGTTTTACAAATAAATGAAAGTCAAGAACAGGGGCATCATTAACAGATGATGAAATTGCTACTTAGTAATATCATTATTCACCCTCAGACTTAAAAAAGGTTTCTTCCTGGGCTGGGGATATAGCCTAGTGGCAAGAGTGCCTGCCTCGGATACACAAGGCCCTAGGTTCGATTCCCCAGCACCACATATACAGAAAACGGCCAGAAGCGGCGCTGTGGCTCAAGTGGCAGAGTGCTAGCCTTGAGCGGGAAGAAGCCAGGGACAGTGCTCAGGCCCTGAGTCCAAGGCCCAGGACTGGCCAAAAAAAAAAAAAAGGTTTCTTCCTCCCCGGTGTACAGGTCAATTGTACCCTGGTATGAAGACATCAAGATCTGCAAATTGGCCATTGGCTGCTTTTTGTTCTACTGTCAACACACATTGGTACTGTTGGATGTTGGGATCACAGGTCAAGGTGTCTCTATACATAATCAGAAGCCCTGTCCTGTCACAGTATGGGAGGAACCCAAGAGTAGGGGGAAAAAACTGGGTAGAGAGAGAACAGAGTGACCAGGGACATGGACTGAGGGCACTAGCTCTCTCTGCTAAGCCACAGATATCTAAAACTAATAATTATGCATACAAACATGGCCTTCCTATGTGGAAGGAATAGATTTATGAAGCGATGTGCTTAAAACATATATTACTTTAACTAATTCTCAATTTGACTTACAAGTTTTATGATAAAATGATTGCTCTCAATGTCATTTTCTTTAAATGTAAATCACTGAACTCCTTAAGACCCTGCCAAACATAAATAATAGTAGTCCAAATTAGGGAAGGCATATATCATAGCAATAAAAAAAAGCTAAAGCCCTAAAATTTAATTGTCAAATATTACTCAACCTCTTATGGAAACAAAGGAATATTAATACTATGTTTTTTTATAATTATGCAATTGAAGGAAAGCATATAGACATCATAGTTCTTTTTTTGTATTTTTAAAAAATTTTAATTGTCAAACTGATGTACAGAGAGGTTATAGTTAGGCATTGGATACATTTCTTGTACTGTTTGTTACCTGCTCCCTCATTCCCCCCTCCCCTCCTTCCCTTTCCCTCCACCAGTTTTGCAAGTATTGCTTTTGTAGTCGTTTGTCTTTTTACCCTGTGTCTCTCGATTTTGGTATTCCCTTTCAGTTTCCTAGTTCTAATACCAGTATACATGGTTTCCAATGTACTCAGATAAGATAGAGTGATAGTACAGATACAACCACAGGAAGGGGATACAAGAGGGTAATCAATAATAGAAGCTACAGTTTCACATCACATGTTGAAAGTAATTACAACAGTGATATAACTTTCGTTTCCATAACATGGAGTGCATTTCACTTAGCATCATCTTTTGTCTTCATAAGGGTGTAGCGCTTGGGCTCTTGTGATCCTCTGCTGTGACTAGCCTAAACCTGTGATAATTATTCCCTATGAGGGAGACCATAGAGTCCATGTTTCTTTGGGTCTGGCTCACTTCACTTAGTATAATTTTTTCCAAGTCCTTCCATTTCCTTACGAATGGGGCAATGTCATTCTTTCTGATAGAGGCATAAAATTCCATTGTGTATATGTACCACATTTTCCTGATCCATTCATCTACTGAGAGGCATCTGGGTTGGTTCCAGATTCTAACTATGACAAATTGTGCTGCTATGAATATTGTTGTGCTGCTGGCTTTAGTGTGATCTTGTTTGTGGTCTTTTGGGTAGCTGCCCAAAAGTGGGGCTGCTGGGTCATAGGGGAGCTCTATGTTTAGCCTTCTGAGGAATCTCCATACCACTTTCCAGAGCGACATGATCCTACACCTAAAGAACCCCATAGACTCTACTCCCAAGCTACTAGAGCTGATCCAAAGCTTTGGCAAAGTTGCAGGATATAAAATAAATCCTCAAAAATCAATGGCCTTTCTATATGCTAATGACCCAAACACTGAGGCTGAAATCAGGAAAGCAACTCCTTTCGCAATAGCCTCAAAAAACATAAAATACCTAGGAATAACCTTATCCAAAGAAGTGAAAGACCTCTACGATGAGTACTTTAAAAACATGAAAAATGAAATTAAGGCAGAACTGAGGAAATGGAAAAACCTCCCATGCTCCTGAATATAATCAAAATGGCAATATTGCCAAAGGTTATCTACAAATTCAATGCAATACCCATTAATATCCGAACACCATTTTTTAATGAAATAGAAGAAGCAATCCAGAAATTCATATAAAACAATAAAAGACCCAGAATAGCAAAAACAATCTTAAGCCAAAAGAACAGTGCTGGAGGAATTACAATACCAAACTTCAAGCTGTATTATAAAGCTATAGTAATAAAAACAGCTTGGTATTGGCACCGGAACAGGCCTGAAGACCAATGGAACAGAATTGAAGACCCAGAAATGAACCCACAGAACTATGCCTACTTAATCTTTCATAAAGTAGCTAAAAAAAAATAGTCTGGAAGAAAGCCTCTTTAACAAATGGTGCTGACAAAACTGGTTCAACACATGCAACAGACATCATAGTTCCTTTCCATAACAAAATTATTTACACCCATTTATTTAGCTAAAAATGTACCTTGAAAGGTACAATCAAGTGCTATTTGTAAAGATTTCTCAACAGCAAACAATTGTCTTAAGTTTGGAGTACAGAACCGAAAATATTGCCTCGTAAATCTTTTTTTTTAACCTACATTTAAGTAGGTTAGTGATTAGGTCCATGAACTACAGGCTGTCATTTATATTATTCTCCCACCTCTGCAAATGTCAGGTGCAGGTCTGTCTTTAAACACTGAAGATTTATTTTAGTAGCATCTGTGTATCTAATACTCCTGTAGGAGTTCCTGGTAACCTGTAATCTTGTGACGATTCTAGATTAATAATTCAGATTCTTCATCTGAAACTTAATGGTAAGTTTAGTAATTCATTGTGTTATAGTCAATTAGTCTATTCTTCTTTGTCTCCTTGCATGCACAACTATTGTTTGATAAAGCCATTGTCCTTAATTGGGAGCTTTTTTATGGTTGTTATTGATCTAACTTAAATGTATTAATTCCTCTGGGTCTGACTTTTCACTTCTAGGCAGACACCCATTCGCACATAAAATGTATTTATTTCTACATTTTTTGTACTTCTATTTAAAAGCAAGATAAAGGTTTGTTATGGTGAGCAAAAACTAGTCTGAAATTTTAGAATAAATATAGGCTAATAAAAATCTTCCAAATATTTATACCTATAAGGGAGGTTGGAAGTGATAGGGGAGAATGATGGAAGAGATGACTTGTCTGGTCAAGATACATTGTAGCAAAAACTTGAAAGTTGAATTGAAACCCCTTTGATAACTACTTAAAGATAATAAGTAAAAGGGGGGAAATGCAATAAAATAAAAAGTAAAATATTTATACCTGTTACACTGGTAAATTTTTAAATCAAATATAATTTATCATGTTTTCCACAAATGGCTTAGCCAGGAATGTCAGATTATTTTAACACATTGAAGCCATGATGAACGTGTTCTGTCACATATTGTAGGTGTCAACTTCTCAGAAGCACAATTATGAGTAACTCGAATAACTTGTCAGGGTTCATTTTAAATATCACTTCTTTCCTTTGCTACTCACTGTCTTCTAAGGGATACTTTGCTTCACTTTGACTCTTTGCTTCTCTTTGGCCAGAGAGAAACATAATAATTAAGAAGTTTGGCATTTGAGGCTAAAAAGCCTATCTTTTGTATTTCATCACATGTCTTCAATTGAAAAATTGTAAATACTCAAGAGTTGCTGTGCTTCATTTCAGTGTTCTTAGTATTTATGTCATCTGTGAATATACACTAGCTATGATAGTAACTAATCTGTCTCTTAGGTTTATAGTCATGTCTCCATAAAGCTATACAAAGCAGTTGTTGCCCAATATCATTTTATCTTTTTAAATTCTCCTACCATTTACTGTTTGTATAGACGGTGCAGCTGTAAAGACTAAATCCTTTGACTTTCTTTATAAGACATGCTTTAACTGTGACACACCCTCTCCACGATTTGAAATTTTCCATCTAGGATCAGTTACTTGAGTTGTGTTTACTTTGAGGCCAAGGAGGGAGAGTGTATTAAAGCACACACACACACACACACACACACACACACACACACATATGCCATGCACTAAAGATACAGTTAATATACATCTACAGATATGCAGAAAAAAATGCTGCCTAACTTAGAGATCATCACCATCATCCTCTTCATCATTACCATTAACATCATATTTGTTTATAAAGTATTTATGAAAGAATAGGTCTTTCACAGAATAAGAATCAGATAGCGATCAATAATGCAGGGAAGAGAGGGAAGAAAGAAAAATAAATCAGCCTGAGGGCTGGAGGATCTACAATTTGTAAAATATTCAGTTTGCAGACCGTTTCTGGAACTTGGAGGCATGCCAGCTTTAAGTGTTTGAAAGCCAGAAGATTCTGGTTTTAGACATGAAATTCTGTACCGCTCCAACTCGGTTAGGATGCAGATTTCACTTACACAGGTCAGTGTTTATTTTTAGGGGAGAAAGTGATGTGTGTTGGCCTTACACCTCCCTGTGTGTCCTCCCTGCTGAGACACTAACCGGTTGACTGGAAAAGGAGAGACTGTGACCACTAGTCCTACTCTACTATGCACCCGCTGGCAGAGCTCGAGGCCTTGTGCCAAAGCTCTGGCAGTTTTAAGACTGTTTCCTGGCAGCCATTGGCTCTGAGAGGCCATATGACTCTGCTTCTGTCCCTCTGGATTTTGTTCTGAATTTCTTAAGGGTTTGCTTCTGAGCAGCATCTCAGCAGCAGCAGGAGCCCTGGGATTCAGCGAAGCCATGTTATCCAGGAACTTTGGATCCCTGAGCTGTCCCAGGCTCCCTCTGCCAGGCTCTTGCTTCAGGGCTTCAAAGGAAGGCTGGACTGGAGTACCCAGGATGCTTTTCAGTGGCTGCCACAGTTCTCTTTTGAAGCACCATGGTAGCCAACAGAGAGGATTCTGTGTTACGTACAGTATGACCCTGGAGGTGCCAGCCAGCTGCTGTGACTCAGCTAAAAACAGGGAACTGGCTGTTAAGAGAGAGGGGAGCGATCTCTGAAAAGAAGGAAAGAGAGGAAAAGCAGTAAGAGTTTATGATGCCTAAAGTTTTTGCAAAGCTCAAAACACATTTTGAAAGAACTTTATTGATGGACCAAAAGAGGCCCATCTTTGTAAGTCTAAAATCTGCTTGGACTACATAAGGTTTAATGACCTTCATATCAAATGAAAATAAGCAATCATAAGGATGAGGTTAAAAAAAAGCCGAAAGGATAAATTCTCTCCCCTCTTACTTACTCCCAGGTGCCCTACAGAAATGTGGACTGATATTGGTTGGGAACAAACACAATGGTGTAAATAGGCAGAATAATTACATGTGTAAACTTTTTTTGCTCTGATGTTTTTCCCCCCAAGAGTGAGGCATTATAGTGGTTGAAGTCACATACAATTGATATTTTCAGCAGCAACTCTGAATCCAAATTGTAAATACAACAACGCACTATAGGGGAAACTTACTTATGAAACATGCTATTATACTTCCCTCCTTGGTTCTGAACAGTTTTCCAAGCAAAATACCAGCAAGCTCTTCTCTGAAAGCACATATGTCTTATTTTGTGAAATACTTGCTGGAGTACTTTGTACAGTATGTAGATAGAAATTTATAGACAGGTGAAACATAAAATGGAAATGTATTTGAACTAAAAATGTAGAATTTTTTTAAACTGGCTTGGGAATGGCACTAGAGAGGAGAAACTATAAGGAATCACAAGAAATATTGATTAAATCAGTACCTTAGAGCAAGGTACTCTAAGATACTCAAAGATCAAGGTACTCTACTATTAATACCAATATGGACATTAAAAATGTCATAAGGCATGTGGTTAAAAAGAAAATCATGCTTGTGTCTTTTATTCACCCAACTTGACGTCATGAGTGACGTCAAGGCCTAGGTTTAAGTTCATTGAAATAATCAAATTTTTCCCATGGCAAACAAGAGAGGAAGCACAACCTCTTAGCTTATACCTGGTAATGCTTAGTCTTGACAGAGTTGTAAGGTGATAAAAAATTTAAAAAAAAACAACTGAGCAAGTGACAACAGTCACTTTCTGGGAGAAAACTCTGTCTCCAAAACTTCCCCAGTGTTTCCATCCAGCTGTCAGGAAAGAGGTCAATTTGGTCAGAAGTTCAGTTTCTGAAGTTCATACCAAGTACAATGCTTGAATTTCCCATTTTTGCATCTGCTTTGTTTATCTCAAGCTACTAGGAACATTAGCAGACATTTTTCACTAGCGAACAGTGACTTTCCATTCAAATCTAATTCTTATATAAGCCTGCTTAGACTGGATCCTCAAAAGAATGGTATTGGGCTTTTGTTAGTAAGATCTTTTTTTTTATTGTGAAAAAGTTGTCATTTTCCATAGTCTATCCATGTGAAAAAAAAAGTTCTCTTTGTCTTTTCTCTTTCTGATTTTTTTCTCTAGTTTGAAATTCAGTTTCCATATGAGTAGGAACTAATCTCTAAATAAAAGACATTTTTGAAGACTGCTTAAAAATTGCTTTTTAAAAAAAAAGTTTGAACAAAAGATGAACAAATGCAGCAGTGGTACTCAGTAGACAATATGTTGAAAATGAACTACACAATTTGTGGGTGAGGACAGGAAGAAAAAACTAGATGACAGTGAAGGAAGAAGTATCATTGTCCCAAAAGAAATGTCCTTGTTACCTGACATATGAAAGGGTAGCCCCATCTGTATATCACCTTTATAATAATGGTAAAGAAATAAAATGAAAGGGGCTGAAAATAAGGAGACCATGTTTTACTCAATCCTAAAGGCCATAGATAGCTTCACCTGAAAAAGAGAAAAAGACATATAAAGAAAAGACACTGATCAGAATATCAGAGGAGAATTTCAGAGAGGAACATAAGCAGTGGAATGCCCAACCCGTGAATATGACTACATTTGGAAAAAGATCTCTGTAGGTATGAAATCTTTCTGGGTTAGTGTGAGCCCTTAGTCAAAAGACAAGTGTCCTTAGGAGAGAAGATCCAGGAGGAAGAGCCACACAGACTGAAGTAGCAAGTCGATTTATGCAACCAAAAGCAAGGAACACGGGATGCCAAGCACCATGAGAACATAGGAGTCAGGGAATGTATTCTCCCTCCAAGTTTCCAGATGGAATCAACCCAGATGACATCTTGATTTTGGACATTTGGCCACTAGCATTGTGAAAGAACAAATTTCTCTTTATCCAAGCCACCTATTTGATGGTAATTTGTTATGAAAGCCATCCCAACTTAAGACAGCCCCTCTACAAATTAATATTGCAGTATGGACTGTGGTAAAGGTGAGATGTAATAACATGGAACTTTTTTAGTTGAACTATATAGTACATGCCTATAACTTCTCCAGCAATCTTAAGTTGATTAAGACATGAACTAAAGTCTTTAAATGAAAATGTATCTCCAATACTTTGGTAGCAGATCAATGACTAAAAGAGCATTTGCCTTAGGAATTTATGGTCTAATTATAGAGTTTGACAACATCAGCAATTCCCCAGGGGATGGAAACTAGGCTTTAGGAGACAATAACAAACACAACATTATTTAGTTATACAAAACTTATGAGTCAAAGACATTGTCTGTTTTCCTGTGGCTCTGCTCAAAGCAGATAGCAGAGTGAGTATAAAATTCCAAAGCAGACAATTGAATGAATGAATGGAATGAATGAGTGAATGAATGAAATGAATGAGTGAATGAATGCAAACCCTCCGACATATGGACATCACATGAGACACCAAAAGCAATTGGCAAATCACAAATGGGTTCCATTGTTTCCACAAATTGAAGAGGATATATGGCAACAACCATCAAAAATCCTCTATATGTGTCTCTTGATAGGTATATTCATCCCTGTTCTGAAATTCTTTTATCTCCTTGAGTGTTCCAGGAACACTTTAAATTCCTGTTGTCTCTTTGACCCTCATGCAATTAATTGTGCTCTCAGTGAACATCTGCTCCAAGGTGCCTTGCAGTCTCCAATGTTCAATCTGGAAAGGACCCATGAGCACGCTAAGTGAGGCATGACTGAAGGCTCTGCATTTGGAAGTCTGCTCTTTTCATAGACAGCTCTACTGTTGGCTTTGCTTGCTGGTTTATCTGAACTGGTTTTTACAGTTAGGATATTCAAGCCATAATAACTATTCTCTTTCTAAATCAGTGGAATTGATCAGCCAGTGCATTGATTCCCCAATCTATAAAAATAATAGCATCAAATAACATGTAGCAATACTGTAGCTGTGTTATATGTCCTTGGGCTTATATAGTATAACATGTGATGTATGAAAAGTATCAAATATTCATTTGATATATAGAATGAAATTGTAAATAGTGATTATATTAGCCACCTCATTTTAATAGACGAAGAACCTGAACGGAGAAACTAAGTTACTTCCCAAATTCAACTATGTCTCAGATAAATTTCCTAAGAAGCAGAGCTGAAGCAGTTACTAATTTAGGCGAAAGCATCTCTGGATTTGGACTTCTACTTTCCCCTTCATTTTTCTGTGCATAAAAGCACAAAGTGCTCCAAAGGTTTCATTCCACTCAGACAAAAGGGAAAGGGGTTTTTCATACCAGGCTGATAAGCTTTTGGCTTCAACAAAGTATTCTCATATTTGTCAAAGTTCATTTTCCAAGGCATGGGACAACTGTGACCAGAGTTAGCAGCCAGCATTCAGAGCAGCAGGGAACAGGTGCAAAGTTCAGGTAAGTGGACTATTGGTGGAGTATGCACAGCTTCCTCTACCAGTTCATAAGTGGGAGAGCATGGCTTGAAATCTCATGTGACACGGCAACTCTTGCTGTTAACACTGTACTACATTGTAAACTCAAAGTCTCTTAACAAGGTTAAGAAGTGTCATGTTTTTTATCAGTCTCCAGATCCCAAGCAATGTACAGTCCCCTGTTCCTCCCAGAGTAGGTGTCAATGAAATCTCTTACACTTCTTTTCACAGCTTCAGATGGCCTGACATTGAAGATCCCCTAGATGCTACAGAATAATAATGCCCTGTCATGGCCCAGCACTTCTTGTGTTCCTTTTCACTCACAACCTGTGCCTTCCCTCTCCCTCTGCCCCTGAAGTTCATGATAAAGAGCAGAGAGTGGGCAATGACTGCATTTGGACATGTGTATCACTGCTCCTTGAAACCAGCAATAAACAAGAGAGAGGAAAACTTGTTAACACTATGCTGTATCTAAACAAGCAATCCCAGATGGCATCCTTTATGCCTTCTGCCTCTGATAAGAAAAGATTGAGCAGGGAAAATTAGCAGCAGCTGACAAGCCATACCCAGCATTGAGACCCACAGAGAGAACAGATCCTGCTCTGTGCTCTGTCCTCAGTCATGGCTCAGCACCCAACCCAGAGGCCTGCCTGGATTCAAATGCCTTCGGCGAGATACTCTCTTACGGAGTTATAAATCAAGGAAGCTTACAGTTCAAGCACTTTTCTTTTGAATTCAGTTTTCAGTGTGTGGATGAATACCAAGCCATGAAGATTTTTATTTAAGGGTATTTTTTTAAAGAGACAGACAAGAAATTTAATTCAAGAATTTCTGAATACTAGCCAATGATTTTCCCAGAAATCATGGCTAATTTCTTTTTAAATATGCATTATTCTAAAACATACATTAAGATATATACATGTTATATTCATGTATATAGACATATATTTTTCTGCTTTTATCTCAGTAACTGTCTGAAGTGGACAAGAACTACATTTCTACCATAGCCAAAGTATCGAATAAATTGTCCCTCAATGGATGAATGGATCAAGAAAATATGGTGTATGTAAATACAGTGGAAATCTGTTCATCCATCCTTATCATTAGTAAGGAAATGGGAATACTTGGAAGATATGTTAAATGAAGTAAGCCAGAAACATAGGGTGCAAGGTTTCCCTCATTTGTGATAGCTAGAATGTGCCTATAAATCCATAAGTGGACACACTGGGTAGTAAGCAAAGGGTTCCAAATGAACTGAAGTGTAACAGATGCTATGGAGAACACAAATAGTATAATTATTTAAAAGACTAAGCAAAAGACCAACATAATAAGTATCAGGAAATGGGTACTTGCAAGAGGGGAGGGTGGGACAATAAGGAGAGAGGTAGAAGAATGAATGGGGGAAATGGGGAGAATGCAATAAGGGAAGCAGGGGGTGGAAGGTGGCTGAAGGTGTTGAAGAGATGACACTGATCAAGATACATTATATACATAAACTGCTTTGTTAAGTGGTAAAAAAGTTAATAAATAACCTAAAAATTAAGAAAAATGAGGAAAAGGGTAGGCTAGTAGGGGTAGGTAAGGATGTTAAATGGAATAACATTGATCAAGATGCACTGTGTTCATAAACTGCTTTGTTGAATGGAAAGTCCTCTGTACAACTACTTAAAGGTAATAATTTTTTTATAAAAACTCCATTTCTGGTATCATATGAGCTGGGTTGAATCCTTTCTTCATTGCTTCATAACTGTGAGTCCTCTAAAGATATTGCCTGTACTTCAGTATCCCCGTTTGCACACCAAGGGCAGTAATTATACCACAGAGAATTGGGAAATATAACACTAAATAGTATGTACAGACCTCAGTATAGAAAATATTTAAAATATTTCTCATCTCAAGGCTTCTTACCTCTAAAACACAGTCTATTGGCTTTTAAATGCCACCTTGGAATTAAGTGTAGACTATGACATATCTATATTTCAGCATGGTTATCTATCGTATATGTATGCACACAAGTTTTAACAAATACCTTGGAAAGGTCAGGTCAGCAAAAATGTATTTATTAGTGAGGACATGATTTGGAGATGAACCAATAGAAATGATATGAAACAATATGAAAGGTACCCAGTGCTGTCACTAGATAACCCATTCATTAGAATCTAATCAGCCAAGTATCCAGACTAGTTTCAGTTTTCTCAGTTTGTAAATGTGAAGTCCTCAGAGACAGTGTTGAAGTGAATAACACCCTAAGTCCTAAGGTCAATGGCAGTGTTGTGACTTTTAGACAGAAGAGAAACAACTGGATCTTGCTTTCTCTCCTTCTTGTGGATCCAGAAAATGGCTGAGGCACTGAGATTTAACCTAGAAAGATTTTTTTATATACTCAAATTCCAGAAAGCAAAGGTTAGGAAGTCATCGATGACACAAATGCCTCCTCTGAAAATGTAAAAATGTAGCAACTCTTTAAAAAGGGCGTACAATAATGGCATGGAAATTAGTCAGAAAATATGCAAATTAAATTCACTTGAAATATATATGTCTTTAAAAAATAAGTGATAAATTGCTTTGTCAAATGCTTTTTGTGTGTGATTTACCACCCTCATACCCTCATATTTAAATTTTACTTCAAGATGCTTTTCTTAACCTCAGATACAGTTTTAGAAGACTACAAAGGTCAAAGGGAAGCCATCCTTTAATGCTTGAGGAGTGGCATAGTTCTGTATAAAAAGAAAACTTTAGGCAATAGAGTGCAGACACAGGTAAAATAATCTTAAAAATTCTAGGCAATTGGATAGGAAGAAATGAAACATCTACTTTAACAAACCTAATGAAAGATGCAACTGATAGAGAGGAGCCTCTATCAGTATCCTATTCATACTCATTATAATAAGGCTTACCACATTGTCTATTCAGTGAATGCTTCTTGAATAAATGAGTGCTTATTTTCCCTAAATCCTAATGCACTGATCCATTGTAAGTTGTCTTTAGAGGGGAGCCCTATTTTTCTAACTCCTAGGTGTTGAGAGTGCATTTTGGTTAAGAAGCTGTTTACTTAAAAGCTCTAAACTGATACCTACAATATCTAATCATTATTAGGAAGGACTACACCCAATACCAGGATGACAGTGGATCTGGGGAAATAGGATGCATCAAAGGTTAGCTATTACTAAGTGTAAAAATTACAACCATTAGGAAGAAAATGAAGAGGTTAAAGCTTATGAAGTTATGCTATCACAAACTAGGAATAACACAAAGTCCTGCAGTATAAGAGAGCAGAATATTGAAACTCAGGTACACAGATATGAAGAATGGAACCAAAATTTAAAGTGAAGAGGGTCACACAGAAAATCAAAGTAAGGTGTCCTGTTATGAAAATGTATGCAGACTCGTGGGTCCTGTACTACAGTAACCTTGAACCTCAGTAAGGACTGCCTCAGAAAGGAAGCTGTTTAATGATATTCCTGCTGCACTAGGCTTGAGTGATGAATGAAGGGAAGAACAATACAGAGTTCAGGACCTCATTGTTGGTACAATCTGACTATACCTTTCAATAGGTTGCTTTTGATATAACACATTCCAAGCTACTGTGGAGTCACAGTTAGCAGATAATAACACACTCCTCGAAAATGGATGTGATTTTCCAGTACAGTAAATCCTTGAGAACATTAATGATATCCTCCCACATATATGTACTGAAAATGACTGATACAGGGTTTCCCAGTGTCTTCCTTCCTTCCTTCCTTGTACGTATTTCTTTCTACACACAATGAATTGTGAAATAAATGAAATATATTTTCGTCTGCATAATTTCTGTTTGTTGAAGCAGTGATTACACATAGTTGATTTTGTCACTGAACTTTCATAAGTCTTAACATACTGTGGGTTCACAATGTCAGTCACAGGAACAATTTACAAACATATTTTCTCACTCGTTTTCAGTTAGTTTGCTAAAATGATTTCTGGGGGAAAACAAGAAGTGTGTAATAGACACTCAACACATCTCGAAGTGTGGGGCAAAAAGAGACTCTCAAGGTATCCAGGTTAAATATTTGTCCATTTAAAAGGTTCATTTCCTTTTATAAAATGCCTTGTGATCCACAGGACATTTGTATGTAGGTTCCTCTCAGAATTCCTCTCAGGAAAAGTCACAATTTATTGTTCTTTGTTTCATATACTGTTAGAAAATTCTTACGATTAAAAGAAATCTAACTTTCTGGAATTTTTCATCTTTTATATCAGTTTTATCCTTATAAGCACAATATTTTTATCTAAGCCTTTAAAATATTTGAAGGCATTTAATCCATTCACACAATTGTACACATTATATCCAACTTGTTATAAAATCCTAGGTTCTGTTCCTTAGAATTTCCATATCTCTCAACATTTTGAGTATTGCCGTTGAGTGCACATTTCTGAAAACAAATTACCCAGAAATGAGGTTCGTAGCATAGTCCAGATCTGAGAGTTTGATGCATGGGAACACTATCAATGATGCAATGAGAGATTGTATTAACTCTGGCTGGGCATTACATTGTTGACTCATTAAGTATGCAACCAAGCTGAATACTGAGTTCTAGTGTTTGGGGGTGTTTTCTTCTTTTTTTTTTTCTTTTTGACTTTTTATAAAGTTTGTTTTTCTGAGAAATCACATTTTCCCTTCTTTATCGGCTTGAGCAAATGAACAGATGAAGACATGAAAAAACTAAAGCTTTTTGAAATTGTACATGTCTTTCTTCATTAATCGTTACTTAATGGCATTGGCTTGAGTATCATTTTGATAATAGAAAAACAAAGAAAAAAAATCATTTTTATACTTAGAACTCATTTGTTTGAAACTGTAAACCTACACTATAGGTTGAGCTTTAAGTTCCCTAAATAAAAATTACATGATTCAAGTTTATTTGTTGCATCTATAGTGGTTCTGACTTTAGTTGGTACCCAGACTCATTTAAATAATTGTTTTAGACAAACCATAATGTCAGGCAATGTGATTTATGCCACAAAATGCCTTTAGAAGCTAAATTGCTCATTTGCTTTATAGGTTTTAGAGTTTTTAGGCACCATTGGGACCCTTAACTCATTAGAAATTGGGCTGATAGCCTTGAGTGCCAGTTAATTTTGGATGAAATTGGTAAAAGGCAAGTAGTTTAAAAGTGAATTGGAATCTTCTGATAAGTTTTTTTTTAATGTAAAACAGATTGCTTGTTTTGCTTCACCAAACATTCTTCTCATCTTGAACTTTGAGGCAAATTTCTTAAGAAATGATTATTAAGAAATTGAAATCTTGTTATATGAGAACACATTACTTTTCTGCTGTGTGAGTAAGAGGTTCTCACAGAATATCTTATATTAAAAATGTAAGAGGGCATTGGGGCTGGGGCCATCATGGCTTCACTGGTTCCAGTTGATTGTTGTGGAAAACCATGGTGGAACAGAGCAGCTTATATAATGGAAGCCAGGAAGCAAGCAGGAAGAGGGCAGAGAGGGGGGAGAGGGGAGGGGGAGGGGAGGAGAAGATACTTGTGCTCATTGGCTCTTTCCTTATTCTTCTTGACTATCCAGGGTCCCCAGGTTATGGGCAGGTCTTCTTCCCTTATTTAATCTTTTCCAGAAATGATCTCACAGACCCACTCCAAGTGCACTTTACTAATCAACTAGGCACTTTGTAGTCCAATAAAGCTGACAATCAAAATCCACTGTCATACCTATTTTAGTCAAAAATAATTGTGGAATCACAATGTGCTTTGTTTTATTGTGTATGTGTTAAATAAATTATATTTCATAATAAATGACTAAAATGTTAATTAATGAAGGAAATCTAAAGAGTCATGAACAAATTTATCTAGACAATGGAAGAAAATAGAGAAGAAAGCATGGGACAAATTGTCATAGCTGAACATGATATCCCTCTGTTTGGTTAACCCTTTCACAATTCAGCTTTTAGGCCAAATAATTACTGAACTGATCAGAGATTGGGAACCTTTTTTGCGGGTCAATAGAAAGTGCAACTCACTCATATGCTCTGATAACTAATAATTGTAATGTTGCAATAGCTGCCTATCACTCCTTTCTATCCTTTTTTTTAATACTTATTTATTGTCAAAGTGATGTACAGAGAGGTTACAGTTTCCTATGTTAGGCCTTGGGTGCATTTGATGGCCATGAGTGGATAACCAAGGGCGTGGATTCGCAGATGCAAACCCCTGCAGTGCTTGCAAGAAATGTTAGCATTGCACATAAATGTACTGATAAACTCATTTGTGACCATGTATGTGTATGTATGTATTTTATATATATATATGCATAAGTTAGTATGCCCTACTGTACACATACAGAGAAATACATATTTCTAGGTTTTGTTTGACAAAATAGGTCTATTGTGTGAGAACAAACCATATGAAACCTTCTTAACAATTACAAGTATCAGTGAAGGCCTAGTGCTAGAATCACTGTTGAACAAAATCACACAAAACAGCTATTATTTCTTAGATGAAGGTGTGGTTATCCTGGCTCTTTAGGTGATTGTAAATAATTCTTTTGCAATGTCCTGGAACTAGATCAGCCAACAAGAGAAAGAACAGTTAAGAGGTTTCTAAGCGCTTTTGACCACATCCTGGGCTAAATGGGGACAATATTCTTTCAAGTCTTCATCCTTTACAGACCTTGAAACTGCAGTGACATACTGCCTCTACTTACTTTCCCCCCTCTATTAAATGGAACAGAATTCCTGTCTTCTTTACTAGGAAGTGTTCAGGTTTTCTTTGTATTTGATTGCATATAACTACTTAATCTGGTGCCAACCAGCAGACACAGTATGATCTGAGGCTCTAACAGGAAAAGGTAGTGCGCCAAGCCATATTGAGCCCCCGGGACAGAAGAGTTCTGCAATAAATGTCGAAACAACCCTATTTGATGAAGGGACAAGGTTTGTGCAAAATTCAGCTAAGCCCAGCCACAGAGGCACATTTGTCTTGGTGGAGTCCTTTGTAAAGGTAAGGCAGGCACAAGCTGTCCTTGGCTCAAAATTTCTGTGATGTCCCTGGCTTAAGATCTGTGTGGAA
The DNA here is from genome assembly GCF_023159225.1 of Perognathus longimembris pacificus. Lineage (NCBI taxonomy): Eukaryota > Metazoa > Chordata > Mammalia > Rodentia > Heteromyidae > Perognathus > Perognathus longimembris. Next base: position 18,652,758 of record NC_063172.1, read on the forward strand.
AAGTTTCAATATTGCTGTGATTTCCTTTGATAGATTAGGATATCTGAATATCTGAAGAAGAGTAAGTACATGGTTAAATGTACTTCCAACTTCATGTTAGGATTTGCTGTTGGAAAAGAAAGTTGTACCTCAGAGCACTTTTAGGCAAAAAGAAAAAAAAAGAAAAAATACATATCTGTACTTGAAAATGTTGAATTTCCATGCACTTTTCCACTCAAAACTCTGTGTTTCAAGCCTGACAAATCACTGCAAGTCTCTACATCATGTAGAAATACTACTCCTAATGTCCTTTGATTTATGTGTAGCACATTCTTTTCACGCTGCCCAGTACAGTGGTCACTAGCTACAGGTGGTTATTTAGATTTAAATTAGTAAAAATAGATACAATTTAAAATTCAGTTATTCAGCCACATTTTCATGTACCCTAGTTACAATGTGTCTATGGCTATCATATTGAAGATGCAAAACATTTGTAGCAGGGCAAAATATTCTATCACAAGATGTATTCATCAGTCTTTTATGGGGAAGCATTAGAGGAAAAATGTCTGTGTGGACTCACCTGAAAAATACGCCTCAGTAATATACCTCAGAAATCTTGATGCTTTGAGAGTCTTTAAACTCAGTTTTTAAAAGTACAATATCTTATAACCCCTTCTGAGAAAATAGTGATGCATATACACATTCTAAGAGGGTTGCAGTAAAAAACTTGCAATTGATTAACCCAGCTGGTACTTTGCAAATTACTTGAACACACAGCCCTATTTAAAAGTCATCTATTAACTTTCTACAGAACTTAGCTTCTATACAGCACTTCTTGGAAGAATTTTGTTGGGAGAGGGAGTACAAATCAAGTCATTGTAGACGTTGTTCACTAGGATCATGGTTAAAAAAAAAAAAGCCAGGAAAGATGGGCACTAGTGACTTGATCTCAGTATGTATGATCAGAAAATATATCTCTTGATTTTAGTAAAATCAGGTTGACAGGAATCAGGTTGGAGAGAAGATCAAAAGAGGGCATAAGTTCAAGAGCTTCTTCAGTGTTATTACTGGAGATTGTGACCCAGAATGCAGTGCTCTGTGTAAAAGGGGCAGCTGATTATCCAGCAGATAGGGAAACTAACAAATGATCTACATTGGCTTTAACTCCTGTATTCCTGTCAACTTAGAGTTCTCTAGGTTCATAGTATTTGCCCACCCAAGTTTAACAAAGTGGAATCTTGGTTGGATTTCTCTGTAAGCATGAGTGCAATGTTAATAATATTCTCAGCTGGTATATATAACATTTCTTAATATGTCCAGGCGTAGGTGGCTCATGCCTGTAAGCCTAGCTACTCAGGAGGATGAGATCTGAGAATCACAGCTCAAAGCTTTCATGGGGCAGAAAAAACCCCGAGATTCGAATCTCCAATTAACTACCAAAAATCCAGATGTAGAGTAGTTGATAAGGGGTAGGGGGCTAGCCTTTATTTAAAAAAAAAAAAAAAAGCATAAGTGACAGCACCCAGGCTCAGAGTTCAAGCCCCAGAACTGGCAAAAATCAACCAACCAAACAACAACAAATAACCCAACTAGATACATAGTACCTCAGCAAACTATGAAGATACTGAATTATTTACTATCGAAATAATTTTGCATCACTCCACAGAACAGACTAGAATCTTTTCCCCTTCCATTCAGTTCATCCTCTCTGTCTTTTCTTCCCCCATTCCATCTCTCACATCATATACTTTGCCCTTTTCTAACTCCCTCTCCTCTCTTCTCCCCTCCCCTTTCCTCCCCTCCCCTCTGCTCTTCCCCTTCCTCCCTTTCCCTTGCTTCTCCCCTCCCCTCTCCTTCCCTCCCCTCTCCTATCTTCTCCTCTATACCCACCCTCTTTTGGGTGGTACTCGGTTTTTAACTCAGGACCTAATTCTTGTTAGGCAGTGACTAGCCACTTCAGCAATGCGCCTGTACTTCTTTCCCATTTCTATTTACACCCTACTCTTTTGCTTTCCCTCCTTTCTCTCTCCTCCCATCACCTCTCTTCTCCTCTCTTTTCCTTTTGTTCTCTCCTTCCACTAGTTACCCAGCTCTGATGAAACCACTGAATTCTGAGTTACATTTTTCACAGGAGTCAACTTTAACAGTGCTATATATCAATTAAAATGAATTACTATCTCTCATTTCTCCTTTTAAAAAATCAGCAGTTTACTTTAGTGTGCTACATCTTTATTTGGATTTCATGTTATCTGAATATAGAATTATAAGGTAATATTAACTCTCAGAATCAGCTATAATAAACATTAATCCTAGAAGGAAAAAAAGGTTTAAAAAATTTTGCTACCCATACTAATGTCACTAACATGGGGTTCTTGTCTAGAATAGCCCTTTCCAAGCTTCAGACTGAATGCTTATTCCAGATACTAGAAGCATTTAAATTAACAATGTATTTGATCACTGTGCTTTAAAAAATAACTTGAGTCATATCTTCAAGTGTAAGAGTACATGGTAAGAGAAAGATAAATTTGAAGGTTTATGCACATAGGGTAGATTTGTTCAATAACCACATTTGCTATTCAAATTTTGAGGGGAAAAGAGTAAAAATTTAAATTCTTTTGTGGAATTTTATAACCATAGAAATTCTTTGCACATTTCCCTTGCTTCAAAAACAAAAGAGATATTTTAAGACATCTAATACATTTCATTGGGAAGATATCAAATTTACAAATAAAATTCTAATGATGGTAACATCATTTTGGACAATATTATTTTTAAAAGTAATTTCTCATATGTTTATAAAAACAAATTAGGCACATCAATATATCTTAGCAGTGTACTTCCTGCATCATACATTGCTGTTTTATTTTATGGCACTAAAATTCAATAGAGGTTTTTTGTGTGATGTGCAGATTTCTGTATTTTATAATATAAAGTATTGTAATATAACCTATTCATAAATCTTTTTCAGCTATTGTAGACAGGACCTGGATAGTTCTGTAACAAAAAAAAGCAAGCAGAACAAAAGTATTTGCTAAGAAAAACTTCATGAGGCAGCAAATATTAAAGAAAACCAAGAAGGTAAATACGTTGGTGTGAATCCAAAATTATAGAAGGAAATGTCATCTGGATGGTTTCTTTTTTTTTTCCTGCTTGAAGCTCATGTATATGAGAGTGAATTGAGTCTTCTATTCACTTAGTAACTTGTAGTAGAACAAGGTTGTTGAGTTTCTTCATTAACTAATTTCAAAATAGCCCTTGAATTACAAGTCTTCTTGGACCTGTATTTGGCATTTGTGTCTGTAGGAATAGCTTCTCACAATGCCAATGCTGGGGGAGTGTCCATGCAAGAGTCAATTTTCTGTAATGCCCATGTATTTAGATTCTGGGAGATGGCCTTATGTCACCTGTCACCCTTGCTTTCAGGAATCTTAAGTCGTGTCTAACTCCAAGTGCCTCTTCAAGCTCTATATTCCTCACAAGGATCAAAATGGAAAGAAACTGGGATATAAGCATGATTTTAGCCTTCACACTCTTCACTATAGAGAAGTTACTGAAAGAAGTTTCACTTCATAGCAATTTCTATCAATTCCTCTCGAAGCACACAAATTTCTTTTAGAGAGCCTCTTGGAAAAGCTTTGTGCAGATTGCAGATCCTCCACTCACCCTTCTATCAGCCTACTCTTGTTTATTTGCTCACCACTGTTTGTGTGTGCATGTATATCACCGTGAGGTTATTTTGTTTTATTGTTTGAGGGCATTGAGTTTTTACGGGGTCTTTTCAGTGAGGAGGAGGGATACTGTGTTTGAAGTCAGGGCCTCATTTTGCTAGATAAGAACTCTACCACTTGCGCCCTTTTTGCTTTTTAGCTATTTTTCCAAATAGGGCTTCATGCTTTTGCCTGGGCCGTACTTGGATAGTAATCCTCTTACCTTTAGGCATGTAGAAATTGTGAGGAGGTGACAAAACACCTAGCTTTTTATTTGAGATAGAGTCTTCCTAACTTTTTTTTTTTTGCCCAGCCTGAACTTAAAACATAATTCGTTTTAGTAGCTGAGAGTATAGGTATGAGCCACTACTCCCAGATTTCCTTACTGTTACTACTAAGAAAACATCAATAAGCAGCTCATAATGAGTCTATTATATACTCATATAATGTTATTCACGAATTGGGTAAAACTAACATGAAACATCTATCTTCCCAATCTTGTCAATTTCCTTCATTTAATTGTCTACTTGTATGGCATATTCATAGACAATACTCCTCAAAATATGTCCTTTAGTCAATTTCAGATCTAGAATTATGATTTACAATGTCTGCATACTAAGGAGTTCCCACTATACTGCCCCAATGAAGTACTTGTCGTTCACATTCTAAATGTCTTCATTGTACTTGGTTCACACCACAACACTTGTATTCTGTATACAGTATTGCCTGTCTTTTCCTGATAAATTATGTCTTTAATCTTTTATCTCCTGCTTCCAGAGAACTGCCCCATATATAATAGACATTTTTTCATTAAATAAGCATTAGCTTGTACTTAATTTTGGCCAAGATGCAAATGTTCATGTGTGACAACAGACTTTGGATAAATAATTGAAATTTAACTTGGACATGTACTTACACACATATGCACTGAGCACTTACATTAATTCTTATCAATATATATGAAAACACATCAAAGATAATGGGGTGTTTCCACACTACATCTGATTTTTCATCTGCAGAAGTAATTAGGGAGTATTATCTTTCTCGTCATATTTTATTTTCCTATGTATTTTATCATGAACCATGATATTCATCTTGTTCCTTCCTTGTTTAGAAATCTGTATTGACCTCTCATTTCAGTAAGGGTTCAGAAAGGAGACTGCCACATAGTTCAGGCAGAAAGGAGTTTATTGGGGAACCAAACCACCTGCCTGCACCAGATATAGCTGTACCCAGAGGGCACTAAAGGGAGAGAACAATTACATTGGGGAGAATGAAAAGGAAGCATTACCTCAGCATATGAGGAAGTGACCTCAGAGGATGTGGAAGTGATCTCAAAGCCTGGGGGACCTCCTGCTGCTTCAGGTGCATCAGTTACCCAGATTGCAGGAGCTGGATGGGGGCTTCTAGGGAGAGCCCTGTGCAGTCATGCATGGAAAAAGAACAAAGGGTCTATGTTCAGTTTGACATGGAGAGAAAACAATGGGAAGGTGCCATTTTCCCCAGGTAGTCCTGATAACTTCCTATACATTAAAAGTCAGATGTTTCAACAAGCTTTTAGGCTTACACTTTTACCACTTAATTTCCCTATTATTTCTCCTAGTCACTAACCTTTTACTCACAAAACTGATTCTGTGCCTGTACACCAACAGTACCATGCCTTAAACAACTGTTTTCCACCTTTGCTTATCTCTTATTTCTCCTGTATCAAATACTTATCATGACCTTTAAGGAGATGTCCCTGAAGGTCAAATAAAATGGATTATTCTTCTCTCAGTATGTATAGTATTAGTGTCTTACCTTAACTCTTATAGCCTGAGTGTTTCTATTTTCTTTCCTTAAGCAAAAATTGGTTGAATGTCCACAATATCTAGCTGATTTTCATGGTGTCATTTTTATGACAATCTAGTTAAGTGACTTTTTCAAGAAGTCAACAGCAAGTGTGTCTTACAAAGATACTTTCTCTTACAATTCTAGTGGCCAAATGAATGGTAGGGAAGAAAATATGTCACAAAGTGATATTTACCCAATATCACCACATAATTTACATACATAACAGTCCTGTAGACATACATATCACATTTATTGAACTATTCCTACTTTAAATTGTGCTCATTTGAATTCTACAGACAGAAATGAATGGATTGAAATTACTTCACTTCATCTAGCACCCTGAGTTTTCATTAACAGCTTCAAATATCCACTGTGTGCCTCATGGAGACTAACATTCTCCTAGAAGTTTCTTTGATCCAGTGGCAAAGTCAGAATTTCTGAAATTCCCACTTAGATATTTGTAATCTTAGTGATACATTTTAATCTTGGAGAGTTTCTCTTGTACTACAATTTTCTTGAATAAGCATTGTAGGAATAGGAGACTGTGAAATTATAGCTTAATATATGACTTTTAACATTTGTAGCCTATCTGAAACTCCCAGTATTGTTCTTGGTAACTGTTCTCAGGTTATGTTTAGGTAGAAATAACTCTGCCCCCGGGAATACATATTTTCCATGTTGGCCTGAGTGTTTTCTCTCTACAAAAAGAATAGCACCATTTTTGCCATCAATTTGCACACCCACTCCAATGCTGGTTTAAGTTCCATGTTTCCTTGTGTCCTGGTACTGTGCTGATTTGGGCTCTGGCTTCTGAGTAAACCCAGAGTTCACAGGGAGTGACAGTGGTTTGAAGTGTTTTCAGATAATCTGCATGAGGAAAGCCTGAGATCCCCACAGTGAAGGACATCTGTGTGAGTCAGGTCAAGCTGCTCTATCCATTTCATACCCATGCCTTCTATGTTAGAGCATAGTGAGAGCTGCCTAGAATAAACTAGAAAGAAGAAATGATCAAACTATAGCAGTTTTAAAAAATGCTTGAGATTAGGGAAGATAGAAAATGATAAGATGAAAAACACACATATCATCTTACTTATCCTCACACTTCCAAGAAGTTTTTAACTCCTCAAAGACCTAGCAAGATGAAGTTTTGTTGACAATGGTACTTAGCTTGACATTCGGAAGCCAACTTAATGCTCAACATATAGTTTCTGCTGCTAAGTAATTAGTACATGCTTGCTGCCATGATTTGTTTCCTTCTTCCCACATTTTCATGTTCCCATTCAAAAATGATATTGTTATTGTAAAGATGATGTAGAGGAGTTACAGTTACTAAGTCAAGTAAAGAGTACATTTCCTCTTTTTGGACAATGTCATCCCTTCCCTCACTCTTTCCCAGTTAAGAATGATATTTAATAAGTGAACCTTGCCAAAGGTCTCTCAGTCAGTCCTGGAAGGACTGTTCATTGGTATCATCCATAATTCCTCATGATAGTGGCTCCAATTCACTGACTGAAATGTTTTTCAGTTAACAGATTGTGTGCACATGGATACCACCCCAAAGTGTATATTTACATATTAATAAATTAATTCTAGCTTACACCTATGAGAGAAAAGATACATTTTTTTGTCTCTCTGGGCTTGACATACTTCACTTAACATGATTTGCTCCCAGATCCTTCCATTTCTTTGCAAATGATGCATGGTCATTCTTTCTAATGGATGAAGAAAATTCATTGTGCATGTACAACACATTTTTTGATCCATTCATTTACTCAGGGGCGTCTTATACCTCACTGTTATGCATTGCTTTTATGTGGCAGTAATTCTAGGTCATCATTCTGACCTAGTGCTTCTTTAACAGCATTGTCACCATTGTCATGCACTAATCCTGTGCTCACCTCATGGAATCTCCCTATGTTAAATGGCTAATTATGAATCCTGCCATCACTGTCATCATGGCCTAAATAGTGAAACAGTGTTAAGATAAATATCGTTTTAGTCCCATTAAACTAGTTATAGTTTATGTTCTAATTAATCAGCACTATTATTTATAAATTAGAGGCATATGATGGGAGAAAAGAAAGATAAAAAAGAGATGAATAAGGAGAGAGAATGAAGGAAAGTGTGAGAACCATTGTATGTGAATTGGTCAGAGTGTTTGACCAACTGAACTATAACAATATTTATATATAAAAGTGAGCACTTTGGTCATTGGTACTGAATCTACTGATTACGTGGCTAGCTCTTCCTAAAATTTTTTGACATTGAATATTAACAATTAACAGAATTGTTGCTGTTTTTACAAATTAACTTGGCCCTGGTAGGAGCTGATAAATTGAGACCTGTCTCTGGAGATAAGCAATCAATCTCATTCTTACATATTTGGTATTCACAACACATTTCAAAACAACAACTCTGGAAAACATTTCCCCACACTGCAGGGTTGAAAGGAGCATGTTTAATTCCATTTCTCCCTTGTATGGCTCACATTCTAAATCACAGGTACATGAGCATTTCTGTAATCATTTAATCATTCCTAAGAATGCTGCTTTTCTTCCCTCTTAGGCTTATTTAGCTTTCTTTTTCTTTTCTTAAGCCAGTGCAGAGAACATGTAATAGTTTTTAGACAGCTGAGCCATGGAAGTTGACAAATATCCCTAATGTTTCAACAAACATGGGAGCACCTGGAACTGAGAGTCTCTCATCAAATATTTATTTTAACCTCCATGTTAATAGCTCTGAGGACAATGATCAAAATAATGTTCAAGTTCTCTTCTGTCTTTTGAGCTCAGGTTAAGAGCTATCTTTTCTCTGAAGCCTTCCTGAGTTACTAGTGGCTTTCTACCTTTCTCTATGGGATTTTCCATAGCATTTCTGTGCTTGCAGCTTATGTGTTATCCCTTGAGTTTCATCTACTGTGTATTGGATTGCAGATTGCTTTTTCTTGTCTAAAGTTTCCCTTCCATTGAGAGTATGAACTCTTGGGGGTACCTATAGTTGATATTTGACAATAAAGTGACAGAAATGCTGTTTGCTGTGAACAAGATAAACTTAGGCATCTAAGTGAGAATCCTGGTTTACTACATAGGCACATGAAAGGGAAGGATGCTATCACTAAACAAAAGGGTGTGGGAAGGGCCTATCCAAACAACCCACAACCCGGGGCTATATTATTTAATATATAATTGGTAAGTATATTAATAGATTAAAAATACAATATAAATAAATGCTATAAATATTTAAATTATATATAATTTGTATATATAATTTATATTACCCTTGAGTACTTTTACAAAGAGGTTCCAATTCAGTATTTCAGTTTATGAGTATCCTACATCTTGGTCAATGTCACCCCTTCCATTATCCCCTCCCAGATCTCGCAACCTCACACATTGCTTCAAGTAACCTGGATCCATTTTCACATACCGATATTGACTGTTATGACTATATTTTTCCTCTCTACTTCTCCTTTCCCCCTAACAATACATATTTAGCTTGCTGGTATTCATTCTGTTAAACTCTAAGCTGTTACTCCGAAGAGCAAAGGAGTTACACTATTGCAGTCCTCTGCATATAGCACACTTGGGTCAATCAGTGTCTACATGCACGAGACACTCTACATGTTTTTGTATATGTGTATCACGTAGAATGTGTGAACATGGATTTTCCTGTGGAAAATGGTTAGAAGTCTTTTGGACCTTGTATTTATAGCTTCTAGTGAGAAAGAAAGTGAGATTCTCAAATATGGATGCTGATTTTCCTGTAATGTGTGGTATTTCATTAGTCTAAGTATATTTCTTCCAAAGGCAACTAATTGAAGAAGATACTTCTAACTTTAAATATAATGCTTCCTTATGAAAAACATATCACTTCATGATATGCACTAATGCATATATCTCTATCTGCTTAGTGCTGAAGAGGTCATATACAGAAGATACTACAAACTCTGAAGCTCATTTGGCTGGTCTTGCCATACACTCTTGCTCTTTTCCAGCCAAAGGATCATAGATAAGGAATCTAACCTCTCCTCATCTTTAAATAGTATGACTTTTGTAAAGACTGATGATTTCATACAAAGTATGCCTAGAAGATTGCCTGGATTATGGAATTCAATATTAATATCTAATTAGAGTTAATTAGTTGTCACTGATTTTATATTTCTTTTTTCATTTGAATCATAATTTTAACCACAGTCATCCATTGCCCCTGCAAAACGAGTGTAATACTTGTACTGCATGTCTATTCCTTGTTTGTTTTTTTTCCAAGAATCACAAACAATCTGAGCACATAAAAAAGATACCGCAGGGCTGGGGATATAGCCTAGTGGCAAGAGTGCCTGCCTCGGATACACGAGGCCCTAGGTTCGATTCCCCAGCACCACATATACAGAAAAAACGGCCAGAAGCGGCGCTGTGGCTCACGTGGCAGAGTGCTAGCCTTGAGCGGGAAGAAGCCAGGGACAGTGCTCAGGCCCTGAGTCCAAGGCCCAGGACTGGCCAAAAAAAAAAAAAAAAAGATACCGCAGCTCTCCAACACAGGGCTAAAGTGATGCTTTGTCAAGGGTCATGGGACAGCCATCTCCCTCTCTTTTTCTTTCTCTTCTCTTTCTTTCTTTCTATCTTTCTCTCTTTTTCTCTCTTTCTTTTTTCTTTCTTTCTCTCTCCCTTTCTCACTTCCCCCTTCTTTCCCCTCTCCCCCTCCCCCTCCCCATTCTCCTCTTCTCCCTTCCCTTCTACCTCTCCATCTCACCCCTCCCCCCCTCCCCCTCCCTGAGATATCTGGCCTTTGAGCAGGAAGTCTCTTTATGTCTTCAGAGATAGGACAGCTGCCCCCACTTCCTGCCACCTGGAGGTGGGTGGCCTTGAACCAAGGACCCATGAGTGTTACAACTATGTATTGTGTCAAGTCCATCATCCTGTTTAACTTGGCATCACCAACAACCACTCCAACATTCTGTGAACAAGATTCCTGCCAAATCACTATGTATCTGATTCAGTTACACTTAACCCATTATCTGTAAGTGCTTTCATGATGCTTCTACTGACAGTGTACCCTGCTTCGTTTTTTGTTTTTTTTTTTAGTTACACTGTCTTAAGTTTTCTCTTTCTGTCCAAAAGATTGAAGGCTATGAGAGCCATTTCAAAAACTTTTCAGGCTCTGCAGTGGCATTTTCAGTGGGAATTTGGCAAGGGCGTATGTGTGAATGAAGACAAAGAAAGCCAGTGAGCAGTCGCAGGCCTGGGATTGAGCGTCTGCTTGTCCACATGTCAGAGAGGAAATGTGCAAATCTTCCTTCAACTCCTAACAGAGTATGTCTGCCTGAGACGAATGAGGTCTGATGCATTTGAGGAATTTAAACAGAGGAGGGAGGGGGGAAGCCTACAGCATCAATGCCAGCTTGTCTGGAAATATTCTTCATTAACAACTGTGGGTAGTTACCACCCTTCTTCTGCTGCCTCCGGACAGAAAGTGGAAGATATGACACAGGTTGTGTTTACACAGTGCCAAGCATCTGGGTTAAATTCAGTCTTGGTGTTTTGATCTCATATAGACACAAAGTTGTTTTTTTTTTCTTCAACCATCTGCACAGCTGACACAATCTGTGTCAGTGAGGATAGAGTACAATTGCTGGTCTGTGGAGCTTTTTACCAGGTCATAAAATTTTCACCAGCCCTTTTCTCTTTGATGATTGGTTTGTCATTACTTTAAAAACTAAAATTAATCTTCTCTTGCTATATGAAATGGTTAATGTTTCTTGTTGGGATGGACCTTTTAAAAAAATGGGGTCTTTCATAATCATGATCAGAAGAATGCATTTTTGATAGTATTCAGATGATTTTCACTCATTAGCTGTACTTTGCATTTCTCAGCATAGCTCAGAAACAAACACATTAGGAACAGAAGAGGCAGTAATCCATAAGTTAAAGACTACATATTTGGGATTATGAAAACTCTTGTTCCATAAATCAGCTCTACCCTAGGGTATTGCACTAATGAACTAATCTCCAGAGCCATAAGTAAAATGTATCATGAGATTACATAACAGAGTTGTTATATGGCTGGATTATAATGTAGATGCTCAAAAACGCACAAGCAACTGGCATGCTTTCATTTTTATTAAAAGGACAATATCAGGAGCAATATGAAAAATGTAAATGTCTTAAATCCCTTGACCTATTGTTAAATGTGGGCTTTTATAATGTAGAAAAGAGACAAAAAGAAAGACCAATGGGCTAAGCTGACTTTCCAGTTAGTTCTGCCAGAACTGGTTGTGGTGGCCTTAGGCAGGTCGGTTTCTTTGTTCAGGTTTCATACTTTTTATTCTTAATCACAAACAGGTTAGATCTGTATCTAAGATTCCCTTAATCTCTATTATCAATATGTCAATGGTTCAGTACAGCTAGAGTTCAAACGAATACACAAATGCAATTCTTCTTAAATCCCAATTTTGGAATCTATGCTAGATCAAGATTAGGTACTGAAGTAAAAGATAAAAGCAAAGGGCAATCGTATTGAGCCTATCATGAGTCATTATTGACACATTTAATAACATATCACTTAGAGCATTGTCCTTCAGGGACTTTCTTTTTTTGTCATGATTTTTTAAATTCTATACTACATTTCCCTGTTTTCATATTGACTTTCATAATCTGATACTGGTTTTTATTTTACTATCTAATTTTGATTTTTGTGAGAAAATGCCAATGCCTGCACTCTTTATCTTAGTTTGTAGCCCTTTGAAAGACATGGGAACAAGGTAGTAACTCATTCTAAAGTTTATAAATATGTGTGTCTAAGTTTTATGGGGTTCATTTCTCGGTACACACACACACACTCTTTTTTCCCTGATGTTTTGTCTTGTGCATATTCGCAGACAGCAGAACTGATTAGCTTCATTATTTCTTACAAGGGAGGACACATCCAGTGGGAATGTGTGCTGTTCCTAAAGGTGATGATTTACTGCATCTGAGTGGCAGGACAAAAGCCCATTGTGGATATTTCCTATCAACTGCTTCCATGGCTTCAGTCACCAAGTAGTTGATGCGTGTGTTTTGGTACCTATATTACTATGTTGGGATTTCTCTTCCCTCCAGTGAATTAGGGGGTGTTTTTTATTCTATGTTTAGAAATGTCCAAACATGTTTGCTCTGACTGATACTGTAATAATTCCCCAAAGTAAGCTTGTATTTGGGGCTTTTTATTTTAACATATTACTTGTTGGGATGCATTATCTTCTCTTCATCAGTTTTCAAACACATATTGATGACCTAATGTGAAATGTGTTCCAGAAATCTGGTTAATATTTGAGTGATGTTATTCTTCTGGATAAAAATCTATGTTTGTGTTCATGGATAGAATTAAATTTTGTGTCAATTCAGTATAAGTAATTTATATGCATTAAGCAGAGACACTATGCATATAAATTAAAATAAGCCAGTGATCGTTAAATATAAATATATGTAAAGTTAAACATAAAATTGAGAGGATTATCTTGGATAGTATATAAAGAGATTCAAGTTTTTGCATATACTGAATATCTATCTACCTATAACACCAGCCTTTGGAGAGTTATAAAATAAGCAACGAAATGAAAAAAAAAAAAAGATAAATCAAGAAAACTTTAAAATTCACTAGCTTAGAGAGAAGGCAGTCAATTATTATGGAAATGGGGAGTAGAACATAGTCCTCTTATTAGATTAAATTGAAAATGTTTGTGACATTAAAGACTAACCAGTTCTTAAAATTAATACCAAGTGTTGTTCCTACCTGCCTCTTTCAAATGTTATTATTACTATTTTACCAATCATTGGAAATTTCTATGATATCAGTGAATGTGAATTTGACTCTGTCTATGATACACGTTAGTCAGGGAGATAAACTCAAACACGTGTGTCATTCTTGCACTTCACCATATATTTTAAACTAAAATTTATCTCCATCAGTTTTCTTATTGTATAAATGTAATTGAAATGTCTTTTGTATTTTAATTTGATTTTTGGTATTTTTGAGCCTCTAGTGTTATTTATGAATAATGTTTCTATATTCCACTCTCTAATAGCATAGCTTTATCCCATTTACTTTTTCTTACAATAATAACTAATCTACAGATATATCCTAGAGGGCTATCCTGTAGTTGCAATTAATTTGCCAGGAATCAGCAGAGTGATAAAGTATCTTATTTTTTCTTATTGAATGGGGCTAGGCAAAGACTTCATTCCCCATGTCACCGTATGATGACTCATTCAGAGAAACTAGCTAAAGCATCCCCTCTCATTTTCAGCACATGAATTGCCTCTCAATTGCCATGGTCTTCCTTCTGTATCCTAGTCTTCAGGATAGATAAGGAGGATTGAAGCACAAGTTCCTTCTGCTCTGTCCACTGGAATAATCTCAGGCATCTGGCCACATCTGAGTGCAAGGAAGACAGGGAAAGACAGTCCACATTTGTGCCTAGGAAGAAATAGAATGTGTATATTTATTCTCCAGCAACTTGTATTTAGCCATAATGTTATTCTCCTACTATACTTCTATCATACATAGCATGTGTGATTATTCTTCTCAATCCTTCTTTACTTTGATTTTTGTGTGTGTGTGAGAGATTAGAGTTTGAAGTTAGTTCCTCTTGCTTTCTACATAGGTGCTCTACCACTGAGTCATGCCTCCAGCTTTTTTTTCCAGTATTTCTTTTTCTAATAACATCTTGTACTTTGCCTAGACTTATGTCTAGACCACAATCTTCTATTGTATATTTTGCTGTCATTGGGATAACAGTCACTTGTCACTACACTGACCTCTGTTTTGAGATAGGTGTCTCATAAACTTTTTGTCCGGGTTGCCCTCAAATCCTGATGCTCTTGAGCTTAGTTTCTCAAGCAGCTAGAATTACAGGTATGAACCACCTTACTAGATTTTCTTGATAATTTCTATTTTCCACTGCATGTCCTATCCCAGCTGCTTGGATTTATTTTGGCTTGCTAAAAATGAAGAAGAAATTCAGTGTGGGAAATAATAGGAAGCCAATCTTGAGGTAGTACTTAGCCAAAGTTGAGTCCTTTGCATGCCAGCAATATATGGCATTAAAATAACAAATACCTGGGTTGAATGGTATAGTTTGTACACAAAATTTATGAAGGAAAGATTTTTAACCTGGTTAAGAAGTAAATCTAGGTCTCAGTGGCCAGTGAATTGATTAGTTAACAGAGAAATGAGTGGAGCTACTGAAATAATTTCCAGGCATGTTAAAAGAAAAAAAAATCTAAGAATAATCAAATTTTCTGTACATTTTAATTTTCAATTCCTTCAGATATATTTCAATGTCAAAATACAGTGCCTACATTTCCTGTGTTTAATATCTTTAATAGGTGTCACAGTCCCCCATGTGGTAAAGATATTTATGAACAAAAGATAAAGTCCAGAGTAAAGCGCATAGAAACTTTATGATGCATAATAAGTGCTTATAAACTCCTGCCTGTTTTATTATTTTATAATCAGGCACTTTTTTTCCTACTCCATTGCTTATTTTCTTTGCAAATTTTAACTGAATAGCTTAGCTTGACTTAACACATCAGGGTGAAAGTAGTTTAAACCAGGAGAGAAGCACTATCTTTTTGTTTGTGGTAAAATGTCATCTCCAAGTCTTGGTAATCTGACTTTAGAAAGGGAAGAATGTCTCAGCCACCTGATTGGTAGTTGTCTTTCAAAATCATAGGATTTAATAGCTAGTTCACTTTTAAGAATTTAGGCACTTAGATTGGACCCAGAAATTCTTAGGATAACCCTGTTTCAAATTTTATTTAAGTACAAATTTAAATTTCCATTTCCCTCAGTAAAATGGATTGCCTATTTTTAATGCTGTGTTTAACTACTGCTAGTATGTTATAGTGAAGTCACAGAGTTATCATGTGATTTGGGGGGAAAAGATATAATAGGAATAAAGAAAATGTGAGAAAATGACTACATTCCTTTTGTATATCATACACAATCATAAATGCTACCATATTTTTTAAACATTCCTCCCAGCTCTAAAGACATCACTTGAAAGGATCACTTCTTGCTTATTTCCTCTTACAGAATAAAGATAACAAGACAATGAGTTCATCCTGAAGTGTTAAATGAATAAGCACTCTCTATTTTCTGGGAAATTTTAAAAAATAAAATACAATAAGAAGCTGGGACAATTGTGAAAATAAGAGTAGAAACTCTTATTGATATCATGATATCAATATTGACATCATGTTGATATCCAGTTTTCCCAGCACTATTTGTTGGAGATGCTGTCATTTTTCTAGCCTTCATTTTCAGTTCCCTTGTTGAATGTTAAATGGATATAATTCTGTGAGTTTATTTCTGGGATCCTATTCTATACTATTAGTCTTCAGAATGGTTGTTTTTTTTTTGTTGGTAGTAAGCTGTTTTCCTTACTATAGCTTTGTAGTAGAGTTTGAAGTTTGGATGATATGCAAGTATATACAAACATGTTGACTGAAATAAAGTAGATTTAAGGGAGAACTGGAATTTGTTAGAATGACAAAGTTCAATCCCCCCAAAACACCAGGAAGCAGGTACTTCAGAGGGGCTGTGGTGGGGTCAAGGGAATGGTGTGGATAAATGAAGAGAAGAGGGTAAGAATGTAGTCAAGAATCCATTGTGTATCCTATAAAATTAAGAAGAGTGAGGGAAGGAGTAGGTATGGGAGTGATGAGTGAGTATGTTGAAGAGGTGACATTGACCAAGATGCATTGTGTTCAGAAACTACTTTGTTAAATGGCAGCTTCTTTGTATGACTACTTAAAGAGAGTAATTAAAAAAGGAAAAATACAAGTTTCATGTCATGGACTTCACAACAATTTTTTCGGAAAAATAATTTCTTCCTCTATATCTACAGTTGTTCTTTTAGTTTCTCTTCTCAGTCATCTATCTAGGCTGATAGCTGGATTCTTTAAAAGCTCAGGATTGAAACTCCAGGATTATGTTGTCATTATACTTTGACATTGATTTGACGTTACTCAATGTACTCCTTATTGGCATCACAATTTCTGGATGACAGAGAATGACTGTTATTACTCTAACACTTCCTATACAAAGACTGAAACAAGACTTACAAGAAATACAAAGGACATCAATTTAAAGTTATTGGGGGCTGGGAATGTGACCTAGTGGTAAAATGCATGCATGCATGAAACCCTGGGTTTGATTCCTCAGCACCACATAAACAGAAAAAGCTGGAAATGGTGCTGTGGCTCAAGTGGCAGAGTGCTAGCCTTGAACAAAAAGAAGCCAGGGACATTACTCAGACCCTGAGTTCAAGCCCCAGGACTAGCAAAAAAAAAATAAGTTATTGAACAAATGAATGTTCCCATTTTAACACTGCTTCTTAGACTCCGACCTGATTATTAAACATTAAAAATCTAATCAAGCAGTCTCTCACACAAACTTGATTTCCAATGTATCAATATAAGATTATGTGTGGTTTACCTTAATCATTGATAAATGAGCTCATTTTCATATTTTCTAATTTTTTCCAAGTTATTTACATCTTAGAATATCCTTAGAATTGCCAAATTTGGGGCCCTATACTCTTCTCTTTATAGCTATTTGTACCTGTCTGGTAGCCTTAAAGCTAAATAGAATGCACACAGCCTCTTGCTTTCTGAGGTGGCAATGCAAACCATGTATATAGTCACAATACTGAAGCTGCTGCTGATTCTGAATTATGTAAGGGAGCTGATAAAGATAAAGTGGCTTAAGAGAACTTTTATCAAGGAATGGAAGACAAATTGATAGTGAAAAGAAATTTTCTAGGGCTTATGTCTATCATGCTTGAGTTGTTTCCAACCCACTGAGATATCCAAAAAAGTAATGCACACTCTGACAAAGCCCTGTGTGTCTTAACATTGTGCCTGTCTCTGGAAAGTCATATCCTTGTACTCAGCCCAGTCATACTCTTGGCTGGTCATAACGTGACTCCAGTAGCACACACTGAAGTGTCTTGATACTCTTTCCTGAACAGTTACACTTTATTTTTTATTTCTGTTCACTTTACTCAATTCAAAAAGGCCACACAGTTTGACACTATTTAAAAATGACTCCTCTCTACCTATTATTCTCTCATTTTCTTTTTTTTATTTCATTTATCTGATGCTACTTTTTATTTGACTCACTCATTTATAGTTTATCTCTGCTACAGCATCCAAATTCCATAAGGCAAGGCCTTTACCCTGTTAACCATTTCTACTCTCATTGTTTGAATAAGTTTCTGCTACATGAGATGATTGATGGGCTGATTTAATGAATGAGACAATGTGCAGGCTGATTTAAGCAACAACCTGGATTATGCATATAGAAGAGCTTATAAAGTGTAAAGCACTAAGTAAAACTCAGTGAATGCTTCTGCTCAGGCTTTGCGATATGATGGAAAAATAGCTGAACTAAACTTCAAGATTAAGTTCAAATGACTACTTTACCACTTCGTTTGGTGCTTTTGAACAAGTACCTTCTTTGGGTCTTACTTTCCTTCCCAGTTATGTGACAATAAAATAAGATAGAGAATATGTAAGTATTTGTTGATTTCCAAGTAATGCAGGTTATGATGTTGTCACATATGTGCATAGAGCAGAAAGACTCCTGTGACTATGCTAACTCCCAGTTTCCTACAATTTGTTACATGAATCTAAGGTGATGGGTAAAACAATTTGTTCTAATTCTATTCTTAGTCCCCAAGATATGGAAAGGAACTTGTTAAAGAAACAAAAGAATAATCCCTAAATAAAAAAGGCTGAAATGTCAGGTAAGTGTCTATGTAACTGGTGTCTTCACAATGCCAAACTTAATCAATTCCATAAAGACACTTTGTCCTGAAATTTGTTTCAGAGTATATTCAGAGGTTAACCAATTCCTTGGAATTCTTCAGCCTCACAGAGCCTGTGACAATCTCTGGCCACTTTGGTTCAAGTCAAGCCATGCATGAATTTAACCTTCTTCATGTTATTTGCTCGTGCTCAAAGCGCTGCATTAATCAGAGAAGGAGGCTTCAATCTTGGGCTTGTTCTCAGAGTCTCTGATGCATTGTGTTGCCTTTGATGAAAGGCTTAAAAGGCCGAGAACAGGAAATTCACTCTGATTTCATTGTTCTCTTTGAACAGTTCTTTCCTTTTAGGAACAATGGTAGTTTTCCCAAAATGACGAATAATCACTACTGTTTATTGAGCGTTAATTCTGTGCCAGGCACTGCACAAACTACTCTGTACACATCTTCACCTTTCATTCTTCCACCCGTGTTTTGGAGGAGA
Organism: Perognathus longimembris pacificus; assembly: GCF_023159225.1. NCBI lineage: Eukaryota > Metazoa > Chordata > Mammalia > Rodentia > Heteromyidae > Perognathus > Perognathus longimembris. The sequence goes on from NC_063172.1 coordinate 18,671,566, forward strand.
TTATGTTATCCCCATTCTACTGAGGAAGAAACTGAGATTGTAAGAAGTGAAATACGGATTTCCTGACCACCAATGGGGAGGAACAAAACTGGAGAAGATTGTGGCTGTTGGACGGTTCACCCCTTAACTAGATAAGTGGAGATTGGAATTGGTGGAGAAGTCAATGAAGAACCATTTCACAATTTCTGTGTTAACTTCGGAGTCCTGTCAATATGCTGATCACCTACCTAAACCTTTGACATTGAAAAATCTAACACTTTCACTTCCTCCATAGTACCTGGAGGTATCGTTTTAGGTGTTGGTCTCTGAAATTTTATGGCCTTATTTTTTAAAACAAACAAAAAATGCTTCCTTAGAACAACTGATTTGAATGGATTATTTGGAGCTGAGAGATAAAGTTTCCAGCTTTGGTCAGGGTTAGGGGTAACAGGTATCCTACACAGTAAATTGCACTTGTATTTGATTGAAATTAGCATTGAGGTGAAAACCACAGGCTTTGGAGTCAAGGGTAGCCTCACCTCAAGTCCTTGATCTGCAATTCTGAGCCTTTGCAAAACTTCTCAGATGCTTACTTTCTTCATATGTTGAATGTGAAGCTCTTATTTCATAGGCTTGGCTTGAGAATTAAGGAACATTGTTTTCAAAGAACTGATTTGAAGAATGTTTCCAATATAATATGTGAAAAATGATGTAATGCAAGGTTTAGCAAACGGAACTTTTAATAAATCTTTTATGAAGAATCAGGACTATTAGATATAACATCATGTGTAAATAAGTATATATTGGTTGATTATTCATCTGCAAATATACCTATTTTCAAACAGGTTTGAGGCTGTTTGATTCTTATTTTACCCAGTAACTGGCCTGTAAATAAATTATTGCCTTTTATTATTTGAGAATATTAATCTCTGTAGCCTGCCACCAACCTACATTTCCTTCTGGCACATTTTCCTCATTACTTTCAAGCACAAACAAACAAAAACTTAAACCTGCTCAGTTTAACAAATTAGCCTCAGACCAATAAACATTTTTACAAATGTCTCCTGCTCAAAATTCACCATTCTGTCACTCATTCATTGTAAAATTCCAACTACTCTCAAATCTCCTTTTCCCCTTTTCCCTTTTATGAACTCAACCAATGCTAACTGATCATAAACACAATCAATTGACATTTATTGTTTTTCTTCACCCAGTCTTATTAATCAGATTGCCTTCTATTTTTACACATTTGAAAAAAACATACATTTACCTATCAAACTAGTAGGCATCTTGTCTTACAACTTCTTTATATCATTCACATCATACTACTTCAATGTTATAAGTATATAATATTAAATAGACATGTCAAAAGTTCATAACTGCTAGATAAGGAATTTCTTCTTTACGTAACGGATATGCTAAAACCCAGATACTCTCCTCAGCCTAGTATTTCATTTTTTGAAACAGAAAATTCCAAAGAAAAATGACTGTATTTCCTGTAAATCAGTTTATTAAATAATTTATCTTCATCTACTTTGCCACATTTTACAATATTAGTATTAACTTAATTAATTTACCAAATTATTTTATTAAGACATAGTTCTAATAAGATCATTTTTAGCCACAGTTTTCTGAAGATACATAGTAGCTGTGAGGATAATAAGTTGGTACATAACAAAAACTTATGCTTACACTATTCAGATAGCCATAACTTTGTCTCAGGCTGAGCATGTCTTCAACTAGGGACAATAAAGAGTATTAGAATCTTGATGAACCAGTTTTTATATACATGTAAATGATTCATGAAAGGTCTTAAAAAACTAATATTAGTTTTATCGAGTTTCTAGGTTTCAATCATTATTTTGGTCATATTGAAGTTTCCAGAATTGGGCTTAACATTTTCATGTTCTGGATTAGTGACCTTAACATTTTAATGATCTGCCTATAATCATAGCACTTGAGAGGCTAAATCAAAGGGATTCTAAGTTTGAGGCCAAAGTAGACTTTAAGTTATGACACTGCCTTCTTTAAAAATGGATATAAATATGCACACATATATAAATAAATATGTGTGTATTCTGAGTTGGTTTGATAAATGCTTAGAATATTACCTATGATTTGGTCACATTGTTCTGAGATAACTTAATAGAATGAATAATTCAATATAAATTTTATATTCTCACATAAATCTTCCCTTATTCTTCCCTCTGAAAAAAAGATATTCCCTGAGATCTAGCATATTGGCTTGTTTATCAAGGCACTTCAATAACAGGAGACATTTTGACACTCCCAGTCAATGAATAATGGTTGAGTCTAGACAGAACTTGAGGAAACTGTAGGGGAGCCAATGCATTTCAATCATTACAAGAGTTGTTTGCATAGCTCCAACTTTCTACAGAGCACAAGAACTTTCCAAGGACCCCTATTCAAATGACTAACATGTGGATATAAAACTTAAGCAGTTAGTCATGGAAGTGAACAAGTCTTAGTAACCAATTAGCTATCTCTACCCTTTTCCTGTACTCCTGAAACGTCTCCTTTTGTAGCATTGATCGTCATTTGGGTTATTTCCTATTGCACCAGTCTTCCATGCTAGGCTGCAACTCTTCAAAAAACATCTAGTGTGTTTATTTTTCTCTCCACTCTACCCCTTGAATCTCCAAGGTGCCTGATGCATGATAAATCCTTAGTAAATATTTGTGGGAGAAAGGACACCTGTAGGGCAAGAAGGAAGTGGTGGTTCTTTGACTTAGCACTGCCTGTTGTATGCAGAAAAGGTGATAAAGTTTGGTTTCATGGTTGACTTCCACTATCTCATTGTGCTTATGCTATTTCAGATTCATCCTCTCCATTTCTGAAAGCTGTTCCCCAACCCCAATGGCACTCTCCCATTACCATACTATAAAAATAATCAGATAGTTTTACCCAGGAAGGCAACTCAGTGTTACACCATCCCTGTAGTCTTTCTTCTTAATCCTTAACACAAAAGTGTCAATCATTAACAATAGTAGCCGTAGTAATGGAGAGATTTCCCAGCATACAACAACAATCAAACCAGCTTACCATAAAACTGTCTATCCTATATAGAAAAAAGAATTTGCATTTGTTCAGGTGGTCAGCAGAGAATCATTCATTTAACCCATACTTCAATAAACTGGTACTTATTGATTATATGTTGTGCAGTGGGCTTATTATACTAGCAGTATGATCATGACCTGAGAAAATGAAACCGCAAATACACCAGGAAGAAGAAGATTTAATTGCAGGAGAAGGGGGAGAGTAGGGTCTTCTTTTGCTGTTTTTGTATCTTTTTAAGGAGCTTCTAAGAGGAGGCATAATGAGCCATGTTAAACCACTGTTATTGACTGAAAAGTACAAATAAAGCATTTTTTCTTACTATTTTTAAGTAGCTGTACAAAGGAAATAAGAATCCTTAAAGCATTGAACCAGTTCTGAAAGCATCTTATGGAAATCTCTCTCTTCCTGAGTCACCCAGCAAAAGTGCATCAAACACTTTCTGTGGGGCACTGTAAGCCCTGGGGACATGGCAGATGAAAGAAAGTCCCCTCCCTAAAGAAGGTCACAGTCTAGGGACAGACAAGAACAGGCAAATTAGCACTAATAATACAGTGATAAGTACAGGGTAGATGTAAGCAGTGGGTACTATGGCAACACTAAGGAGGGGCACCCAACTAAGCCTGAGGCAGTGGGTAAGGCTTCCAAGAGAAGACAACACGGGGTGAATGGGAGCAAGCCAGGTGAGAGGGTGTGGACAGAAAGGGCTCTTTAAAACTAGCAACAGTAGATGAATTCAAGATTCAGGGGTGAGAGCGACCAGAATATACAAATCAGCCTGAAAAGCAATGGCATACACTTTGGGGCGGGGGGAACTATCCCCAGTGAGGTAGCTCAACAAATGTGGTTATGAAGGATGCATTCAGAAAGCCATGTCTGAGAAAACTTTGGCCATCTGATGAAAGTGGCTTTACAAAGTTGCTTTCAATGATGAGGCTAACTGATGGGAACTATGAGGAATGAGATAATGTGTACATTTGTATTTTCATGACTTTATGTTTTAAAGTCAATGCTACTTTTCACAAAAAGATTCCAAGATGTACCCAAGGGAGTGAACAGTAGATTGTAAGTAGTGTTAAAAATCAAATGAATGGAAAATTAGAACAGTGACATGAAATGATTTCTGAAATGAAATAGAACACAGAAATTATACTGTGAACTTCTAATGAAGAGCTAGGACCAGACCAATTTGTCTGCAGGCTTCCTGAGAACCAATGATGTATATTATATCCAGAGGGTTGACACATTTGTCAAGAGATAGGTATTTCTGGTTCAAACGCTTTAAAGACTATTTTACCAAAAATATCAGTTACAGGAGTCAGGACGAGTTTTTACACTTTATTAGAATCTAATGTCAATGAGTATAGGAACTTTTTCATCGTGTTTGATTTCTAACATGTCAACATAATTTAAGGGTGTATTTTAAACTATTGGACTGGATGGACAGCTTCATCTTCATAGATTCCTTGAGAAATATACTATGCATCAACCAAGGCTTTGCCAAATATTAGGTTGTACGAATATTAAATCACACATTCCTGACAGGAAAGCCATTTATTTTCTCAAATCCAAGTTTAAGTCATAAGGCAAATGTAAGTGGTGTTGCTTACCTTTTGAGAACAACTTAAACTCTGTTTAGTACAGTCTTATACATAAGACTTTACTGTCTATAAATAAAGAGTAAGGATAGTATCAGGTAGAACTAGGATAACACTAAGAAATCACACTTAGTGTTATTTAATGTATTGTAAAATTGTATTGATATAACCAGAACTTTATTCTGGCAAAATCTGAAGAATAGCTGTCCAGCTACTCAATGGATTTACCAGGTACAATAAAGTTAAACTCTGTATAACATTAATAAATATGAGGTGTTTTATTTTAAAACAGTGATCCACAGCTTTTCTCTAAGGTAATTATAACAACAACAACAAATCAGGTTATCAAAAGATCTGCAAGGATAGGGTGCGGAAGTTGAGGCTTCATTACTACTTGAGAAAAACCTTCCTCTCATACAGAGCTCATTCACTAGCAGAGAAAATAGGATAGGGAGAAGATTTTCATGGTCAATGATAAAAATAAATTTTGGTTATGTCAAGTTCCAGTGAGTCGTCAAAATGAAAATGTCCAGCAACTAATTAGATATATAAATCTTGTCTTTAATAGAGAGGTCTGGGATGGAAATTGGTAATTCAGGAGGTATCATTTAGATTTAAATCTATGGCAATGTCTTGGAGGGAAATTTGTACCTCATTATTAAAGATTGAGGATGATTCTGCAATGGGAAAGAGAAATAGGCTGTCTTCAACTACAGCTCAGCTCTAAAGCGATACCACAAGCATGACTAATTTATTACAAACAGTTTAACAGCCATTCTTTAAGTAACCTCAACTCAGGGTACCATGTCAAGAAAAATTTGAGGTGACATTCTGAAACACAACTTTGTAGAAAAGAATCAAAGGAAGGGAAAGGCTTTGCTGAGAATAAGTAATTCTTGCAATAAAATTAGAGGTTAAAGGAAGGTTCATTTAAATGAAGGCTGCATTATCAAGTTTAAGCAGTGAAATAGCATCACATGGAACACATCTTATATTCTGCAACATCAAATCTGATGTTGATTTGGGAATTCGGAGAATCACAGTTGCCCAGGAAACAAAACTCATGCAGTCACCATAGTTTTTTGTTTTGTTTTGTTTATGGTTCATTAGATTTTTCTGACTATATTTTCTATCTTATAACAGAGATAAAACAAAAGGGAAACTTACCATTTTATGTAAATGGACTTAAATGGATTTGGAGCAATTATATTTGTGAAAAATTAAACCGAAGATACAAAGATTGACCATTGAACCTTACCCCTCCTGCAGGTAAGGCATTCACAGTTGTCAACATTTCCCAAGAGTGATATAAGATTGTTACAGTTGATGAACCTACATTGACAAAAAATTAAGATCCAGCATTCCTATTTCACATTAAGACACATTATTAGCATTGTGCATTCTAAGGATTTAGGGAGAAGGGTACATATATCCATCATTATTTTATTGTGCAGTGTGGTTTTACTCACCTCAAAATCCTTTGTATGGAGTTTATTTTTATTGAAGTATCAAAGTGAAAAATAGAGGAGGTAGATAGTTTAGAGTAATAATTTGATAAATAGATATAGATAATCAATTAAAAATAAGAAAACTAATGAAAGGTAGATAGACAGAAGAAAAAAAAGAATAAAAAGGGAGGGATGGAAAAGGGGATTTCAGAAGAGAGGAAGGAAGAAAGGGAAAAAATTGCATACAATGAAAGCATTTACTAATCAAGGAGATAATGAAAGCTTGGAAGTGAGGGAGGTGGTATTGGATGTTATGCAGAAGGACATTTGAGCCAACAGTGGAATGATGTCAAGGGAGCTAGCAATATAAAGAATATAGGAAAAACTCTTTAGACAGACTGAGTAACAATTGTGCAGCAGATTGTGTTTTCTGAATCTGGTCGCAGTAGTATATCCCATCCAATATGGTGTACTTCTAGTGTGACTTTGATGCTCCTTCCTTGACTCTAAGCAGATATTTGTAAGTGCCCCACCAGCAAAGTGTGGTGCTGTGACATTTGGGACTAGGTCATAAAGTTGCAACTCAACTCTTTCCCATCATTTTGAGATATCTGATTTTATTATCCAGTTCCCATTATGTGATAAAGACCAGACCAACCGGAGAACAAAGCAGGTGCTCCAGCCTGGAGCTTAAAATGAGCTCTCTGCCCATTGCCAGCATCAACTAGAGATCTATGCATGAAGATGTCTCAAGACAATCCCAGTCCCCAATGGGAAAAGTACCTTCATCCTTTGAGTCATGCTAGCTGAGGGTTCACACAGACATTGTGGAGCATAAACAAGTTGTCCCTGTGGTACCCTCTACAAGTCCCTGATTCAAGGAGCTCAAGAGCACAATAAAATTGTTCTGTGCCATAAACTTTGCAGGTGTTTGTAATGCAGCAGTAGATAACTGTGACTAGTTCTAAAACTTTCAGGCAGGAATAAACAGGGCACACTGCAACTGTAGAGCAGACTTACCCAGAATACAGACACAAAAACAGTATCTTACAGTACAGTCTACATTACAGGGCTTTGGCAGTAATAAGAGATAGTTGCAGATTTGTCTTTGTGTTTTTAGCATAATAGGAACCCATCAACATACTAAGAAACAAAGATCTAAAAATCTGGTATAGAATACACTTTCATCCTGGAACAAGATGATGTGCGTTCAAGTGCAAATGTTTTGTTTATCATATGTGTTTTCTTGAAAAGTATGCTACGTTTTGAAATGCTTTAATTTGTCCCCCACAAAGTAGAAATGAAAAGTAACAGCTACTACTTCATCTAGTTGTTACAAAGCTCAAATGATATTGCACATGTGAAATCATTCAAGAAAGCATAAACACATTTCAAGTTTTAAAAATTGGGAAACTATGATCTATCTAAATAGATTGATTTGTAGGCAGGTAAATTATATGCATCAATATTTCTTTCAGAATAGATTTTCCATTAGCTAATTGCACGATGACTGGCCACACAGAATTATTAGCTGACTTTATATATGCACATCCAATACTTGACTTCAGGTTAATTGTCAAATAAATGAAGTGACACATGGGATGGATAAATGGAAGATAAAACTTGCAAATACTATAGGAAAAAGAATGATATCTTTACAGGGAGTCAGAAGACAAAAATAAAGGGAGCATATTCATTATTTTCCTATAAAAAAATTCACTGCATCGTTTAGTAAATTTATGGTATGATGAAGTCAGGGGCCAGTTCATATCAAGTTGGGGTTCTGACCAAAAATCTCATCTAGAGTTTCAGTCATCTACTTTGTATTGTTAGGGCTCTTTTTGACTGGGGAGAGTTAGGCAGTTTAGGACCAAAGAAATAGCAATACTATTTTCTCCAAATTGATACTGAGCAAAGCAATCAATTAGTGACAAGAATGTGGATGAGGAAACCACACCTGTCATTGGGCTCTTCCTACAGAGCATCAAGGTACCTCCACTACCTCTCCAGCTTGGAAGAGCAAATGCAGGGTGAAATTGGGGTAATAGAGATGAGAACCTCAGAGTCTCTCATCATTGTCCCTATGAATATTGAACAGTGTTGTTGATAATGATCATTGCAATAGCAACACTTATTTATTAAGCATCAACATGCTTAATATCCTCAATAACTCACTTATGTTCAAGTATTCCCTAATACAACTACCATTTTATAACTGAGAAAAAAGGACTCTAATGGGTTCAAGAATTATCCAAATCAATTCACTTAGTAGATTGAAGATGTGAACTGACCCTGAAGTTTTGTTTTGGCCAGTCCTGGGCCTTGGACTCAGGGCCTGAGCACTGTCCCTGGCTTCCTTTTGCTCAAGGCTAGCACTCTGCCACTTGAGCCACAGCGCCACTTCTGGCCATTTTCTGTATATGTGGTGCTGGGGAATTGAACCCAGGGCCTCATGTATACGAGGCAAGCTCTCTTGCCACTAGGCCATATCCCCAGCCCTGTTTTGTTTTGTTTTTGCCAGTCCTGGAGCTTGAACTCAGGGCCTGAGCACTGTCCTTGAGCTCTTTTGCTCAAGGCTAGCACTCTACTTCATGAGCCACCAGGCCACTTCTGCCTTTTTCTATATATGTGATGCTGAGGAATCGAACCCAGGGCTTTATGTATGCGAGGCAAGCACTGCACCACTAGGCCATATTCCTAGCCCTTGAAGTTTTACTATTGAATCTGTATATCACACCCAGTTTTCAAAGTAGACCACATTCAGTACACTGAAATCTTACATCAACCTAAATTCTCTTCCTTTGGCTTTGTGGATGCAAAATAAAATATCTAAAACTTTACCTGTTCTTGGTGAAAGTAGAAGTAGACAAAGTGGCAATACTTGGGAGGCTGAGGCAGGAGAATCACAAGTTCAAGGCCAGTCTTGGCTACACAGCAAGATGCGGTCTCAAAAAATATACTCTACTTGAAAAAAATAAATATAAACACACACAAGATCATGTCTACATATATATGTACATATATGCATAGATATATATATATACAATGTACATATAGTGTAATTTTGAGACAGAGAATATTTAAGGACAGAGAAAATGTTAGTGGATGAACAATTTCAAGATATATTGCATCTGTAAATGAAAAGAGCAAAAGGAAACTCAATGAAAGCTATTGAATAATAGAGATAGTGAGAAGTAAGAAAGCAAGGTATAAATAAGGTCACCTGATTAAAGTACTATATTTGCATGCATGAAACAATGCAGTGAAACTTCTTTAAACAATTTGCACACACTAGAAAAAAAAAAGAACAGTGGGGTCAAATAGGTCCGGTCTAGGGTGTGGACAGTGTACAAGATGGGAAGATAAATGAGAAGAGGGTGATTTAGGGACAAATACTTTATGTTTATGCTTGAAAATCAAACACTGAAGCTTGTTGGATTTGAGATGGGAAGGGGTTGGAGGATGAGGAAAAGTGATAGATGGAGTGGATGTGTCTGACCAAAGAACATGATATACATATATGGACATGTCAAAATGAAATCCCCTTGTACAACTTAATGATGCTAAGAAAAAAATGTAAATGCAGTAAAAAGAGAAGTAGAGAAAGCAGACAACCAAGAACTTCAAATTTCATCAAATGAAACTATTTTAATTTCATTTCTATTGATATAACTGATACCATTTTTGAAGTTACAAAATCTCAATTCACTTTCAGAGAAAAATAATCTATATATCAGGGTTTCTTTTTATATTTGTGCAAGCCATACATAGTACATGAATTTGTCTAATAGGATGATTTTACAAGTCTTTTCAAAATTCTCCTCCTTTTTTTTGCCCAGTCCTTGGAATCCTATCATTAGCTTCTCATTCCTTGAAGGTGAGCTTTGTCCACATAATGCCAGACATTGAGATGTTGGAATTCTTGATTTTTTCTTCTGGAAGTTTGACTTTGAAGACACAGGCTTCATGAGTCATCTAACTCATTATTTGCGATAATAATGGACATTTTTACTAGTACATGTTCTAACGCAGAACTGGGTGCAGAGATCAGATAAAAGGCAAGCAGACAAACTGGCACAAAAGAGCTTCCATTGCCTGTCTAATGATCAGTTTCCAAATATTTTACAGCTTTAGGTAATGCCAAGTTGAGCAGAAGACTGTCCAAAGGCATTGGAGTGGAGATCGCTGTCCTTTGAGCTATGTGAGAATGTGCATTCCCTTTTGTTTCAAGAGTTGTCAATGCATTTTATTTTTGAATGACAGCCAATTGTTTTTGTTCTTTTCCTTTACTGTCGTGTATCTTTCTTTCCTTCTTCTTTTTATCTTCACATGAAAGTTTTCCACCTTTGCATTTGTAGCATGGTACACTTCCAAACACTTCACTGTATTTTTTATTTTCAATGATTTCTCTTGTACCTATCACTCCACATGCCTCCATCTGGATCTTATTTCTGCATATCACCTAGGAGCTTTCTTGCAGTCTCATGACTTTGAGTCCTCTTTCAGGAAGCATCTCTTCCATTTATATTCAAGCCTACTCTACTCTTTGAAACTTCAGATCTATATAAATGACAGCCTACCTGAAATGTCTACTTGTATGTTTAAAATAATAGGTTTAATAACATCTCCATGTTCTTCAATATCCCTGTTCCTTTCTCAGTGAATGACATTTTTATTCCACACATTGCTGACAGCAAAGAACCTAAAACCTTCCCTTTCCTAAACCTTTGTGGTAATAAATTCCTTTTGTTTCTACATATTAGAAATGTTTTAATTCATCCACCTAATTTCTTTTCCAAGGTTGCATAACCTCATCCTTAGACATCATCTCTTTTCTATAGTTTTCTATCTAGTCTCCTGACTACCTAGAGCCTTCTATTTCATTTCCCCAATACAAATATTTACATTGAATTTACAATTACACTAAAATCTACAGGAAGAAATGAAAAGTCTATAAGGCAATATATGATACAGATTTCATTCATTTTTCTTTATATCCAGTTTCTTCTTTTCTCACTAACTGTAAACCTTTTACAGAGTTTGTGGAATTGAAGCTTTTCTTACCAAACATCAGATCTGTTTTCTACTTCAAGAAATAAATGTATCCAATTCCCTACCTGAATTCCTCCATAAGGATTAGCTATGTCTTTGTAGCTTTGGCAGAAAAATTCCACTATAATCTCCCCATGTATTAATGTATTATATAATGTATTAATAGCAAAAGAAAGGGTATGTGTGTGTAATGTGTGTGACTGAAGAGATTGCTTCCATTTCACTTATATTTGATTTAGTTGGGACTCTGGATTTCAGACTTTGGAGTTCATATTGGAATGACCTAACACATTTAAAGCTACTTGGGTGGAATGGGCATGCATGGAAATTGATACACATTTGGAGGACCAGAGGCAGAATTCTGTAGTTCAAATGTGTTTCCAGGATGTCATGTGTTGGGAATTTAACCTCCCCTGCAAGCACGTTAGAGAGCGATTCTCTGCCTTCATGAATAGAGGAACATAAATACGTAAGAACAAATTTACTCTTTGTTTCATTGGTTTTCTGTCTTGTGAAACATCGTAAATTTCTTTGTCATATGCAAGCACCTTGATCATGTGCTAACCAACCTGCAGGAGTGTGAAAAATATGAACTTGCTTTGTTATGAACTATCCAGTCTCCAACATTCTTCATAGTGGCATAGAACAGAGTGAAATAGAGCCATGGGAAACTCTACTGATAGGTCTGCAGCAGCTCTTCTAAATAGAGTTTTCTTACTTCTACAAAAGAAGGGACTGTTTCATATTTTTTATTTCTTAAAGTATTTTCTTTTAGGTTGGATATGCCACATACACCCATGAAACAGCTCCAAGAGAAAGCTGAAACACTGACGTTGACCGAGTTTGTGGATCAAGACAACCTGGATCCATGATATGTGCGTTGCTCATCTTCAGCTGCCCTGATGAAGTTTGTTCTGTAGTGTGATTCCGTGTAGGTAAGATGATGGCTATCTTTGCTACAAAAACAAGTTCAAATGGGGAGCTTTGCTATCACTCCTGAAAATATCCCAAGTTGCAGAAGGTAAAGAAACCAATTTAAATCTTTTTGTAACTAATCTAAATAAAAGACTGCTTGACTTTTATCCTTTGTCTCTCCATTTTGGTATTCCCTTTCCCTTCCCTAGTTCCAATACTAGTCTTTACAATATCCAGGGTACCAAATCGGTTACAGTAACATCGGGGTGAAACCATGGGGAATAAAGACAAAGACAAAAGAAAACAGCATAATTTCACATGGCATGTTAAAAATAACAACAATGATAAACCACTTGTTTCCATAACTTAGAGTTCATTTCAGTTAGCATCATTTTATGTGTTCATATGTACATACTTATTGAGCTATTGTGTTCTTCTGCTAGGATTATCTTAGAAATGTGCTAAGACAAACCAATACAATAGCAATACTTATAAAATTATATGCTGTAGGGGGCTGGGAATATGGCCTAGTGGCAAAAGTGCTTGCCTCCTATACATGAAGCCCTGGATTCGATTCCTTAGTACCACATACAAAGAAAACGCCCAGAAGTGGCTCTGTGGCTCAAGTGGCAGAGTGCTAGCCTTGAGCAAAAAGAAGGCAGGGACAGTGCTCAGGCTCTGAGTCCAAGCCCCGGGACTATCAAAAGATAAATAATAAAAATAAAATTTAAAACTATATGCTGTAAACCAACTGTACAACTCCTGGGGGGGAAGGGGGGGGGGAAGCAAAGAGGGAGAGGGGAATGAGGGAGGAGGTCACAAGTTGGATAAGAAACTGTAACCCCTCTGTACATCACTTTGACAATAAATAAATAAAATTTTAAAAATAACAGCATGTCTTTGTTAGTAGGGCTCATTTCAGAGATTTCTGAATAGATATTATGTTAAATAATAAAAATGAGCTGTTAACAAATTAATGTAGTAAAAAAAAAGGACTACTTAAGAAAGAAAAGGTATATTCAATGGTTAAAAGTTTAAGTCATGGGAATGACATGTGGAAATGGGTATTAGTGTCCACGAAAAGCATGCACATTAAAAAATAAGATGAAAAATCTAAGTGTTTCTGCTAAAGTGAAAAATACTGTGGGAACTGAAGAGACACAGTTAATTTCTAAAATACAGGTATTTGAAAACACTTTAAAAATTTGGACCTTATGAACAAGAACACAATTGAGCATGGAGTTTTGACAGACACTTGGTAAACAGATAATTCTGAGCATATAAAAGATTGTGAAGACATTATTCCAGATTTGGGATAATAAAAAGAAATTTAAGACAGAATATGAGCAAAATATATATATTAATTTTGGAAGAATACCCTAACATTTGAATTTAATATGATAGGGAGTATTGTTGATTACAAGATAATTCTATTGATTATGTTTCTGCTTAAAATATTTATAATTTTCAATGTACTACACATAAAACATTGTTACACATTTATTAATTCTGGATATTATTCTAAATGTGGTAGCTAACTAGACAAGAAATCATTGAGAATAATTTATTAAGCTAGCGATATTTTAAACAAATACTATTTCCATTAGATTACATATCTATTTGGACTAATACTTTTAATAATTTGCAAGTTCAAGATGTTAATATATACCATAAAATGTTCCTTGGAATTGGAGTTAATGTTCTAAAAATATCAAGGTGTGAAATACTGTGGTACAGGAGGTTGAGGTCCTTGTTTTAAAACAGTATTAGTAGGAAAAACATGCAATGCCTTTTGGAATCCTAAAATTAATTAAAATTAAATGGTAAAGGCAGTGTAGTGAAGAAATGAATGAAATTTTGTTGTTATTAGCTGTCTTAGTTCCTTTTTTTCTTTCTTTTTTTTTTTTTTTTTTTTTTTTTTTTTTTACTAAAACACAGAGACTGAATAATAAAGAAGATTATAAAGCTCAGATTCTGGAGTCAGGAAATCCAAAATTGAGCAGTTTGATCTCATAAAGCCTTGGTCTGCTTTATTGCATAACAGACCATGGAAGGGAAAGTTGGAAACACAAGAGGCAGCCTCACTTTATAGCAGTTTGTTCCTGTGGTATCTGAGCCAGTCCCATGAGACCGAGAAGTCATTCCTACAAGAATCAACTTCTTCTCCTCTGGTGGCATTAATCTTTTATGCGGATGCAGTACTACTGTCCCAAACAGCCCTCAAGGTTGTCACTACCTCTCAGTACAATTTACCATGGGATTCAGAGTTCAGCATTTGCTTTGGAGGGGGTAAACCACACGTCGACCCAATCACTGGGCTAACAGCAATGGGTCAAGCCAAATGAGAGTATCAGTATTGAATATTTTTTAACTTGTAAATCTTACTTTTCATAGGGGTAAGCTTGTTATTCTATTTATCATTCCTAGTTCTTTTTTCAAGAATGTCGTTTTAAAATGCAATGGTGAATTCATTCTTTGTTTTAACAATTACATTTAGTAGACTTTAAATGTGCTAGTAACTAAGAGCTAAAGCATTGAATCCAGACTATTTCCAGCTTTACATGCTAATTTTGGACAAGTAACTTGGCTTTTTTGTGTTTTTAGTACCACAGAAAAATGGAAGAATGAACACTTCTCTTAAATGGATATAAAATGGTACCTATCTTCTAGAATTGTCAAGGTAAAGAAATGTATAATTACACAGTGTTTGGCACATGGACTCTCATCAAAATTTAGTGATTATCATTCTTTACTTAATATTCTATCCAAACATTCACTATATTGGATGTAATGCATCAGAATTATTGGAACTTATCTACTGGATCCTGTTTCTGAATATCCTTCTTAGAATAATAAGATAAAAACAACATCTGTTGCTTGTATTTACCTTATTAAATATTAGTTGTTTGGGATTTTCCTATTGCTTTCTTTAAAAGAGAACATTGAAACAGCCTCATTTGACTCCCAGAGACAAATTCCACACACACACACACACACCCAAAAAAAACCCCAAAAACTTGTACTATCCTTCATTAGTCTCTGCTTCTAACATCTTCCAACTAGAAATAATGCATTGCTGTATTTCTTTTCATCTTGATTGGTTTCTTTCTATGATACACTGAAAAAGAAAATTATATTTCTGATATCTGGACTCCTTCCCATTTTTATTCACCATGTCACATGCTATATTTTCTAATAAGCCCGACCCAGGACTGACCAACAATTCACTTATCAATATTTCATGTTTCACTTTTGCTACAAAGTTTTACAGAAATAAATTGTAAGACCCAGTATTTACTTAAGAAAAAGTAAATTTAGACCTAGGAATGGATACTACATTTTTAACAACTATCCATTTTAGGATTTTACATAGTGGAATGATGCTGAAATCTAACAGATTCACTAAAGTCTTTAAATAGGGGGATATTGATCTAGTCAGATTCCTCAACTGATTAGATGAGGTCCAATTCCAATCAGGAGGTGATGTCCTAGATTCAATGTTCTAACTAAACACTATTATCATTCAGAAATATCTTCATGGAAATATCCAACTACCCAATTAGCTGTACATCCTAGACCAACCAAGGTGACAAACGTAGTCATCACATTCACCAAAAAGGGTAAATTTACTGGTTTACAGCTGACCTCCTGGGGCTGGGAATGTGGCCTGGTGGTAAAGTGCTTGCCTAGCATGCATAAAGCCCTGGGTTCGATTCCTCAGCACCACATACACAGAAAAAGCCAGAAATAGTGCTGTGGTTCAAGTGGTAGAGTACTAACCTTGAGCACAAAGAAGCCAGGGACAGTGCTCAGGACCTGAGTCCAAGCACCAAGACTGGCAAAAAAAAAAAAAAAAAAAAAAATTAGAGATGACATCCTTAGTTCCTTTCCAAAGTAACTTGTGGATAGTGAATTTACTTTTTCAGGTCTTTAATCCTGCATTGTTTGACTAGAAACACAGACACACACACACACGCACACGCACACACACACATATACACACACAGGTTTATGTATTTATATATGTATATGTATACATATATATAACATCTTATTTTATAGATATAAAAAGCATCTTACTTAAGCCTTTCTTTCAATATAACATCCTCCCCAAAATAATAGTTACTCAGAACAAAAATTGAGAGGATTCCTCAAACTTTAGTTTCCTATGTAGAGAATGAATAGTCTCCTCTCATTTTTGAAGGAATCTTTTTCTTCAAGAAAAAAAAAATCACTCTGTATTCAAACACCCTCGATAATGCAGAGAATTAGTAGAAGTTTTCAATCTATGGAGATAAACTCAAGTCAGTACTTAAATCACAATTTGGATGATTTCCAGCAAAGGATAAAGCAATAAAAATCATAATAAAACTATTCCAAAAAGAAAGAGAGAACATAGGGGGGGGGGGGTTGTATTTGTATGCGTGCAAATGCTGGTAGCAAGAACACAGAGTATAATAGAAAGGTGAGATGAGACATAAAACTAGGGAAAGATTTTGGTTACATCATGTAGAACTGATTCTGCTGGAGACAAAGAACTGTCCTAAGCTTTTAAACCAAAGGGTAATATTGTTAGCATTTTTACCTACATATAATATGTAAATGTCATTGCTCTACTCTTAAGGCCTATAATGTTAAAAGTGCAATGAAAGCTAGTATTCAAAATGAATTTATTATCTGCATTGTCTAAGTACATGAATCACTTTCATTTTTGCCCATTTCCCCCTTTGTATTCTATATTCATTTTACTTCAGGCTTCCTTCACAGTGTCCTCATACTTCCATTTATCCTTGTTCAGAATTTCCCTTGAGGACATAGGGACCTACTGATGACATCTTATTCAATCTATTAGCAACCAGGAATTGTGACCTACAATCAGCATTTTTTAAAACAACAAAACTGCTTTATTGACGTTGTCTTAGCCCTAAAAAGTGAATATTATACACATATCCCACTCTTCTTTTTTTATTACAAAAGTGATATATAGAGGAGTCACAGTGACATAAGTCAGGTAATGAAGACATTTATTTTTGAACAGTGTCACCCCTCCCTCATTTTCTCCTAGTTTTTCACTTCCCAAGTGCCCAAGGTGTGCAGTTCATTTCTAACACAATGCCTAGTGAGTATCATTGCTCAGTTAGTTAACCCTTTGTCCAACTGTTTCAGTGCTTCCCCCTCCCCTCAACAAATCAAAAAAACTTATATACATGACAAAGTGATGAAAGAGGAAGTAGGGGAGATAAAGAGAAAAAGAAAAACAAAAGAAGAACCACAAAGAGTCCAATAAAAAAAAATGATGTTCTCATTTCTTGGAGTTCATTTTAATGAACATTGTTTCATATGATCATATGCATATAGCAATTGAGCCCTTGTGATCCTCTCCTAAGAACATCCTTCTTTGGTCTCACTGTAACACTATTTTTTTAACCATGTCCAAGTGTATTTTTTTTTGTCTTTTACTTTCCATTGGGTTTATTTGTAGTCTTATAGGCGCATTCTAATTATAACAAATGAGGAGAACCATGCAGCCTATGTTTCTTTGGGTCTGGCTTATATAATTTTTTCCAAGTCTTTCCATTTCCTTAGAAATGGAGCAATGTCATTCTTTCTGATGGAAGCATAGAATTCTGTTGTGTATATATACCCCTCCACAGAGAGGCATGTAGATCCATTCCATATCCTAGCTTTGGTAAACAATGCTGCAATGAACATGGTTATGCTGCTGGCTTTAGTGAGGCCTGGTTTGTAAACTTGTTCAACCACTCTGGAAAGCAATATGGAGGTTCCTCCAAAGGTCAAACTTACAGCATTCCTATGACCCAACAATCCCACTAAGTGACCACAAACCCTGCTCTTCTTTAACACAGATTAATATATGATCCTAGAATTGTGCTTATTTTCACATGTCATATACAAATATTTATAGTCCAGCAAAGAAGTGAAGACTTAAAGATGCAGGGCAATGAGGGAAGGATGCCAGTGGTTAATATGAGCTAGTGATTAATCCAGTCAGGGAAATGAGTGGTTACTGGTTGGCTGAAGGAAGGACCATGAGAAATGGTTAGCATAGTAACATAGTCACTGAGCAGGAACGATGGGCAATAATGCAGTGGGGAGTGAAAGAGCAGGCAGAGAAAAGTGCCATGTTCAGAAGCATAAGAAGTAGCTAAGAGGATAAAGGTGTGACAGAGCCCTTGTCTAGAGAACAAGGTCCTTTGTTGAATCCCAGCACCACTTAAACAGGGAGAGGTTCTAGCTACAGGAAAGACTGAGTATGAGTAATGAATTTATATATGCATCGCTGAAGTCACACAGAGATGATACCACATGTGCTTTTCCTTTTACATTAGGATATGCTGTTGGTTTGGACACAATAACAACATTAAAGACAACATACCTGACATCAATGCACAGCATAGATTACGTTCTTTTAGGATGGGAGAGAATCTAACCAATAGACTATTATATTAATCCAGATGTGGAATGATGGTAGCCTGGAATGTCCTTCTTTCTTCCTTTTTCTCCCTCCCTATCTCCCTCTCTCCCTCCCTCCCTCCCTCCCTCCCTCCCTGCCTCCCTTCTGTCCTTCCTTCCTTCCTTCCTTCCTTCCTTCCTTCCTTCCTTCGTTCCTTCCTTCCTTCCTTCCTTCTGTTTTCTTCTTAGCATATGAGATGAATGTCTGCAACTCTTTCTTTGAAGGCTTTCAAAACATAAAACAAAAACATGGCCTTGCCAACAGTGAGATTAGCAGTTTAACTGGACAGAGGCCATGGACTAATGAGTCACTGGAGTCATTTTAAACAATACATGTAGACAGTCTCACTTTGTACTCAACTCCAGTCTACCTGGAAGGGAGGGTAAGGCCATCATCAAACACTGTGCTGGATAATTCTGTGATGCCATAGACCAGCCATCCAACCTATAAAACTATAGCCTGGGACCCAACTAGCAAACAGAATTATATGTTAAGGAAAAAGGAGTCTACTGTTATACATTAATGTCAGTAGGATCCACTAATTGAAAAAAGGTTGGGTTTATCAAGGTTTAGAGAAAGCAAGAATCTCTGTGGTCACTGTCATATTACAGGGGAAAATCTGTCAATTTGCTATCACAGATAATGTCTTTAATAGATGGAAATAAAAAAAAAAGATTTTAATGTCATTAAGTACCCTGAAGGTTTTTGGATGTACATTCTTTCTCTATTTGCTTTTTCAGGTCTCTGTCTGTGTGCTCTGTTTACTAATGTGGACAGTGTAATAAAGGCTTCCAGGATGAAGGTACATCTCCCTATTTGTATTCTAAAGGGGAGAGAGAATCTACTTTGGAAGACTATATGGATAAGCACCTGAATTTATTTAGATGCTCTTGGCATTTCAAAGAACCTTGTGCTTCCACTGCTTTACGTCCTCTGGATCATAGAGGAGTAGGAAGAATTACACATGGCTGAAGATTTTTTTTTTGAAGAAAGAGATATCTCCTGAACATCACATCAAATCATCACCAGAACAGATATAAAGTTTGAGCCCCGATGTTAGGCTACCATTATTTTGTGAGCCAAGACTGTCAGTCACGTGTGACCTCTGAGGAGAGGAAAGAAGTACTTAGATACCAAGCTTGTTTCTAATAGAACCGCACTGTCTAATAGAAATGAGAGTCACCCACAAGAGCCACAAATACCTGCTAAATGTTGTCATATTCCTCAAATACTTTGTATATCGGTAAGAAACTGCAATAATGAAGCCCATCAAAAATTATATTTGAAAATGGAGGAGGTAAAAATAAGATTGGCTAAAAAGGGGGGAATGAATTTCATCACAGCATATATGTAACACACATATCATATGTAGACATAGTCAATGAAACCCCTTTGTAAAATTAATATACAGTAATAAATACAAATAAATTTCTCATACATTTTCAAAAGTAAAAATAAATATAAGTACACAAAATTCTGTTAATAACATGTAATTGGTTATGTGACTTCTGCATTCTATTGTATACAAAACACCAGGTCTTTTTATACCAGAAGCACTTCTCAATTTGTACTAATCCAATTGCAAATACATAACAGTATCTAACTTTTCACAGAGCTGTTAACACTAAAGAAGATATTCTGCTTTCTAAGTAACAATGTCCTATCTCTAAAATCTATTTATCAGAGTTGAATAGGGAAAAGAGAAGGGAATGAAGAGATATCAATTTCATAATCATCTTAACCTCCTGTTTAAGTTTATTCTTATGAAAGAATTCTCTGCTTCTTTGTAATGGAGTAGGAGCTTGTAAATTAGGATACAATAGGAAGGATGAATACCACACTATGATGAAGTGTTTACTGGCTGAAAACAACAGGAGAAAAACAAAGACAATAGAGTGAGATTTCCATAATGTCAATTTTATTTAATTTAGAACACTCCCTTTTATTTTTATTGTTCATTTTCCTCATTTCATGTATTAAAATACTATTAATTCTATTAAGTAATAGTAACAGTAAGCAGTTGATGGATGCATTTTTAATGTTTCCCTCTGGCAAAATAAAATGTTGGCAAGTGTGTTTTTATTCTGAGCTTTAGAAATGTCACCAGATTTGAAAACAAGAGTGTAGAACAACTGTTAAGGGTAAGAAAGGAGGATTTAGGAACTTATTCTGAGAAAAAGCCTTCAAGTTCTACTTCTTCTGTTATATATTTAATATGTATATATAAATATAATAAATATATATAATGTGTATATAAGTATGTATATATATATTATACACACACATTTGAAATTACCTGCATCTGCTAGCTGAGTGAGTCTTTCTGGTCCTTACATACTAATCTATAAAATCAAGTTTACCACCAAGTAGGGCTTTGCCTATGCAAGTGTCTGCTTCCTGACTCAGAGAGGCAAGGTAGAGAAGGCAGGCTGTAGCTTCTGACAAGTGCATATTTCCACCCAGGACAAATTATGGGATCTCTGTTTCACAATCCTCCTTGAAAGGAAATGTTCTACATCCATAAATGACCATCAAAGGCAAGATTTGCTACTAAAATACTTTCATGTGCATGGTGAGATAGGCAGATGACACTTTCTGAGTCACACCAGTGAATCGTCCTTTCCTGACACACCTGACTAACACACCTTTCTCCAATCCTTGTCTGTAGCCTCATGATACTTTTGGCAGTTACATTGATGGGTATATTTGGCTTTATACTCTGAATACATTTTATAAAATAACTTGTACTTGCTCTAATCTGTTGGTGAATAGGTTATGAAATAGTAACCAAAAAGTAAACTTGAATGCCTCCAACCATGAGTTAGAAAGAGGAAAAACTGAGTTCATGGCATAATGGTGTCTATTTAAATATGCTGTGTAAGAAGAATAAAAATTATTTAATGTGTCATAGTGTCAGTCTGGTACTTGGGTTACATATTTAAATACTAAGTCTCTATAGAAACTTAAGTGATTGTAATCTGAATTCTGCTTTTTTCCTCTTAAAGGCTAGCATCCAGTATGAGACACTATCAATTGCCTTAGCAAAGATTGAAAGTTGATCATTCATCTTTAAAATCTTGAGAAATAAGATGATGTACAAATATCATGAACAGAGTTGGGATTTTCATGTGTATATAATGAGCTTACTGCTTTTTTTGCTTAAGGTTTCTATTTTTGTGTTATTTATGCCTTTAGTTTATTTTTGCTTTATCTCTAACACAGGCATAGCATATCCTTTATCTTGGCAAAAAAAAAAAAAAAAAGCAAACGTAGGGCAAGAGAAGGGAGGAAAGGGAGAAGGTGAAAAATTACACGTTGAAAATCATAAAAAGATAGTCATGTTCAAAATCAAGTTTTAAGAGATGTGAACTTCTGTGAAGAAAATATAAGCATAAAGTATTAAAATTGAAAGTGAGATTGTTCAATAAAATGTGAACTCCCACCTTTCTGTTCTGATGTTTATCTATTATAGAGTACACATCCAAATAGAAACCTTTGGCTACAAAGCAGATAAATTTGGCTTGATTTTTATTTACTTTATAAATTAAAATCTTAATGATTCAGGCTCAACAATTTGTATATAAAAATTTTCCATGATTTCAAAAAGGTGAAGTACATAATATTTGGAAAACATTCAACTGAAAACCTGGCATATCTATTTTATCCCCCATTTGAGACATAAATGAGCTAGCTTAACCCTCATTCTGAATAAAATTTCTATTTTGATAGCTTTACATTTTTGCTGGCTATCAGATAAAAATATCTAAATTCTATTTATAATAAAGATGAAGAAAATGCATAAACAAATAAGGTTATACGATATGTTCTGCTACACTAAATTTTGGGTTGATAGGTGTAACAAATTTAATTTATTCATATATTCATACATACTATTGAAAATGACTCTATTTCCTGAAACTCTAATATTATAGTGCTTCAGAAAAGGCAAGGAAGTAAACGAGACTTCTTTCTTGAGTTGCTTAAAGCAATTCTTGTTAATATTTACAATAGAACTAAATGCATGCCTCTAATATGCTTTTTTATCTGAACAAATGATTTCTTTCATCTAATCAGTTAGAGATAATGGAGTTATTTGTGCACTAATAAATCTCTCCAAGTATTTGTCCATCAGTAATAAGCAAGTTAAACCACCTTAAAAATCTCACATTATTTTAAGCACATGAGTTATGTTCCTTAATCTGGACTTAATGACATTAAAGCAGCAACATTAACTCACTTGTAGAAACAAAAATATATACAACTGATTTTTTGGTTGTTACTTCAAAAATGACATTGAGTAGACATTTAAAAACTGAATGTCATAATCTAGACTAAGAAATAAAACCACTTACCTAATAAACACTTAATTCTTCATTTGTCCCTCATATGATTTTTTACTATGATACATACAGCAGAAACTGTGCCTAACATCCAGAATGCACTGATGAATAAGACCTACATGATCTGACAAGAGAATAATCATATCAATCACAAACTTTTATATGCAACAGATACTAGGAAGGATGAAGGAGTGTGGGGATTGTAAGGGAAAGTAGCAGTAAGTCTTTGTAACAAAACTACTTGATTAGGAACCAAAAAACCAAACAACCTCATAGAAAGTCACATATAAGTGAAGAAGCAAGGAATATGCAAGTTTTAATGTTAAGCTAGAAGAAGCAAAGAAATAAAAGGGAGAGCATTTTAGACAAGGGAACCTCAGTGGTCTGAAGTCCTGAATCCTAAAAGATATTGGAACATTTGAGGAGTAGGAAGCACAAAGTCCAGCGGCCTAAGAGAGTAGTTTGGAGATTTATAATGGGCCATATATATTTGGTTTATATTGAGGGCATGATATCAATTTAGAGTTTTATCTAAAGTACTATGGGAAACTGAAAAAGATATTACATAGTGGTATCTGAAAAGGATCAACCTCTCCAGCTAGAGAATGGAGAACAACGTGCAGAAGAAGATTCCAATCAGAAAGATTTTTGTGGGGTTATTGCAGTTGTACAAGTAGTCATTTGAATGAGAAAATTGGCTACATTCTAGATAATTAGACCATAGGCCTAGCAGGTCCTGACTATTAGCTTAGATATCTGAGTAGAGATGGAGTCCTAGATTTCCATCTTGGGCAATTGGATAGCGGGTGGCTTTCAAGGAAAGTAGAGAAAGACAAATTCAGGGAAATTCAGATGAGTTCACGTTGAGCACGTTGCTTTTAAGGTGCTTGTGAGACGCTCAATTGTTGATGACAAGTAAGTATTTGAAAACATGGTCAGGGGCTCAGGATAGAGATTGGAGCTGGAGATATAAATTTCAGATTTGCTTTTATGGATGGTAATTGAAGCCATGTGAGCACATGATAATGCCTATGGAGAGTTTACAGAGCTGGGAAGAAGCCACGGGATATAGCTCTGATGGAATCCAGAATCCAAGGTGTACAGCAAGAAAAGTAGATTGGAAAAGAGTCGTCAAGGAAAACAAAAGTTACTGTAGAAAATAAGTCATAGAAGGAAAATAAAGAAAGAAAAGCACTCACAGAAGAGAGAATTTAGAGGAGGAGCAAAGTAATCAAAAGCATTGTCTTTTGCTGAGGGATCAATTCAGATATGTGCTTTATAGAAAGAATGGGAGTCCTCTGAGGACCGTATACGACATCTTTAACCTCAAAGTGTTAACCAAAGGGGAAAATGCACTGTAAACAGAGAGAATGGATAAATGTGTGCAAAGCTAGGCCTAGGTGGTCAGACAATAAGCAAAAATTGATAATAAAATTGACGCTAAGGAATTTAGACAAAGTCCATGTTTGAGTGCATTCCCAAGGTGTTCAGATTAACAGTGACATTAAAAATAAAATATTATTTTCCTTCATGCATGTTTTGTTTGGCTGTTACAAAACCAGATATGTATGACAATGAAGAAAGAAGTGATTTCCTGTTCAAGAATGTGAAAGGACTAGACCCCAGCCCAATAACTCAGTGACATACTCATTCATTCAGGGAAGAGTGGCAGAATCCGGTTCTTTTAGAGCTAGCTTTGCCCCTTCGCAGCCACTTCACAAAACAGAGATCCAAGAATTTGGCCTTAAAGAGTATTTGGACCTTAAAGCATAGGAAGATATTGTTCTTTCCTCTTCAGGGTGACAAAATGTCCCATCTGTTAAAATGCTCAGCAAAACTGGGACAAATGTCATAGGCACTTAGAAATAAAAAATTGGAGATAATTAGAATACATTGTATTTCATCTATTACTTCAGTAATAGTTAATTATTTAAAAGTTAACTCCAAATATTTACACATTTTATATGTACTGTGCTTATTCCTTTACCTCCATAAGATCTTATAGTTCATAATTTAAACTTCCAAAGGAAACACACCAAAAAAGCTTTTTTCAATAAATAATTGTCAATTTCTTCTAAATCATATGTCTGACTGATTTAATATGTATTTAATTACTAAAAATTCTGATAGCAAGTGTGTTTGTTCATTGCTTCCCTATTTTTGTTGCTGTAAGGATATTTTTATTGGACCAACAAGATGTTTTTTCAATTTTTATTGCATTTTTATTCAGTGCTAGCTTTGATTAAAATCAAAGCTTTGCATATGCTAGGAAAGCAGTCTCCCTGAGTTCTGTCTTTTTTGCGCGTGCCTGTCCTGAGAATGTTTCCGAGGTTTTGTGCTGACAGCTAGCACTCTACCACTTCAGCCACAGCTCCACTGCTGTCTTTCTTAACTCCAGTGGTTAATTGGGAATAAGAGTCTCAAGGATTTCCTAGCATTGGCTAGCTTCAGACCACTTTCTTCAGATCTCAACCTTCTAAGTAACTAGGACTACAAGGCATCTCTTAAGTGTTCTGTAACGTACTATAGTAAAATAAAACCTAATGCATAAAAATGATTTGTATTTTCTTAAAACTATTTTGATTTTTACAGGCACTTAATTAACTAGAATTCTTAATCCTTAAGATAATCTGATAAAGCTTTACAGTTGGTAATTAAAGTTCTCAAATTAATTTAAATAACTTAAGTTGCATTAATCATGTTTTGACATTGTTTTGATATAAATTTTTTCTAATCCTGCTATCACTAAGATTGTCTCTTCATCCCTAATGCCTCTCACTGGCGTGTTTGTGTGTGTGTGTGTGTGTGTGTGTGTGTGTGTGTGTATCTGAAGAGCTATCATTATCTGAGTATATTGGACGTTTTGAAATCAACATTAAAAATACCAGTTTTCTTGGTCAAGGTTTTTCCCCTTTTGAGCTAGAAATCTCAAACCAATTGGATAAAAATGTATATTTGTAAATCAGTGAACTACAAGCTAAACTTCTACACTTTTTGATGAATACACTAGGTAACTAAATTACTATAATACCTCTGTGATATCTTGATTGTAATTTCTGAGCATCTGTCATCAGAGTTTGTAGCTGATTGTTTATGTTCATTGTTACACGTTTTGTTTTAGCAGTTTGAGTTTGGGGAATTCTTTTCTTTCTCTATTATTTTGAGTGAAATTTTTGCAAAGTTAATTGATGGGTACAGAATATAGTTTTCCAAACTGAAATTTCTCTTCTGTGCACACATTTCTTAGAATATTCTAGAATGTTCCATTTTTTAAAATACTTTTGCTCTCTTCTCCTTCCTGGCTACCTTCCTCTTTCACATTATTTCTGTTCAGTTTTCTTATGGAAACACAGGTATAGAATAGAAAGAAATTCAGGATAGGCAAGCTAGACTAGATCAGATCTCAGCCACATACCATGTGAATGTCTTTGACTATCAGTTAAGTTTTGTGTAATCCTTTGGTTTTTCCTCATCATCAAAACATGAATCTCAGCACCTTATTACATACCTCACAGCTATAGCTGTGAGGACCAAACATAGGCTATATAACTCCTCAAGGTAGTGTCTGATAGTAACTTTTATTACTAGTATTATTTGTGGTATTATTATTTCTGCCATTATGTCGCAGTCTAACAGTTAAATCAATGATGAATTCTCAATTGAATATTTTACATTTCTGGGTACAATGTTTTAGTTGTCTGCATAATAATGTACCATGAAAGAAGCATGATATATATAACTATGAAGACATGTGGAGAGACAAAACGAACTGCATTATACGCCCATGAAGCCATTTCTATTATCCCTTGACTGCGGCAGTTGCAGAGTCAAGGTGAGGTTTTTACTGTTTGTTTGTTTTTTTTATGTTTTAAGTTTAGCTTAAAAGTCTCATGTTACATAACTAAATTCATTTTTCCTTTTTCTTAATTTATAAGTTAGAGTTATTACTTCAATAACGATATAATGTGGGTATTGCTCTGTGGCATTAAAGAACTTAGCCCTGTAATTATTTCAATTGACTCAATTCAACAAAAAGCTACTGATCAGTGACTATGTTCAAGATATTGTACTTGGCAGACACAGAAGTCAAACAATTACAAAGTAATCCCTAGCAATACATGTGTCCTGAATGGCAGATGATATAAGTAGACAAATAAGTACAAGACAAAAAAATGCACAAGTGCATGAGAAAAGCACTACTAAATTGTCATCATATTCAACATGGTAAAGAATCCTATCTGGTTGTATTAGTCTAAAAGCACTATACAAGGAGACAGGGAGTGCATGATATACTGTCATAAGCAATTTATTTCAGCTGCAATATCACAGTGACATTTGAAAAGGTCCATAAAACTTTTGATGAGGAAAAATTTTAAAAATCAATCATTTGAATTCTATCTTAAACAATTTTCTGGTCATGAATTCTTTAAGGAGCTGGGACTACAATGTGAACAAACCATATCTGAGCTGCCATTGGCGTGAGAACAGAAAGAGGTGAGTTTGGTGGAAGATGGAAGAGAGAGGGTATGTTCAAGTGTCCTAGGAGATCTGAATAACAATGAAGTGAGGTTGAAAGGGCACAGGATGACCAGCAGAAGAATAAAAGATAGTTCTTGACACAGAAATAAAATATGCAGAATCAAATTTTGAAAGTTTAACTCAACCACAGAGTTGACAGTTTAATATATAAACAAATACACTGCGATTATTTAAAATGTACAAGTATATATTGAGAACTTAACATGAATGTGATGATTTCTTACCATAATATTTCTTTTTTTTTTTTTTTTTTGCCAGTCCTGGGGCTTGAACTCAAGGCCTGAGCACTGTCCCTGGCTTCTTTTTGCTCAAGACTAGCACTCTACCACTTGAACCACAGTGCCACTTCTGGCTTTTTCTGTATATGTGGTACATGGTATATGAGGAACAGAACCCAAGGCTTCATGTGTGCTAGGCAAGCACTCTACCGCTAGGCCACATTCCCAGTCACCTATTTCTTTTAATCCTTACAGAAATACAACTTGTGGATAGGAATGAGAGGGGAAAATTCAGAGAAACTGAGAGAAGGGGTGACACTATCCAAAAACAAGTGTACTCATTACCTGACTTACATAAGTGTAGCTTCTTTGTATATCACCTTATAATAATAATAATAATAATAATAATAATAATAATAATTTAAAAATTCCTTACAACAGTGCTTAGAAATATTATAATTCTAAGATCTCATTGACAAAGAAGTCACATGACTATTTGAAGCTACCATTGTCAAAGATTGGGAGTGCAGGGGTGTTAATCCTGGTGTTAACTCTGACATCTACACTCTCACAGTCTGCCTTAGAGTGTGTCCCAAGAAGAAGGGAAAGAAACAACCAGAGAACGTAAGCTTTTAAGGAAGAAAATGAGGGAGAAATGTGGCAGAAAATGAGGGAGGGAATCACAATGTTCAACAAGAAATGTACTCATTGCCTTATGTTTGTAACTGTAACTCCTCTGCATATCATCTGGACAGTAAAATAAAAGTTAAAAAAGGAATATACAGTATTTATACATGATGGAATTCTGGGCTTCTGTCAGAAAGAATAGTACTGCCCCATTTGTAAGAAAATGGAGAGACTTAGAAAAAAAATCATACTAAGTGAAGTGAGCCAGACCAAAGAACCATAAACTCTATAGCCTTCCTTATCAGTAATATTTACTATATGTCTAGAAGAGTCCTAGTAGGTGATCACAATAGTTCAATAGCTAGGTACAAAAGATCACATAAGATAGCACAAAGAGAAATGACTTCTAAAGTATTGAAGCAAGTGGTTTATCACTGAGGTTATTCTTTTCAACCTATTATGTGAAATTATTTCTTTTTTTTCTCTGCTCATCTTCCCTATGATTTAACCCCTGTTGTCACTGTACTTGACTCTGGTACCTTGGGTATTTTATATATGTCTGTCTGAATTATGGAAGGGAAGTTCGGGGGCATATTAAAATGGTGAGACAAAGGGTAAAAGGAAAAGCAATGCAGCACAATACTTACAAGACAATATGTAGTAAACTAACTGTACAATTGGGGGGAGGAGGGAAGGGAAGAGAAAAGTGAGGGAAGTGAGTATAAAGTTGGACAGGAAATGTACTCATTATCTAATGTATTACTCACTAAGATATGTAACTGTAACCCCTCTGTACTTCACCTTAATAAATATATAAAAAATAAAAGAATGTACTCATTACCTTACTTGTATAACTGTAACCCTCTGTCAATCACCCATATAATAAAATAAAAGTAAATTGAATTGTTTTAAATGATGCAATTCATTTATACATTAACTTACCCGTTCCTGCAACTAATCTTGATTTGTCCAAGAAATATTCTCTATAGGTTAATAAATAAAATAAATAAGCTCTCTGTTTTCAAATAGTTTAAAATGTAGAGGAAGAAACGGAGTACAATAGAGACAATCACAGAATTGGCCAGTGACAATTAGTCTGAAAGACCAAGATTAGATGGCCCCATCAGTAACACCTCCAATATGGGCTCCCTGGTTGCAGCCCAGCATGGTGGAAAGCATCATGGCAGGAACACTTGTAAGAGGGAGAGAGCGAGCGAGAGAGAGAGAGAGAGAGAGAGAGAGAGAGAGAGAGAGAGAGAGAGGGAGGGAGAGAGAGAGAGAGCATGTGTGGCAAGACAGAAAGCAAAAGACTGGGGAGAAGCCAGATCCTCTCTTTCTGTAACATATCTGCCCTTACAGAAACAAATTCACTCCCATCCAACTTGATACAATCCCAGGAGATAACATTAATCCATTTATAAGAGCAGAGCCCCCATAACCTAATTAACTTTCCCTGGGGCTCAACTCCTTAGAATCTTGTCATGTCAACACTACCACATGGGGAAGCAAGCTTCCTGCACACTAAGAAACTTCAGGAGTTAGGCCATATCCAACCCATGGCAAGATGTTTTGTACTCCTAAACTGCCTTGTATATGGAAACCCCATAGTGCAACTCTTCAAGGATAATTTTTTTTAAATTCCAATGACTACTAGTGAATGCATTCCTGGTATGAAATATTTGTAATATGAAATCTTTATATGTGTATATATCTATACATATTTTAAATAATACCTACCCTTAATATTAATCACAACAAATCTGAGGTCCTTATTGTACACTGCTTCAACTGAAGTCAACTGAGGGGATTCTGTGTCTTCTTCTAACTGGTTTTACACAGTAAACAGTGTCATTTACATTGTGAACTTAGTGTGACTTTTTCATACTTTTTTGCTTCATATAGTTAATTACACCATATAAAATCACCCTAATTGAAGAGTTAAAGTGCAAGAAGTCATCAGAGTTTTACATTATAACACCTTACGGAAAGAAATGAAAGGAAATAACACACATGTTAGATAAGAATTAGAACAAATTTGGATATAAATTGTTGACTATTAGTTCAAAACTAATAACAATAATGTTTTAAATAAAGTGTCTCCAAACAGGAAAAAAAAAACAAAAGGAGAAACATGTAATACATATCTTAAGTGTTAGCTTAACAAAAATTTCATGAAAGGACCTAAGCCTGTATTTCTTTTAGGAACAATGATTCATTGTACCCTAATTCAGAGATCATTGTAATGTTACAGAACATAATTTTCATAGTGTGATGCAATAAAAAATATAGATAGATAGATGATAGATAGATAGATAGATAGATAGATAGATAGACAGACAGACAGATAGATATAGAGATTGTCTTTGCATCAAAACTTCTTAAACCTCGGAATTTCCTAAGTAATAGGAGGGAAGGAACCATTTTTGGCTATTCATACTAAGCACCTTTTATCCAAACATGAGTTTATCTTAATTAAATACCTTTTTTTTCTGGGTCTCAAGGTAACTTCAGATGAAGGCTGTTTGCCACTGGAACAAACTATGTGATTGAAAGGTTAGAACCTCAAGACTACAAATGGAACCTTGGGAAAAAATGAGGAATTGAAAGTTAAATTGATCACAATGGCCATTGCTTTAATCAATCATACTTCAGATGGAACTTTCCTAAATCCTGAAAGATGAGATTTAGAGAGCCTGGGGTTGAATACATTTATAAGAGGTTGATACACCCAATTGCTAAATCTACTTAATGAAGCTACTATGTTAAGACTTTTTGAAGACTCCATCCTATGCACCTCTACCTGATTATCCAGTTGGATCATTTAATACCATCTATAATAAGATTAGAGGAGTTAGCAACATGCTTGCTTAATTAAATTCTGTGAGCTATACCAGAAAATTCTAAACTCAAACTGGGAGCCAAGGGAACCCTCACTTTATGGTTGGCTGGGTAGAAGCAAAGGTGATTCCAGCAGAGTATGTAACTGGAAAGAGAAATGGATACCAACAAGCCCTTATGCCATGGCATCCAATACTATCTAGGTAATCAGTTGTCAAGAATGAATTAAATTTTTGGATATCAAGTTTGTGTCCAAAGAATTGGAAGCATGATGGTTGGTGTGACAAAAAAAAAGCAAAACAAAACACAAACAAACCTAGCAAGTATACAGTGAATAGAAACAGATCTTAGTAACAATAACTATTACAAATAATGACTATATACATATACTTTGTCCAAACCTTATAATTATATATCTTTCCATTATAGAATAGTAATTTTCTAATCTTTTACAAGACTGGTATATTCTATAATCCCAATTCTGGGTAAAATAAAATTGCACATGTCTGCTTTCTTTTAAAGAAAGATTAATGCAAATAAATTGCAGTAAATTTATATTTTTATTTGCTTGTGATGAATGAAATGTGTGTGAATGAGTAAGGCTATATTGAGACTCTTTTTGATATTTTTGAGGTATAAGAAATGTAGAAAATATTCATTTTACCATGTTCATGTGAAGAAAGCTGTCACCTCACTAGATACTTCTCCTGTGTCTGGCCCCTTCTAAAAAATTACCACAGCTCTGCTGACATCATGAAGCATGATTGATGAGTATCTACAGAGTTGTTTTTAATCTCTTAGACTGTCGGTGTGAATGTGATATGCTGAAGAGATAATTTTTGAGTATTTTAAAGATAACCAAGAAAAAAAAAACACCTTTTTTTTTTTTTTTGCCTTGGCTGATACAAACACAGGAGAGATGGGCTAGAAACAAGGACATCAGCTGACTAAAATAATACTTAGAAAATAACCACATACAAATACTTCACGTAGACTGGAAATAAATTCCAAAACTTATTCCATGACAATAGGATACTATCTCACCTAATGGATGCAAGAAATAGATCCTTAGAGTTCTTTTAAATCTTTGTGTATGCCTCTTCTCATTTATCTATGGAGAAGACATCAAGCTGTTGGTTGTGGAGTTGGAACAGAACTGCCTGGTTTAGATTAACAATAGAGAATCCTGACAATGGAACTAACTACATAGTTCAGAAGAGGCCTGCAGAAGGTAGTACAACACAGCCCATATGAATAAAATCCAACGACTTCCTTCTCATTCCACTTCTAATGGGAGAGCACCAGTGTGGAGGCTTGCTCTGAAAAGTGTGCTCCTGGGAGCAGCCATCTAAAGGGGGATTCCCTCTGTCAGTTCCATTGAAAGTATTAGCATAATTCCTCAAGCACAGACTCTCTAAGATACCTTGAGTTATTTATTAATATTTAAAGAGGTTATTTGGCATGAAGCTCAGAGTATAATTCTTAAAAGGAGCTGACAGCAGAATACATTTGTTAACTAGAAAGACATGTCTAAACTTTGCCAAAAGAAATACTCTGCAAGGGAAAGCTCTTGGACAGGAGGGCTGTTCCTTCTGCTCTGTGACTTTGCCTGCGTGATTTTTGTTTGTTTCGTTGGTTGGTTGGTTCTCTTCAATTATACACGTTGCCCCCTGTGACTCAGAGCTATTTGTAAATGAAATGCTAATGACAAAAGAAAAAAAATACTCTCAAAGGCTATGAAGATTTCAGAATCCTCTGATGGGACCTTCTCTTCCTCTAGCTTAAAATTAATAGACGACCACCCTTACTGTCTCGGCGTCTACATCATTTATATGTTGTTCATTTTCTTCCATTTAATGAGGTGATGAATAAGTGTTCTTTACAAAGTAAAGGGGACTGTCGGGGCTGGAGACTGGGGTTCTCTGTTCATTCATATTCCAGGTAAGGTACAAACAGGCAATATGCAAATCTATCTGTCAGTAATCAAAATTTGGCCTCCGGGGAGAGCCCAGTTAGTTAATTTTTCCTCCCTGCTGCTTCCATTCCCTGGCCTCCTTGGGAGTAGAATGAGAGTGTTAGTTACTGATTTGTTCCTTCTTCCAGACCACTGACTAACATATTTTAACTTTTGTCTCTAGCAAGCTTCTTGAGAGGAAGGTTTTCAGCATTCAATGTTAGTATCAACATTTGGCAATAGCCAGTAAACACAAATCAATATTTTATATATGTGTTTGAAAATGTGGAGAAGTATCTAAGCCACTGAAATAAAACATGGTTTAAATGTGTTAGCATTTGTGCTCTTGTGGTGAAACCAGGAAAACTAACAAGAAGATTTGATGACTGTGAGTGTCATGTACATGAAGGGAATGGAATGACTATGATCAGAAAGGGGGACGTGGAGCTGTTTGGGGGTAACAGGTACAGTCCAATCACCTGATTTGGTTGTCAGTGTAACATAGATATTCACTTTGTAATGAACGCCTAAGTCCTAAAGAAAACATCATTTAAAAGATTAAAATTCAAGACAGCTATTAACATTGGCTGGGAGAGAGGTCCAGTGGGGCATTTGAGGAGGACTTCATTATTCTGTTTCTTGACCCCAGTATTGAAATTATAATTAAAAGTTCAATTTAAAAAAAACTTGAAAAGAGAAAACATTTATTATATTGGTTCTGCTTCCTACAGATGACTTATAATTTAACAACAACAAAAAAAGCAGAAATCCCTCATTTCTAAACTTTTCAGTGGGTAATTGCAATCAACTACTAAAATTACAAACTTCCCTGATGTTGGGAGTTGAATGTGGAGGGAGGAATATAGAGAGAGGATTTATAGAAAAACAGTTTATCTAGGGAACACTGTAAGAACTTCCCAAGTCTACAACCACAGTTACTACCTTCCATAAATAGAAAACAGCACTGAAAAGCCAAGGCAGTAGGTCAAAATAAATATATAGTAGCTTCTCAATCTTTGACCTTTTATGTGTTAGAATAACCAAACAGCACTCAATGGAAATGTTTTGATTTGTTGTTCAGTTTGCTGATAGAAATTTTCTTCCTGCTTAAGCTCCTGTTAGGACTGAAGCCAACAGAGACATTTTAGTTGCAGAAATACTTTCTTCACTCATTGAAGACGTTTCACATTGAATGACAGAGTCCATTTATAATGTCATCTAATCTTTTTTAACAGCTGATAAACAGAAATGAATCACTTTTTAGATGAAGCAGAGGTAGGGTAGGTTTGAATAGCCAGCACTCCTTCCTTTTTTTAAAATGTGTCCACACAAAGATAAACAAATCTGCTAAAATATGGTACTGCCACAGATCAAGCAAGCAGAGGAAGCCAGGTTCTGATTTTTCACCCCACCATGTTGCATGGGGGATTTTGCAAAAACAGTTGTGGAAAACTCAGGAACGTTTTCAGGATTTGGGATTGAGAAAGAGAAGAAAAGGAAATAGTGATAGGGTGAGAAGGAAGAGAGAGAAGGAGAGAGTGAGAGATTGAGAGGAAAAGAGTGCAGAACAGCCTATTGGAGTGCTCTAGTTAAGAAGCAGTGGATGCAAATACTGATGGAATGATAACAGTAAGAGATGTGGGAAAACTTGCTCTGGGGTCATGAAAATGAATGTGGGCATGTTGCCTTTAATCATCACCTAAACTAACGAAATGTAAAGGATTTCTGAGTGACAAGAAGAAGTTGCTCTTTGTCTGAACCAGGATTACCATGTAGCTCCTCAAGAAAAGCCCGGGTGAAGGTAAAGGAAATGCAGTTTAGTGTAACATCCCATAATTATTTACAGATGTTTATGAAACTCTTAGTTGTCTCATCTGTTCAGCAGGGGGAAAAACATAAATGGAAAAGCAAGGATTGGATCTCTGTTGTCTGCTATCAATTAAATCATCAAAACAAAATTATCATTCAAATTACAATGTATCATTTCACTTTTAGAATGTATAGGGGGGGAAGCATCTATGAAATAGAAATCTGTAAACCATCAAAGCAACAAAGCAACATTAAAGTTCAATGAGCAGTTTGTTCATGCATGTTTTAATCTAGTTAAAAAATGGAAACCATGTTCACGTGGTCAAAATAACACTTGCGTCAAAGGAGTCTTTGAGGTTCAATCCAGTGAGACAGGCAAACGATTTTTGTGAAACCCCAAAATATTTTCAAGAGGAGAAAGGGCTCCCTAGGGGACTCAATACAGTGGCATTAGTGGAATTTTATGTGGGAAACTATCTAGCAATAAGGCAAGCTTGTTAGAGAGAGAAAATATCAAATGCCCAACTTCTAAATGTGCTCTCTTCAATGATTGTGTAATTGAGAACTGTTTTTTATTTGCTATTAATACATGGATTCTATTGTTTCCTATCATGCATATGCTAAGCTTGCTTTGTATTAAGTCCTATGTTATTGTGTCTTGCCATGTTTAAGTAATTATCTGTCTCTACAAAAGAGATTTATTACCTTCATGAATTTGACCATACACACATCTTAAATAAATTAATGAACTGACAAACAAAGAGTGCCCTCATCGTTATAAGTAGCCGACATTTAAAGGCAATGACATTGCAGTGGCAAACTTTTCAAAGCGATGGGCACTTTTGGAAAGCGTAAAGGGAATTATTCTGTGAATAGTTGTTTGGGCAAGTTTCCTAACTGGAGTTAAATGTTAATCAAACATTAGTTCCTCTAGTAAGTTTTTTCTCAAATCCTGTTTGGTGGGAGCACCTTGAGTTGTTCCCACGAAAAGATCACGTCACACTCACATTTCTCAAGCAGGGCTCCCTGGACTAATTTAGATCCTTTATCCAAAACATACTGACGAGCTTGATTTAGTAAGTTGAGACTAGGTGTGTGGATTTTATTAGAGAGAAAATAAAGAATAGTATTTGTTTATGGAAGTATGTAGCATATTGGCAAAGAAAATAAGCACTAGATAATTTCTATGCTGAAAGATAATTTCCCTGATAAAAACTAAGAAAATATAAAAGCTGTATTATTCTATCTTTTTAACAACACCAAAAAGAAATCAATGTTGGCTTATACTTAGGGCTGACAAATTGCTTCTCTTTCCTTGAAACAGTTGGAGTATATCCCTAAAATGTTTAAAATAACTATAAGAAAAAAGAAGGTTGAAAATTCTTTACTGAAGAAGTTCTTTTCCTGATATAATTTTACCACAATTGAAATAGGCAAATATACTCAGAGTGTCCTATGAGCCAGATTTTATCTGTGGTATGTTTCCTTTATGGAGCTAGCAAAGGGCATTATTTCCTTATTAAATTTTAGGCCAAGGTAATGGAAACATCAAAGAATTGGCAGTTCACAGAATCATGATGTTTCATTTTTGTGTTTGAAAAATCATCTTAAGTAAAAAGAAGTGTGTTCAAATTTGGAGCCTCATGGATCACATATTTTGAAGTACTATTCTGATCATGAAGGTTTTCTTCTAAGTCTTTATGCTTAAGCAATTCCCAAAGAATAACTTTTACTATTTCATAGTTATTTTTAAGCCCTTCAGAACTGTTTTAAAACTTGATTCAAATGAAAATGTCCCTAAAAACAGTATCTCTGCAGAGTATAAAGGCTATAATTTTTTAACTAATCAGATTAATTTTGAGGGTATTAAAAGTCATTTATTATATCTCTTAATTGTGTCAAGGTCATTGCTTATTAGGTAGCTTGTCAGTCTTTTATCATACATATATTTCAGAGGCAAAGGTTCTAGTAAACAGGATGCTCATGCTTCCCTGAGAAAGTGGACAAAACATTTTTCTCTAAGTCACTTCATCAATTGTAAAGTTTTGATCCAATAGATTACCAGGGCAATTCTGAATTGGGTCTAGTGAATTCAAGCTGTATGTTTAATTTCTTTCTTAAAAGTTCTAAGCTAAATGTTTAAACAGTGATTTGAGAAGAAAAAAAAACAAAACAAATTTCTATGAATATAAAATTAAGATTTGTAACTGAAAAAATACAACTTAACATATAAACATAAAAAAATAAATCTTACATAAACTTCTGAGAATATCAATTGTTTGTATATACCAAGTTCATATTTTATGTCATGGATCTGCAAGGCATAATTAGTAATATTTTCTACACATTAGAATATAAGTAGGTATTTCTTGCAATTAGGATACCCTTCTTGTTTACCCTTCTTGAGCTGTATTTCACTGTCACTGTTTATTATCAATATCATCATTGTTACTAAAATTTTCCAAGTGTCTATATGCAATATCCTGATGCTAACTGCTTTCTGTGAACAGTTTTTGCTATCTACTTCTTTATTCCAAAAAAAAAAAAAGTCGTAAAATTAGCATGTAATCAGCAAGGTTTTAATGTGACAGTGGCCCAAGGTGGGGTTCGCACCTAACAACATTGGCCAAGACATTTAACATTGCTGTTTGCATCAGTGGGGAAACCATCTTTATACGTTTGTGTCATTGTTCTTTCCAATGTCCAGTAGAAAACGGAATACTTCAAGGAAAAATGTATGAGGGACCTGAAGTGGTAAAGAGTTAAGGTTGAATAATGACATAGATTTGGAATAGAAACGTGAGATTGTTTTATTTTTTAATACAATACTTTTATTACAGCCATGTTCTTATGTGTAGATGAAGGTGTTTTATTAAACATGTATGGTATTTTGAATAAATATTCAGCAATTATATTACTTCCAGTAGTTTAAACATGCACAAAACTACATAAGTTGAGGCATGTTTTAGAATTGTCATACATTTGTGTTTTTTTTATTATACGTTATTTTTTTCAGAAAGCAGATGCTCCAGTGTCAGCAATATTTTGATTGTTCTGTTATTCTAAGAGAAAGACGGTGCCTGGGCAACGTTTAACTTTCAATTTGTCTTTTCATGACACTGGACCTTATTCCAGAGTTCTAGGAATTCATATTTGTGTTTATGTTCTTCCTTAGATGAAATAATTTTTGAATGAAGAATAAGTTTACCCTTTTGCAAAAAAGCTAACACATACACACACACCAACACCACACCCTACTAAGACTCAATACAAAATGTTGATTCAATGTTTCTTAGACAAGTAAATTTAAAGAGGCAAATTACAGAAAACTTTTTTTTTTACCGAGGATAGTTTTTCTGTTACTGAAATTTCCTGAAATAAATCTTAGCACAAGTAATTTTCTAAGAACTCTTTTCTTTCTTCCCTCTTCCTTGTTTCACTTTTGTTGAGTACTTTTGTCTCCTAAGAATATTTCATAAACATCTGTGAATAAAAGATGCCATAGAGATACAAATGTACTTTAATTAAATTCTCTTCCACCCAAACACAGTAGGCGAATATGTATTAGTTCACATGTCACTAAAGGGTATAGTTTCTAGAAGGAAGTGGCATATGGTTTTGAAGTGAGGAGGCTAAGTCTAAGTAACTTCTCTGCATGTCTGCAAACACTTACCTCTCCCTAACACTTGCCATTTCAACACTAAGCTAAGAATGCTTTCCAATAAGTCTAGCTTTGCCAGTGCCCCTTCAATAGCAACTTTATTTTAATATCTTTTGGATAGAAAGTGACATTATTTTCCACCTCCAAAAAGCCCAGAAATACAAAACTTGACAATATTACCACCCTGCCGTGTATCAGAATCTAAACTCCACCTGGACAATATGTTTTAAAGGCACTGTCACTAAGATGTTTTCCTTTGTAAAACTTTAAAGTGGGTCAATCGAGCTTATTTGAATTCTACAAAGCAGTACAAATCTTTCAAAGAAAACATGCCATCTAACAAAAGAAAGGGAAAAGGAAAACAAGACTTGATTTAAAATAGGAAAGATCTTTGGGGGGGGGAGAAGTGGGAGGTGAGGACTGGGAAGGAGGGTGTTAGCCCTTACCCCCCTCAAAAGAATGTAGAGTAAGGAGAATTAAGGACTGTTTTACCTGGAAAAAAAATTAAAGGACGTAAATTGCAAGAGCAAATTATATAATGCATTTTTATTATTGCAATAAAACAAAATGAATAAGTTAAAAGGACTGGCAAGTCAGAAAGCAGTATAAACTACCATTCAATAAGAAATGCATGGGATTGTATATGAAGCACATTTAATACTTTTGCTAAGAGTATCACTTCCTTTTAGAAAAGCTCAGAAATTCATTAACTTAGAGAGGGAGGGAAATTGGATATTACCATTATTTATTAAGAGTCATTTGTTCATAAACTAAGTTATTATTTACCTCTACATTTTCTCATGAGAAAAGACTTTAAACCAACCTGATTTGCCTACATGTGAATAGCTTTCAGAATGTTTTTTTTTCCTCTTAAAAAAGAAGAAATAAAAAAGGAAATTCAGTCTGCCTGTAGAGAAGCAAGTGTAGCATATATTTTTCCTTCTTCTAATCTTTCCACAGGTCATCAATCATGAATTTTCCTTGGTATGCTGCCAGAACAGAGCAAAATATGTGACTGCTGATCTACCAATAGGAGCATTTCCCTACCTGCACATCTTAATAAATTATTTGAACACAACCAGAATGAAACTTAAACTTTATTTTTTTACTTCTTTCATGATTATAGCTGACATACGATTGTTTCAGCTGAATTTATTATGTTTTTCCAATAAGATGTCTGCATATTGAAAATAACATAACTTTAAATTAATAGCACTTTTGCAAGAAGCAATATTGTGCTATATGTTGAAGATTGTTATATGTTATATTATATATTGTACTATTTATAATATTATTATTCGGTTTTTTGCTTTCATACCTCAATCTTTTTTAGATAATTCTGTTATTAATTAGCTTATCATATACTTATCATTATTTCTTGACTTGTTCTTTTAATAATCATTGTTATTTATTAATAAAAGTAACATTGCCATCAAGTAATATGATATAGTTTTCTATATCCTTAGATTATAAAAGAAAAAAACCAGAATATTTATCTCAAATCCATGAGCAAAATATGCTAAAAGTCAAAACGTTTCTAATTAATTTCTGGAATCCTTCTCTGCCACTGTTTCTGAAAATAATCCAATGCATCAAGCTTATTCTTTCGTTTTGCATTAAAAACATGACGGCCTATTCATACTTTGCCTTCAAGAGGTGAATGTGCTTTTTAAAGTACAAAGATGGAATATGTTCAATTTAACTCAGTAAACAAATGTTGAATAGAAAGTATATGGAAATGCTATTTTCGGCAAAGTTGCCAAGATGGTAATGAAGACCAGCTCCTTCACCCAAAGGAGGTTATTCTACAAACAACAGGGAGTAAACAGAAATAAATATCTAGGAACACAGAGGCAATACAAAGGGGTGATGCACATCTGAGAAAGCCTTTTGGAGAAAAAGGCCACAGGATGACTTTTATATCTCTAAAATGCAGGGGAGCGGGGGTGGGGAGATGAACCCGAAGCTTGGATTAAAAAGGTCCTGGGAAGCCATATGATGAAACATGAATTTCTCCAGTGTTTGAAACAGAAAGTCTTTAATCAGAGGACATATAAATTCTCCAGCTCATTCTACAATCAAAGTAAAGGGAGGCTGCCACAAGAGAAAGAACCTACAGGGGAGGAATGACTTCAAAATGTGGTTTATATTCAATAGTACTGTCAAATTCTGGGAGCAGAATCTAAGACCCCTCCCCTTACCCCCTACTTGCTGAACCAGGATTTGTTTTTATCAAAATACCCAAATCATTTATGTTCCCAATAAATTTCAAAAAAAAAAAAAACAAGACTGACTTCTACTGAATGTTGATAACTTAAGCGAGGACTGTAGAGAAGGAAGGGCTAGAAAGAATAAGGGCATTGTTGGGGATCTTAGAGATCTTTCATCTGGGGTGCATACATGTATGCAAAATGTAAATGTCCTGACTTCTATTTTCTCAGAAGCTTGAAAAAAACCTGAACTCAAATGCTTTACAGATAAAATGTAAAGCAGGAAACAAATAATAAGGAAGAAGATGTGGAAGATGGTAATTTTAATACACGAAAAATATGAGATCACTCTGGGGAATTCAAGGGGAACGGTGTTTGTATTTACTCATCTGAAGATCCCAGGAAGCATCAGGAAATACATACGTAATGATATGGAAGCCATTAGCATGTTTTTGGTTGTTAAAATGATGATAGGATACATGATTAAATAAAAAATGGGGCTCAGAGTTCCTGAGACAGCAGTGGTTGGAAGAGAAAAAAAATAAAATAAAAGAGTCCAAGGTATGAAGGACATCAGGATATGTAGAACCCAGAGAAATGAGTTTTTTACCAGAGTACAGTTCACCAAATTCCAATGCAGCAGGGTTCCAGGAAGATTTATGTCTACTGAATTTGGCAATCAGTTCACTGCGAAAAGCAGGAATATTAATTTCTTGAGATTCAAACTTGGTCTTCTGTGAGTTTTCTGTGAGCTCACATTGCTTTTACAAGTGAAATAGAAATCATTACTGAGTCTGAGTCAAGAATGCAGTCAATATCAGTGGGTTTTTACCCAGCATTTAATTTTCTCTCTGCCATTGGAAATTGGATCAGGTTTCAGTAGAATTTTCTCAGATGAGCACCTGTAGAATCCAGGTGCATTGTTAGCAAGGTAGCCTTAAGATCCCCGGGGGAACAAGCCACACTTTGAAGGTTAACTTTCTGGCAGATTAGCTGGCAGTAGTACAGGATTCATTGTAAGTAGAGTGATCTTACAAGTGTGGGCTCCGGAGACAGGCAACTCCAAGGTCAAAATCTCTATATATCATTGATTAGTTATGCCATATTTTTTCTTCATTTCATGTTGATCATGTTGATCATCGTGTTATGCTTGTGAAGTTAATGATTTTTTTACATTTTTCACATATATAAATGTATCTTACATATAAAAATATGTGTAATTGAAGTGTGTGTGTGTATGATCTCAGTTAAACTCCATATGTTGAGAGACTTATAGTGCCATATGAAAGATAAACTGATTTACTCCTTCCTACTTCTGTAAGGCTGCACACTATGAATGTTACAGTAAGTGAAGAACCATTTCAAAGCCACTATCTCACCTTAAAAATATCTGGAGAGGCAGACTACCTGGGGAAGCAGAACAGTACTGCAGGAAAATTACAAATATTTGGTATTTTGAGACCTAAAGGAGAATTTCAGCTTCATGAATAATTAAGCCAGAAATATTATTTGTCTGGTGCATACCAATCCTTTCCAACCCTAACCATTTTATATTTTGAGAAATATAACAAAAAGGGACCAAAGTTGGCTGCACAGATCAGAATAAGAAAGTTTAAATTATCCATATAATTAGTGCACTTTTTCCATTAGGTTGATGAAACAGTGATGTCATTAAGAGTCCTTGTAATGATTCCTTTTTTAACTAAACAATTGCCTTATTGAATATTCTATTCATAATTTTTGTGTACCTAATATGTGCTACATAGCACTGAGCTGGACCCAGTGGTAAATGAAGGAGATGTAGGCTTTGATATCACAGGTATATAATTCATCTTCTCTTTTCTCTCCTGTGCCCAATGGCATTAAACATAAAAGAGCCAACAAGGAGAATCGC
Source organism: Perognathus longimembris pacificus (assembly GCF_023159225.1). Lineage (NCBI taxonomy): Eukaryota > Metazoa > Chordata > Mammalia > Rodentia > Heteromyidae > Perognathus > Perognathus longimembris. The sequence continues at coordinate 18,714,198 of NC_063172.1, forward strand.
TACCATGACACCGAATGAAACTACTCTTAAACTTCAGTTAGTCTCATTGCACTGAATTGTTACCAAAAGAGAGTGGTTTGCAAAAGGTGAGTTAAAACTAGAATGATTTCCTCCAGACAGCTACATTTGTCAGAGATAAACAAAATAGTTTAAGTCTACCATTGTTAGCATCAACAATCTGACCAAGTATGGAAAAAGTCTGCAAGCAAGCAGAGACTAAAAAGAGAAGTAAAGAAAACCACACTGAGGTAGAATCACAAAGTGCAAGGAAAGAGCAAGGCTGATGATATAAGTCATGTTTGACAGCCTACTTGGTTTGAGCCTGATGCTGAAGAATGGCTTTGCAATAAGAGATTTAAATCCCATGGGCTGTTGGTGAATGTTTAGTTGTGTTTCTGGATGTTTGGTGATAACTCCTTATACATATCCCAGAAAAATACCCCTCAATGTGTATATGTCTTCTTAGCCGTCTCCATTTCATAGAAACTATTTTATTATCTTTCTAGAGATGTGGTCTTATAACTATTCCTGCTTATTTCACTAGTAATTTAACTCTGCACACTAGGAAAATGTATAAAGTGTTCTTTTAAACTTGTAATTTTGAAATGTTTGCATGTATTTGCAGTTTTAGTCTAATTCTTATCAAAGAAATATTGCACTCTCTCTTAAAAGATGTTAACAGAAAGTCTTTCATGGCATTAATAATACTTCTCTTGTTTTTAATATGCAAACATGTTGCATATATTTTAACTTATCTTTAATCAGTTCAAACTTTTCAACTAATTTGTCTGAAAACATAATTTTGGCAGATGTCACACTTCTCTGAAACACTTTTATAGCACAATTCAAAATGTTTTTATATATGGCTTAAAATGAGCTAATGAAAGTGCCTATTTGTATGCATAGCTGCTAATTAATGTTTCCTTCAGACAGAAAGTTATACATAAATGTGTACATATTGACATGTATTTAGTATAGAAAAGCCTGTATAAATAAAGCTCTTTAACCATATGTTAAGGAATAAATGCATATTATCTCTTAAGTACTAAAAAAGAAAATGCAAACTGCCCTATAACCTATTTAAAAAGGATTTAACACCTCAAGACATTTATCTTTCCTGTAACATAACTAATCTTGAAGGCTATCTCCCCTCTCAAAGGCTCATGTTATCCATAGCGTGTCATCAAACCTCTATGACAAAAGAACTTCTACACAAAAGATTTAGGAATCAACACCTCTTCCTAAATGCAGAGTAATTTAAAAAAAATGTTTAAATCACAGTGAGCATATTTATTACTAAAGCTTGAATTGACTTTGGAATCGATTGCAATCTGCAATTTGGAAATAAACCTCTGTTGATTTTGTAGCAACAAATCAAACCATTTTGTAGTAACTAAATCAAAAGAAAATCATCTCTAATGTTCTTCCTATCATTTTGACAGAATAACGTGGAATTTAAGTCTCAACATAGACTTGCCTCCTATGTTGGCTCTACCAAAATTCTGTTTCAGCCAATCTCCAGTTGTCTCAGTACAAGTAATTCTAACTAATACCTAATTCTCATAAATTAAATGTATTTTATTAATGAACAGCGTGCTAAAAATTAAAAATTGGCTTTTGTTGTTCTTCTCCATATTACTTCTTTGGTTTTAGAGCATGAACAAGGGTTATATTCATTGCTTAGGAAAGATGTTGCAATGTTAGACAAAAGTAAGCAGAACTATTCAACTGTTTTTTTTTTCCTTCTCCCAACTTCTCTATCAAGAAACAGAATCTTCAAACTAGTGAGGTTAGAACAAACATCGTTAAGAGGGAATTGAATTCCAGAATAGATGAGGAGATAATAGAAAGTACCTAGCACTTCAAATGAGTTCAAATCTCCTGAGTAACATCCCATGGTGCTGAAAGAACTCGTGGATGAGATGATGAAACCCCTGTCAGTAATCTTGAAGAAATCAGGAACAATAGGAGAGCTGCCAAAATACTAGAGATGCGAAAATATCCCAATTCTCTAAAAGGGGAAAAGCAAATTGCGTCAACTGTATCTAGCTAACATATCAAATCCAAACTAATGCAAGGTTATGTTACTAAGTGCATGTATATATAAATGGAGGAAAATGAAGTAATTGTGAAGAGGAAATTCCAAAGAACACTGGAAAACCAACCTATTTTCTGATTCTCATTAGTAATCACAATTAACTAGACTGTCAAAAGTCATCACATAATCATTTGATATGAAGTATATTGCATTTTAGGTGATAAACTTATTTCCTAGTTTAAAGAAAAGGAAAATGTATTTTTCAAAGGCCATGTGAAAATAATTTGTGTTTTTGAATTGCCATTATGCTCAATATTGATCAATTGTGCGACAGGTATGAACTCATGCCAGTATTTTAAGATTCTATTTATTTAAATTGAAGGAAATAAATATTACTGGCCTTACAACTGCTTATAGCTTATCTAGACATTCGTTGTCAATTTGAGGGCTCATCAACATTTGAAAGGTATTGTCACACTACAGCCTGTCCAAAGGTGATCCATTAAGTATTAAACTATAGCAAAGAGATTGGAAGTAATATCTTCTGTGATATAAGAAAAGTGTATGGTAGAGAGTAGTGTTTTGAGTAGATTTAGAATCCATAGTCAGGAACAGTTGGTATATGTACTAAGAAACCAGGATGAAGGTTCTTTCAATAAGAAATACCGAAAAAATGAATCTCCTTATCACATGAGGTGATCATTTTCCTGTCACAGGGAGTGTCCAAGCAGAAACTGAATAGAACAAAGGGATTTCTTACATTGCATGGGCAAATGGTCAAGTTATTAAGTTCCTTTCAATTCCATGAGTATTTGATTCTCAGTATTTCTAACAACCACTGAGTATTCACTGGATTTTTTTTTTAAAGAGTGAAGGAAAGAGGAGAAAAAGGAACATTAAAACATCTTAAGGAGTTTCTAAATAGGTAGAGAAATTGTATTGAATCTAGTAGTTTTGATCTTTATAAAAATGATTTTAGATATCAGCATAGAAGAAGTCTCTTAAGAAAGCAAATCGTTTTATTTTAGCTTTCTGTAACCTTAAAAAGATATAGATATGTATATATATATATACATATATGTGTGTGTATTATTCAATATGTTGTTATAAAAGAGACACATTTAAAAAGTATAGTTATGCAAACTGCATCATTTCCTCTACTGAGTTAGATAAATATAAACTACAAGACTTAGAAATGAGCAACTGGTTAATAGTTCTCAGAGCCTTTTTTTTTTTTTGGCTAAAAATTTATTGCTGCAAAAATAAAGATTATCAGCCAACCAAAGAAGTACAGCCATAGCTCCTGACTGTTTTCATGACTCTTGATAAAATGAAATATACATGCTTACTCTCAATTTCTATAAACTATTCAAATTCATCCTATGTAGGAAGACATGACTTTATAAGCAGCATATCTTTTAAAATTTTGGACTCGACATTCAGGAAATTTATGCGGGTTAATGATGAAATCTTTAAAATGTATGCATATTCAAATCAAAGAAATCCTGTACAAAAAAAAAGAGGAAGGTCTCTAAAATGCAGCAAGTCCCTGAAAATTGTTAGTATGTCAACACATATTTCATAGAGTCACTTTGAAAATAACGAGAAAACTTAATTTAGTGTTTCAAAAGATATAAAGGTTTTCTTTCAAATTAAAGAGAAAGCAGTTTTACGATGTGTTTCAAATATTACTACAACATAAGTATTTAATAAACTTCTCTATAGACTGATAACATCAAGGAATACTTTTGAACATATGCAAAATATAATAGATTTAACTAACATATTCATTACATACATTTCAATGCTTGCTAAAGTTGAAGAGAGATAATTTAATTACCATAATGCAGTGTTCATAGGAGGATTACAGATATATCTATGAATAGTAAAAGTTGCCATGTCTAGTTAGATTGAAAGTGTAATAACAAACTATAGTAATGCTTATGTGTAATATATCTCCAAACAATAGAGATTTGGACTTGCCCAAGGGCGAATCATGCCCCTTATTCTAATCTCCAAGTATATAAAAAGCATATATATGAAAGAATATTTTCATGTACCTTATTGTTCTTTAATCTTGTATCTAAAACTGATAGATTTCAAAAATGAGAATTACTACAGATATAATTGTCATTAAAGTTTACAAATAATATGAGCAGGGAAAAATAAACAAGTTCTAAAGACAGAAAACAGTATAAGAGTACTTTAGTTCTAGGCAATTTTATCACTGCTCAAAAGAATCTGAAAGAGTTAAAAACAAGATACCAAATTCGTATTTCAGCCTGGCACTAATTTTTATTCACAAATAACACTTGCTGAATAGTTATCCTGTAAGGGATGATATGGAACAAAAGAGGCCAAAATACAAAGCAAATGCTATACAACTTGTATTTTGTGGCATAAACATATTTTAAAGGGATGGCAAGTTTGTTTCCTTTGTTTCTTAAAAATTAGAGAAGGGCGCCCTTATGAATACAGATTGCAGATGGATGACATTATATTAAGTTGTCAACCCTAAGAAATATGTTAAAATGTAAAGATTTCTGGGAAAGTGTAAATGGCTTCAGATATAACTATACAAATCAATGAAGAAAAAAGTGAATGTCAGTTGAAAATATACTATTCTCTGAAGGACCTGAAAGTTCCGTCAGCATTGTCATAGATCACTGCTGCTCTTCCTTGGGTCATGACCCAGATTAAGGTTGCTGAGGGGCTGCAGACGGGTCAGGAAGTATTCTCAAGGGGAAATTGTTCCCAACCTCCTGCCTAAACACAGAATAGCACAGGGAAAGATGTATTTTGGTCCTTTGTCCCCGCACCAGTGAAAAGCAAATGATCAGGAGGAAAATAAACTACTGAGAAGTTGTCTTTTGAACCACAACAGCAGTACTAGAATATAGGTCAATATGGCACAAACTTCATCCTTTCTAGTGCTGCCTGGCGCTGCCAATCCTTACTGCCTTACTGGCGCTTACCAATCCTTACAGAAGCCAGTGGCCAGTGCAAACATTTTATTACAGTAATTCTTATTGTATATTAAGTTCCACAAATGGAATAGTAGAACTCTTAGTCACTATTTCAGTATGACCAATAAAATAATGAAGAGAAATTGATGTACCTGGCAGAAAATGGAGAAGGCTGGTAGATATTAATGGTAAATATGTTGGTCCCTAAAAATACTGAAGTCCAAAAGAGGAAGTATAGTTCCCCCTATCCCAGGAGATCCAACTTGAGAAATTTGGGACAATTCTGATTTTTCAGAATTGCTAAGGCTATTTTTTTTTTTTTTTTTGCCAGTCTGGGGCTTGAATTCAGGGCCTGGGCATTGTCCCTGAGCTTCTTTTGCCCAAGGCTAGCACTTGACCACTTGAGTCACAGCACCACTTCCAGATTTTTCTGTTATATCCTACTGAGGAATGGGACCCATGGCTTCATGCATGCTAGGCAAGCACTCTACCACTAAGCCATATTCCCAGACCATGGTTAAGAGTAATTAAAATAATGAAGAAGCTACAAGAATATGCTTAAGGAAAGCAGTGTGTCAATCAAGTTATGGGAACAAGATATTTACAAAGGTGGGTGTGCAATGGAATCTGCTAACCGCTAAGAAAATTTTGTAACTAAAGTTAACATTCTAGATTGAATATAGAAAGCTGTTTGCAAGAAGATTGTTGTGCAAAATTGCTTAACAGTATTATAAATGACCAAGCAATAATATATTCTGTGAAGTCCGATGAAATAACGTATGTTAGTAACTTAGTATAATCACACTACAGACCAGAAACACAATACCAGTTGGTATTCCTCTAATAGCTAAGATTCTTACTTTATTTATGTTACAGGGAGAGGTTATTTCATCTCCTGGCTTTGAACTTTTATTTTGTATGTATTCTGTTAATTTGTGGACACTCTCAGGGATTTGCCCACAATTTTCAGGCTTGTATCATGCAATATCCTTTTCCTAGAACAAGAAAAAAGTGTTCCCTCCATACCTTTTCAAGTTATCACATTTTCAGTGTATTGTAGAATTGAAATGAGCTTTGAAGATGATAAGAACTGTACACAATGCCTAAGTGTTACTATTATGATGATGGTGATGATACAGTCCACAAGATGTACAAGGGCATTTTGGGATGAATGTATTATGAGTCACAAAGTTGCAACTGAAGACAGCTGTTTGATTGCTACTTGAGAAAGTAGTGTTGAACAAGCCTGAATATGGATGATCTCATTTGGCTTTATAAAGCTAAACAGAGCACAGGCAGTTAGTTGGGTAATACATCTCCAAAGGAAAAGAGATTTAGTGTAATTTATCTCTCTGTTATAGTGTATATCATGCTCTAGCTAATAAATTCCAAAGAGGATATCTTTTTCTAAAGGTCAGAGTATCTTTATCATGGTGACCTCACTCTTTGTTTGCTATTTGTAAGTATGTATTACTCCTCTTCCTGCTATAACTTTAGTTGTATTCATAACTTTATTATTTTCTTTGTACATCTGGCTAAAACAGAATTGTCTTCTGTTACTGATAGTTTCATTGAACATTTTTCCTCCCTTAACAATGAACAAAAGTTACTCAGCCCGTTGTCTTGTATTTATGAGCTTTCATGTTACTCTAAAGTTTGGAGAAATATATATGAAGTGGAATCCAACAATTCACTCAATGATTCAAAACACAAAGAAATATAAAGTTAAATGATTTTCTGTGATTAGATAGCAAGAAATGTTAAGGCTATGATGCAGTTAATTACCAAATTAATCACATGAACCAAGAGACCTATAGATTTAGAAGTGCAGTCTATTATAATGTATTGGAAGAATTAGTTGGAACTTTTCTCTAGTTATATTAATAGAAAGGAGCAGGAACCTTAGAGAGACACTGGATTTAGGTCCATGAGATAAAACTTCATCCCATATGTTAAAGAGAAAATATCAAGTGTCATGTCTGATTTACTGAATGATTGACAAACAGATTCACTTATTAACAAATAAATTTGTTAACAAAGCATATGATGTGTGTCTGGGCAAATTTTTCAGAGCATAGTTGTTAAGAGTGTTAGGAATGTGTCAGGTATCCAAGTGCAAAATTCATGCTAGCTAATTATCATCTCTGAGTTAAACATTGTAGAGTCACTGGAGATTTTGCTAGAAGAACAACTGTACTAGAGAACTTAAAACAATTCTTATGTAAGCATATAAATGTTGGTTAGAGAAAAAAGGTAATAAAGAAAACCTATTAGATCTGAGATAGGCAATAGTAAGGAAAAGGAGAAGAAATGAATGCCATGGTTGACTGATTGCATATATAGAGTATGGGCTAGATTGAACCAAAGATGAATACATGGTTTTAGGCTTGAGTAATTATGATGTGTAACATTAATAATGTGCTTTGTCTTTGAATACCTAGTCTTATCAGCCTCACAGAATCTGGGTGTGGGTGTGGAGAAACTGAGGCAAGGAACCAAATGTGTGTTTTATTCTCAGTAATACTCAAAAATATGAAGATTTGGTTGATGGATTGAAAACGAAAGAAACAAGCTTCAGTTTAATGTTAGATGATTCCTTGTGATTGTTGATGATATTTGCCTAGCGTAAAAAAACTATGGTTTTAAGTGAGGAGTAAATGTGGGATTTTTTTCCCAAAGAAATGAATCCAAGGGGATGAGGAACTCAGTCCCTACAAGACAGAAACTACAATGACTTTCATAACAAATAAGTAGAAGATAGAGTGGAATGTAGAAATGGAAGATGTAGGAAATTTTAAGTTAAGGTTGCCACAAGAGAAGAAGGTACTCATTTCATCTATATCCAGAGTGGTCTTCTATACTATATGAAAATTTTTTATTACACCTTACAGGAAGAATTTTTTTTACTAAAATTTAACCTGTTTGGTGGCATTTAAGCTTAATTAGGCATCAAAATATGTAGAATATGTAGGATATGTAAAATATGAAGAGTTTGTTAAAGAACATTTGTTAAGATAGCAGCAAAACCAATCCTCAGAATATATCATTGTCTGAAATAAAAATATCCAGGATACGAAAGCCAAATTAATGTATAATGTTAATTTCTTCATGGAAATAGTTATCAAAGGCTTACTAGCACATTTTCATAGTGTGTTTAAATTCACTTGCTTTATAAGAATTCTATTTAGGAACATTTATCAAGAGAGCTACTTGTGTCAATTAGTAGACTGCTCTTAATTTGTTAAATTTCAAAAGAGTTACAAATGTGGAAGGTAAATATATGCTATATACCTTGTGCCTTAAAAGTGGAACTACCAAAGAAATAACTTCCCCAACTGCTTAACAAAAGAATGGATTTGATAGGACTTAATCCAACCTAGAAAACGTTATTTTTTTTTCTCCAGAAAATTTAGCATAGAAGACAGAATTTAGTTCTGGTAATAATGATTGTTAAGTTGGCGATGTGACCTTGAGCTAACTAGATGCCTGTGATCTCCCTCACCTTAGATGTGGATGCAAGAGAGATTAGGCTAGGTGCTCTCGCACATAACTACATGCTATATACAAGGTTTTGTCACATCGCATGTATAAAGATGACTACTGAGGCTCAAGGAGAGTGTCGAAACTTTTATAACCTTAAACCTGAAAGAAAACCTAGAGCTACTGCCTGCAAGCTTTCTTTTTGTGTTTCTTGGGATGGGACCCAGGGCCTGTGCGTGCTGGATAAAGGATGTATTCCCCCGTCAGCAACCGCTTCTGTTACTATCCTCCCACACACAGGGAGAAAAAAAAAAATCTGAGAGGAATAGTAAATGTCAAGTTGATTATAGATCCTTGGCAATCCTAGAGGATCAAGGTTAGCTACTTCAGAAGGTATAAAATTATATAGCCCTGCCCTTTTCCGCCAAGTCTCTTCAAAATAGTTCTGGTTCTTAGGGGCACTTTCATGCCACGCTGGCAAAGATATAATCAGCATTTTATTCCTGGAGACAATTTTGGTAATATGAATCAGAGTGTGGAATGTATATACCTCTGTATCCCAGCAATAATTTTGCCCTAAGGAGATAACCACATAAGTTGGAAAAGCTCTGCAAGAATGTTCATGACAATGTTGGCAGTTGTTAAAAAATAAAAAGGAAACTGGAAACAAGCTAAAATTCAAGAGATAAGTATTTTTAAAAGGCACTAGAATGAATGATGTACATAGAGTAAAAAGATGTTGTCGCATGTTATAAATCATTGAACAGATATCAGAGACCAACAGGATTAATATGTAATTTATGTAAAATTGTATATGTACATACAAAAAGTGTGAATGCATTGGTAGAGTTTCCTATTTTTATTTCTCTTTCTATCATTTTGTGATAATTTTCTAGAGTGATTCATGTTTTCTTTCTTTTTCTTTTTCTTTTTACTTGCAACTCAATATAAGAGTTTGGACTCGTGATTTAATATTTCCTTATCTTGCTTGCTTGGCTAGCACTCTACCACTTGAACCATGCTTCCAGCCCAGATTGGTGCTGATTATTTTGAGATGGAGTTCCCTGAACGTTCCTTCTCAAACTGTCTTGGAACTACTATTGTCTGGGTTTCAGCCTCCTGAGTAGCTAAGGTTACAAACTTGAGCTACTGGAACTAGGTAGAGTGATTGAATATTTTGGAAATCAACCTTTCAATGCTTCAAAAACAGTGATTAAAGAATTCAACTCCTGATGAGCTGAAACTGAATGCAGAGTAATTGAGAAACAGCTATGTCAATCGTATTTCTTGGATTGTGTTGAGGACTTGGAATGGTTTTAACATTAGAAGTTTTGATGTCTGAAATTGTGCTGAAGTATTAGTTATATCCTATTTAGCTGACTCTTGAAACTAGGTGACTTTCACATTTTATATTATGTGATAATAATAGTGAACAAATTCTTGTTAGTGAGATTTTTCTTTTAAGACAAGTCTTATATAGGGCTCAACCCCACAACCCTCCTGTTTGAGCCTCTGGGATTACAAGTACATGCCACTATGCTTGGCTTTCAGATTTTTTTTAAGTTAGTATAATTTACAAATCCTAGACCATACTTATAGGATGCCCCTTTGTTCCTCTCAATTAACCTAATTTTCATTTTATGGAATATTACAAGAAGTAAAGGAAAGTTTCTTCCCCTTATGAAACTAGTCATGTGAGATTTATGATTTGTCAGCATCCTCAAACTAAGACAGAGCCTGTACCCTCAGATACTCCAGCTCCAGATACTAAGAAGGAGACCTTACCATAAGAGGAAGTAAAGGAAAACATTCTTATTCTCTTAACCAGTAGTAGGAACAATGAAGGTAGGTACATGGGCAAATTTCTAGGACCCAAAGTGCCAGTTATTTTCTTAATTAATGCAGTTCTGAAAGTATTTTGGGGTGTTGGGAGCTAAAGTGTGAGTTTCCTTTCTAGATCTTCAATGGGCTGTGTGACTTACCAAGTACTCTTGGACTGGATTACTTTTAAATCACCAAGTCAGCTCATAATTGAGGACCCTGGTAGATATGCATGCTCTTCGGCTTCCTACCATCCAAAGGACCCTTATATTGTCACCTTTTCCTTTTCCCTGGTACCATGGAGGAGGATGTGCTGGAGATGTCACCTGTCCCAACTACTTAAGGACTTGATTTCTCAACTTTGTTTCTTCTAGTCTGCTTCATCCGTCTCCCCCTTTCCTTGATTTCCCCTTTTTGCATGTATACATCCATCTACCATCTTTAAAAAGGCAAGCATACCCTGTGTATCGTTTTCATAGAACTCTGTCGTCTGACCCCTTAATTGGCAAAAATTCTAAAAGAGTTGTCACTATACATGGCATCCACTCCCTTACTCAACTTATCCTATATAGCTTCATCCCTTCTCATATACTGTGACATTGGGATGGCCCAAGGCCATGAAATCCACCTCCTTTAACTCCATATCTTACCCTTTATCTTTCTACCATCTCTTAAAATAGTTTCATTCTATTTTTCTTACTTCATATTCATATATTACCTTTATATTCACCCTGTTAGCTGAGAAAAAAAACATCCTTTGCTCCATGTTGATCTCTGCAATCTCACTCCCCAGTGCTCATTTTTTCTGTATTTTTTTCCCAAATGATATATTTCTGTGGCTTCTAATGACACTTGTTTTCTGATGAGGTGTAAATGTTTGTGTACACAGAGATGTCATGGTGTGTATGCGAGTCATGGGTATACCCAATACCCTGAGTTCAGGACTTGTGTTTCTAACTTCCTATCCCATCTTGAGCAACGAATTTGTCCTCTGAAACATGGTTTTTCCTTCAACTCTTCACCCCATTGAATGGCCCCATCAGTACCCTATTTTTTTTAAGTCAGCATATTCGAAAGCATTCTTGACTTCTTTTGTCTTATTTCTCACATCCATTCCATCAGGAATACCTATCAGTTAGCTCTCAAAATTTCTCTGCTTTTTTCCCTCTCCCTCCTCTAACAGTGTTGTAATCTCCCACTTGAATAGTATAATAGTCCTTCATAGTTCTCCATAAGATTTAGACATCAATGAGAGAAAGGTTCTTGTTGGTATTGAACTGCTTTCTATTTTTCCAGGACTTTATACATAGTAGGTGCTCAGTAAATATTTGTTGAATGGAACATTTAATCACTCAGAGTCAACTGGCAGCTAGTTGACTAGCTTGTTCTGGAAAGCTGAATAGAGCTTAGCAGATGGTGATATGAATTAGATTTTATAAATAAAATTAAAATCCCTAGTATCATGACTGCCAAGAAAAAAAAAACTTGAGTGGAAAGATAAAATATTCAAAGAGGGTAGACTGAGAGATGCATTATTGACATTGTAATTGATCTTACTTTAATTTTTGGTTGCAGCATTTTAATCTAAGGAACCATGATTGACTGAATAATAACAACATTAACTGAGCATCTATGTGGTAGGGCCTTTTAAGAATATGGCAATCTGCTGAGCAATGGTGGCTCACCCCTGTAATCCTAGTTATTCAGTAGGCTGAGATCTGAGGATTTGTGGTTCAAAGCCAGCCCTGGCAGGAAAGTCCATGAGACTCTTATCTCCAATTAACCAACAGAAAACCAGAGGTGGTGCCCTGGTTGAAGTGGTAGACCACTAGTCTTGAGCTGAAGAAGACAGCACCCAGGCCTAGAGTTCAGCCCTAGGAAAGACAAAAAAAGGAAAGAAAAAAGAATATATCAATAAAAGAACAACAACAGAAAAGAAACCCTATACTTATGAACTTTATGATTGAGTTCAGGAGACAGAAAATCAAGTAAGGAAAACACATGTAGAACAGTGATTCACACGTTGAGCTAAGCACCCAGAGAAGGCCTCGTGGAGAAGTTGGCTTTTAGTGAAACACGTGCATGTGATGAGAGAGGCAGCTATGGAGACATTCCTGGAAAGACTTCTAAGAAGACAGGATAATAAGCATAGGTGCTGAGAACGGAATAGATTTTTCACATTTGATGACTTTCAAGAATACCAATGGTGGGGCTGGGGATATGGCCTAGTGGCAAGAGTGCTTGCCTCGTATACATGAGGCCCTGGGTTCAATTCCCCAGCACCACATATACAGAAAATGGCCAGAAGTGGCGCTGTGGCTCAAGTGGCAGAGTGCTAGCCTTGAGCAAAAAGAAGCCAGGGACAGTGCTCAGGCCCTGAGTCCAAGCCCCAGGACTGGCCAAAAAAAAAAAAAAAAAAGAATACCAATGGTGTACAACGAGTGAAAAACTGAGAGGCATAATAAACTGAGAGGGGTCATGGTAGGATTGTTTCCGAATTACAGTGACAGTGTTGGTTTAATGTAGAACATTACAGAAAGCTTTTGAGTAGAGGTGTATGACATACAAGATCACAAAACATGCTTCAAAATCCTTAGACTATGTGGTCTGCTAGTTTTCTTCAAAATGTATAAGTTAAGGAAAACATCACCGAGAATTGAATAAAAATAATAATGCTGAGGACCATTTGCAATAATCACATTTCTTTGTCTCATGGGGGGAAAATTCTTCTAAAATATTTAATAATAAATACTACTTTTATGTTCTATAATTGCAGTTATTTTTCCTATTATTCTTCTTACCTTATCACTGAACTTTCAATTGTTCTGTTTAAGAAGCCAGAGCGGGGTGAAAGAAGTATTAAAGTCAACTCTAATATTATTTGGTTTTATTTTTCCTACAGTATAATAAAGTTATTTTCTGCTTTTCCCTGTAGTTTTATTTTTATAAACATTGCCAATGGATATTTTGGTGAATATAGACCAAAAAATCAGAATAATCCCAAAATCTTATGAGTTTAAGCATTTTTCCCCAGATTTATCTCATTCAGAGTCTAGGTCTCCTTGGCTTGAGTGTCTTATTCCTGTTATAGAAGAATCTTATTTGAATTTGTGCTGTGTAAACACACCTGGTAATCAGGTAAACAGGTAATGCATACTAGCAAAGCTACATGATTATATAGAAGATAGGGAAGTCATAACAATGTATACTCAATGTTGGTATCTAATTAATATTAAAAGTTATAACACAAGCATCACTTTCCAAAGATGTTCCTATTAACAACAGTTAATGGAATTTGGCTTTAGATATGGAGAGTAAGGTTGGGAGCCAATGTGTGGAATGTAATTTCAGACACAGATTAAGTCTGAGTTACATATAATTGTCTTCAAAGTATGTGTTTCTAATAGTTCTATAATATTGTGATTTGACAGGTCAATATTTATCCAAAAGTTAATGCTAACTTACAGTGTGATATATTCATTTTTCAGATTTTTGTTGTTTTTTGTTTTGGTCAGGTAATACCTTGATGTGTTGTCTAGGCTAGCCTTGAACTCAAGCTCAAATGATTTTCCTGTCTCAATTTCTTACAAGACTGGGACTATATTAACACCCCCTCCATAATAGCTCATTTGAATGCTTGTACCAGTTCATATAGGCTTGTGAACATAAACAGGAATACGTAACTGGAAAATTCAGTAGTTACAGTTAACTTGGAGTGTTGTGCTATTTAGGAATCCACACAATATTTTAGTACCTAGAGTTTGTCTTTTTGCCTGAGCTCTGCTTTCTCAACATTACCACAAAATTTCACTGACTGTTAATAACCAAAGCAGTTGTAAGAGCGTCAACCTCAACTGTTTCAGGTTCATGTGCAAAGGAATTAAAGATTTGAATTTTCTATCTAGTTAGTTGTTCCTCAAATTTTCCATTTCTCTGACACTGTCAGAATTCTGAAACAAATGATAGGTTAGACAAGAGTCAGATGATTGCTTTTCTACCAATGGGTCATTTTAAGTAATTTTTCTAGGACTGTTCCCAAGAGGGAAACTAGTTGGCTACTACCAAGGGACAGATAATGGATGTCAGTAGCTAAGAGGTAGAAAATGTTCAAAACAACTGGACACACACACACACACACACACACACACACATTCAATTTGGTGTGTCACAAAGTTTTTAAAAAAGCTTCAGGTCTCAACTTTCTCCTTTAGAAGAAGGGTTTTAGACTCAATCTGAATTTGTGATTTTGGCTATTTTACTGCATGTATCTTGATGTCCTTATAAAATGGAGACAATAGAGATCTATATCTCACAGTGCTTATTAAGATTAAATGAACTAAAATATGTGCAACACTTAGAATGTATCAAGTACTGGGTACATGTTAGTCATTACTGTTGCTTAGGTTTGTCCTTGAATATTGCAGTCCTCCAATGTCTAGGCCTCATATTTTTAGTTTTGCTTATAAAATTAGAGGTGGAATCTACCTTGCAATATAAAGTCCATGTTACATAATCCTATGCTTTCAAAAGCCTTTGGATGACTCGTGTCCTCTAAGACAGTCTTTCCTATGGAGACTTTGAAGCTGGAGTCCTGAAGCACAGCAGGAAGGAGCTAAATTTCTCCATGACCTCAGTGAGAAAAAATTACATAATTTTGCTCTTATGATATTCTGAATGAGAAAAGAAACTCTCTGTCAAAAATGAGGTTAAGAAATGTGAACCTTCCAGAGTAGCCTCTAGTTGTAAAAATAAAGCAGAATGGTCCACAGCCTGACCCTCTATCTTGCAATACTGTATCATGCTGAATGTGAATTTAAACATTGTGCAAGGGTCACTTTTTGTCTAATGACACTGTTAAGTCGCACTGTCTACTGAATACTGTATATTGCATAGCAGAGAAGACTATAGAGTTATCAAGTATCACTGAGTTCTGCCTAATTTCATAACATATCCCATGTAATAATCCAAAGAAACTGCTCAAATGAATCTCACACAATGAGTTATTTTTATATAGCTACAGCATATTCATTTTTCTGTTTTGATATCTAAAAATAAAATTTCTTTCATTCATCTAGAATAAGATGAAGATATAGCATGGCTTATCTTTTTAAATAAACTAAGATTTGACTTGGAAGCACATTACGTTTATGCTAGGATTCTATTAGCTTCAAACATCTTGCCTTTTTTGTGTTCATGTGCCTTTGTAATTGAAAGACATGATAAGAGATGCGTTTTGATTATATTTCCTTGTTTAAAGGTGTGAATATACACGAGTGTATGTATAGATATGTGTGATATGGTCATATATATCAGTCTAGTTGTGCAATTGGGCATGAGTACTTAGTTCATAGATCTTATTCAGGAATGCTTGGTACAAAGAGGAAAAAATCAGCAATGGTATCTAAAACTGAAGTCTAAGACTGAGAAAAGTAATCTATAGTTCATTTAATAATGAGTTAATTAGATGATTGTCATCGATAGTTATTGTCATGCTTCTTATCTGAAAGCTTTGTATATTCTTGGCAAGGATCAAAAGTATAGTTAAAAGTCTCAGATATATTACCAATGCTTTCAATCTCTAATTTGTGAATTTCTTGAGGCTCAAGAAATTCCCCTTATTCTCAGGGGCCTTACCTTGTTTATCTTGCTGACTTAATTAGCTTTAAACTATGAATGTCCGGGCTTCTCTTTCCAGACAGAGCTATCTCCAGAGTCTAGACTGGAGCAAATTGGAACAATTGCCCAGGGCTCTGCTCTGCTGGGGAAACCCAGCAGCTGGATTTGCTGCTGCAGTACACTTGTGGATGCTGGCTACAGAGTGTAAAGGAGGGAGGCTGTGAGTTAACACAACAGTTCACAGTTGTCAAAAAAAAATTAATACAGTTTGTAGAGCATCTTGTATTCTCAACTTTGGCTGCCCCATAAAAAGAGTAGTAACTCCAGTCCCCTAAACACTGTGAATCACAGTTGATAAACTCTTCCTCTGTGTTTCAAGTACCCTTTTTAATCATGCTTACATGTATTAATTCAACTGACATTTATCAAAGCAATCTTTACTTTGGGGGGGGTGCAGTTCTGGGGTTTTTATTCAGGTCTTTGGGCTTGCTAGACAGGCACTCTATCACTCTGTCTCCCTTCTTTACTTTTGTACCATGATGTTTATAATGGATTACTTAATATTTGTTATAGCAAAAGATCACTGTCTCTTATACTTTAGTAAATACAAGATCATACAGTGTGCTTATTAAAATTACAGTCTTGGTCTCTAGCTATAGAATTTCACATTCAGTAGTGAGTCCTACATATGTATATAATGTGCATTTATGAGTTCATATCTTAATTGTTTAGCCAGTTCACTTGTTACTGGGGTACCTAACAAATAACATAGTATCTGCCTCATAATAGTTCTTCACTATGCAATTGTTTATGGTTGTTGAATTATTAAAAATTGTGCTATTCTCCAGGACCTAAAGCTGATATCATCACAAGAGCTTCTGGATCAACCAGGGTCACAGAAAAGAACACAAGACATAGTCTAAGTAGAAACTAAAAAAAGTTTAATGAAAGGCATTTTATAGACATGCACAAGATTAAGCAAACCAAAAGAGATGGCAAAACACTCAAGCCCTAGCAATAGCCATAAGGAGCTGCTCTGCTTAGGACTAAGATTGCAAGAAGAGTCTTTTTATTAGAAGCCTGTGGATGTGTTGTCAGAAAGGTTTGCTGGCAGAAAGCAGCCTAGGGGATAAGTGCACTGACTTTTCTCATTCTCTGATCTGAAGATTTCATTAACCCAAACCTACCAGAACCCAGATAGCAAGGGAGTCAATCATTATAATGTTACAGCTCTCAAGACACAAAACACAAAGAGAATGTGGAGAGTGGCTTCCTTCCAGAAGCTAACTACTAGCTTTTTGTGTAGTTAACTAGTAAGCAATGTTTGGAAGGAAAATACCAAGGGATGCTTATTCATTTGTCCCTTATCTGTGCCTATGTGTATGTCAGTTCTTTCATGGAGTCTACATGTACCAAGGATAAAGCCACTGTGTAAACACTAAGACAGAATTCTAATGAAACCGACATTTCTACCTTCCAGATGATTGTATCACTTCTAAACACATGTCCACATACGTTCTTCTAAGCATATGCTCACATGTATGCTTCCATTGGATTCATAGGGAATCCTCAAATATACTCCTTGTTACAAGATGGACATTTGGATGTATATAATTAATTAAATCTAACATAAGCCTTGGTAATTGAACATCTCTAAAACTTAATTGTGATCAATAGACTAGAGAGTCCATTGTGCTAAAGTAAGTCTCTTATGCTAAAATGACACCATATTTTAATGTTAAACAACACAGAGGAAAGAATATTTAAAGTGTTTATCCCTACATCACTTTTATAACTTTCCTAACTTATGTTTTGGCTGCTAAAACTGCACATAACCCTACTCATCTAACAATTTTCAGCTTTTGACCTCATTTTCCCCACTCCAATGCTTTAATGCCTAGGATCTAGTTAAAAATCATTAAACTGACTATTTTTAGAGCAACATGGAATTATGAACCAAAACTTAATGATAATGAGGACAATATTTCAGAGGAAGACAAACATCTCCTCTGATTCATTGCCAAAAATATGCTGCCGAGATGAGGACCACCCACAAGCTCCAATTGACACATGATGCACCAGACCATGTGTATTAAAAAAAAAAGATGAGAAAGGAAGAAAGAATTGAACAAAAAGGAAAGACAAAAAGACATAAAGAAAGAATAACAGAAAGAATAAAAATTAGGGACAAGAAAGGAAGGAAGGAAAAGGAGGGAGGGAGGGAGGGAGGGAGGAAGGAACGAAAGAAGGAAGGAAGGATGGAAAGAAGGAAGGAAGGATGGAAGGGAAGAACAAAAGAAGGAAGGAGGGAAGAAAACATAGAGTCCATTGAACGTTTGTTTTTCTTTTAATCTTTTAAGTAGTTGTACTAAAGAGAAAGAGTTGTCATTTAACAAAGCAGTTTATGAATACAATGGCTCTTGATCAATGTTACCCCTTTCAACATTCTCCATGGAACATTGGAAACTTGGATTCAATACAGCGTTTCTAAATCAAGGTTATAAAGATAGTTTCCATTTCCATTTGTATTCTCTAGGATAAATCATTATCTAGATATGGTAGTAAATTTGTTAGAAGTTGAGTTTCTCTTCTAATTTGGCTTTGGAATTTGGAGACAGCTCTAGGCAAAAAGGGGAATCCGAGTTTGAACTTGGAGCAGAGGCTACTGAGGAGGAAAGCAGGTATGGAAGGCTCCTCAAAGCCATCTAAGTGAGGTATATGGAAGTAACAGGAAAACATTCTGAAATGTATGATGTATCTGGGAAATGGTGAATCAATCGTGGGCCAGAAGACCAGCCTGGGTTCAAGAATGTATAAAGAATGAGGTCAAGCAGACATGTTGGAATAAGTTATGGGAAGACATGAATCTCTTAAACCCTTTTCGGGTATTATTTTGGTAGTAGAGATTCATGACCTGTATTCATTAGGGAGGAGAAAACAAGAGGAGCGGTGAACCCTTTAGCTCTGTATTTTAAACAAATGTTCAGAGCATATAGAGAGGACAAGTTCAATTGGAAGTCATGGGAGGAACAGTAACTTTGCATTTGGGGAGGGGCCATGTGCATGGATGAGAGGTCCAATGTCCTTTAATGGGAAGATTAGTCAATAATTTGGATGTGGGGCCTATGGGCTAGGGTGCTAGAGATATCCAAAGTCTGGAGTTTCTGGATGGTTTGGATGACTCATGTCTTTGACAGAAATGAGACCATTTCCTTCCTTCTTTCATTTGGTCTGTCCCTACAGCCACACCCTTAATTGTGATATTAGGTATAGAGCATTTGAACCTCTACTGAAGTGTTCTATTCTGAAATTTAGCTAACATCAGATGCCAAATGTGCTTATTACAACTGAGATTAAATTGCCAAAAAGATATGTAGAGAAAAGATAGACTAGGAGAGAGGATAACAGAAGATAGTTGTTAGTTCCTAAAAGGGTAGAAAAACAAAGATTGGAAATATTTCCATTGCTGGGTCAGGTGGAGAATGGGGTTGGATCTGGGTTTGGGGGATGTAAATGTTCTTATTTGGGTAAATAGTAGTCAAACCTGCTAGTACTTCCCATAATGGTTGGATTTACATATGTAGTACTAAAAAATCACATTTAGTTCTACTTTCAATCCAGCAAATAGTATAGAGTTGGATATTCATAAAATCTAATGAAATAGCATTTATTTTGTTCTAGGGCATCCTTGTCAGGAATTTCTGTATGTATGTGTGTATGGTGTGTGCAGACGTGTGTGTGTGTGTGTGTGTGTGTGTGTCTACACCTCAGAAATTTGTTTCCCTTTTTAATTAAACAAAGCCCATGTTTGTTGGCTTTTAGGGTGGGCTGAAAGGCCCATCTGTTTAACTAGGCATTTGCCTGGTATTGCAGGGGGAGGATTGGCAAGTGTAAGTGTGAATTTGAATACCAGATACATGCTATTTAAAGCTGAATTTATCTTTCATAAATTTACCTAGTGGTGCTCACCAATAGGTAATTTGGAAAATAATCATAGTTTGTGCAAGTGTTCTTTCTTTTTTTTTTTCTTCTTGAGTGCCTTGTGATTGGAAGAAGAAATACTTTTAAGAGTTCATCTTGATAATTCTTCTTTTGCTTCAGGTTGTAACCACGGCTAAGAGCAGAGCACTTCAATAATTGCTTTTGATGTCCTGGAGGGCAAAATGATCTTCCATTTCACGTGTTGTAGTACTAACTTGAGAGCAAACACTATAGAAATATTTACTTGATAGTATGAGTTAAAGCAGTCGGCATCTAGGACCAGGGGTTGTCAATCTTTGAGGTTTCTAAAAGGAATGGCAATTTATGATGTGTTAGGGTAAACAGTTGGATTACATTTCTGCAATACGTGTTCCATCAGGTAAAATCATTGTGATTACAGGAACTGGAACTGTGAGTAAGTTATGTGCTAAAAGGTTGAAAATGTAAAACAAGTATGTGTGTGCTTAACTACTAATCCCTTTTTGTATCTCTGCTGAATATGCTACAGAAAATGAAGTGGGGGATGTTTAAATAATAAGAGAAAGATTATATTATTATGTTATTTTGATAAAGAATAAGGAGCAATCCAGCGAGAGCAAGTGTTTCATCAATTGTCCAACCATGAGAAACTATTCCAGAATTCAAAGCACTATGAAAGATTAGAGAGAAGTTATTTTATTTGAAAGTTGCTTCTTTTGTTTGCCATTTCATTTCCCTGCAAATGTTTCTAATGTGCCCTACACAGGCGCAGGTTGCCATTTGAACATCCACACTCCATTGTTTAGGAATGCATTGCTATTAAAAGCAAAGGAAGATCATGGTTTAAAGAGCTTTGCATATGTTTGACAGCAGAAGATAATAAATGTAAATAAATCTTTAATATTTCTCCTAATTCAGTTTGTGCCATGCAAATGTCAGAAATGGAAAAACAAATCAACAAACATTTGAAAGAAAACAATATACATAACTTATTTTATATATTAAAAACAACTGTCAAACAATTATGACCTCATGTATTAGTTGGTTGTTTTGAAATATTCCTACTAGAGTTAAAAAATGCTACGAGGGCCTTTGAGCTTAAACATATTGTGTCAATCAAGAGCATATGTATTATATCTCCAGCATGAGGTAAAAATTTTCTTCATAAATTATTTCATAAATAAATAAGTAATTTGCCTGAAAAAGTTTACCAAAAAATATTTGTGCTTTTATTAAGTTCTCCACAGGTCTTTTGTGGTTCATGTAAATGGATTGATGCAGACAACATTTTGATCGCTCTATCCTCACGTAAAATAGAAAAAGTGAGAGAAGGCATTCTTCATTTTTCAGGCAAACTTCAGGAATATTGAGTCCGTGAAACTTCATTCATTAGATTTTTAAGTGACCATGAATTTGTTGGCTTAGGTACCTGGAGTGAAACTTTATCCTTTCAATTAAAAGTCACAATTCACCCCTAGACCTTTGGCATTACTTTTTCTTATAGTACATAATTTTGGGTATGCTTAATGGTTAGATTTTATATTATTACAGGTGGAAAAACACCAGCCATCTCAAGAGATTTGGGCTTGCAAAAGCGTGTAATTTAATTTTTTTGAACCAATTTAATCAATGATTGTTTCATGTGAGTAAATTTACACTCTTGATGACTGCGGTGGATTTGAGGGTGAATGAGAGGAAGATCATTTCCCCTTTTAAAATGTCATCTAAATCTTGGGGAGCAGTAGGAGATTAGAGGACTAATCCTTATGATAAATTGTTCTATTTAACTTTGCTAAGATGCTATAGTATCAGATTTTATCAGTTAGATACCAGCTTAAGCAATTTTAGGTGATATTAACCCATTAAAACCAAAGTTTGACTATATGGATATGTATTTCAAATTTTATTTGACCTAATATTTTCAGTTAGTCATGGCTAAGGAATGTTACACTTCAATCCTTATTACTTTTCAGAATAAAAATGCTTCTCACTATGCTTGCAAATTTCCATAAAAGTCGGCAAGTTAATTTATGACTTAAAGGAAAATAAAAGGTCTATATTCAATATAAGAATACTTTTTCCTTACTTTTTTTTTCTTTCTTTCTTTTTTTTTTTACAGGGGAAACTGGTCGTGCACAGCATAAAATGACTCCGGTGTGGAAGTATGCAGGTGGTTATTTGTAGTTGAACATGAGATTTACTGAAGATTTTTATATTAATTTTCCCTGCTTGTAGGACTATATATACATATAAATCTAACTGTTTGCTGATTAATTTAAATTAATGATAACATGAATAACCATATGCATATGAAGTTCATTGCTTTCTCTCTCCTTTAGGGAATATATTATTTGCTTCATTGTGAAACTGTATTTTGATTACTCTTTCACTTGACTAGTTTCCCCACTGCAAAAGAATTATTGTTTTTCTGCTCCTAAGGACTGTATGTAATGTGCTACTGAAATACTTCTGGCATAAATATTTTACTAAAAGGAATCCCATATGTGTTGGACTAGCTGTATTAAGTAGAAATGAAGGTATGACAGGAGCAAGGGTCGCAAAGTACATTTGCAGTTTCAGTATTTTAAAAAAATATATATGTGATTGGCTTTTTCACTCCTGATAATTTCATGTTTCATAAACATACTCATCTTTTTCTGTAAAATGATGCAAGTATCATTTAGTGAAAAATATTTTGGAAGAAATTACTTCATCTTCAGCCAACTCATGATTGTACCTATCTAAAATTATAATTTTAATCATTTTGTAGTTTAGTGAGAGGAAAGGATGTTTCTCCTTTTAGCACAAAATTAGTTTAAACTGACTTTCTCCAGAGGAAAAACATGGCACTTAAAGTCACCCAACTGAAGAAAATGAACTCCAAACACCCAAGAAGTATTTACTTAGTTTTTAACACCTCCTATACTTTGAATCCTGTCATAGTGATGTTTCATGCATTGCTGATCTTTAAAAGTTGAAAAAAAGAGAGGGAGAAAGTGAGAGAGGGAGAGAGGGAGAGGGGGAGAGAGAGAGAGAGAGAGAGAGAGAGAGAGAGAGAGAGAGAGAGAGAGAGAGAGAGAGAGAGAAGGGAAAAGAAAAGGAAAGAAAGAAAATAAACCCATGTTTCTTTTCAATGAAGTTTGTGTTGAGGCGGTTTCTCTTAACAATGAGAATATTTGGAGTTGTGAAATATGAAAAAGAGTAAGGTGCGTAACTGAGAGAGAAAGAGTTCCATACAGATAAGGAACGGTTTCTAAAACCCCAAAGAGCAACATGTCTGAATCTGGCAGTATTTGAATAATGTCTCCTTTTTTATCTATGCTGTGGTACCCCCTTAAAGCACCCATTGAGCTTCTGGCTTTCTCAGTTCAGAAAACCATAGCAACCTCAGTTCACACTTCTCCAACTCAGGATAGAGTTCAAGTTGTTCTCCTGGGGCTGGCTCTCTCTCTCTCTCTTATCATCCAAAAGCCTGGGGGAATCCTGACCACCAGCAGCAGCAACTAAGTATTCTAGGGGCTCTGGGCTCCAGACCGGGGGAGGGGGGGCGAAGGGGGGGGAGAGGATGACACAAGTATCCAGAAATCCCGCGTCCTTTAATTGCAAGGGAGAGGCAAAGACACCGGGAAAGGTTTAAAAAAGAAGAAAAGAAAAGAAAAGAAAAAGTACTTTTTTTTTTTCTTTTTTAATGAGAGTTCTCTGGCGTGCTCAGGACAGCATCTCTGAGTTTTGGGAGCACACTTCCCCAGCCATCAGGGACTGGCTCTGCCTCTTGGCCCCCTTCCCGCTTCCAGCTCCCCAACTCTCAGGTCCAAGGTAGGTCTTGATCTTTACGATCGTCCTTTGCCCCCCCCCCCCCGCCCCCCAAAGCCTTCCAGTGTTCCTCGTTTCGCAGCCCGCACGTTCACACGTGTGTGTGTGTGTGTGTGCGCGCGCGCGGGCCAGTGTGTGTGTGTGTGTGTGTGTGTGTTGAGTGGAGGGGGGGGGCGGTGGCGAGGGGGGAGGGGGGGAGGCGGGGCGGGAAGGTAGCGGGGTCGGTGCACGGCGCGGCGCTCACTCGCGGGCGCGGGGGGACTCGGCGAAGTTCTCGCGGCGCGGCGGGCGGGTGGGTCCCGCGTGCGGGCGTGCGTGCCGGCGGGCGGGCGGGCGGGCGGGCGCGCGGGCGGCGGGCCCTGGGAGCCGGGCGGGGCGGCGGCGGCGGCGGCGGCGACGGCGGCGGCGGCGGCGGCAGGGACGCGCGCTGTCTCTTTAAGGGAGCTGGGTCTGGGGTGGCGCTTTCCTCCGCGAAGGCTCCTTTGATATTAATAGTGTTGGTGTCTTGAAACTGACGTAATGCGCGGAGACGGAGGTCCTGACAAGCGATAACATTTCTGATAAAGACCCGATCTCACTGCCATCTCCAGCCTCCTCTCCACCCGGGCTTCTCCTTCCTCCAGACCCCGCAGTCCTCTCCGATCGCTCTCTCTCGCCTTCCTATTTTTTTTTTTTTAAACAAAAAACAACACCGCCCCCCCCTCTCCTCTCCCCTCCCCTCTTCCACCCGGCACCGGGCACATCCTCGCTCTATTTCCTTTCTCTTTCTCTCGCTCTCTTTCTCTCTCGCTCTCTTTTTCCTATAAGGGGAGGGGGAGGGCAGGGAAAGGGGGGGAGGCAGGAAAGATCTTTTCTCTCTCTCTCCCCCCCCCCGCCCCCCAATAATCCAAGATCAACTCTGCAAACAACAGAAGACGGTTCATGGCTCTGGCCGCCGCGCCACCATCTTTCGGGCTGCCGAGGGTGTTTTTGACGATTAATCAACAGGTAAGGAGGGAGATCCGGCGGGCTCCGGGGGGGGGGGTTGGGCCCGGGGGTCTCGGGGGAGAGGTGCGTGCGAGGGCGGGGGGGGGGGGGAAGCCGGGGGTCGCGCGGGCTTCTTTGGTCCCGGCCCGGGGGGCGCCCCGCGAGTGCAGCGCCCGCGCGCGCGCGCGCGTGTGTGTGCGCAAAATGTGGGCGATCGTGAGCGGGGGAGCCCTGGGAATTAAAAGTGACTTTCTTTGGGGAAAAAAAAAAAAAAAAAAGGAGCAAAAGCCGTGAGGGAGAGAGTGTGCTAGAAAGCCCAGCACAGGCTTCTCAGGTTTCACATGCATTTTCTTCCTTTTTTTTTTTTTTGCGCGTGTGATTTCTTTATTTCTTTCTTCTCTCCTCTTCTGCTCCCCGTTTCTCTCTTCCATCTCCTCCTATTTTTTTTTTTTTTTTCTGGCTGGGGGTCGGGGCGGGGAGGGTGGGGGAGAGGGGTGGGGAGAGGGTGTCTCAGGCATCCGAGCCTTGGAAACCAGCGACTTCAAACTGCAGTAGCCCCTGGAGTCAGGAGGGTCAAGTTCAGCCGCCGGGGAGGAGGAAAAACAAATCCCCATTTGCCAAAAAAAGAAGTTTCGGGCCGCTGCCCCCTCCCCCTCGCCGCCCCGCTCCCCCCCGGGCCGGCTGGCTCTGGCTGATTTTAATTCTCTCCTACCGGGCGCAGCCGAGGAGGTGGTTGGACCCGTGGGGCCGCCGCCGCTGCTGCAGCCGCCGCTGCTGCAAGTTTTCTGGGGGGGTGGGGTGGGGTGAGGGGGGGGAGGCTCCTGACAAGCGGGGAGCAGACTGGGCACCGGCATGCTGAGTAGTAAGTTGGGCGAACTTGGGGATGGAGGGTCAGATCACCGAGAGGGGCTTTCGTGCGCCCCTCCAAGTGGGGAAGCAGGCACAGGACCGGCTTTGGCTTTGGAAGAAGTTTGCCAAGCCAGGCTTCAAACTTTTTTTTTTTTTTTTCTCTCTCTCTCTGTAAGGCCCAGCTGGGCTGGCGGAGGAGGCTTTACCATCTCTTCATCCACCCGGCCTCTGAGCCCCTCAGGACAGCTTGGCACAGACTTGGGGGAGGGGGGTGGGGGTGTCTGTGCCCTGTCCTTGCCATGTGGCAGGGCCTTCTAGCCAGGGCACTTCCGTAAGGGCTGAGCAAGGGGCAGACTTCCTTTGCGGTGTGGTGGATGCGCCATGTGTCCCCCGGGTCAGGGCACAGTGGCCAGTGATTAAATGCCTGACAGCCGCGGGACATCCAGGCGGACGGGCTCGCTTCGCCTTCCGTCTAGTTCCTGTTTGGGCTCTAGCGTCTGAAACGCATCGTGCAAGGGGCCAAGGCAAACACTGCTGTCCCTCTGAATAAATCCAGGATTATGGGACCCCATGAATAATTGGAGGGTGAGGCAGAAGTGGGAGCTTGTTTGAAGTGTAAAGCTGTGTGTGTGTGTGTGTGTGTGAGTGTGTGTGTGTGAAAGCTGTTTTGTTACTACCTGTCTGAGATGGTGGTGTTTCCCCCCTCCCAGGGAAGTCAGTAACTGTTTTATGGCCCTGGGACTCTAAAGTAATTTAAATTAGAGGGCCAGAAGGACTTGGTGGGCTTTTCAGACCCAGACTTGGACTTATTAAAATTTGAGGACCTACTTTACTTCCCCATATCTTTTTAGGCCTCAGAATTGATTCTTGTGAAAGTTTTTTTTTCTTTGGAGTAAGAGCCCATGGATCATAATGCTGGACCAAATTATGATCAGGATAGTCATCCTTATCCTATTTTGGAAAAAAAAAAATCACGGCTAGACTTGTAAGCAAGGTAAGTGCAGTGATAGTCTTAGCGGAGAAGTTAAACTGGAGACAAGTTAGGCCTCTTGATTGAACTTCTGTAGATTCCTTGAACTTTTGTAAACCCACCAGGTGAACAGGCCTGGGAGAGATCCTAAGTACAAGGCAAAATACAGATAAGGCCTGAGACAAAGTTACAAAGACATAATTATTCCAGGCCTGCTTGTTGTCTAAAATTTGATTGTTCAAAGCAAAAAAAAAATTAAATAAGGGCCTTCAAACAAGTCTTCAGAGTCATCCAGTTCTGAAGCAAAAACCTATGGATCTTGCCGCTATATTTCCTGTTGGTTTTAGGGGAAAGTTAGTCACTTAGAAGAGGGTCCCTGAGATGAAAATGCAAGGGACAGTGAGGAAAGTAATGCAGGCAGCCAGTTTTTGACGTGGACAAAATGAGAATGAAAGTTTCAGATCTCAGTGTTGGGAAGTTTCTTACATGCTGTTCTTTTTGCTTACGAGGTTTTTCTCGGTTTATGTACTTGCCCATGTTAAAAAAAAAAAGCCGAAGATCTAAAACAATCGTACAGACTCTTACTTTTTCCTCCCTTTCCTCAAATATGCCAGAGTTGTGAATAAATACAGGGTTTGTATGGGAAGATGAAGTGTTTCCTGTAAGTTTGATGCTGACAGGACAGTCTGGAAATGATACTAACATTCTTAGGAATTTTTTTCCCCTACCTTTAAGTGAAAGTTTATTAATGGCAGGCTGATTCTTAAGTTAAGGTTTATCTCTACTTAGATTTCCTAACTTCCTTTTAAAGCTATACCCTTGGATTAAAAGAAAAAAAAAACACAAAAAACCCCAAACAACAAAACCCAGTTTGTGAAGTAGCCAGCGCTACAGACAGGCTAGCGTGTGATGCTTGCGTCTGGATAGTAATAATGTGAAAATAAAGCCACTGAGGAGGAAGTGGAGTTGTATTGCCAGCCTCTGACTCGACTTCTCTAAATAGAAGGCGCTCTGAAGCTCCCTCCTTACTCTGTTGGCTCAGGATGGTTTAACTTTGGTGAGCTGATGTTTGTGGCTTCCTTATAGATCTGTTGGTTGTTAGGATGTATGTGTGTAGAATACTTGTACACACACAATAACTAAGTCTGACAGTCTCCAAATAAATAGTGAGATATTGCCAGTGCTTCACACTGTCTCACTCCTTGGGACGTTAGGTGCTCTTAGGGTCCTGTGCTGTTTAGATTGTGTCCTTTGTCCCTTAGAGGTACCATTAAAGTTAAGGAGGAAATTGTCTTAGTAACTGAGAAGTCTGATTTGAATTTCTAGCTTAGCATTTTGACGGCTTAATATTTTAGGCGATTTTATTAAATGTTTTATGTGCTTGCTTAGAAAACCGTTTAAGATCAAAATCAGTGAGCTGCTCACAAGCGCATTTCCATATGTCCCTACTTGATTGTCGGCATTGTTTTTGCATTTTTATTTAAGTTGTGTACTACTTGTGCGCTCTTCTTTTTTTTTTTTTTCTGGTTTCCACAGTGTAGGTCTCTCACAGACAAACTAGGAAATCACCATTCATAGGAGACCTCCACAACAGCAAAGTGAGTGTTTCTGTGGGGAAACTGCTTTTAAGATCCGAGTATTCCACTGATGTTTTATTATTATTATTGCCGTTATCATTAGTGCCATTGTTATTATCAGAAGGGTATATGTGTATGTACAGCTTGTGGTATGTGACTTTGTATGAAGAAGCTAAAGGGTGTTAGGTTTTACTAAACTCTTATGGAAAGTTTTAAAAAGACATGCAGCATTTTTTTTAACTTTTAGTTTTGAATTCTGACTTTATTTTCAATGTGAAACTGGGCTAAATAAACATTGACAACAGGTCTCTAAATATTTTTCATAATACCTACACTTTTAAATTTATTATTTTCTGACTTCAGTACTGCTTTGGTAGCAAGCAATATAGTATACTACTGTGTTGCTAGTGTGGGTGAAACTAAACAGACTTTAGAAAGTTGGAGGCAGGTGTCTATAATTGATTTAAAGGGAAAATTATTTTTGCAGTAAGTGATGCACTTAAAATAAAACGAGTGGCTCACATGAAAACATATTCTTATGAAGATATCCTCTGGTGTGTAAAACGAAGCTATTCATTCAACAGACTGACAACTTTCCACTTGGTATTTGCCTTTGCTTAATTTAGTTTCCGCAGGACAGCTAGTGTGGCAGTCTGCATCTGTTTTTGGCAGGCATAGAAAACCATAAACTCCGACAGTTCTGTCCCAAATATTGCAGCTCACAGGTTTCAGTCAATTTGATGAAAACAGGCAAGTGTTATGGGTTTGTTTTGTGTTGCTCATCTTTGGTCAAGCGTTCAGCTAACAGGTTGCTTTTCCTTCTTCTTTTGCTAATTATGATACTACTTCCATTGGTAACTGATGTTGAGTGTTGTGTACTTATGTACGTGCCTGGTTTACTCTTGATTGAAATGTGAGGAAATGAATGTCAGCGTAGGTAGTAGACATGTCTTAACTTTGGTGGGGTAACTGCATTTGTGTTTTGCTTTCATAGAGAAAGAAGCAAGCTCTTTGTTACTACCATAGTTACGGTCATGAGATACAGTCTGAAGACCCTCATCTAGCCTATGCCAGGTAGAAATGAAATTCTCTAAGGGTGTTTGTAATGGACATGTGTAGGAAAGAGTAATGTACTGCATAGTTATTATTTATGTTTTTTTAAAAGGGGCAGGTTTTAAAAAATAATTGTCATTTGTCTCCTGAAAGCTTTAATCAGTGGATTAAACTCGCTAATGTATTGAGTGTTGTTTTATACTACTGTTCAGTAGCAAACAATGCTATACAGCGAATAGATACTTTTGAACATGTATCCCAGAATATAAGATCGTCCAAAGCCATTTGCTTACTTTCATAGAATATTCTATTACCCTTGACCTCCATAATAATGTCTTTTATGTTTCAGTTATGGTTACCTTTTTTAGTTATCCTAATATTCTAGATAACCTGAGAACTGACTTTGTAAGTCTTTGGCTTGGTTCTCTGATATGGATAATAATACAGAAGGTGCTTTAGGTTAGGAAGAGATCTCTGGGCTTCAGGAGACAGTTCTATTGAATTTGCAGATGAATCTGGGTGAAAATTATTCTGATTGATAAGAGTTGGTAGTATGAACAAGCCTGAGTAGGGACCGCAACAGTAGTATCTGTTAGAGATGCAATGTCCAATTTTTATTCTTTCACTGTTTTATTTTGCTTCTAAGAGCACAAATCCATGTAGCAAAAACAAGGATGAAATTATCTATGCAGTTCAAATTGGAGGCCTCATTGGGAATCATTTTCTGATTTGAAGCTATAATTGAAATACAAATGAAGGCTTGCTATTTTTCACTATGTTTCACTAAAATTAATACTAAAAACCTTCAATTTTTAAAAATGTTTCTAGCTCTTTAAAAACCCACAGTAAATACTTTACAAGTGGCTAGACACCTTCCCTGGTGGTTCAGTTTATACAAGTAGGAAACTTTCTCTCCCTACTTTTTCTCTCTCTCTTTCTTGTTTTCTTTAAACCAACTGACGTAATGCCAAACTTTGCTTTAAAAGAACAGACAGAAGTAATTGGTAGCTTTTAACTTTTAATAATGTTCTGGATTGGTTTTAGTGGCTAAAATGCCTTTTTTTTTTTTAGAAAAAGAAAAAAATGTTCAAGTAAGAACGGGCTTGTGGCCTAAGGAAGAAAGGCTCTGTTGATGCAGTTATTTTTATTCTTGTTTTTCAGTCTGTTATTAAAAATCTTTCCTGCTGAGCACTTCTGGATTTCTCCAGTTGCTCTTTGTGATGGCTGGTGCAATTCAGGTTACCTTAACTTAAACAGTTTTTGCATTTGGGTGTGTGTGTGTGGGGGGGGGGTAGAGGTGGACATTTCCTATGCCTTCTTTCTTATTTGGGGAAAAAAATATTACGTTGTGTTTCAAGTGAGATTAATTAGTTAAGGTTATCAATGGCGACAGGTCAGAGAATATGTTTATATAAAGAATGCCACACCTGTTAGCAAGAAATGTGGAAGTTTTATTCTGACATTAATCACTTTTATGTCAGAGGAAGGAAAATACATGAAACTTTACCAAGATGCACTTAAAAAAAAAAAAGATCAAAACCATTTGTTTAAGGCTCCAGCCTTTTCTCTTTGGAAGATTTTTTCCCTCCATTAGGATTTTAGATGATAATGTTACATTTTACTTATTGCATAGCATTTTCCTTTTACCTTCCCTTTTAAAATGAGTTTTTTTTTCTTTTACTGACCTTGCTCAAGCAAATAGGACTTTTTCTAGTCTTGAGAGTTTTTGATGTTGTTGATTGATGGGGGAACTTTGGAAACTGGCAAGTAGAAAAGCTCTTTTTTGGGGGTAA
This sequence comes from Perognathus longimembris pacificus, assembly GCF_023159225.1. NCBI lineage: Eukaryota > Metazoa > Chordata > Mammalia > Rodentia > Heteromyidae > Perognathus > Perognathus longimembris. The sequence continues at coordinate 18,745,100 of NC_063172.1, forward strand.
AAAATAAGTGTGAGTTTTTCTTTTCCTGGGGAAAGGTCCTCTACCCAGAAGTGAGGTTCTTTTACCCCATTTGGTGGGTCAGAACTGAGCACCTACAGCAGTGTCTAGTCAGTCGTTGCTGAGATTTAAATCTTAGAATTATATATCCTAGACTTTGCTTTTAATCCCAGGTTTGTTCCTGTGAAGTTTTATTTTTCCCCTTTCTTATTCAGAGAGCATTGAAGAAATACTACACATTGAAAATTAGATATCACATCAAGGAAGAATAGCATCTTTAAGGCATTTATAATTATAAAAAGCACTGTGCTTGTTCCAGGCCTTTGACAAGTCGTGTGTGCTTAGGTTTGACAGACTTGATTTACTTTATGTGTTTCTCAGCTTTTCATGTGAGAGTTATGGGCTTTAGCTCAATTCTTTCTTTGCTAACGACTCCTTTCCTTAAGTATTTGTCAGGAAAAAAAAAAGCCCAAACCTTGAAGAAGTTATGCTATATGTTTTTCACACGCGCATAATGCAAGTTTTTTTTTAAGTAGGTCTTGTGTATTCATTTATTATTTTTTTTACAAAGTTTTCCAGCATACATTTCAAGTTATGGGGATGCATGTCTGTCCTTAGATTTTTTTGTTAATTTTGTGAATGTTAAATAACCCTCAGTTACTAAAAAACTCTGGGGTGAATAATAATATTTAGCCAGAAGGAAGGAGGCAGAAGAGGGAGGTGTTTAGCTCTGCAATTCCTTAATATCAGCAGTTTGTTTACTGTTGAGTGGAGAGGAGGGGTGGGGAGAGGCTTTGTGGAAGATGATACAAAAAGAATCCATCAATTGCGCATATGATCCCCTCCCCTTAAGGTTTACTTAAACAATATGTTTCAGTTTTGCCTCAAACCATTCCACACCACCTCTGCTCCAAGAACCCACTAGTATCTTGGTTCCTGTGAGATTAAGGATGGCAGTATCTATTATATAATGAACAGCAATATTGTTTGAACAAAGGTAACATATTTTGATTTCTATAATATTTTTAGTAGTAGTAGATGAGTTAAAATTTGAGAGGAGTATAAATTCCTACAGATGCTTGAAGTATCAATGATAAAGCTGGACTGTGGTTAGACCATGGCACTGTGTGTTTTTTGGATGGAATGTATGCGATACTACTTAGATATACAGTGATGGTGCATATAGTATACTAAACTGTGAGCTCTGTGCTTATACAAGATTCTTCTAGGGAGCGACACGGTGGCCAGCTGTGTAACAGAAGTTTGCAATGATGGTGGTGGTTAAACACCATGAATCTGTCATGATCCTAATACTCAGATGAACTCTAAATTTACAAAGAAATTTCAAAAATCAGAAAAATAGTATCTATAAATCAAAATCTCCTCTTTCAGTATATTTTTAAATATCATTTGTTCTTGGTTTTGTCTTGTTTCCTTAAATAGTCCCATTTCTGTGGGTGAGCGACTGTGCTGTTTCTGAACAGATTGTTTTATGGGCTGGCACCATATAGTTTACAATTCTATCAGCTCAAAACGTTATGTAGAAATAGTATAGAACATGTAAAGACTGTACTGTGATCCCATGCGTTTTTTCCCTAGGGTGATGGATTCTGTGCCTCACCCTCTGTGATGCTGTTTGCTGGGCTTGTAATACTGGTTTTGAGAGTTACTCTGTGTCCTACTTCGTCAAGCAACACAATACAACAACTTTGGTATCTAGGTAATTGACACAGTCAAAATACTCTTGGAAAATATTCAAAATACTTTTAAGTCAGAAGTTAACATATATCTAATGTATTCAACACTTGAATAAACAAATGATTCATTGTCTGTTCTCTAAGGCTTGTATAGTAGTTAATGTTCGAAGGAAAAACACAAGTTGCACAGTTTCTTTTTCTTTAAATCCAGAGGAGTGTGGTTATCTTGTTGTATTAATAATTGCTTTATCTGTTAATAACTTTGTTTTTGACAGTGATATACTATTATAAACAAGGACAAGCATTTTTATTATCTAACATGCTTGTCCTGATCTTTAAATACATAAATATTATATTGATATGTTGAATATTATAATAACCAAGAGTAAACCCAGTATAGAATTGAATCTAACATCATCATTGCTTCTTAAATATTGAAAGTATCTTACATGTGGAAATACAGATTATAAAGGTTTTTCCCTTAGAGCTGTTTTTACTTAGAGAAATCAACGGAGAAGTGTAATATAGCAAATATAACATGTGCTTCTTGATTAGATTCTATAATAAAGCTTTCCTTGAATTCATGTGAATCAGTATTTCAATTTCTTCAAATATTTATGGAGGGACTTAGATATATCTACAAGTCATGAAACGTGTGGCAGAAGTTTGTGGTTTCTAATTTCTCTATTTCACGATGAATTTCATGAGCATGCAGACCTAGTCTTACTAATATAAGTTGATCTATTTCTTTCTCTGTGCTATGCATTTGTGACTTCATTATAGCCGAGTGCCTGTATGTACATGCATATGTTGTGTTCTTGCTCATATAGATTGCTTTCCCATAATCGGCAATATGTATTATTTTTCACAGATTGCACATTTTTGCAGTGATATTGTTTCTTCATGTTCATTTTCATTACTTAATCCAAACATCTATTTGAGACTTAATGACAGAGATCTGAAATGAGAGTGAGATTGGCAAAACAAATTAAAAATCAGATTTTACTTGTGCCCACTATATGATGTCATTACCCACACATCATCTTCAGTTTTGCAAGATGTAGAAATAAATACATCAGCCCATTTTCCCCTCAATACCATAAAGCAGTTCTGAACATGTAAAAAGGCTCCCAAAAGAAATTGGCGTTTGTTTTTATTTCACTTTTGGAAGCTATTAATTTTTTTTAAAAGAAACTCCAGCTCACTTTCCTTACAGAAGGTATCAGTTGATTTTTTTAAAAGTGAAAACTGGTCAAGTATATTTTGGTTTTAATGAAAATGTCATTATGTTTTCTCAATACACGTTGGTCTCTTTATTGGCATATTTTCAGTTTCTTATTGATTGTTTTTGTTGCACTTTTGAGATCTTACAAGAATTATGTGTTTTCTATGTGGTTACTGAAGTGTTATGTTAATAAACAGACTTAAAGTGTAAGTGAAGCCCAGTAATGATTATGTTTATCATTGGACATATACTTAATTCTTAGTTCTGTAGACCTGGGGAAGTTTTAGAAAATAATTGAAGTACAAAGTAAGTAGTTAAACACAAGGAACGAGTGGAATGAAAGATTATTTTCTATAATTTTTAATAAGATATTAAGACCTGTTTCATTTTTCTTGTTTTGGAGGATAAGATGTGGCAAATTGCTATTAAAATTCACTTCTCGTACCATTAATGTTTGTCTTTTTTCATTTTTAAGACAATTTATGCTGTTGAAAGTTTGCCTTGAAATATTTGCACCACGTCTTTTCTTTATATATTGATGAGTTAAAAGTAGAAAGTTACCAGTTAGAAAATGTTAGTAGTAAAAATCGCACATATACATTTTATGTACAAGTCTAGTTACATGTTCTCAAATGTCCACTTTGCCAGAAACTTAACCTTTTAGTGTTACTCATTTATTCACATTCATGTGCATATATCATGCACATTTTATTCTGCAAATGATTCAAATATCTCAGGTCACATTGTATTACGTGTATCTGTGTTTTTCTCCCTGAATAACTTGGTATGTCACTGACAATGTTAAAAGCTTTCAAATGATGAGACATAGAGATATTTGTATAAGCATTTTCATTTTCCATATTTCCAGTTCCGTTAAAATATATATTTACATATATATGTCTATGTAGGAGCCAAAATGGGGTGAAGCTACTCTACAATCCATGATCGCATAAAGAATACTGCTGCAATTTGGCTCTGTTTATTTTCGTGTTTTGACATAGAAAACTTTGACCTCTGCCTGTGGTCCCTGGGAAATTTAGATTAACCCACCGAGGTTACATTTAGGACTCCAACTTTGCATTACAGAAAGCACTAAGTAGATTCTGGTGTGCTACCGTGCAGTTTTCCTTCAGGAGTGGAATTTCCTTTCAGTTCATTTGGCCTTTGAAAGCACAACCAGAATTCTTGTTTTGTGAAAATCCTTTGGGTGGTTTTCAGCAGAGTAAGCGGAGATCTTGGGCTGCGTGATGCCGTTGATTTTTGGAGTCCATAGGAAATTATCCTGAGACCAAGCATGCTTCCTCAGGATTATCTGCCTTACTTTATTTTCATATTTCTCCTTCTCCCTTTTCGCATTGTTTGAGAACTAATATTTCAGTGTTTGGAGGACTTGAGGATTTACCCTTTTAGTAGAATCATAAGTCAGTGTAAGAGCTTTTAGCTCCATGTCTTTATATTATTTATATTTTTGGGGTTGCAGTGTAAGAAGCGTATGCATAGTAAAATAATAATTTGATTCCATTGTTTGTTCTTGAGCAGGCCTTTGCCACTTCATTTCTATGAGGAGCTGTGCTAGACAAAATTAAATAAAGTTGTGGTATAATTTGGGAATAATTATAAGCACCAACTGTGACATATTTCTGGCAAAAACTTTTAAGTTTTAGTTCCTTGGTGTTTTCTACCCAACTCTGTATTCCAAGGTGGTAAATGTGAATTGGACCATTTAGTCATGGATGGTGCTTTGAATGAGTTGTCTTGATTTAAAGAAGACTACTTTGAACGTTTTCCCTTGTCTGTGTTTTAGTTTTGCAAGAAGCACAGAATGCCATGTTATCAATGCCTTGAGGTCTTTAATAAAGAGTTTTACGATAGGTATATTCAATAACATCAGCACAGGCTGCTTAACATGTTTGTGTGTAGAACTAGAATAGTTCAGCAATGTTTGTATTACCATGAAAGTTTAGGGAGAGTTCTACTGGTTTGAACTTGAAAACCGATTTTTGGGACCAGAGGCATGACTGTCCTAATAGGTAGAAATATTCAGACCAATCACCTTTTATGAAAGTTAGTTCTATCTTTCATGTCTAGGAAAATATAGCAGTGAATGTTTGCTTTTTGTATGTTTTGTCTCTAAGCAAAGGAAACTGACAGTTTTATGTTTTAAGTGCCGAAAGTTGTTCTTGGCTAAGCACTTGTAGAGTTAATCACTGGGATGTTAACTTGAATTTTTGTCTATAAAAAGGTTTTGATTTTTTGTTTTAAACGAACTATTGCTGCCACCATTTCCAAATTGACATTCTGTATCCTGGAATACTACTATTATTATATTTTTAAAAAGAGATTTTTCCAAATTCTCTTGGGTTGCTTGAAGTCCCATTGATTTTGTAATACTTAGCTTTTTTCTTTTAAGCTTTTGAGAATAAGGAGGAAATACTTCATCTTTCCAGAGTTTTCTTATTATAGAAACTGTGTTATTTTCCATAACATACGAACTGCTTTGCATTTGTTTTGTATTTTTTTCTTAACATTTTTCTGTAACTATTTTCATACGTTAAGCATCCAGATGCTTGATGTTCTTATGGATGTTTTGGTCATTTCTAAGGGGTCACTATGGGAAGAAATCATTTCATGTGCCATTTATACACTGTACTTTTACTTCAAAAAGTGGTTTGAGAAACATGCTTTGTTTTATTTCTTAGCTGAGAATTATAAATGGTGGTATAAGACAGCATACTGTTTAGTTGTTTCTCATTTAGATTTTGTGTATCTTATGTGTGCAGTTATGGTTTGGTTGAAGGAAAATGAAAAAAGAAGCTCCTTACCAGCCTTGAATTTTATTAGTAAGAAAATATAAGTTACTGTCAAGGTATAAGGTTAGAATCTCTATAGTGAGTGGAAATGAATTTCATGGGACAATTTTAAAGAGAAAATATTTTAGCCCAAAGGAGAATTTCTCTGTTATTTTTTGTTTTTGGTCTGCAGACCTAAAGACGATCTGCATTCTTAAATTATAATTATGTAAAACAAGGAAAGTTGCTATCATAAAGAAGTAACGGCTTTGCTTATATAGCCAAAAGAAGACGAACAACCTGTTTCCATTTCAAATAAACACATGAGGCTCTAAAGATGAAGATACTATATTGTAAACTTCGTGTCCATAACAACTGCCCAGGCTGTTCTCTTGCTCTCTGAAGAGAAGAATGGAGAGAAAGAGAGAGACAGACAGAGAGAGAGAGAGAGAAAGAGAGAGAGAGAGAAGAGCAAGAGGGCGTGAGCTCCCATTGTACTCCCAAGTGGAGAGTGTTTAACAGTAGTTTGGTGTCTCCACTGGTAGAAATGTGAATACTTCAACTAATTACCCTGTGCTCTGTCCCCTGTGATGTCTGGCAGAGATTTTGCCAAAACTTTTGATCCGATGAAATCACTACAGTGTTGTGGAATTAGGAAACTGTCCTGATTTCAAAACAGGTTTAGTTTATTATTTTAAAAGTATATAAGTGTAAAAGTATATAAGTATGACTTTTAAAAACTTACCCATTTGGGCAGTTTTTTAAAAGTTTTTAACTTTTTTTAAAATGACAATTATTTAGGTTTAATCAGACGAAAAATGGAAAATTTTGATGGGTCCTTTCACCCTTCCCTAATATACAAGAAAATAAAGGTTAATTGGGGAGAACAGCATTCTAGTTGGACAACTCTATTTTGATGCAGCATGCCAAATGGGATAATAGCTGACTTTCTGATACAAACAGAATGTGGGTTCCTCCCCACCAGCAAGTTATATTAAAAAGACAGTGTAAGAGGGAATTACTTAGGGAATAAATTACGTCTCCTCATTGAATGTATGCTGAATGCTGTGGCCTCTGAAATATCTCTTAATTCTATGATTTCCTTTTAAAACCAAGCCTTCATCTCTTTCGCTGATTCAGCAAACACGCATAGATGTACAATGTTCTCCTTTCCATGAAAGGACAATAATGGGAATTTAGGCTTGGGATTCTTTTAGCAGTCTTGTTAGGAAGAAGTAGACCTTGGCTGAGGAAACACTTCTTTTCTCAGTGGCTGGACATTCTTCCTCTGGTCAGCCAAAATCCGCCATTCGAGTTTGGCTTTATAGCTTTCTTTGTGTTTCTTGAATGCAAGTGGATTCAGAGCAACCATAGGGGAATATTTTATTTTGAATGAGTTGAAGACCGAGAGCTCAAATCTATTATAGCATATCTATCTTATTTTACAAAGAAGAAAGCCAGAGATAAAAGTACAGTGGCTTTTCCTTAGCTGCATAAAGAACTGTAGGGTCTGATCATCTTCTTAATTATAAAACAGTAGACAACTTTGAAGTTCATTGTGCAAATTTTTTAATATTTAAAGATGTATTAATTTTATTTTCTCCTTTTGCAGATGGAAGTGATAGAATTAAAATGTCGTTTATTCCCATGCATTGGGAAATTAATGATGATATAATGAGTCACTTGACATATTTCATTATCACTGTCTTATGAAGATATGGGAATCAAATGTTTACAGTAGAAGTTACCATAAAAAGTTAGACTTTCTGCACAAAATGTGAGTTCAATGTTCTTAAATGCCTGGATGATATAAACCTCTTTGGCTTCTCTGGTGCATAAAATTTAGTCCTGAAAAATCATTTTCTTCTTATAAGAAACTAGTTTGTGTTTCTCTTATCCCTTTAGCTTAATATAACTGCAATATTTATCGACACAGAGAACGGGTTTTAAAATATGGCCCATTTTAATTTAGGACTTTTTCTCTTCCAGGAAGCTGGAATTCTCTCTGTCCATTTAGTCATAAATCCCTTGGGCAGGTTCAAAAACCATTGACAGCGTGAAATGTGGAATTAGTTATGATTGAGAAATATTTGTGACATTTTATATATGTCTCAGTATTTATAAAGACAAATCAAGAAAACAACAATAAATGATTGTGTATGGGGGGTGGCTACTAGTCCTGAGGGTTGAACTCAAGGCCTGGGCACTGTGCCTGAGCTTTTACTCAAGACTAGTGCACTACCACTTGAGCTATAGTCCCACTTCCTGCATTTTGTTGGTTAATTGAAGATGAGAGTCTCATGGACTTTTCTGCTCTGGCTGGCTTTGAACTGTGATTCTCAGGTCCTAGCCTCCTGAATAGCTAGGATTACAGGTGTGAAACACTGGTGTGGGACAGATGGTATCTTTAATACAAATGCCTTTTTTTCCCCTCAGTTTCAACTTTTAAATGACACATTTTGGCTTCACGTATATTGAAAATGAAATACTGTAAAATATAATTCCAGTGCTTTTATTTTCCTTTTACAATTTCTTCCCTTCCTATTCTGAGTCAGGATGCTACCTGTACAACATGGATATAATCAATGCTTCTTTCTTGATTATCATTAATCTGATTTTCATCATTTACTTTGTTGCATTAGAAAAATAGAATCCCCTGACTTATATTTCTGAGTAGTTCAAACTTAAATTTCTATTTCTTCTTCTCTGAGTCAGAGTAGTAAAATCACAACTATCAAAAAGGCAAATTGGAGATCTGTTTCCTGTAAATGAAATGTAAAGGTGTTGCGCTTGCAGTTACTTCTCTTCCCACTTCTGGGTTTTAAACAGTTATAGTGAACCTCAGGTAGCAAGATGGTGAACTTGACATTTCTGGATTCCTTCGAAGGGGCAGTTGTAGCAATAACTAGGAAGTATCAGAAGGTGTCAGGGCCTGGCTGGTTGAGAGTCTTTATTTGAACCCACGCCATCCCATTTGCAGGGCAAAGAATCTACCATGATACATTTGCAAGGTACTTTTTTCTCTTAACCAAGGGGCACGTGCCTACTTTCTCCCTGCTTTGGTTTATTTATTTTTGTTTCCTTAGTGTTTATCTCAGGTGCAGAGTTTCTAGAAATGTGTAGATAGCCCTTCCTTTTAAAATAAAGCCATTTGTTTATGGAAAATAATCATGTCCATGCAGCTAGCACCTATCAATTAAATCAGAAGTTAATTGGAATAATTAAAAATGTAATTCTAAAATGACCAGAACAGCTGTTTTTGACTGTGAAGGCTAGTTATCCTACATAGCACATCTTTATGTTGTAATAGGCATACAATGTGAACAAAGTCTGAATGATTCCATTGGTACATATCTTCTCTTCTTCTGACTGTTGTCTCTCTATAGTTGGCTTTACTGTTCACATCAACTGTGAGTTATAATTTAACATTCTGCTAAGAGTTTTCTGTGGATGTATCAAGTATAACCACAGGATGTGGTACTGTACTCTGCCTACATCATTGTTGTCTTTATGTATGCTTCTCTTTGTTCTTTTAAATTTACTTTTCTATTTGATTTTCCCTCTATATATCATCTATTTCTCTTCTTTGACTTGAGGAGATTGGAAACATTCTGTGCCCTGTTGGCATCATGATGAAAATATGATGAAATGGCTCTTGCTCTGGACTTCGTTTATCAGAAAGCACTTTTCACTGGCTTCTAAAACAGATTCTATCGAGTAAGGTTTGAATAAGATGCTTTATGCTATCTTATTTTTTCTTTGGTCTTACTAAGGGATTTGCTTTTTTTGTAATTCATGATGCACTTAAATTTCTTATACTTTCTTGGAATCACAACTACATTAATATATTTAGCTGCTTTTGGTAAACTTCTTCTTACAGATTCTTTAAACTATGTTATACTTGTTCTCATGACACATATTGTGAACAAAGGATACCCTAGATGTTTTATAAGGGGTAGTTAAATGGATTATAATCCAATTGTAGCTCTTTATGGAATGGTCTTGGTAGGTAGGAAGTGTCCAAGTATAGTTTTATAGGCAATCTATGGCTAATGATACTGAGAAATAGGTTAGTATTCAAACACTGGGTGAAATTTAGGTTCAAATATTGAACATTGCTTGTTTGATACTTTAGGGGGGGAGGAAAGGGAAAAAGAATTCCCAGGAGATTTAAAAAAAAATTTATTTCCAGATGTATTTCCTCTTGTTAGGTATAAGTCAAAATGTTGCTCTTTGATTATTTACTAATAAGAATGTGTCTAAGTCACTTCTAGAATATATTCTCTTTTTTCAGATAAAATGATAAGAAATGTATTCACTGCATTACGTATGTAACTGTAACCCCTCCGTACATTACTTTGACAATAAAAACAAGATAAATCTTATCAGATATAAAAGTAAGCTCCAAGGGGAGAAGATATTAAATAGTGCCTGAATTTCGGGTATTATTTCATGTAAATCTCCAGGTCTTACGTGAAATCTTCCAAGGCTCCTGGATTGCCACTGCTGTGTTTGAAGTCACCAGTGGCTCCTGCAAGCCAAAATCAATGGTTTTTTCCTCTGATTGTGTCAGAGATGAGGAGGATGCTGCCAGCCATTGTCTTGAGTGCTTCTTGGTTTGGCTTCCAGGATGCTGTAACCCTGCCTTATTCTAGTCTGCTGTGGCTTTCTTCCTAATATCTGTACTTCTCTGAGGATGTACCCATTCCACAATCTTCCCTTCACTTTGAGGCAATACTTGGTCCTCAAGTGCAATATCGGTGTGGCCTACCACACCATCCATACCGGCATACAAGTTTGTTTTTCCTCATTATCTTAGTATTGGGAACCTTTAGATCTGTTCCGAGTTTGCCAGCTTTGTCTGTAGAACAGTTTTCCATCTGCAGCATAATACTGACGGATTCCAGAACATTCCCAAACCCACCTTTGTGCCTGTTCTTCCTTCCTTCTGAAATGCTGTTTATTCCAACCTTAACAACAAGGATTCTCTCTCTTTCTCAGAATATTGACTTCTGTATGATTGCTTGCTCCTAGGGTTTCCCACTCAGATTTTTAACATGACCACGCTGTACCTGGATGCACTTGGAGAGTATGATCAACCCATGTAAATTTTGTTCTCATTACAAAGTCCTTAAGCACCTTGCATTAAATGGGCACATGGCAGAACATTGCATTGCCCAGAAAGAGGACTGTCTGGTGTGAAAATTGTAAAATTGGCTTGTCAGGTTTCAGAGAGAAAAAGGATTATATGGTGTTGTATAATTAATAGATGCCGCTTCAGGTTTGTATAACACCACTAGTTAGAACTTAGCATGTTGTATTTTGCAGGATGCTTTTAAATCTTGCCTTTTATTGATGAGTGTCACTTAAAAGGAGGGACAGTGTCAGTGCAACTGAGGCACAAGTAGGTTCTCATACATCTGGAACCTATAGAAATGTGGACATGCAGACTGCTGGGTTGTGTTCTACTGGCCCTGTATTTAAGTCGGTACAGATCGTTCAAAACTGTAAGAAGATAAAGGATGTCCCCTTAAGATATTAAGTATAATGGCTTTACGATCATGAATCAGAAATGCGCCATTTTAACTATCCATGTGTTTAAGTGGTGTTTCAGCCCAAATGTTGGGGCGTGGTGAATGAGAACCATGGGTTTCGGACTGCTTTCAGGATAAAAGTTTCTTGTGAGTAGGTCCAACGCCTGGGAGCTAATGTAACAGGTTGCGTTAGAACTTCAGGAGGTCAACAAGGGTACTTGTGAAAATAGTTTGTAAGGAGTTGGATAGAGTCACAGGTAAGGCTACTTAGGTAGGATAGTGAGGAAATAGTTGGACTTCCCTTTGCTTTTTAAGTCATTCATGTCTGCCTGAGAGGTGGTTGATAAAGTAACAACTGAATCATAGCTGCACGACAGACATATTTTTCTTTCTAGAACAAGGATGACTGAGACTTTGGAATCTTATTTTTACTAATCACTTATTATTTTATCTTTAAAGCCCAGAACAGTTTTGAAGTATGTTTTAAGACCCCACCTTTGACCTCAATGTAGTTTTATTTCAACTAAATATGTTTCTTTTAATTAAGAAATAGGAAGTATCTTTGACTAAACACAGGACTCTATTAAGCCCATACACATTAAACAGCTCTGGAAGATAGTTCAATCTTGCCATTACTGACCCTTCATATATTCACAGGAAACAGGGAACGAAGCACGTATCAAAGAGAGATCTACTTACTGGCTTGCTTTGCTCCTAGGCCAGCTGATTTTTGGGAGCATTCGTATCTATGTACTTCTTTAAAAACAAAACATTCCAAAGCTTCCTGGGAACCTTAGCTAATTGCATTTTTTTTAAACCATCCTTCTCTGATGTCACCTTGTATCTCTCTGTAACTTTACAGATCCTTTGAAGGAGATAGTTGGCTTGTTAGAAGCGATATCTGCTTATGTTCAGTACACTCTTGAAGTGACAGTAAAGAGTTCCACTAAAGAGAACATTCTGGTTAATAAGTAGGGACTTTCAAACTCCCTGTACTTTTCCACAACTGAATGGGTGCATACTTTTGGTTGAAAGTGAGTAGGCCAAATTCAGCTCTGCTCTTCTAGTAGCCTTGGCTTAAAAATCTTATTGCCACTTCAGAAATTCTGCCATGAGTCTCAGCTCTCATTTCTGCTAAGTGCATGAATAGAAGAAGGAAATGTATGTTTTGGCTCCATTAAAATGTTCCTTATCAGACTGTATGTAGGAGTGAGTGGTGCCTAAGATGCCTCTATTTGCCAGCTGGACAGCATGTGTGCTAGGCTAGTTTCCTGTCTGCTAAAGCTGTGTGGTGCCCTTTAATGATGGGAAAGAGGACATTATTAAATGTGTTGGGCTTCATTTTCACTTGCGAAAATCAGGGAGCAGAGGGCATGCAAACTTTGCCCAAAGGCTGGACACAGTTTGCATAGAAATGAGCTAAGAGTGCTAAGAACTGGTTTGGTAGATGCCTAGCTAGCTCTGATCGCTTAAATAAAACGGTGAGCTGACAACACGCCCTAGGCACGCTAGGTTCTCAGAGAGAGGTTGCTGCTTGAGAGAGTCCTCCAGGAGATGTCACCTTATGGGCTGAACGTGCCTCACCTTTGTGAACACTGCCACGTACAGGGGGCACACACTGTCTCCTGTGCTGAGTGTGTTGTGTCCACCTGAGACCGAAGGGACTATCATCTTCACTTACAGAAAGGAAGAGATGTCTCAGAGAACTTTCATGAATGCTTCAGAAAACAGCAGGTAGCAAGCAACAGAAAACAGGTTTTTGAACCCAGATCATCTGGCCGGATGCTCTGTAAGCTGTTCTGTTTTATTTTTTCTCCTCTGATGGGTCAGTAAAGTTCTAGTTCTATCTTGTACTAAAGTAGAAGTATAGGAGTTTATTTTATTTATTACTTTGGTGGTGGTGAATCCTTCCTTCCTTCCTTCCTTCCTTCCTTCCTTCCTTCCTTCCTTCTTTCCTTCCTTTCTACCTCCTTCTTTGTTGAAAGATAGTCTCACTCTGTAGCCCAGGCGAGCCTTGAACTCACCATCGTACTGATTGCCTCAGCTTCCTGGACACTGAGATTATCACCACCATGCCTTGGCTCATCCTAGTGGCAGGTTCCTGAAGACTTTTCCTATTAACATTGTTCAGTCTGATTTGTTCAGAGGTCCTAACTCATTGTCAGAAGGGGGAAAAAATCCCAACCTTTTTCATCATCCTTATGTCAGACATTTCAATTCAAAAAATGCTCTTCGAATCACTCTGGAGACACTCAACCTAGGTTTATTCCCCCCCACCCTCCTTTCTTTTCTTTTCTCTTCTGCAGAAATAGCGGCAGTCTTCTGTTTTTCTTAAAAAAAAAATCAAAAACCTTATTAGTGCAAATAAGTGCCTCTCCTTGGCTCCATTACAGTAAAAGGGCTAGGATCAGCAAGGCTTTGTAAGGGGAAGTTGTGGAATGACATGAGGATGTGTCCTGTTAATCTACTTGGTTTTGTGTTCTTAAATTTTTTTTTCCCTTCTGGGGAGCTGCTTCTCCAAATGGGGTCTTGAGAGCCTTGAATTCAGATGTGACTGAATTCAGATATAAAGTAAAAAGGAAGCTGGTTTGCAGTTATTTAGACTTGCTAAAAAAAAAACCAAACAAACTATTAGCCACTAGTTTTTAATCATTAGGCTAAAAAAAACCACCCCATACAATTCACATCTTATGAAAGATGTGTAAAGACCCAGAGTGCCCTAGTGGGTATGTAAAGCGGAACTAAATATTAGTTGTTTTTTATTTTAGTTTGTGTTTTAAGGTGAAATACCAAATGAGAAGCGCACACATCCCTGGCAGGCTCCGGATTCCATTTTCTGCTTACTGGCTGTCCTGGGCGAGGGGGGGGGGGGGCACCGTGCGCCCTGGGCTCGGGGCGGGCGGCGGGCGGGCTGGAGGACCGCGCTGTAGTGGGTGCAGAAGGGCCTGCCCGCGTGCCGGCTGGCGGGCGGTGGGCGTGTGAGCGCAGGAAGTCCTGCGGAAACTGTGTGCGCCCGCCCGCACTCTCCCTGGCCCCGGTGGCCGCGTCCTGTCTGTCCTGCGCTGGCTGCCGCTGCAGCCCGGGCCACGGCTGCGAGCCCCGGCCGGCACCCGCTTTTTCCCAGCACCCTACCCGCTCGGCCCGCATCCCTGCGGCCCGGCCCTGCCCGCAGCGCCCCGCTGGAACGCTCTCCCCCTCTTCTCCACGTTTCCTCTGTGGCTGCACGCAGCCCCTCCTCGGGTGAATGCCCCGATTTCCTCTTGCCAATCCCCAGATGGCTTTATCAACAGTGACTCATCTTTAAATCTTATGGTTCACCTGCCGTGGTGGTGCACGAGGGAGAGGTCTTAGCCGGTGGGAGTTCACTGAACTTCTGAGTCTTCATTCAGTTAAAAAAGTATGATTTGCTTTTAATTCACTCGCCTGCTTTTCTCCATAGAGTTCTGACGTGTATCTATTTGCACAAACGGTACATGGGAGCCTTGTGTAAGTGGAATCATTGGGCCTCATGTGTTCTCAATCCAGAAAGCTAAGAAAAACACACAAAACACTAGAAAGTCATATGCGCTAAGTAACAATTTACTTTATAATTTAGTAGGCTTTTAAAATTTTATTCACGTGAAGCCTTACTTGAGTGACTGAGGCGTCTACCTCTGGTGCTCTCCTGGGTGCTATTATTATTTTTTTTTCTCTTAAATTTGTTTACATTGTTTCGCTTATGTTAAAATGAATCCTTGTTGCTGTATGGCTTAAGTGGTAGAGCTTCAGCTTTGAGCAGAAAAAATCAAGCCAAGTGAGAGAGCTTATGGCTCTGAGTTCAAGCCCCAGGACTAACCCCAAAGATAATTCTTATTGAGAATATGCTTTTTACATCCTCTATTAATATTCTTTTTTTTTAGAAGCGCATGTTATTAAGCATATAGGATGAAACCAGTGTTTTTACTAAGAACTCCCAGGTTCTTAATAACCCCGGTATTTAGTAATGATTGAAGGTTATTTATATATTTCATATATAATACTTGCATTGAAATACTT
Organism: Perognathus longimembris pacificus; assembly: GCF_023159225.1. Lineage (NCBI taxonomy): Eukaryota > Metazoa > Chordata > Mammalia > Rodentia > Heteromyidae > Perognathus > Perognathus longimembris. The sequence goes on from NC_063172.1 coordinate 18,760,377, forward strand.
CATTTTGACCTTGAATACCCTTGTGTGAGTAACAAGTTGGCTAAGGTTAAGGGTTGGCTAACCAGTTAGTTAAAGGTAATCATTGATGTATAAAGACATGTGACACAGCCATTTTAACTTCTATCAATGCTTGTATATTGCTGCCTTGTTAATTTAAACAAAATTCGTTTCCTTTTTAACTTGCAACATGTCAGGATGTATAGGCAAGGCAGAGTTTTTAAGTCGATAGGAGTTGATTTGATAAGAAACATTGTAAAGCTTGATGTATTTTCTAATGCACTTGCCCCTTCAACAGTGCAAAAATTTTTTTGTAGTTGTATTTCATTTTAAAATATCATCTTAACAAAACCACCCTCATGACTTTTGTGTGTGTGTGTGTGTGTGTGTGTGATTGCATGACACTTCTTCCTCTTCTGCATTCTGAGTCTTACAAAATTTCCCCTTAGAATGAATCACTGTCTTATTTGTCAATGGGCTATGGTGATTTTGAATATAGCAGAACCTTTTCCAAGGGCAAGGATAAGAAATACAGTCTTATGGTTCTCCCTGGATATTTAGATTTTATTTATCTCTATATATTATGGACTGTATACTCCAGGATCACAAACTCTTCATATAATAATGACTTGTGATTCCATGAGTTCTCAGATACAGAAGGAACGTGAAGGTTTTATGATTCTGTAGCCTTAGTAGGTCTACAGTAAGGCAGGTTGATTCTGAGATATCATTTGCAGCCATATATCCTAAAATTTCAAGCGAAGTACTTTCAGTTTTCAGGTTGGGGTGTGTGTGTGTGTGTGTGTGTGTGTGTGTGTGTGTGTGTGTGTGTGTGTTCTTTTGAAGAATTATGTTCTTAACATCAGAAATAAAAATATTAACAAATTGCTTCTGTTTAAGAAATAATGACAAGATTAAAGTTAATAAGTAATGAGTTTTCCTTTGTAGGTAAAAACATTTTAACAGTGACAGAGAGACATAATTCACATTTTTGCTTGATATAGAACAGTTGCCTCTGATAATGCTAATTCTAAATTTTTTGTTGGCAGGTGCTATCAAAATTAAAGGCAGATTATGCAATTTACAGTTTCCCTAACTAGGGGCTTGCATGGCGTACTAATGAGATGACTACATCTACTCTTTTGAATATGTAAAATTTCAAACTAATATTGGAAATTATAGAAATGCATTGAGTGGTTCAATGGGACTTTACGAGGTTTTGAAATGATTCTTTGAAAACATCTTTGTTTGATTCCCTATTTGTTTTTTGTCCAGCAATAATTGAGTCACTTGGTTTACATGTATATTTCTTTATCTTTATGGCGATTGTATACGAATATAGTATTAATAAGTCTATGCTGAAAACAAGACACATTGATATTCCTTGATTTTTTGGAAGTTAGGTAAACTGCCATGAAACTTGCTCTCTCTCCTTTACAGTTTATTTTCTACAGTAACTGGAAGTCATTTCTATGTTCTGGTAACTGAATAACCCATCGTGAATTGCATTTGTTGAGCTCATTGTACTTCCATGTGCCTCTAACGAAAGGCATGTGATCGTGTAGATTGGAAGAGTCATCTGTGGCTGGCTCCTTCAGAATTTCTGCTGCTTCTTTTAGACAGTCTTTAACCTGGCACCTACTAGTGTATTTTGCTAAAAATCTACTTTTCCAAATTTTAAATGATGTCACATTTGAAAGTGATGCCAAGAAACAATGTGGCAGTTTCTAAATTTTGTGAAGCTAAAAATCCCTGGTTACAAGAAAGAGTACATGTCACAGATGAGTAGTTAGTAATGACTTCAGCTTAGCAGGAAAAGAGCAATTCCCATATGCTGATTCTAGTCTCATAACAAAGAATGTTATAGAAAGACTCACAGTATTTAACAAGCTGTGAGTTAATATGACAGTGTCAGTGTATCTAGTTCCAGGAGGATAATCACTTTACCATATTTCTTCAAAAATATTTTAAGTTATATTACAAAACAGAAAACTTGCCACAAATGAATTCAGTCTGTTTTCCAGTCTACCTCCCCACTGTTGAACTGGGAAGTATTATTGAATTTTGTTCAACCACTCTAGTGCTTCAGAATGCATGTTCCCAAATGCTTATAGAAATTAGTTATGTGTCTTCATCACACTATGCATTTCACAGACTGATTTCCTGTGGAATAAGAGAATGGGTATAAATGGGTTTCACCTCCCAAACTTTAGCATTCAAGGTGCACCATTTCTAGTAACGTACCTGTTTAACTCTCACTGAGGGCTGTCTCCAAGTTGAAGATAGGCTCTGTTCTTCAACCTTCCTGGGGGTGTTAGAAGTTAAGGAAATAAAGTTGGGTTGCTTTCAACCCAGGGGCTACAGCAAAAGAAGAAAGGTGGAAACTGACCTAGATACTCTGTGGGTTTGTTAGTTTTCTTTAATTCATTTTGGAGGTCTTCCCTAGACCCCTCATCCTTCTTGTGTGTAAGGGTCTGAACTCTGGTTTTCTGAGCAATAAGCTCCCAGAAACTAACACAGATGGAGGATTTCACATTTAAATGTAGGCCTGACCATCCATTGAGGGTGTAGGACATCATGCTTGTCATTAGCCGGTGCAAAGGTTTTTTTTTTTTTTTTTTTTTTTATTAAAGGCAAATATGGGAAGAAGCCTGGAGCCTGAATGACACAATCAGTTCTTTCTGAAATAAATGCATATTCACCATCATATAAAAGGGATGCTTTTCAAATTCAGAGGATTTTTTATATTTCCTTAATAAACTTTTTTTTCTGTTTACATACTTACTAAGGTACTATGAAAAGAAGACCCGATTCAGGTTCAGAGAGATAGATATGTAATAATAATCCAGCATGATCAATCTCTACAAATTTCTCTTTATACTGAATTTGTTTTTCTTTGAAAAGCAATTATTTCTTGATCTCTCCAATGGTTAAGACATTCCGTGGAAGTAAACCATGACAGTGAGTTTTAATGCTTTGAAAATACACATGTATATTAATACTGTTATGCACTTGCATTTGTTAATGTGTGTATGGGTGTGCGTGCACGCATGCCTTTCTCCTGCCCGTGCTACCATTACTTTTACTGGCTACTTTAAGAAAATGTAAAGCTCCTAATTTGTCTAAGGAGGCAATGTCATTAGTATTGAATGCCTCCCTCATGAAGTGACACAGGCAACAGATATTCTACTGTCAGTTGTACGTACTGTGTTTTTAACATGAAAGAACTTTAAGACAAACAGCAGTTTAAAACAAAGTATTACAGGCATTTCTTTTCAAGTGAAAACAAGAACTGTATTTAAATTTGCTTATTTTTCTATTCATAACATGTCTAATTATGTTTTTCTTTTTCCTTTTCCTTACTGCAGTTTGACTAGGCTAGTGCTCTATCAGTTGAGTCCTTAGCTACCCCTTCCCCCATTTTTTTCTCTTCTTGTTCTTCCAATGCTAATGTTTGAACTCAGTGCTTCATGCTTGTTAGGCAGCAGCTACACTACTGAGCTACATTTCCAACCCTATTTGGCTCTGGTTATTTTTGAGATGGATCTTCCATCTCATGTTGGTGTGCAACCAAGCCACATGCTTCCAGTTTATCTCTTCCTGCCTTAGCTGAAATGATAAAAGTATATGCTACTGCCTAGCTTCATCAGTTGAGAATTGAGTCTTTGACTTTTCCACCTAGGCTGGTGGAGAACTTCAGTCCTGTCAAGCTTAGCTGCCCACAAAGCTAAAATGATAGGCATATACCATCAATGCCAGCTATGGATTGAGATGGGTCCAAGTGGATTTTTTTTGTAACCCAGGCTAACCAAATTCCGCAATCTTGCTAATTTCAGCCTCCTAAGAATCTAGGATTATAGGCATGGTACCTCTAATATCTGGGTGGCTAATTCCTATTAGCTGGAATTAGAGTCATGTGCCACTGTACCTGGACTTCTCTTTTGTTTTCTTTTTCTTTTTCGTCTTTCCTTTTCCTTTTTGGTGGTTCTGGGGCTTGAACTCGGGGCCTGGGTGCTGTCTCTGAGCCTCTTTGTGCTCAAGTCTAGCACTAGACCACTTTTAGCCACAGCGCCACTTCTGGTTTTCTGGTTAATTAGAGATATGTGTGTCTTGGGGACTTGCTTGTCTGGGCTGGCTTTGAACTGTGATCCTCACATCTTAGCCTCCTGAGTCATTTAGGATTATAGGAATGAGACACTGGCACCTGGCCTACCTAGACTTCACTTCTGAAAATAAGTTTAACAACAGAATAAATTTCCCTGTGTAAGTATGTTCTCTTTTTCCTAGTGAGTGCTGTCTTTTCATGTTAGTGTACATAGAGTGACCACTCCATGTGCTGTTTGTTAGGAGGTTATCCTGTAGCTGGGAAAGAGTAAAAAAGTATACCAAAAGTGACATCCATGCTTTCTTAATAATCTAGTCCATGATGTATTCATTTATATTTTGCTTTTTGTTTGTAGTCTTCTAAAATACCTCTGTGAAATAAGGAAGCTATATATTTTATTGTTAAGAACTAAGACAATAGAGATAAACTCAAGATAAAGCCCTGGCTAAATCCCATACTGATTTTGGTTACTATGGTTGCATAATCCTTGAATCTATGTGCTTCCTGTGTGTGTAAGGGTGTGTATTTCATTCTTCCTTCTCCTCAACCTCAAGAAGAAGCAGTTTTATCAGGATTTGTTTTTGCAAGTCCAAAGAGGATTTCTATCTACATTTTCCTTCAAGGTCTATTACCTCAAACTTGAGAACAATGTCTTTTTTTTTTGCTTAAAAGGCAGTGAGAACTGTTTTCTTCTGACTTCATGACCTTAACACACATTCAAAAGTCTGGATGGTTTACTCACTTAGCTTTTGTTTTTTGGGCTCTCTTATGGAGGAATTGTTTTGGAATAGACTAATCTCTGCCTTATAATAACCTAACTTTGGAATGTTCTACCCTCAAACACAAATTCTATCTGGATGGTGAGTGATGGGGAGACTTGGAGTATGGAATTTTAAATGATTCTTAAGTAACTCAGCCTGAAATCTGCCATGTCTCCCTTTGTGAAGATCTAACTGGCAATGAAGATGATGCCCCTGGGCTATAGTATAAGTATGGATTTTCATGGACCAGAATGTACCAGTGGTAACCATCACTAGGTTTTTTGACAAAGTTCTAAGTCAGAAGATCTGGATTCATTTTGGAAGGCCTCCTTTTATGTATTTTAATTCATTCTCCAGAACTTTGCAAAATGCTGCAGGGCTAAGTGCTAGGATAAAGCATTAAGTATGTTCAGACATTCGACAGAAACAAAGAGAAGGGTGGAGTTGCTCAATGAGCTGTTGGATTCACTCTTGATGTCTTTCCAATAAGTTTCACTAAGCTTACTCACTAAACTCCAGTACCTTTGGTAAGTTCAAACAAATGTTTATTAAACAGAACTGGCTTCTTCACAGGTCCTATGAAGGGCTTGAGAATATAATACAAATAATAATGGTAACATTATTCAGGCAAGGATAAACATAATGAAATAGATGAATGAAATGTTGATAGTCATGTTTTTATTTAACTTATATATAAGCTCTAACAGTATCCAAATGTCCAAATCATCTAGCGTCAATAATAGCTCACAAATGTCTATCAGTAATGGTATTTTTTTTTAAATTTGTGAAATGTCGCTGAGAAAATCACTCTTTATTGTCAGGGTTGGATTTTTAAAAAAAATTTCTTCATTTCTCTTCTTTGGCATATATGTCACATCACCTCCTAGTTGACTTCTTCTGTTTTCTTCTCTTTAGACCCTTCTAGTGGGACCTGTTTTCCACAGGTAGCCCAGACTCCACTGAGATTCAAGAGTCTATCCTAATTCACTTCGCAGCCACATTAGTCATTACAGTATCTGATTTCAGCTGATATTCTCAACTGTTCTTCCACCTGTGTTTTCAGTGTGAAGCAGCCCTGGAGTTCTCTGATTTCTGTTTGCTGGCCTGTCCTTTTATTCCGCTTCTACCTGTTCGAGGCTTGTTGCTACCCACTCCATGCCTTACTCACATCTCTCTTCAAATATTTCTACTGTGGTGTACCACACTGAGTTATTTTGAATGAAAGAATAGAAATAAGAATGCTCATGAATGAATGTTTGCATTCAAAGAGATTTATAGTGTGTGCTGCGTTTTTTCTGAATAATTATTTATTTATTGTCAAAGTGATGTACAGAGGGGTTTGAGTTTCATACATAAGGCAGTGTATACATATCTTGTACAATTTGTTACTTCCTCCCTCATTTCCCCCTTCCCCCTCCCCCTTCCCCTCTCCCCCCCATGAGTTGTTTAGTTGGTTTACACCAAATGGTTTTATAAGTAGTGCTTTTGGAGTCATTTGTCTTTTTATCCTTTGTCTCTTGATTTTGATATTCCCTTTCCCTTCCCTAGTTCGAATACAAGTATATACAGTATCCAGGGTACTCAGATGAGATGTGGTGATAGTGCGGGGACAACCACAGGAAGGGGAAATAAGAGGATCAACAACAACAAAAAGCTACATGGCATGTTGAAAATGATTACAACACTGATATAATACTCGTTTCCATAGCATGGAGTACATTTCACTTAGCATCATCTTATGTGTTCATAAGGGCATAGCTATTGTGTTCTTGTGATCCTCTGCTGTGACTAGCATAAACCTGTGCTAATTATTCCCTCTGAGGGAGACCATAGAGCCCATGATTCTTTGGGTCTGGCTCACTTCACTTAGTATAATTTTTTTCTAAGTCTTTCTATTTCCTTACGAATGGGGCAATGTCATTCTTTCTGATAGAGGCATAAAATTTCATTGTGTATATGTACCTGTGTGCTGCTCTTTTTGGTGGTAAATCATGTATCTTTAATTACAACCCATGCACTTTGCTTCTTTTTTTCTCTTGTTGGCTATGGAGTTTGAACTCAGGGCCTGGTATGCGGTTAATTCTTTTTGCTTTAGTAATTTTTTTTTTTTTTTTGCCAGTCCTGGAGCTTGAACTCAGGTCCTGAGCACTGTCCCTGGCTTCTTTTTTGCTCAAGGCTAGAACTCTATCACTTGAGCCACAGTGCTACTTCTGGCTTTCTCTGTATATGTGGTGCTGAGGAATTGAACCCAGTGCTTCATGTATGTGAGGCAAGCACTCTACCACTAGGCCACATTCCCAGCCCTGCTTTAGTAATTTTTCAGGTAAGTTCTCACTTTTTTGGTTTTGCTTTTGGTTTTTCCTAGGACCGTGATCATGATCCTCCTACCTATGACTCTGGTGTAGCCAGAATCATAAGTACATACCACCATATGTGGATTATTGATTAAGATGGGGTCTTGCTTATTATTATTACTTTTTGGCATGAGCTGGCCTTGAACCAGGATCCTCATGATCTTTCCTCTCCACTAGCTGAGATTGTAGGTTTGAGCCACACAGGTTTGCCTCTTTAATCAAGGTAGCCAGCTAGATTCTTAGAAGGTAGTCATGCTGTGATTTCTTCTTAGAATTTAAACATATTATGTTTTCACTGAGCACTGTATCCACGAACTGATGGGTAGTTTAGAGTATGATATGCTATTACCCATGTTTGTATGGCATTTGATATTGATTTGGTAATTTGTTTTCCAATCTGAAGAGCAAAAGTGCAGTTTTTCATTCTTGACATGGTAAACAGAAATTTTATTTCAAATTCGATATATCATTTTGTGCTTTGCACCCAGAGTATCAAAATTTTAGGGATATCAATTAAAAAGTTCCAGACATGCATAAATTCCAGTAATATGCAAAAATGTAAAATTTACTGGTTATATTTCCAGAGCTATATTTAGTACTTATAGGAAGTAACTAACTATAGAAGTATTGAATCTGTTTGATTAGACATTTTAAAAATTACATCCGAATCAGGCACAATATTTTAAAGTAAAACTTTTATTTTATTTCAACTATGACTCCTTCCCCCCCTAATTCTTACAGACATTTTATATGCAGTGTAGCCATAAGCTGTATGCAAAGCTGAGCTAAAGTTTTGTAAGTGAATGTAATAGATCAGTTGCCTAATATTTTGAGAAAATAGCCTAGAATTTATAGTTTTAATCCTTTGCTTCATAGAATTTTAATAAAAAATTGAAGGAGGCTGTTAATACCCCTGAGCCTCTCTCAATTGGTTTAAGAGGCCAACTTTTCTCTTGATCTAGGCTTTTCCACCTGTTTTTTCTTCTGCCTGGAGACTTCTTCCCTTTTTTTCCATGGCCAGTGCCTGCTATCCTGTTTGCTGTCACTTTCCCTCCCAGGACACCTTGTTAACTTATACCAAGAATACTGGTATACTTGGGTACCAGTCTACAAAATACACAAGATCAGGAACTCTTTGTCCTTTTAAATTTTCTTCCTAGGCTATAAGGTCATTGATGACGATTCTTCTATCTGCCATTTTCACAGTTGTGTCTTCAGAATCTCACACGGTTAGAATGCGGTTGACACAGAGTGTATTGGGTACATATAATAAAATGTGATTGTGACTATCGGTTATATTAACTTGGTTAGTTTTGAATTAGTCACATGAAACATATGAATGCATTCTAAATGGGTACTGATACTGCAGTATATTTAACTTGGGTTACTAGAAAGGAAATTTTATCAGCTTGTTTAGATAAACATACCGTATTTTGCTTATTCTATTCATTTCCTTTTTTTGTTTTGGTTGGTCGTGGTACTTGAACTCTGGGCCTGGGACCTGTGCCTGAGCGCTTCAACTCATGGCTAGCACTCTACCACTTTAACCACAGACCCCTTCTGGTTTTCTGCTGGTGAATTGGAGATCAGAATCTTACAGACTTTGCTGCTCGGGCTGGCTTTGAACCGCAATCCTTGGATCTCAGCCTTCTGAGTAGTTAGGATTACAAGCATGAGCAACTGGTGCCTGGCTTCATTTTATTTTTTGCAAAAGTAAAATTAAGTCTGCTCAAAGGGATCCAGGCTGTGCCATTTTGAAATGCCTAATTTATTCTAAGCTAAATTTGTTGAGTTGAAGACTAAATTATTCCTGTCTGAGGCAATATTCCTGGCTATCTGAAGATATTCTTGAATAGTGCTGTTTTAACTTTTTTTACTAAACCTATGATTCATTTCTTTTGTTATGTCGCCATTCATACACTGGACCAAGAACGTTACCTCCACATTTCTCCTATTCTTTTATCTCAGTTGAACTACCAATGAGATATCCAGCGGTTATTTAGGAGACTATATTTGTAGACATTAAGGAACTATGTGAAGTGCTAAAATATAATATACAAATCTGGGATAGATTCTGTATAGTGGAACATGATTGTATCGTAACTTGTAACAAATCGCATGCCAAACATGTTTTAAGAATTAATACTTTCCGTGTTTCTGTTTAAGGCTTATGTTACCTCTTTATTTATCTCCTTTCCTCTTCTTCCTCTTTTTTTTCTTCCTTCTCTTCCTCTTTTTCCCCCTGCTGTTGCTCCCTCTTCCCCCATCCTCCTTCTTTTGAAACCATTTGGTAAGAGAAGCCAAAGTCTCAAGAAAATATTAACCGAGTGGAAAGTTTAAATCTAATAGAATTTTACCTATTAACTTACCTTTTTCATGGAAACTGAGCAACCACGCATCATGATTCAGTATGTGAAACAGAATACTTTGACCTGCGGCAGCTAGCTTAGGTGGAGGTAACAACTGATACATTTAATTTTGACATATGATTTATTCAGCCTTATAAACTATTGAGATGTGTGAATATATCTGAAAACACACAGGATCATTCTATTGGCTGCTTTTCATGTACCCATCCTGTCTGCTAAGCATATTTATCTCAACTCCTTTTCAGTTCTAGTTGTCTCATTGGTAAAGGAGGGCTAATCGGCTTTAGCTGATAACTTACTGGAGAAATTATGGGAGCCAAAGAATAAGTTGTTAAGGACATACAGGTGCTCAGAAAATATTAGTTTTCTTTTACTGTAACCTGGCTTGTCTCTGTGGTATAACTAATATCCTCCTGATGCTACACATTTAGATACTACAAATGTGTCTGCTTTGCTCTTTCCACCACTAGCACCAGCACCTACAGTCTGAAAGACAGCTTCTCACTCTGCTATTTCCTTGTCACTAATTATCCTCTCCCCTGTTGAGGAATCTGCTCTTGTTCTTGACCTTCGTTTCTTTTTTCAAACATTTCACCCTTTTTATATCTCCTTAGTTCAGATCTCTTTGTTTTCTCCTATATCCTCTTTTTTTTTTCTGGTACAGTGCAGGCTCTTTGTGCCCTCTAGTTACCCTTAGGAATCAAGGGCACATTCTACTCCACAGCTGCTGGGTCTTCTCAGTGTATAGCTGCTGACAGGATTAATCTCTGTGTATCACCCCATGCTCCATGCTGTTTCAGTGAAAATCACTCATGCTAACTTTCTATCTTAAAAGTACACAAATCAGGAAGTCTGGAGATCAATGAGTGATTACAAAATGAATACAATGGTGCAAGTCTTTCTCGTGTTGAGAAATACAATAGTTCCAGAATTCTATAAGCAACCCCGTTCCCCTTCTTGCTCGCTGTCTTCCTCCCCCAGGAAGTAGTCACTTTTCAGACTGCTAGATTGTTTTTGCTTGGTTTTGAACCTTATGGGCATTGAAGTGTGGCGCTTCATGAGCACTTGAAGGGCGCATTCGTTTATGCAATAGAATCTCTTGCTCAACATCATATCCATGGGATTCACTCAAGTTCCTATATGTAGTTTCTATTGTACATCATATTCTGTTGTATTGTCTTTCTCATACCAAAGTTTGAACTCAGGGCCTTGCGCTTGCATGGCTTGATTTTGTGGCTAGTGCTCTACTAATTAAGCTATACCTCCAGCCCAACTTTTGGCTGGTTGTTTGGTAGATAAAGTCTCTTCTCTGACTGGATTGGCTTTGGACCATGATCCCTCAAATCTCAGCCCCTTGAGTAACTAGGATTATAGGCATGAGCCACGGGCACACTGCTTACCTATTCAACTTTTGAAAAGCTCTTCTACTCTGATGTATGTTTGGGTTGTTTCTAGTTTTGACAATCTGCATAATGATGCTGGGAGAATCCGTATGCCTCTGAGTGTGCGTACGTGTGTGGGAATTTCAAAATTGAAGTTATGGTTTAGTGTCCTTCCATATGTTCTGAGTTGACAGGAATTCAATCCAGATGTTTGCAGGATATTCTGTATTCTTTTTATGTCTCAGGCTATTTATTTGAGAGAGAGTTTCCTGTGTAGTCCAGGCTGTCCTTAATCTCACGATCCTCCTGCTTCTTCTAAGTACTGGGTCAGGTTATCCTTAATTAATTAATTAACTAATTAAGTAGTTCTGCAGGAGGGTTTCAAATCCAGAAATCAGACTACCCTTTTAAAAGAGAAAATTTTATTTATTTGATATGTTATCCTACTTGTAAAGGATATTTTAAATTTTGAAATATTAAAAGAGAAGCATAGTACTAAATATGTAAATACACATTTGTATATATTACATTATGATAGTTTTGTAGATATGTAAACTCAAACTTACTTTTGTGATTAAAGATTATTCTAGAATTATCACTATATGAACAGCAAGCTGACTTTTTAAATGGACTTTCCTCTATTTAATAATTACACAGGTATTTTAAACATGTAGTTGTATATGGAGACTAAAAAATCCGCATCAAATGAACACACTTGTGATTCACAGTTTTGAAAAATAAATATAAAAGTTTATCTTGCACACTATCGTTTGCATTTATGTACTAATAATGACCTTGCATATAGAACTATGACATCTGGTTTTGTTTTCCACCTAAATAAAGGCAATAATATTGATTTGAATCCCTCTATATCATTACTTGCTTTGGTACATTACTAAGATAACTTCAGCCTTATTCTAACCTTTATTTGTCAGAGTCTGGATAAAGTCATGAGATTGAGGCCTTCCTTAGTTAAGGAATGAGCTATGTGAAGACAGTTTAGAGTGCTTTAGCACCCATTCATCCAGTGAGGACTTTTTAAAGTGTTCATTTTAGGTGGTGTTTGTGGTAGTGTCATAGAGTCATACCAGGATCATTTGGCTTCAGAAAACCTTGCACATCCCTTACTCCAACACACTCCTGTGATTCTCTCCTATAGTCCCAGTTATAGTGCATCATTACTAAGGATACATTTTGAAACATGGTTTATCTAGTTGTGCTATGCCAAAAAAGCTTGAGAATTACTAATGACATAAAATATAAAATACTACATGTCACATACAAATTATGTATGAATTAATATGTGTTGTCCAGTTGATGTAGTCTCATACAAGAATGGGTATATATTAATATTTTGTAATAACAGTGATCATATTAGTAATGAAATTTCCAGGTCTCAAGGACCGAACAGTCTAATGAAATGGTATGAAGCATAGTAGGTATTCTAGAACAGGATGTCCATGAAGGATCACATGACAGCAGAAGGGAATAACTTTGTCTTTTGCATAGTGTGGTAGAGGTTTGCAAGAAGTGAATCCGTTTTTAGAGACTGGAACTATTTGGTATCTCAGTGATGTGCTGGGTGATACGAGGCAGAGTTGAAAGTCACATAACAGCTAATCATCTTGAAGAATGCTGGGAAAATCGCCTTTACTTAATGGAGCTATTGGAGTCCCAAAGTGGCATTTTGTGGATTGTGTTCTTTTGTGTGTTTCCTTAAAGTATTGTTACTTCTATACCTGTGAACACATTGCTAAACTTTTTTTTTCTGTGAAATATAAGCATTGGAGACTATGAAAAATGAATGGAAAACCAAGTGTTCTAGTATGCCTTTAGACTTCTTTAGGACCAACTGTTCCTAAGTCTTCAGTCAATGCCTGGAGAAGTTTCAATGCTTTCATGTCCTCATTACTTCCTCTGTAAAATATGACTAGTAAGGACTTTACTCCAAGAAGAGTTAATGAAATGGAGGAGCACTTTGCCATAGTTCCTAAGTCATAGTAACACTAACATGAGATATTTTAAATATTAACTAAAAATTTAGGTTAAAATCTGTGTTGATATTTCAAACCATGAGCCTATAATAAAAACCCCCAAACAACAGCAACAATAACCTAGTTATGACTTTTGGTTTCTTTCCACATTCAATTAGATTTGAAGGATTTATTTGTAAAACACCTGCGTCTAGAATTACAGATATGTGTAAATGTAGTTTTTAAAATCATTTGCTGTATTATGACAGGTGTCCACAAGATGATTGATTGAGAAAAGAAATGACTTACTGAGTTTCAGGTGGTGAAAATCCTTTCTAAAGTTTTACGTCTGTGCCTGTAGGTGTGTTTAGATTTTCAAATCTATATTGAGCTTGAAAGTAAAGATTGACTACCTGTACAAAATACTTAATGATTGAGCTAAATCTCATACATACACACAGCTATCAAGTCACTATCCTTTCTCTCATATGTGAATATGTAGAGTAGGCATTTTGGGTAAGCAGAAGAAACTCAAGTGGTCGTTTCTCAGATTTGAGTTTCACTATGAGCTTATCCCAGTGCCAGGCTTTGTGTTATAAAATCAGTTTAAATTTTTAATTTTCTGTTTCAGATTTATTTCAACATCTACCTAGTCCATTTTTTTTTCATTTCCTATTTTTTCCTAATCTTCGATGGTAACCTTTAACGAATGCCCTAACTATACACCAAAAATTAAGAGCCCATAAATCTGGGAGATCTTCTTAAGATATGCATGAGTGAGACTGGAGGCCAGTCTGTGGACACATGATTTTTGTTTTTCTGCGTCACTCAGAAGTACAAGCCAGACTAATAGTAGGCTATACACTGTGAAAGAATGCAATCAGTGAACTGAGTTTCATCAAATATTGTACACTGACAGTCATTCTTTTATTATCAGTATATCTTTTTGGGGACAGAGACTGAGTGGATTTCGGTTGATTTAATATTAATCAGAGAGGATCATGAAGACTAGATATATTGTCCCATTTGTCTGGAGAACTAGTAATTAATATAATAATAATATTAGTAATTTTAGAGCCTTTAATCTTGAGTCCTTCTTTAGCACATGTCTACATTTCTTATGCTATTAAGCTTCTGGCCTCATATTGGTTCCTGACGATCTTAATTAGCTACAATTTAAATTACTGTAAATTAATGAGACAATTGAGTATACATATTTTAAGTTGATATTGTAAGTGGAAGTGCATTAGAAACTGTGAAGGGCTGGGAATATGGCCTAGTGGCAAGAGTGCTTGCCTCCTATACATGTAGCCCTAGGTTTGATTCCCCAGCACCACAAATATAGAAAACGGCCAGAAGTGGCGCTGTGGCTCAAGTGGCAGAGTGCTAGCCTTGAGCAAAAAGAAGCTAGGGACAGTGCTCAGGCCCTGTGTTCAAGGCCCAGGACTGGCAAAAAAAAAAAAAAAGAAAGAAAGAAAGAAAGAAATAAAGAAATTGTATGTGAACTGAAGCTAGAGTTGAGACAGTGGTAGATGAAGGAACTGTTTAGCTCAGATTGAACACTGGCTAATGCTGGACTAAATTACATATATGTTTAGGAATGTATAATTTTGAAGAGCTGGGATCTTATTGTACATAGGTATATATCCCTTGCTATTTAAAGCTTAGTTTCTTTCTTTAATCTTCCACCGTTGGACAGTCTCTCAAAACACTGATTATACATTTTTCATGACAGTACATCTTTTTTTTCTTTTTTGCCAGTCCTGGGTCTTGGACTCAGGGCCTGAGCACTGTCCCTGGCTTCTTCCCGCTCAAGGCTAGCACTCTACCACTTGAGCCACAGCGCCCCTTCTGGCCATTTTCCATATATGTGGTGTTGGGGAATCGAACCAAGAGCTTCATGTGTAGGAGGCAAGAGCACTCTTGCCACTAGGCCATATTCCCAGCCCATGACAGTACATCTTGATCACTTAATAAACAAACAATAGTCAACTTCAGAGCAGTTTATCTTAATTTTCTTTTCAAGTTAATGAAAAAATAGTGTTTATTTTTAAAATAGTATACCAGCTTTAAAGTTTTAGCTATTTCTTCCTTGAATGTTACTGTCTTAGAGCTGCATCTCCTATTGTGCTTGGTGGAGTGCTATTTTGGCCTGTAAGTGGTACTAATATGACATAAACCCAAAGGAGATTGAAAAATTCCATTCCAAAATGTCAGACGACATCTTCTCCCTTCCCTTGAACTGTAATCGTTAGTGTACATTGTGGATTTTTGGGAACTTGATGTGGTCTATAATTTCCTCCGAACAATTTTATGGAGTGACTTATTTTTCATTTCTCTTCTAGAAGCCAGTATAATAAGAAGAACATAGAGAAAATTCTTGGATTCTCATCATCTCTGTTTAAACAGTTACCATATTAAAATTCTAGGCAGAGTTTAGTTGAACTTTGGAATGAGAATTGAATATTTTGAAATACTAGTTTTTCCACGGTCTTTGTAAGCCTGTTACCTGAATTATCAATTTATTTTAAATATATTTTTTCATACCTAAAACTTTCCTCATCTTAGAAGACAGAGAAAACTGATTTAGTCTACACTAGTCTCCTAAGTTGCTTTGAAGTACAGATTATTATTTTTAATAAAAAGGTAGTTTTCCTTAGAAAATATCATTGAACTTAGCGAAAGAAAAATAATGACTCCTGTTTTTGCGTGTGCATGTTAATACACACAAAATACTAGGTAGTTGTATTAGTCAGTATTCTACCACTAATGAAATACCTGAAAAAATCAACAAAAAGGAAGGAACATTTATTTTGATTTATAATTTCAGTCCATGTTGGTTTGACCTCATTATTTTAGGCCTTGGCAAGGCAGAGCTTCATGTCAAGGCGTGATAGCAGAGCAAAGTTGCTTACTTCATAGTAGTACAAGAAACAGGGAACAGAGACCTAGGACAAGATATACACTTCAAATGCAAGCACTTTACTGCCCCAGCTAGGCTCAACCAATTATAGTTCCCCTCCCCCCATTGTCGACTGCATATGTAATTTTGAATGATCAGTGGATTAAACTATTAATGAGGTCAGAGTTTCCATAGTCCATTCACTCCTGAAAGGCCTGCCAGCTGCACCCAAGCCTTAATTTCCCACATGTATGACTGGGCACAGTGACCAAAGGAAGCACAGGTAAAAGGTTTAGACTCCAGGCCAATTTAGATGTCAAGTGACATCCTATCTTGTAAATAATTAATGCTAAAAAGGGGACATGGAACTAACTCAAGTTTAGAGCTTCTGCTTAGCAATCTGAATTCACTTCTCAGTCCCACAGAAAGTAAAGAAAGCAGTAAATAGATTTAGGGTGGCATATAAACCAAATTTTGTATCATTTTTGTCTGTTTATTTTATAGTATGAAAAACTTCTATCATAATTTCTATTAATTTAACTACATACATCACATGGATTATTGATCACAGTGAAATATATACATATTGACACTCTGACCTTTTTTCTAAATCCCTTGTGTTGTATGAATGTATTGGCAGATGGCTCATGATACTGTAGTTTAGTTTTCAGATGGATGCAGGGCTTTAGAACTACTTTGTAGTGCATGGTAAGTCTGAGTGCATTGTTTTGTGAGTTGCTTCCTAGGTGAGAAAATCTGTTATATTCATTTCCTTTCATTTTGGTGAGAGAATCTGTCTATCTATCTATCTATCTATCTATCTATCAATCAATCTATCTATCTATCTATCTATATCTCATACTCAGTATGTCCTTTACATTTGGATTAAGCAAGTGCCTTGTAGTTCTATGCAGCCAGCATTGTCCCTGACATATGTTGTGTTCATGGTATGTATCCATCATAGTCACTGTAATGCATATGTGCATTAGTTTACCAAATGGATTAGCACGATGGATACAGAATTCTTATGGGAGAACAGAGACAGCTGCTAGCCAGTTATAATGGTAGACTGAATGAGTGATTGAGATGGGCATATCTATTGACTGTCAGATTGGAAAACTGACAAAGCAACATCAGTATATAAAATTAAAGCAGATTTAATATTAAAAGTGCTTTTCAGCAAATGGTAGGAAGAAATTCAAGGGTATTGCTACAAAGTGCACAAGTAGTTACTTTTGTTATCAGTGGAAATGTATTTTTCATACAATAAGATGTCAGTTCTCCTTATAGCCATCTAGACAAATAGGTGCATTTATACTTTCCTCTGAGCTACTCCTTTGGACTTATGTGCTATGTTTGGCTCTCTGCCTAAGGACTAGTTGACACTTGTGAAGATTAACAAAGAAGGGATGATGTTGAACTGGGCTCAGGCAAATGTCTATTGTTTAAATCAACAGTTTTCAGTGTACATATTTTAATTTTTTCTTTGTGAGTTAATGAAAAGGAAAAGGTTACATAATTGTGGAGAAACAAAGGCTGATGTTTGAGTTTGCTTAATAAAATTGTGATCTTATTCAAATCAGAAAAAAAATGTAGTTGCCATTTTAAGGTATGAAATGTACATTATTCTTTCCTTTACTTTTATTGTTATTATAAAGGTGATGTAAAGAGACGTTACAGTCACACAAATAAGATAAAGAACATATTTCATTTTGGACAATGTTATCCTTTTTCTTGCTCTCAGTTTTTCCTTCCTTGTTCCCATATGTTATTTAGCTCATTTTCAACACAGTGCTAGTGAGTACTGCTGTTGCCATTGTATTTTTTGTCTTTCTCTATGCCATGATATATACTTGTTCTTCTTTAGTTGCTTTACTTAATAAAACGATATTATGCTTATATACCCTCCCCCCATTTGTCCTGTGTTGTGTAGGCTTCAAGCATAAATTATTTGAAAGAAAAAAAAGTTTGGTATTGAAATTCTTTACATTCTATATGGATATATGAAGACTTACTTGTGTTTTGGCCCGTATGTCATTATTACTTACCTATCACACTGTCTCCTTTTATGTAGTCTAGTATATTTGAAATAAGATATTTAAAATATAGAGAACATAGCAAAATGACATAAAAGCCCAATAAAATATGTTTGAGTCAGCATCAAGTCTCTTTGAAATAAGATATTTAAATAGTGTGCATTTTATTTCAGAGCCATTTGAGTTAGTCATAGTGTACTGAGGAGTAATAATGGGCTTTGTGCTCTGAAGCATATGTTAATAGAAGTGATCATTTTGGATTAATTTGATGTGAATTAATAAGAGATTTATTTGATAGGAGTTGTTTGGAGGTGATGACATTTAAACCTCAACAGGATTTAAGATGTCCAAAAATACCTTTAAAGATTCAGGAACAGTGAATTCAGAGAAAGTGAATTAAATAGAAAGGGAAAGCAAAAATAGCATCTGACATTTGGGCTTATGAAGTTTGAAGAAGTTTACAACCAATGTGATCTACCATTAAAATATTGCCCAGGCATCTGAAGAAATAATAATAGCATAAAAAAACATTCAAACTCCTTCAGTAATTCTTGGGTTCATGAATTCAGTAAACAATGTCTCTTGCATTTTTATAGTTCACTTAAGCAATCTGATTTTGATCTGTATATAGAGAGTAGACAGGATTCAAGTGTTTTTTTTTTTTAATTCCCCTACACCAATGAGCAGACCCATATGTTCTTTAAAAGCTGAACTTCCTATGTTGTTCATATGGAAGCTATCTAGTTTGCTATAGGTCCAGGTCTCGACCTTCCTTTTATTTTGCTATCACTTGCTTAATTCTTTAAATTCTTTGTGGGAGACTTTTGATCAAAAGAAACATTTTCTTTTTTGTTCTTCATTTGATTTTTTAAATGAAGGCTACATGAAATGTGTAATTAATAACTCAGTACTACTAGGCCAGGATATAAGCAGCTAGAGAAGAAATCATATATTTTTAAAAGGGAAGACTCTCATGACTTTTCCTTTTGTGCTAAGCTTTGATTTCAAGCACTTGGAGGTTTTATTATCTTGAAAAACAAATAACATGTTATTTGTTATCATATATTATGAATATAGAAATTGTTGCTTATAATACAAGTCATAAAGTACAGTATTTGAGACGGAGGTCAAATTCTACAAACTTGGTTTCCTAAATTTTTAAGTCTTGTTCAGTGTGTGTGTGTGTGTGAGTGTGTGTGTGTATACATGCATGTATGTAGCTATAATATATATGAATGCATACCTACATACATATGTATATATAAATTAACTATATATATGTGTATATGTATGTGCACATGTGTGAAATGATATTTATAAAAGTAATCCAGGGGCTGGGGATATGGCCTAGTGGCAAGAGTGCCTGCCTCGGATACACGAGGCCCTAGGTTCGATTCCCCAGCACCACATATACAGAAAACGGCCAGAAGCGGCGCTGTGGCTCAAGTGGCAGAGTGCTAGCCTTGAGCGGGAAGAAGCCAGGGACAGTGCTCAGGCCCTGAGTCCAAGGCCCAGGACTGGCCAAAAAAAAAAAAGTAATCCAAGTTTTAATTTTCTTCGAGAAAAACAGGCTCTTTAAAATAATTTTCATTGATTAAAAAAAAATAGCTCTTTTCAGGGCTGGCAATGTGGTTTAGTGGTAGAGTGCTTGCCTAGCATGCACAAAGCTCTGCACCACATAAACAGAAGAAGCCTCAAGTGGCACTGTCTCTCAAGAGGTAGAGTGCTAGCTGTGAGCAAAAAGAAGCCAGAGATGGCCCTCAGTCCAAGCTCCAGGACTGTAAAAAAAAAAAAAATCTCATCAATAATACAATGCAAGCCATAGCTTAGAGTGCTTGGCAATTGCTGATGCTGGATGTGTGTTTGCTCAGTGTATGATGTGGAGAAAATGAGTAGCTGAGGAATGGAGGAATTAGTGGTATTTTTGCCATGTTCAGTGCCATTCAACAAAATGGTACAATGATTTTCGAAGCTAAAACTTTTATGGTATTAACCCCAACCATGAGAGCTAAAAAGTTCCTGGGAAACTTAGAGCTAATGACTTTGAATTCTTTTATTCTACAGACAAAACAGGCTTAAGAGAATAGGAACTTGCTTCTGACCATACCAGCACATGGCTCAGATCAGGGCACAATCTGATTTTTACAATGTATTATCCACTCTGAAAAGTTTTCACCACTGAACTTTAGAGAACTTCTGTCTAATGGAAAGGCATACTAGTCCTCATTTGCATTGGGTGAATGTATGATCTCAGTTTCTTTTTAAATTTGTGATAGTTGAATTCTTAGTTGGAATAATTTAATTATCTCTGGCAAAGTCTTTTGGAGAAAGAATAATTTTATGTGCACATAGAGACATTTGTGTTTGTTTACGAGTGTATTGAAATACATGTACAGAGCACTAAATTAGCTAAATTTTTCCTAAAGTCTACAGAAGTTAGGTAGTAATCAAAAACTTAGATTCATTTTTTTGTGAAGGTGCCACTCTGATACGCTGACTCAAACGTCTCTCTTGAAATACTTCATGTCCAGGTCTTTGCTGGTGCCATTTGGAGATGGATTCTCTCAGACTTTTCTGCCTGGGCTGGCTTCTAACTATGATTTTCTTTTTAATCTCGCAATCTTTTTGGCTAGGATTACAGAGATCTGAGCCAGTGGAACCTAGCTTATATTTAAAATTTCATTTTAATTTTTATCTTTTCTCTCTCACTTCTTCTTGCTCTCTCTCTCTCTCTGTCTGTCTCTCTCCATATATATGTATATAATTTTATTTTAAATATAAGCCTTATTTTGGCCTGTCTAATATCTTAGCAGTCACATTAGATGGACAATTTAAGAAGCATTTGTATGTGTGTAAATGCAAAATGAGGCACATAGAGAAAATGATGCTCATGATTTTTTTTTTTTCGCTCAGTCCTAGGGCTTGGACTCAGAGCCTGAGCACTATTCATGGCTTCTTTTTGCTCAAGGCTAGCACTGTACCACTTGAGCCACAATGCCCACTTCTACCTTTTTCTCTGTGTGTGGTGCTGAGGAATCGAACCCAAGGCTTCATGCATACTAGGCAAGCACTCTACCACTAAACCACATTCCCAGCCCCGAAGGCCCATTTTTAAAATCACACAATTGTACAGAGGACTTTGTCCCTTGCGCTTTCATCTCTATTATCTAAACTTGCTGGTTTAATTGATATTTGAACTTTGTAAAAAAAAGTAGTTTATATGTGGTGTCTTGCTATGGAGTAGGATGATAAAGTTCAAAATAGAATCATCAGAACTGATGACTGAAGTTCTTTGATGTGATTAAGTATTTCCAGTGCTTTGAAATGTTCCCTTTAGAAACCATTGCTGGTATTTAAAATGTAAGATTCCTTCCTACCCTTTAGTAGTGTAGGTAAGCATCAAATCACTAGGATTAAGGGAATTTTAGAGGTCAAAGAATCCAGAAACATCCTGAGTAGTTGTGTGAAAGGCTTCTTGTCTTATAATATTTTCTATTGTGCTCCCCCAGCCCCTAGCTGCTTTATTAAACCCAGGGGAGGAGAGATTGCTGCTCACGATCTATCTGCCTTGTGCTTTTATCAGATGTTTTTCAAGCAGAGCATGGTGCTGGCATATTACTATATTTTAGGTGTGATACATTCAAGTACGTTTATATCATTTAGGAGGGAATCTCTTTTGCTTTCTTTTACAGATGTACAGATGAGCTCTCAAAATGTCTTCTGTGTCCTCCCAGCGTCTTCTAAGATAATTGCATTAGCTTCCTGCTAGTTGACTAATAGAATTAATAATTGTACAAAGCACTCTAAAGCCACATGCCTTATGAAGTCAATGCTGGGTATGATTTTACAAGTATGTGATCTATTTTTTTTCAAGTGAAAATGTTAACTGGAAAAGTTCTTGGCACATAGTATAACATCATGCAATCTGTTATTTGTCTTGAAGATAATAACTTGAGGGTGGCTATAGTCTTATGGTATCTAACTTACGACTTGCTAGGGGAGTTTCTTCCACTTAGAAGAATTGCAAATGTGCTTATATTTACATAATATGTCACTCTGAAAAATTACAATGATATAGTTCCAGTAAAATTTTTTTCTATAACTACTTCAAAGTATAGTCAACTAAATTAACCGTGATTTTTTTAAACTTCAACTAAAAAGAACATGTCCCTGCCCCCACAAGACAAAATAAAACTCAAATGACCTTTCTGATACTTCTTTGAAGTTTTAGCAGCTTAGCATTCTTTGCAATGTATATTATTAAGGGCTCTTCTTAGCATAAGGAATCAGTGAGTCATATGCTTCTGAAAGTCTGTTCTTGGGTGGAAGAAGGAACTGAAATTTGGAGAGATGATAATTTAATTAAATCCCATTTTCTCTCAAGCACTAAAGATGCTGGTTAAGTAGTTTTTAATCTTGGAGCCATTGTATCCCTTCACGATAATGACAAATTAGCAAGATCTAGAATTTTCTGGGCTGTGACAAAATACTTTTTTATATAAATTTATTTAGATCAATTAACTTTTGAGTATTTAATATATATGAATAAACCATTTTTTCTCCATTTCGATGGCTGGATAACGTAAATGAATTGAATGTGTTATTTCTTTTATGTGTCTTCAGCTATTATTCCTTACTCATAGGATTTTAAACTTTTGTGTAGCCTTATTTGTTTTGATTCATCATTGTTAGATTTTAGCCACAGTAAACTGAAACGTTAAAGTACAAATTCAGTATGTATCATAACAGTTACTGAAGGCATGTAGAAGAAGCGATCCTAAACTTCTAAAAGAACATAGGAGAGGCTGTTGTGTGAAGGTATTACATGCTGAATATCTCTTTCAATAGGCAAATAAAAAAATATATATATTTTTCAAAACATGTTTTTAAAATGTACATATTTATTTACTTCATTTATTTGTTTTAACTGCTGAGACTCGGTCTTACAATTACCTAGGCTGATCTGGAGATCCTGTGTTCAAGTGATCCTCCCATTTTGGGTCATTTTCTTGGGACTGTAAGTGTGGATCAGCAGACCTGGTTACAAACAGTTTATCTTTTGTTTAAACTTATAGTTGAAGGACTTAATTTCTTAAGCTTCACTTTTATTCTTAAAAAAAAAAGATGTAAACCAACTGAACAACTCATGGGAGGAGAGGGAAAGGGGTAGGGGGGTAGGGGGAATGAGGGAGGAGTAACAAACAGTACAAGAAGTGTATCCAGTGCCTAACGTATGAAACTGTAACCTCTCTGTACATCAGTTTGACAATTAAAAAAATCTTCTTAATTGGCTTTAGTAAATTTCCCTGCATTTACTTGATGCTGGTAACTCTTACATAACAGTTCTAGCTACTCTGGAGGCTGAGATCTGAAGATCACAGTTCAAAGCCAGCCCAGACAGAAGAGGCTGTGAGACTTTTACATCCAACCAACTACTTAGAAAAAGCTGGAGTTCACACTGTGGATTAGTGGTAGAGTGTTAGCCTTGAGCTAAAGAAGCTTAGGGACAGAGCCTAGGCCCAAAGTTTAAGCCCCGGGAGTGGCACAAAAATTTTTTTTTTCTCCTGCATTCTTCCCTGTGTTGTTATAGGTTCTTAAGTCTACTCTGTCACTGTTACTGAAGTAAAAACACTACATATTATTGTAGGTTGAAGTGTAGCTCAAGGGGTAGATGGCCAGCAAGCATTGCACCCTGTGTTTAAAGTCCTGTACCAGAAAAAAATATATGCACACACATACATATATGTATGCACATCTATACACATGCATATACATATAAACATATGCATGCATGAGCCCACATTTATGTTTAACTGTCAGTATTTCCTGGTATAATAGGAGTTCTCTAGATTTGGTAATTTTAGACCTAACAGGCTGGCATCATTAAGGTTCCCTCTTTAACATAAGAGATGACTGGGCTGACATTGTCTCAGGATCATCACTTCCTCTTGAAACTTCAATATTTTATGTTGTAATTTTTGTTGTTATTGTTCCAGCAGGGAGATTCTATGAAATGAATAACATTATTGGTGTATAAGAACAGTGTACTTTTGAAGTACTATCATATATTGTACTGTTGACATTTGGTGTGTAAAAGCAGTATACTTTTGAAAAGACTGTTTTACTGTTTTTGATGGTAGTCACTAAAATGAATTTTCTTTCTTTTTTTTTTTTTTGCCAGTCCTGGCACTTTTTTTTGCCAGTCCTTTGAACTCAGGGCCTGAGCACTGTCCCTGGCTTCTTTTTGCTCAAGTCTAGCACTCTACCTCTTGAGCCACAGCACCAACTTCTGGCTTTTTCTATATATGTGGTGCTGAGGAATTGAACCCAGGGCTTCATGTATGCAAGGCAAGCATTCTATCAACTAGCCCACATTTCCAACCCACTAAAATGGATGTTTAATCTTGTAAATGATGCTCTCTCCAACTAGAGCATTGTTATGCATATTATACATTTCTATACTAGATTTCTCCAAAGCAGTGATACACTCATCTATCCCACACCAGTGCAATGCCTCAGCTCTTGTGAGAAATAATAGAAGCAAATGACTAAGCTGTGTTATTAATGCAGACTTTCCCAGCCCATTTTCCATAATGAACCCTGCCATCTTTGTCTTCTCAGCAGAGCTACTAGTAAAGAGGACTTGTTTAATTAGAAAGTTACAGGTGAAATTTTTCAAGAAGTTTGGGAGGATGACTTCCATAGTACTGGTCCAGCTGAGTGTTTTAGGAAAACAGACTCCTACCCTTAACTACCCTTTGATAATCCCACTCTTTAATGGACACAACACATATTGCTTTTAATTCTAATAGCCTTTTTTGTTCTGATAGTTTAGATTTCTGTAGAGGAACTTGGTATAGCATTCTAATTTTGGCTTCAGTCATTGGTGTCTCTGCCTTTGAGAGGCACAACTGATCTAGCATATACAAGAAATCATAGAAAACAACTAAAATTTTGTCATTTCAGCTTTAGAATGACAAGGTCACTCAGTTTACTAGTTTGCTTTAGTAAACCTTCCAGTGTGTTCTGAATGGAGGACTTGATGTTGTTTCCCTTAGATATGCCTAGATACCCAGGTTATTTGAATCTCCATCCTGCTGGACAGGTTGCTAGTGACACCTGACTGTGCTCATTTCTGGACTCTCAGGAAAGACCCAGATGCCTCTTTAATGAATTTATTCACAGGCTAGAGATGAAATGTTCATTTTTCGATATTTTCTAAATGTACTAGGGCAGTTTTTATTCTGTTTATGTAGCAACTCTGTCTTTCTATGAGAATATTTTGTTTGAAACTGTATTTTCTTTTGCACAGTGTAGCAGTATTTAATTCCAATTTGTGAATTTGTTTATATGCACATGTTTATCACACATGTGTAATCTTTATTCTGTAAACATAATCATGTACATATATTCTATGAACATAGCATGCACTTATACATGTTATATATGTTATATAACATGCATACATGTATGAGCATGTGTGTGATTGACTATAACTGAAGAAAGACATTGAACAAAAGGATGGGAGGAAAAGAACAATAGCTAAGACAGAGCCAATAAGAACAATGAGTTCTTTAATTCTCATAAGCTATTGTAAATAGTAGATTAGACAGTCTTTGTGAGAACAAGAATTCTAAATATGAGTTCTTTAGTCTTAACTTACATTTATTTATTTATTATTTAACTCTTTTATCAGTATTATACCTTAACCTCAGGGCCTGGTGCTATCCTTTAGCTTTTTCACTTAAGGCTAGCATTCTACTGCTTGAGCCTCAGTTCCACTTCCCTTTTTTTCTTTTTTTTTGGTTGGAGATAAGAATCTCATGGACTTTTCTGCTTGGCGTGGCTTGCAACTCTCATCCTGAGATCTCATCATCCAGAGGAGTTAGGATTACATGCTTGAGCCACCAGAGCCTGGGAATATTACTGTTTTTAAGACTCACTTTTCTCTGAGGCAGTATATTATTGTACACATTAGAGATCGTTAGAGAAAATAAAGTAGTTGATTATTGCAGTACTTGTCTATACCTTGCGAGTAATTCTGCATCTACCATTTTCTTTCTTTTTTTTTCTTTTTTTGTATTTTCACAGATATGGTCCGGAAAAAGAACCCCCCTCTGAGAAACGTTGCTAGTGAAGGCGAGGGCCAGACCCTGGAGCCAATAGGTACAGAAAGCAAGGTATCTGGAAAGAACAAAGAATTTTCTGCAGATCAGATGTCAGAAAATACGGATCAGTGTGATTCTGCAGAACTAAATAATAAGGAGGAGCACATCTTGCATGGCCAAGATCAGTCTTCAACTAGTAAGAAGGACTTGCAAAGCTCAGTCCTGAGTGAGAAGGCTGGCTTCAATTATGAGAGCCCCAGTAAGGGAGGAAACCTTCCCTCCTTCACACATGATGAGGTGACAGACAGAAATATGCTGGCTTTCTCATCTCCAGCTGCTGGGGGAGTCTGCGAGCCCTTGAAGTCTCCTCAAAGAGCAGAGGCAGATGACCCTCAAGATATGGCCTGTACCCCATCAGGGGACTCATTGGAGACAAAGGAAGATCATAAGATGTCACCAAAGGCTACAGAGGAAACAGGGCAAGTGCAGAGTGGTCAAGCCAATTGTCAAGGTTTAAGCCCAGTTTCAGTGGCCTCAAAAAACCCACAAGTGCCTTCAGATGGGGGTGTAAGACTGAATAAATCCAAAACTGATTTACTGGTGAATGACAACCCAGACCCGGCACCTCTGTCTCCAGAGCTTCAGGACTTTAAATGCAATATCTGTGGCTACGGTTACTATGGCAACGACCCCACAGATCTGATTAAGCACTTCCGCAAGTATCACTTAGGACTGCATAATCGCACCAGGCAGGATGCTGAGCTGGACAGCAAAATCCTGGCCCTTCATAACATGGTGCAGTTCAGCCATTCCAAAGACTTCCAGAAGGTCAACCGCTCTGTGCTTTCTGGTGTACTGCAGGACATCAATTCTTCAAGGCCTGTTTTGCTAAATGGGACCTATGATGTACAGGTTTGTAGTTTGCATTGCAGTATTTTTCCAGAGAAACTAGTATTAATAATGAAATACGAATTTCCATTTGTATGTTAAAAGCAAAATCTCAAGACCAGAAGGTTTGGATAGCTTTGCGATCCAACAGAAAGGTTGGATGCATTTCTATAGCTTCATTTAAATGTATGTCCAGAGTTTTGTTTAGTCTCTTCTCTGGGGGAAAAATGCATTTCAACATTTCTGCTAGATTAGGAAGTGTGTTCAGTTAGCAAGGTCTTTTTATTTCTGGACATACCTCATGGTAATTGAGTAGAGGGACTCTTCCAAGAATGGCACTGGTCTTCAGGATTGTGCGTGCTGACTCATGCCTTGTTCTAATTTCAGATTATAATTCTGATATAATCTTTCCTTTTCCTGAAAATCGTTCCTACATTTTAGCTTGGGATTTAGAGTCAGATAGAGTAGATTTGGGTCATAGATAGGTATGAGGGAGATCAGAATGACTTTGTTATAGGCCAACACACTTAAGAAAAATGGTAATTTATCAAGGCATTTGTGATGACTTAAATTTATACTGTTATGAAAACCAGCACAACAGTTTGCTCTGCCTTTTTTTTTCTAGCCTTACTTTATGGCTTACATGACAAAAGAAAAAAAATGTGACCATTTGAAATAGAATGAAACATGGAACTGAATCTAAGGAAATATATTATTTTAATTTTAGCATACTCAGAACTCATGGTCAGCTTAAGAAAGTTTTTTTTTAATTGTAGTCTGTGCATTTTCATTGTCTTGTCAGGTCAGGGAGTTTTCAAAATACGTTAGCTTTACCATCCTCTTCTGTAGTAGTAATAACAATTAGAACTCAGAAGTAAGGAGATCATTTTATTCTTATATGACTTACTAATTTTCTTGAAGTATCAAGTCAATTTAATCAACTTTTTAGTAGCCATGCAATTGCTTTTGATCTTTCTGCTTAAGAAACACAGGCAAATGGAACACAGCTAATAATGAAAATATTGTGCAAAAAATTGTGAGAAGAGTTAGGGGAGAATGTTAGAAGTCTTTCTTTTTTATGTCACAATGGCAGTCTTATCACTTTAAAGGAGATAGGAAGAAGAGCTCTTAAAAAGCCAGTTTCATATTTTGTTAAGCTCTCTAAAAATTCTATCTCACCTTGTGAATTTCCACAAATAGAATTATTTTTGTGGAGCAGCAAATTAAGGCAACATAGTTATTATGCATGAAAGCTACATGCTTTGAACTGCTGTCTTATTAAAGATCATTTCACTGTCTTATGTCAGATGCGCTCTGCTGTCAAACTATGATTGGAAAGCAAATGCGTGTTTTAGATAAAAGGGTTGGAAGGGAATAATGTCAGTATGTGAAATGGTGTTTTATAATTAGCAAGTAATATGATGTTAATACCTGGATTTCCGGCAGGAGTTTCAGTTCATTCTCTCTGGGGATGACTTCTAAGGGAAGCTGATCTCGGTTGTCAGGAAGGCTCTAAAACGAAGATTACTGAGGCCTATAGTTTGGAAGAATTCAGATTTTTAAACACACTTCCATTTCCCCCAAACAATTATTTGTTAGGTTCCTAGTTATTTATAGTGAAGTTTATGTTTGGGTGGAACACTTTTCCTGGGCAGTGTTTTGAGAAATAAAACAGATGTGTGAGCTATCTAAGTTTGAACTCATAGGACTAGAAATAAAACAGCTGATGTTAGATTGTGCTGTCTACTAAATCCTCATAACACAGGCAGTAAAGAAGACCCAAAGTGGTAGAGAATAACACGCGGGAAGATACTGTTAAGATGTATTTTCTTTTTCAAAGAGAACTAGTATTGCTGCAAAGTGGAAAAAAGCAATCTGTAGAAAATCGCTTCCTTCAAAGTAGTGACTGGGAGTTGAAACAATTCTAAAGAAAGTGAACTTCAATTTATAAAAGAGAGCATTAAATTTACGGATAGGCCAAATGCTAATTTTGAACCATGTTGCATATGTAGGAGATATTGATACAGAGATTTGTCTACAGATAAGTAAGTCATGAGTATTTTTATGCTGAAAGGAATGCCAGTCAACTTTTCTTTATTCATAAACCAAATCATAAAAACAAGTCTGAATTTCTCCTTTTTACTTGCATGTGTTTGCATTGGTGAAATTCTATCTGGCAGGTTCTTTCTTTGGCAGTTGAACTGTGGAGAGACTAAAAGCTGTGTGAGATAAAATGCTGACTGTAAGATTTCTTTAATGGAGCATGTATTTTGTCAGAAAAAAATGCATATACATAACAACTTAATGGCTCCTATGCATTCTGTTAAATACATGTTGGTAAATATTATCTTTATTATTATTCAATTTTAGAAATGATTTGCATGAATTTATGATTTTAGTTGATTAAAGCAATAGATGAGCAATGCATTAATCTTTTCCAATTAAACTGGCTTTTTGTAAAAACATTCAGAACAGTTGGTAGTTAATGATAGATTTATGACATTTTAGGCCAAGAAAGAAAAAAGGAATATAAATCAGAAGCAAAGGATTTAAAAACCCTTTGGCTTTGATCTATATTTTGGTTTGATGTGTTTGGTTTTAAATAATTTGAATCAACTTGAGTGCAAATGTGAGGTACAATGTTGGGAACAAAAAGTAATGTAAGCAGATTCTAGGTTGTGAATATGTCAGATATGAGTTTAAAATTTAGAAGTACAATGTTTGGACAAATAAACTTTAGATAATACATAAAATTTACTGATAATTCACTTCTATGTAAATTGTATAGTTACAGAATTACAGTTTAATAGATACCACCTTCCTTAGCCATCATAAACCACAACTGGCTTTTCTTTAGTCTGAGGAATTCATGAGCTTCTCTAATAATTTACTATAAGTTAGCATCCCCTGCTCTGAAATTTTAAAAAAGGGATTTTTTTTAACAAGATAAACAGGAACGATATAATGGGTAGCTCAGAACGAACTGATTTGACTAGGATGTTAGTTCCCTAAGTTTCCATTTCCCTTCATGTTTCATCAATTGTTATGCTTACATTAAAAAAATAATATATATGACATGATTGGTAATGCCTTCATGCAGTTTTTACTATCTGTATTCAGCCTTTGAGGCTCACATGTAGACCAATAATAGGACAAGAGATTGAGTTCTTAAAAAAGTAATTACAGCCTCTTTCTTTTTAATCTGCTTTATTATGCTTATATTTAAACCATTGCTGAATGGAAGCCTGCATTAACAACGCGGACTTCACTGTTTCATTAGGGCTTAATGTGCTGTGCATTAGGGCGTTTGCATCATCTTTATGGGGGAGCTTTTAGCCCTTAGATCAGGTTATAAAATTAGGAGTCCTGTCAAGTTGTGCTTCCCACGGGAAAGTGTTTACACTATTCCAGGTTTATAAATGTTCATGATGTATATGTTGCCTTTCTATATTACTGAACCTTCCCTATTATTTTGCATTATTCAAGACTCAAAGAAAGTAGCTACTGGATTCCAGCTGTTACATTCCTTCTGCTTCTTAATGAATTTATCTGGTTAATAGAAAAATTACATTGTTACTTTGTGAGGGACTATCTTCTGTTTGAACAAGAAGTGTTATATTTCTGTTTTGTAAATATTTTTTATTAGAGTTGCACAATATGTCGAGGTAGAAACAGGAAGAGCAGATTTCAGAGATAGGAAGTCAACCTTTGTGTTTGTAGTTTTCAACATATTTAACTCAATGAACTTTATAAAATCTGCACATTACCAGTACTAGCATTTGAGTAGGGGATTACCTCTGGTCTGAAGAAAGAAAAAAAAATCAGAGAACATTAGTCTCATCATGGTTTATTTTGACTTGTCTTGAATTTTCCTTTCAAATATTTATTTTTTGCCTTGAAGTTTCCTTTGATCTGGAGTAGGAGGGAAGTTGTATATCTTAGCAGGTTCTGTTTCTTTGTTTTTCTGAGTTGAGGACAATTGCATTTGGGAAAGATTGGTGAATGAGATTTTAATCAATTCAGAGTGTCTATAGAGAAATGGTTGGCACATGAACCCATACTTATTTTCAGGACTGTGTCTCTTTAACAAGCAATAAAGTGTGCAAAATAAAACATATGCTCACCCAAGGCCATAAAGCAAAGCAAAGTTCTGGCATTTACCAGGTTATTTTCTTTAGTGAAGATGCCTGGAGTGGATAAGGTACCATTTTGGATAGAATAGGTAGGTCATTTTTACTAAACCCTTTGTCTATATGACGCTTAAATTTCCATTTGTATTTGTTAACCGGACAGTTAGTACTATAAATGTCAATCCCTCTTTGGTTTTTGGTTTATTTATTATTATTAAAAGGACATGGATCATTTTCTAGAATATCAGTGTTTCTCTCCCGGACAGTATGTTTAGAAGAGAAAATCATGGCTATCAGTATGTCCAATCAAGTTTAGCCTTATTCAGCTCTTAATAAAAAAAAAATTTATCTCCCAAATGACCAGCTCTGCTAACCATATCAAGTCAGCAGATTATTCCTGGCTTTTTATTTCTTGGGTCATTGTAATTTCAGCATTCTCGCAGCTGTTAGAAACAGATACAAAATGAATGCACCAGCCCAAGAGAGAAGGCTGGAGAGAGTGAGAGCAGTACCATGTCATTTTCTGATTTCCTTCATGGACTCTCTATTTCTGAGAATCATCAGCGCATAGACTTCTTGAACTCTTTGTCTTAGAACTTCCCAAACATTGAAATGTGTGACAGAATGTTCAATTTTAACTGAATTCATATTTTCAGTATTGCTTTTACATTTTGATACTTAACCTCTCTCATCTTTTAGTTTTCATAAAACAGATTGTACATCTTTCCCCCTGCCCTGATTGATTTTGGATTTATACCTAATAATGGAAACCCTTTATTAAAAGTTCATTAAGTGTCTATGTGCCTCTGAGTTCTTTATGCATGTTAATCAACTCATCTCCATAAAAATCCCTTGAAGTAGAAAGTATCATTTATGTCCATTAAAAAAAAAAAGAAAGAGGAAACAGGCATAGAGGGATTAAAGTAACCTGCTCAAGATCATAGAGTTGCATAACTGGGAAGATAGGATGTAAACGAGGTAAGGCAGGCTAGAAGCCTGTCTTCATAAGCACTGTGAAGTATGAGATCAAATTTACTGCAAGTAGAAAAGCAATGGGGGCTGGGGATATAGCCTAGTGGCAAGAGTGCCTGCCTCGGATACACGAGGCCCTAGGTTCCATTCCCCAGCACCACATATACAGAAAACGGCCAGAAGTGGCGCTGTGGCTCAAGTGGCAGAGTGCTAGCCTTGAGCGGGAAGAAGCCAGGGACAGTGCTCAGGCCCTGAGTCCAAGGCCCAGGACTGGCCAAAAAAAAAAAAAAAAAAAAAAAGAAAAGAAAAGCAATGGAAGACAGGCCCATCACATGGAAGGATGGAACATTTAGGTAAATCATTTTGAATGGAAGGGGCCCTTGTGGTTCCTTCCTCCCTCCTTCCTCCTCCCTCCTCCCTCTTCCTTCCTTCCTCCTCCTCCTCCTCCATTTTTTTGGTTACTAATCCAAGTAGTATGATACTATTTTATTGCTACTTTACTAGTTTGTAGTTGAAATCATGGATGAGAAAATTAAATGTGTTCTGAGAGTTATCTTGTGCTCTTCTAGTTACTAGGCATATTTCAGGTTGGTTTTTCTAGAAAGATTAAATGTTTAGGAGATGCACCCAGCTCTCATTTATGTTCTCCAGGGCTGTGTAATTAAGGTTTTTATCCTCTGCCTACATTAAGAGCAAGGATGGGTGTGGAGGCAGAGAACAAATCGAAATGCCTTTGGAGTATCTAATTTTAGTATGCAGTGCACTTAACTATGCTTGGAGCCCAGTGATTTCATTGGATTCTGAATGTGAGACAAATAGAGAGTACACTAAGGAACCTGGGAATTCAAATAGTCTACCTATACAGCATTTCTCCTTTCATATTTTGATGCCCTGGAGATTTAAAATGAAAGAACTCATGAATTCTTTCCTGTGTCTAGTAATATAGTTGGGAATCATAAATAAGAGTTTATTCTAAGACCTGTTTTTCCAACCGATGGGAGGCCCTACTGTGGTGTGATCGGCCACCTCAAAGTCAGCATAGGTAAGAATGAAGTTCTCACAATAACTCAGTCGCCATTTTTTCCCATATTCCCATTATGGAGTCTGGGTGGATATGTTGAGGGATCCTGGAAATTTTTTCTGAGATTCTCTCTCCTCCAACCTTTGAGCAGTTATCACATTCATACGTTCATGATATCCCTAGTGTTTATTTTCTTTGTCTTTCTACTCATTTCTTGTTTTTTTTTTCTTTCCCTCATCACTCTTTCCGTTCTTCCTTGTCCTCCTCGTGCTCCTCATCCTCTTTTGGTTTCTTTTCTTTTTGGTTATTTTTTCTTCTCCTTTGCTCTCCTTTGTCTCTTTCTCTTCCTCCATTTTTCCACCCTTACAGGATATCCTCTCTTGCTCCTTTCATTTTTTAAAAAATTAATTTTATCTATTGTTAACTTTTTACAATATTTTCATATTTTAACATATATTTAATATTTTATAGAAAGTATAAGTGTATTTAAAAACCATTATCTGCTAATTGTATAACTAGATATATACTCTCCAGTTAAAGACTTTTTTTTCAGATACTCTGTCATTAGAGAGACAATAGTACAAACAGGAGCAGCATATATTATGTTACTACAGAGCAGTTACCATTTCATAGAAGATGGCACTTAAAGATGTGGTCAGCATCTTGTATCTTTCACTCTCATTTCTGCTTATAATCTGGTTTGCTCCATCTGAACTGTCTTTCCATAAAGATCACTGCCACAGAAATCCTTCTTCAGATGTCAACACGTCTGCCCACTGCTGGGGTGTGAAGCTCTCAAAGGCGTGCTTACTTGTCAGCATCAGGTGCTCTTCCTGTTGTCATAGACCATCTTGCCTAACTCAGCAGAAATCCACATTCCACTGTTTTCTGTCATCTGTTCTCTTCTGAGTTTTCTGTGCTCGACTATAGGCCTGTGGAGGTCCTGTAATGTCTAGGTAATGTCTCTTTGCATCCACTGTGTTTTGTTCAGGTAGTAGAAATGGTTGGCACATGAACCCATACTTATTTTCAGGACTGTGTCTCTTTAACAAGCAATAAAGTGTGCAAAATAAAACATATGCTCACCCAAGGCCATAAAGCAAAGCAAAGTTCTGGCATTTACCAGGTTATTTTCTTTAGTGAAGATGCCTGGAGTGGATAAGGTACCATTTTGGATAGAATAGGTAGGTCATTTTTACTAAACCCTTTGTCTATATGACGCTTAAATTTCCATTTGTATTTGTTAACCGGACAGTTACACCATGGAGAACTCTTCCATGGCAGAAGGATGTTTTGGGGTTTTGGTTATTAAGTTATCTTCCCCCATTAGAATCTTGTCTAGCATCTGAATGTAATTCTTGTTTATTGTGAAGCAGTGGGGGTGACAGGTTGGTCGCTGGAGATGTGTACGCTTTACAATGTGCTACTTTTCTGTTTGTGCTGCATTTTCTCTTGTATTTTTTTTTCCATAAAAGATTGGCTTCCACATGACTGAAATGGAGTGTGTTGGTGGTATAATGGTGGTAAGCATAGCTGCTTTCCACATGATTGAAATGGACTTTAAAGATTCTTTGATATATTGTCATTCTACATCCTAGATAATCACAGGGGAACTGGTTCTTTGGAGTTACATTGAGTAAAATGAGAAAACCAGTTCTGGATAAACTGTAGATGAAACCAATGCCCACAAGGTAATTATAAAAATGCACCCAGTGAAGAATACGTGAAGTTTCCTAAAAAAAAAAAAAATATATATATATATATATATATATGTCCACGATACTATTATTAACAAATACAGCACCTTGATTTTGCTTGGTTTGCTTCCTTAGCTGGTGTTGTGCTACTTGAGACATGATTCCAGCCCAGCTTTTTCCTGGTTATTTTGAAGATGGAGTACTGTAGACTCGTTTTACCCAGGCTCACATCAAAGTGTGATCCTTTGGCTCTTGGCCTTTGGCGGAGCTAGGGTTACAGGTTTGAGCCACCGGGATCTGGCCTGCTTTAAGTTTTGACACTCTTCCCACATTCATGGTCTCTTTTAAATCCAAATGCAAATGGTGTTCACTTTGGTAGGACACCAGTGGGAACAGGCTTCCGGAATAAGCCTGCGTGGCATGAGAGAGTGAGATGATTGCCACATAATTAGATTTGTTATTGAAATGTTTAGACATTAATTTTCCATCATAAATGTATTACTGAAGCACTGTGTGTATTCTGGAATGCATTTGTGAAAAACTACAGAACTACAGAAACAGTCCCTATGCATACTAGTAGATGAATTCTGAGTATAGTTATTTTCAGCCACTATCAGCCCATACAGATTTCTTAGAGTTATTTAAAAATGTAGTATTCTTCCCAGTGATTTTTCTAACATTCCAGCTTTTTATTTCGAACATTTTACTTTTTTGACTATCAGCCCATAACCTCAAGTCCTCTTAAATTAGTACCCTTATAATTGTCTCTTTTGCTATCAATTATAGCACTTGAGAATGAACCACATCTGAAGAAAGGCTTGTGTTTAGTTCAAACATCTCCTTCTTTTTGCTGCATTGAGAATAAATGCATTGCTAAAGTGTCATTTTAAAGAGCTCTGAAGCTTTAAAAATTCTTCCCATTGATCTATTCTTTTAAATACTATTTTTATTAGATTTTGTTGTATATTATTAGAG
Organism: Perognathus longimembris pacificus; assembly: GCF_023159225.1. Taxonomy (NCBI): domain Eukaryota; kingdom Metazoa; phylum Chordata; class Mammalia; order Rodentia; family Heteromyidae; genus Perognathus; species Perognathus longimembris. The sequence goes on from NC_063172.1 coordinate 18,796,047, forward strand.
GGAAAGAAATAATGTGAGGTTGAAGACCTTGAAGAAAATGGATCTTTTCATATTTTTTAGTTTGACAGTGAAACATTTGTTAGAAAGACATGTAAATGAATTATCAATGAGATCCGATGGAAGAAATACTTTTAAGCACTAGGGTTAAAAGAGAAGAAAATACAATTACAGTCTTCAGTCAGTGAAAAAAGCCACTTAGTTTTTTATGCCTTATTTATGCTGAATATTTCTGCATGTTTGACTTTAACTTAAAATCAATTGGCTCTATTACAAGTTGGCTTTTTCACTTGAGAGATGGATTTTGGATGTTCTTGAATGTCTAAATATATCATGTCAAGTCCATGACAAAAGTGCCATGAATTTCTGTTATTCTTTATCCTAGTAACACAAGGATATTGATAAGTAATTTCTATCGGTGTTCATAGTTCCCTTAAACAGTTTGTTCAGTTCCTCAACCAAAATGCACTGATACCTTGCTTATTTCCAAATATTAACGACATATTTGTTTCTCAAATTTTCACGAAGAATAAAAATAGGATATTTGTTTAGGAACAGCAGAATTAAGCCTTTTTTCTTTTTCTTTTTCTTTTTTTTTTTCCTGTCCTGGGGCTTGAACTCAGGATCTGAGTGTTGTCCCTGGCTTCTTTTTACTCAGGTTAGCACTCTACCACTTGAGCCACAGTGCCACTTCTGGCCTTTTCTGTATATGAGGAATCGAACCCAGGGCTTCATGGATGCTAAGCAAGCACTCTACTGCTAAGCCACATTCCCAGCCTGAACCTTTTCTTATATATCCAAGAATCTTGGTTATACAAGTGTGTGGATTTGTCATTGAATTACTTTGCCGTTTCTACTCTGCTTAATCTGTTCATCCCATTGTCCAGAGAATTTTTTTGTCTCATTCATTTTGTTAAATAGTTGTCTCATCCATGTTGTTATTACTGTAGTATGCTACATAAAGTGTAGTTAGCCATGTGCAGTTGTTTAAATTTCAGTTAATTGAAATTAATGAAAATTATTACACATAAAAAATCAGTTCTTCATTTGCAGTGCCCCTCTTTGAAGTGTGTATCAGCTACCTGTGCTCATGGTCCCTCTACTGGACTTAGATGACCTATGGAAGGTTTTAGCACACAGAGCATCTAGGGTTCTTGCTTGATCTTCATGCTACTCCTTTAAAATGAAAAGATGTGCAATATTCCTCCTATTCGTAGAGATGAAGAAACTGGGAGGTAACTAATGTGTCTTCTCCAAGTAAATAAAAAGTACTATTGCCAATTTTTGATTTTGAAGTCTTAAGTACCTTAAAGATGAGAGTGTTTCAGTTGATTACTTTTGTAGCTAATGCTCACCTGCACAAACTAAATATGTAATAACCCAGTCAGTGAGAAAAATGAATACTTAGGTGATCTGGTTTACACAGAATTTACAGTGGGCTTGTATATTGTCTCTTAAAATAAGTATGTCTTATATTAAGATTTTATCTAAATTGTTTCTATCAGTTATGTTTTTCTGATTGTGTACATTTGTTATGGCTACAATGACAAAAAGTAAGCCCACAAAACAAAAACCAACCAGGTGTCAGTGGTTTGCCCTTGCAATCTTAGCTACTCAGAAGGCTGAGATCTGAGAATCACCATTCAAAGCCAGCTTGGACAGGAAAGCCTGTGCGATCCTTATTTCATATTAACTACCAAAAAGCCAGGAATAATATGGTGGTTCAAAGCAGTAGAGCGCTAGCTAGCCTTGAGCACATAAGCTCAGGGACAGCACCTAGACTCTGAGTTCAAGCCCCAAGATGGTCACACACACACACACACACACACACACACACACACACACACACACAATTACAAACACAATGATCATAAACCCATCTTCTACATCCTTTTTGACAGACAAAATTAATAGAGCATAAAATAATTATACTCTCTCAAATTGGCTTTTATGATATGTGGTTCGAAGATTGTGCTGGAGTTAAATACTATGTAACGATAATAAGAGTTGCTGACATTATCGAAAAAAGGAAAATAAAGTTGTCAGTGTTATTTTTGTTTTGTTTTGTTTTGTTTTTTTGGCCAGTCCTGGGCCTTGGACTCAGGGCCTGAGCACTGTCCCTGGCTTCCTTTTTGCTCAAGGCTAGCACTCTGCCACTTGAGCCACAGCGCCACTTCTGGCTGTTTTCGGTATATGTGGTGCTGGGGAATCGAACCCAGGGCCTCATGTATAGGAGGCAAGCTCTCTTGCCACTAGGCCATATCCCCAGCCCTCAGTGTTATTTTTTTAACCACTGAAAAATTTGCAAATATTATTTATTGCTTTGTAGTTTAAAAATATTGTTAGTTGTGTGAATGTATTCTTCAGCCTAATTTGAGCAAATCTAGTGACGTTGGCACATCATCCTTAGGGAGAAAAGCATGCTTTTAGATATATAGACTATCAGCTCAGGAAACATAACTCCATTTCCCGAGCATAATCGTTGGTCTTTCTTACAACAAAGTATCTTACTGATATTTTTTTTCTCAAATTTACCTTTTTTTCTTGTCTCTTCATTTATTAGTAGTCACTGTTACCTGGATTTTCTGACTTTTTTATTGTGAAGTGATGTACAGAGAGGGGTTACAGTTACATAAGTAAGGTAATGAGTTCATTTTTTGTTGAACAGTGTTACCCCTCCCTTATTTTCTCCCACTTTCCTTCCCTCCCGAATCCCCTCCCCGGGAAAGTTGTAAATTTCCAACATGTCTTGTGAGTATCATTGCTGCATTGTTTCACACTTTGTCCTTTGTCTCATTATTTTGTTATTCTCCTTCTCTTCCCCAAGTCTGATAAGTGTATATACAAGACACAGGGTAACAAAATAAAAAACAGTGACAGTTGAGGATAAACTAAAGGAACAAAAAACAAGAAAAAATAATGAAAAAAACCAACTTCACACAGTACAATAAAAATAAAATCAATAAAACCCTCTTGTTTCCTTATCTCAGAGCTCATTTTGATTAGCCTCATTTTATATGGTCATATGTACTTAGCTACTGAGCTATTGTTATTCTTTGTTAGGACTATCTTAGACATGAATTAATTATTGCAAATTAGGGAAACCATGGAGCCTATGTTTCTTTGGGTCTGGCTCACTTCACTTAATATGATTTTTTTCCAAGTCTTTCCATTTCCTTAGAAATGGGGCAATATCATTCTTTCTGATGGAAGCATGGAATTCCATTGTGTATGTATACCACATTTCCTCGATCTATTCATCTACTGAGTAGTGTATCAGTTCCATATCTTAGCTATGGGTAAATAATGCTGCAGTGAACATAGTTGTGCTGTTAGCTTTGGTGTGGTAGCTGTAGTTTGTATTCATCTGGGTAAATGCCCAGCAGCTGGATCATAGAGGAGCTCTATTTTTAGACTCTTGAGGAACCTCCAGACTGCTCCAGTGTGGTTGAACCAGTTTAGATTCCAAATAGCAGAGCACATTTCTACTAGCATCTGTTATTATTTGTTTTCTTGATAATGGCCATTCTAACGGGAGTGACATGCAGTCTCAACGTGGTTTTGATTTTCATTTTGTTTATGGTCAGACGTGAACATTTCTTCATGTGTCTATTGTCTGTTTTTATTTCCTCTCCAGAGAGGTCTCTTTTTAATTCTTTAGCCCACTTATTAATAGGGTGATTGTTTCTTTGAGGATTTTTTATGGGTGGTTAATTTTTTGAACACTAGGTATATTTTTGACATAAGGTCCTTGTCTGGTATGTAGCTAGTGAATATTGTCTCCCAATCTGTAGGCTACTTATCTTGTTTTCTGTGTCTCCTTACATGCAGAAGCTCTGCAGTTTAATGTTATCCCACTTATCCAGCCTTTCTTTGATTTGTTGTGTTTCTGGATCTTCATTTAGGAAGTTTTGACCTGTGCCAAGGAGCCCTAGTCTATCCTCCCTCCCTTCCTGTAATATTTTCAGGCTGTTTGATCCACTTGGAGTTGATTCTGATTCAGGCTTAAAATATAAGGCTCTAACTTCAATTTTCTACATGTGTATACGCAATTCTTCCAGCACCATTTGTTGAGAGGCTGTCTTTCTTCCATCTGATGATTTTGGCTTCCTTATCAAAGATTAGTTGGCCATAGGTCTGTGTGATAATTTCTTGGTCTTCAATTTTATTGCATGATTGCCCGAATCTTAAGATTAGTAATGGCAACCTTAAACAATGGTTTGTAATTTTTTTTAAATTAAATTTTATTGATAAGGTGATATACAGAGAGGGTATAGTTATATAATAAGGTAGTGAGTACATTTCTTGTCATATTTGTCGCACCCTCCTTCATTTTTCTTTCCCTTCCCCAGTTCAGATAAGCATATATACAATATCCAGTGTACCAGAATCATATACAGTGACCACAGGTGGTACATCAAAGGAAATTCACCTAGTACATTAAACATAATGACAACAGTAAAATCCTCCTGTTTCCATCTCTTGGAGTTCATTTTTCTTAGCCTCATCTTATATAATCATATGTATGTAGCTGTTGAGCTATTGTGGTTTGTAATTGTTTAAGTTCACATCAGAATCCTAAGTGTAGGATTTCCTTAAGAATATGTGTGCTCTTTGATTAATGCTCACAATGTGATTATGACACATCAGGCACAAAGATTGCAAAATCAAAGAAAAGTTATGATGTGTAGTAGTTTCTCAGGAATCTTAATTGTGTACAAGCAGAAGCTTAAAACATTTTATATTAGGGAAGTTCAGCCTCTCTGGAGCAATGTAGATGCTAAAATGAGAACCTTTATCACCTCTGCATTTTATATTCTTTCTTTGTGTACTTCAAAAGAGATTGAGATACTTGTGAATTTACCTCTTTTGATTCACGTTTAAGTTCCTAAACAAAATACTTAGCGAAATATCACATTTAATTCTATTGGGCTTTTGAAAATCAGGTTTCTTCTTACCTCCATTGTATTGGGAAATACATGTACAACTTTTGCAATATAATGTCTTATAGAGTGATTAGAGTGATCTAGGCTGTGTCCTGAAAGGCCTGGCTTTGATTCTCATAAGCTACTGACTGATTATCAGGTTGCTGCCAGGGCATGGGCCCCATCCATACCTTCCTAGTTTAAGGATACTCTATTATTGACAGATTGAAACTAACTCTGTGTACTTGATACGGAAATAGAGACCTGGTCTGAAGTGAACCATGATGTCTCTTTGTTAGGTGTGGAAGACCTTTCTAAAGTAACATAATAATCTGTAGTCAGTGTGCTGTTGTTCATGTGTTTATAGAAATTTCCTAAAATTATAATACTGGATATCAGTTTACAAGTTTCCTCGGTTGATGAAGCAGTTGGACAGGGAGATTAAACAACTTGGTCAGAGTTCCAACTCTCTTTAAGTGCCGGTGGAGACTTTTATCTTAATTCTATACAGTCGGGGCAAAAATATATCTGAATGTGGTACAGAATATTATTTGCATTTTAAGTAGAGCCTCTAAACACTTTTGAGATGTCTGAGACATTCTCATGGAGTGATTTGGATATGAGCAGTGATCACACATGCCATTTTTGAGCAGCTGTTGAAGAAGGCAGGATAAGATTATGTTACTTGTTTTATATATTACATCTGGTTGCTGGAAAAATTTAAAAAATCGACTGATATTTGGAAGGGAAAATCTTTTTTTTTTTAATGTTTCAGTCATGGAGTTCACCCCTCCCCCCTTTCTGATATTGAACTTCTGGGTTTGAACTCAGGACCTGGGCGCTGTATCTGAGCTTTTGTGTTCAAGACTAGTGCATAACTGCTTGAGCCATAGGTTTACATAAGGCCTTTTTTGATTAATTAGAGATTTCTATCTTGTGGACATTTCTGTCCAGACTGGCTCCTAACCATAATCTTCAGATCAGATCACAGCCTCCTGACAGATGTGAACCACTGGTACCTAGTCTTTGACTGGTAGGGGATAGCTCTTGATTGACATGCCATTGAGGTACATACTAAAAAAGAGGGAACAGTTTATATGAATGTTCTATATAATCTCCCCCGCCATCTCTCTCTGTGACATGGTTATGCTATGTAGTCCAGATGGCCTTGAAGTTATCATTTAAACAGAGACTTCCAACTTCTAAGATGACAGATGTTTGCCATGTCATGTGTGGCCTACTATATAATTTCAAGTTTGGGACAGAAAGAAGAGCAGAAGAGCTATGTAAATAGTTAAATGGGGGACTTACCTTATTTTGGCTCTGCATATCTCTAGTAATCCCTCTCTGGAGGTACTGAGGGTCATTTTCTGGGAGGTAGAGACTAGTCAAATAAAGGGCCCTGTGAGGTGTTCTTCTTGTCATTTATCTTTGGTGGTGACAGGTTTCAAACTCTGCATGGTCCTGTGTTACCAAGATTTCCTGCTGACTCATTCATTTTGGGTTAGGTTGTTAGTTTCATCATACATGTGTGGGTTCTCATAAAAGCCATTTTACTTGGTCATCCAACTACCTTTATTTTACCCCAAGCATAGATGTCATATTTGTCTGCAGTCTCCTTGAAGTAGGGGCTGAGCTGAAGATTCCCTTGGAGAAGTTTCACACTGACTAATCTCTGTGCAACTGCCTCTGATTTTGACAATACCACTCAGTCGCTTGCAGCTCTTGGAGAAATGTGCTTTGAAGGAAACAGTAGTTGAACCTACTCAGTTGAAACTACTTTCTTAGTTTTTTTGAAGTACATATTATTAAGTCTTTTGGATTAGCTATAGTGCTTTTATTACTTTCTTTCATCTGTTACTTGAGTCTGAAATGTTTAATATAAAGAAACACTGCAAGAAAAGCTGTTGAGAAATGAAGGGTTCATTTTTGGTTCTGCTTAGTCATGTGACTTCATTAAAAGCTATTGTACTTTTGATGTGGAATCATTGAGGGTGTCCCCCTCTCCCCCTATAGAGCACCCACTGAGTGACACCATTAAAGTAACATTTATCTCTTCTACACTCCAGGTCACTTCCGGTGGAACATTCATTGGCATTGGACGGAAAACCCCAGATTGCCAAGGAAACACCAAGTATTTCCGCTGTAAATTCTGCAATTTCACTTATATGGGCAACTCTTCAACTGAACTCGAACAACATTTTCTACAGACTCACCCAAACAAAATCAAAGCTTCTCTCCCCTCCTCTGAGGGTGCGAAACCTTCAGAGAAAAACTCTAGCAAGTCCATCCCTGCGCTTCGAGCCAGCGAGCCCGGAGACCTGGGGAAATGGCAGGATAAGATAACAGTGAAGGCGGGAGATGACACTCCTGTCGGCTATTCAGTGCCCATCAAGCCCCTTGATTCCTCGAGACAAAATGGTACAGAGGCCACCAGTTACTATTGGTGTAAATTTTGTAGCTTCAGCTGTGAGTCATCTAGCTCCCTTAAGCTGCTAGAACATTATGGAAAGCAGCATGGATCAGGGCAGTCAGGTGGCCTTAACCCAGAATTGAATGATAAACTTCCCAGGGGTTCTGTCATTAATCAGAATGATCTAGCCAAAAGTGCAGAAGGAGAGCCAATGACCAAGACAGAAAAGGGCTCGAGTGGGGCTAAAAAGAAAGACTTCTCCAGCAAGGGAGCAGAGGATAATATGGTAACAAGCTATAATTGTCAGTTCTGCGACTTTAGATATTCTAAAAGCCATGGCCCTGATGTCATTGTAGTAGGGCCACTTCTCCGTCACTACCAACAGCTCCATAACATCCATAAGTGTACCATTAAACATTGTCCATTCTGTCCCAGAGGCCTTTGCAGCCCAGAAAAGCACCTTGGAGAAATTACTTATCCATTTGCTTGTAGAAAAAGTAATTGTTCCCACTGTGCACTCTTGCTTTTGCACTTGTCTCCGGGGGCGGCTGGAAGCTCCAGAGTCAAACACCAGTGCCACCAGTGTTCATTCTCTACCCCTGATGTAGATGTGCTCCTCTTCCACTACGAGACTGTGCATGAGTCCCAAGTGTCCGATGTCAAACAAGAAGCAAACCATCTTCAAGGATCAGAAGGGCATCCGTCTGTCAAGGAGAGCAAAGAGCACTCCTGTACCAAATGTGATTTTATTACCCAGGTGGAGGAAGAGATTTCCCGACACTACAGGTGAGTGACTTGGTGGGTGAAATACCAAGGGAGAATGGGGATCCTGTGTGATGGTGATAGGACATGGTCCCATAAAAGATAACTCATGGACTTGGAGATATTATGTTTATAGATTCCTAACTTCAGATTCTCATTTGTTTCCTATCTGTTCTATGCCAGTTACAGTGCATTTTTCAATTCTCTCTTGATGATGGTGGTAGTTTACTGCTTTAACATGATCCATTTATTTTACTTGGCATAATAGGACACCAATTACTTCAAAATTTTTACTGGAGAAGTTCCAGCTTAAACTGTATTCCAACTGGGAAATAATCAGCTTGAGGATGTGTTGCTCATTTTCCTCTTAAAGTGAGATTGGGCATTTTTTTTTCCAGTCCTGGGGTTTGAACTCAGGGCCTGAGCACTGTCCTTGGCTTCCTTTTGCTCAAGGCCAGTAGTACTCTACCACATGAGTCACAATGCCACTTCCCGCTTTTTCTGTTTCTGTGGTACTAAGGAATCAAACCCAGGGCTTCATGCATGCTAGGCAAGCACTTTACTGTTAAATCACATGCCACTTTCCCAGCCCTCGTTTTTGGTCAGTCCTGGGGCTTGAACTCTGGGCCTGAGTGCTGTCCCTGAGCTCTTGAACTTAATGCTAGCACTTGAGCTACAGCACCACTTCCGGTTTTCTGGTGTTAATTGGAGATAAGAGTCTCAAGGACTTTCCTGCTGGGGCTGGCTTTGAACTGTGATCCTTAAATGTCAGGCTCCTAAGTAGCTAGGATTACAGGCATGAGCCACTGGCATCCACCTGAGATATGCCTTTGTTTTTTACTTTAAGATTTGTCATTATGGGAAATTTGAATTAGTGTTTTCCTTCAGTTTTGACCCTATTCTCTTTATAAACCTTATTAGCTTGCGTATTCTTTTAGAAAGGTGTTTAGGTTATTTATCCTCATTTTATTTAGGCATCCATTTGTGAATGAATTCCAGAAATACATTCAGTGTTACACATTGGCTATACTTGAGTTAGCAAAACAAATATAGACAGTGTCTTCATACGACTAATACTTTGGTAGGGAAGTTAAAGCACTCACACACCAGTATAAGGATGATGAGTGTCATAAAGAGTAGTGTTTGAACTAATATACTAACTATCACTTAATAAGGATGGATTAGGAATGGCTCCCCAGGGAAGGAGTATTTAAACTGAGACTTGTTTATAAGAAGGAATTAGTTCAGCAAAGCCCTGGAGATACAGGTGTTCGGATATTACTTAGCTGCTTTCTTATTATTATGCCTCTAGGCACCCAGATTAAAGCTTTATTTACTCTTTTTAAGTGTCTTTCCATATGTAGATTCAATATTCTTGTTTAACAAATTGGGTTGTTCAAATTTTTATATCCCAAGATTTTTAGGCAGTCCCTTCTCTGTTTTAGAAGTGCCTGTCTTTCCTGTCATTGCGAATGAAGAGCTTCATGTCCAGCCATAGGCCAATAATGTCAGATGTTAATTCGAAGGGCATTTTAATGTTCACAGTGCATAGAAATGTTCAGTAAACACTGACTAGAGATTTACACTGTTTAATTTATAAGGTCAGACCTAGGAAAGACACAGTCCTGCAGTCAAATATGTGTTCACACTTGTGATAAGTGTTTCTGGCTCTTCTGATGTTAGCTGCATGTTAATTCATTTCTGAGCTAGCAGACATAGCTTCTCTCTGAGCTTTACAGAGGTGATGTGTGGGTATGGGCATATTTTGCATATATATTTGTAAAATGACATAAAATTTGATAATACATTCTTTTTTGAAGGAATGAGATTTTGTGGAAGATAGTACCTCTATCTATTTATCTATCTATCTATCTATCTATCTATCTATCTATCTATCTTTCTATCTGTCTATCTTTTACTCATAATGAGGTCTACCAAATGGGAATATATACAACACTCCACCTCCAAAGAATATACATCTACAGGTGATTTCGATAAGCTATTTTTCTCCAGGAAGCTGAGCCCATTGCTGGATCAATTTTCTGGGAAAACAGTTTTCCTATTAGGTAAAGAACATTATCTCACCAGCAATAGAAGTATGAATAATAATACTACTTAACAATGTTAAGATTTAGTTAATACTCAGTAATAAAAATGAGCTCCAGCGGGAAGGGACTATTCTTTCCATGCTCCCTGTTGTATTTACCCAATTTAAACCACTGTCAAATGTCTGATAGAGGCTCTGTGAGTGTCTTTATGTAAATTAAATTCCCATGAGCATTTAACATCACGATAGTTAGGAATGAGCTGAGATCGCCAAGGTAAGATACATTTTAATCTGTACTTTTGGAAGCTTTTGAGGATGTCAGTTTCCACACCAAAGAACAGTTTTCTGTGTATTTTATTAACAACAACAATAAAAAAAAATAGCACTTTGTTCCTAGGGCAGTGAAATGCGTTTACACTTACTTTTAAGTCCTGATGTGGTTTTGCTAATCCAGAACCATCTTTACTCTGTGAGTAGATGTATTTGAAATTGAGAGCCTTAGAATTTCGGGCATGAAATAATAAATCCATCTAATGTTTACCCATTTAAACAACCGTTTCAGAAGAAAAGTAGATATTTTCAGAAAAGCATGGACCTGGAAAACATCTGAATAAATCGAAACAAACAAGATCTGTTTCCGCCTAATGTACTAGGCAGTTACTATGTAAATTCCACAGGGCGTATGACCAGAATTAAGATGTTCTTAGGAAACCATTGTATTGTTTAAAGTTAGTGAGTTAGGTTGTTGTTAGGCATATTTGAAAAATTGAAAAAAATGAAAAATAACAAAAGAACAGGAAATGAGTATATAACTTCCAAACCTCAGAGGTGAAAAATGAAATAGGAAACTAAAGAACACTTTATTGAGATGGGAAGAGTGAATATATTAGAAAAATTAGACCAATAGAATTTCAAATGTAAAATGATAAAGCCTAGACACCGGAGCTTTTACAGTAGATATTATAAGATAAAACTTTTAAAAACTGTAGATTAAGCTTTCCACTTTAAATACACTTTACTGTATAAAAAGGGAAACTTCAACTTTGTACTGTGTCAAAAATAAATATCTAAAGTATAAATTTGTTGAGAAATAGGAAGGAAAGACTAAAGTACTTTATACCAGCAAATATAAACCTATGAGACATTAAGATATCGTTATTGATTTTATAAAATTTGGACTTTCAGACAAAGAATGATGAGACATAATGATAAGATTCATCTCATTAGATGCAACAGTTATAAATGCATAACATATGAATTGGTAAAACAAAAGCCAATGCAATTTCAGTGGAGAATTTTGAGAAGCTTACTGTGTGCTAATCAGAATATCTTGTTCAGGTTAAAGGAATTGACCAGGAGATTAACAAACATAATCTGGTAAAAATGTAATAAAATATACATTTTTTACTCCACAACTGGAGAATGCATATTCTTTTGAAGTAGATACAGACTAGTTATTCAAAGAAGCATTTTTTTTAGCTAGAAAAGAAACCAGATTTCAGAAAAAATGTCAAATAGAATTCATTTTTGACCCATTGCAATTAAAGTAGGCCTCAAAATAAATAATTGTAGATTAAGCTATATAAGACATAACCTATCTAAAAATGAGATTTCCTAATTATTTGTAGTAAACATAGACTTTAAGAGAAAAAAACATTATAGATATAAGGGGCCAGTGTATATAACTTCAGAAGCTCAACTTTGCAATTCTGTCAATATCAGTTGCTTATATGTATATAATTTCACTCCTCAGGGGAAAAAAAAACCCTGATGTGTGCATATATGTAATTATTCAAACAGAACACTACTAAGACACCATCAATCTGAAACAAAATAGAACCAGCTCCTCCACCTATCTATCCATGACAATTACACTTCATAGAATGTTCATACAGTGGAATATTATACAGTAATTAGCTTAAACAAATGGCAGTTAACTACAACATGGATATTAACTACAACATGGATAAATCTTATGAGCTTAGTTTTGGATGAATAAAAATGAATGATGAAGACTGTTCACAGATGGATAGTATTTTACATAGCTTTGAAAATTAGAAAAAAATTATGTTTTGTTAAATTTGTTTATAGTTATCCATACTGTGTACATGTATTCATAAATACTCATGTACCTATATTTACCTCTACCATAAATATTATTTATTTACTTATTTGGTTACTTTTGAAAGAGAGACTATGAACTTTTCTTTCTGCCTAGATTGGCCGTGACCCCTGATTCTTCTGTTTTCATACTCCCAAATAGCTAGAATTACGGGGCTGAGCCACTAGCATCTGACTTCATTTTCTATTTCTCTGTGTGTAAATTTATGTATGTATATATGTATGTATGTGTAAGAATCTAATCATTGTTTATGATTTTGCAATTATATGGCAATTTTCAACTTGAGAATCTGGATGAATGTGTATGTGCATGTTTTGGTTTTAGTACCATTAAATTACACATTTTCAAAATTTAAAACGATTCACTAATTTTTACTACATATACTCAATAAACTTATGAACAAATGCTTAGTTTTTCCTACTATGAGAGAACTTCCTAAAATCAGTAACTTACTTATTATCCACCTAGCTATTAAATATTTTCTTGTGGGCCAGAATGTGGAGAGATGGACACGATTTGAACATGTATGTGAAGAGCTCATCTGTCCATTTTGAGAGTTATGACTGCATTTGAAAAGTTTCAAATAGTGCTCCTACCTTTTGAACATAAAATATGGAAATCTAATCTGCAGCATCTGATATTAGGTTCCTTGGATGATCCAACTAAAATAACTGTTGCCCATTCTCATAAGGATTCCTTCAAAGAACATAGTCTGGGTGCTTTAATTCCAAAGAACAGATTTTTATGATAAGCACTTACTTATCAGAACATCTGAAAATGCCAAGTTCACAAAGCATTAATACATTTTCTAAAAGGGTGGAGGCCATTCTGATTTGGGTACATTGTCATATTTTAAACAGTAGCTAATAAATTAGTTTCTGTTGAAACCCTAAAGTACACATAATATCTAGTTAGTTATAACATCTCTGAGACAGAATGTTACCAAGGATATTGTGGCTTGTCACTTTTATTTACATATTTTTATGTATGAGAAACTTTGGAAATGTACTAAAAACTGTGTAAGAGTGTTATCAAGTTTTGGAATAAGATGCATTTTATCCCTCTTTTTGATATTATTTTATATAAGTTAGTTCCCTCTTCTTATTTGCTTTCTCTTTTATAAGATGAATTATCTTTGTATTTTTAATATTTTCTAGAAAATATCTTCGAAAGCAAATTAGAAGTTGCAGTTTTACAGATCATAACATTAATAACATTTTCTTTGAGAAGTACACTGGAAAAAAAAAGCTTCTCTCCCCCCACTTAGTTACCACAAATGAGGAAATATTAGGTTATTTCAATTTACAAATGCAATATGAATGGACTGAAATACAATCTTATTTAGAATTCAATTTGATTGTGTTCTGTAAATTTGCCGACTCACTTAACTAAGGCCGAATACTCTGCTTCCAACTTCTATAAGATTGATCTGGTTATTAATCTATACCTCCTTTGTCCATCGGCTAGTCTCAACTGTCTTTCAGTCTGTCATTCCACAGGGGCAGTACATCACATATGCCTTACTTAACATATCAACCAAGTATATGGGGCAAAAATGACTACCTCTAATAGCTGTCACATCTAATGAGCTAAGTTTGAATAGAAGTATTTAATCACCTTCATTTACCCCACCTCCGTGATAAGTTTTCTGTAATTGTTTTACTCAGTAATTACCAAAATATACCCTTCAAAATCTAATTTATTAGTATTTATGATATATTTGCTCCTTTTCTTTGTTGGTTCGTTTTGCCATTGAAGAAAAGAACCATATTGTAAACTATTCAAAGTGAAACTCAAGTTATTAACTCAAGGAGAAAATTTCAAGTGATAGTTTAAATCAATGAAGTTAAGCTCTAAAGCAGGAAACACACCCTCCCTGAAGAAATAAACTTCAAATAAATTATCAGTCAAGTGAGTAGCATCGTTTAGCTGACTTATTTTTCTGGTAGCATTCCTTTGTCCTTTATGAATTGTGAAAATAATTTATAATAATCTTTAGTAATGAATGAGTGCTATTGTTGGGATAAAATGTGACTTGTGAACTGAATGCTCTTCAACAGTGCAAGAGAAGTTTGTACAGTTGGTATAAATGTTTCTCACAGGAAATGTATATGACTTGAAGTAAATACAATATGATAGCATTTTTTCTGGAAGAAAAAGGCAGATTTAGCTTTTAAATCATATTTTTTGATATATCTCTTGATTGTTTAATCAACGGGGTATGGGCCATACTGCGAAATATTAGGTAAGTACATACCATAGGTTTCATGAGACACATTTACACTAAAATAATATTTGTTTATTATTTGAAATTCAAATTCAGCTGAATTTAAATTCAACTGTTAGATTCAACTGTATTTAACCTGGCAACCTTAGACTGAGGGGACCTGTAAAATGACATCTTTTTTCCTCAGGTAGCAAGAGGAGAATGTTTGCTTTTCAGTTGGCAGAGGATATAGAAATGAAATTGATGCAAAGCTTACACTGTATTTGCAGTATCTTTTAAACTTGGCTTCATGCAGCTAGAACTTCTAGGAGTTGTTAAATAATGAAGTGTTTTCAGAGTGCCACGCAAAATGGGCCATTTGAAAAAGGTGTATGTACATCTTAATATTTCTTTCCTGCTTTATGACCCTACATATTAGGTTCAGCGTCCTGAACATCCCCAATTCTGTGGTGGTTTATTCATTTATTTAAGCAAGTATTTACTGACTATTGTGATGTTCTACATGGGGTTAATACACATCATTGTATAAGTTTTGGTCTCACTCTTATGGCAGTTAAAATATCATTGTAAAATAAATGTAGATTTGAATTATTAGATAATGAGGGCTGGGAATATAGCCTAGTGGCAAGAATGCTTGCCTAGTATACATAAAGCCCTGAGTTTGATTCCTCAGCACCACATAGATAGAAAACGGCCAGAAATGACATTGTGGCTCAAGTGGCAGAGAGCTTAGAGCAAAAAGAAGCCAGGGACAGTGCTCAGGCCCTGAGTTCTAGGCCCAGGACTGGCAAAACAACAACAACAACAAAAAAGATAATGAGTAACAGTAAAGTAGATGATGACATTTTAGGGCAATTCAGAAGACACAAATTTTATTCTTGGATTGATTCATTTGAGAAGTATTTATGGAGCAAAAGGTTCAGAGTGGGTTCTGAGAAATGGAAGAAAATGTCCCTGAAGGTCTTGGGACTTTTCATATTAATGCTAACAAACAGAAATGCATTTAATAGCTTAGAGGAGAATCCAAACTAACATAGCTTCAAAAGGATTAAACTGTACTTCTTGAGTAATATTTCTTACAACAGGGCTTTTCATAATCAGTTCTTACTCTTTGGAGGTTCATACTGAAGATCGTAATGAAGATCTTGTCAGTGATTACTGAGAAAATAATACACGTCAAAGACGATGTCCAAATCTATGAGGACCTAGATCCTGAATAAGCTAGACACATTGAATTTACTAGCAAACAACGTAGTATGAAATAGTATCCACAAAAAAGAGCAGAACTGAAATATATTTTCCTCAGGATGATGATGATGATGATGATGATGATGATGATGATGATGATGATGATGATGTTGATGTTGATGATGATGCAATTGTGTAAAGAGGTTTAAGTTGCATAATCAATATTACTTTCTGTCACGTGATCTATGATTTAGCTTCTTCATCTGCATACATGAATTGTCTAATAGTAAATAACTTCAAAGGGAAATTCTCAAACCATGAAATAGAAAAACAAATTGGTTTGGAAGTAATCTTGACAATATCACATTTGTGCTTTTAATATATATGGCTGTTAATATTAGCTCTATTGTCTGGAGCTTAAGTGACAAAGTGATACTGTTTACCAGGAAAATTTGTTTGAATATTCTATTATGTGCTGTACATGCATATATATTCATGCTGAGAATTCTTCTAAAGATCACGCATAATATCTTGAAGTTTATTCTGACCAGAGCAGTATGACATGTAACACCCAAGGTATGGTCCTATGCCTGCTAGAATTTGAGAGGCACGCTGAGCATTACTATAGGTTACTGAGAACTTCATAATGCTCCAAACATTGCAAAGTAATGTCTTTTAAGTATATCTATCTATATATATCTATATATCTGTCATTTATTTTGGATTGATATAAGGGGACGAGAGTTCTTCAAGTTTCATATGTACTTTGTGGAAATTACTAGTTTTTGTGTTACATACCCTAAGGACCAGGCTGGGGCTGGGAATAGGGCCTACTGGTAGAGTGCTTGGCTCACATACATGAAGCCCTAGGTTCTATTCCTCAGCACCACATATATAGAAAAAGCCGGAAGTGGCACTGTGGCTCAAGTGGTAGAGTGCTAGCCTTGAGCAAAAAGTATCTAGGGACAGAGCTCAAGCCCTGAGTCTAAGCCCCAGGACGGGCAAAATAAAAAGTAATAAATAAAGAAAAAATGTCTTTAAAAAACAAAGAAAATCATGGCTGTTGTCGTGATTTTTGCCAACAAAATTCTCTTTAAGCAGAAAAAGGAGATCTGGACCTCTGGTTTGCACAGTCTCTTTTGAAAGCTATTATTGTCCTCAGTCTTTAAAATATCAGTCAGGGGACTTTTGCCAGACATACACTTTCATTTTCCATATGTTCTGCAGTTTCATTTATCTTTATATAATGTTCATCATTTAGGGATAGAAACAACATTGACCTGGGAGTTGGAAGCCATGGATGTAGGCTAAGTTTGTAAAGCACTATTTCTCCACCTCACTTTCTGTACAGTAGGCCTTAGACCTCAGAGTCTGTAGGTTCATATAGGTGTGAGTGCTTTCCAAAGGCAAAATGGGTGAACCTAGTTTGGTTCTGCAATTTCTGTTTCACATCTTTCTTGTTAAAATGTATTTTTCTTTACAGTCTTTACTGAGAAGTTTCCTCTGAGATGTCTGCTTCCAATTTGCTCTATGCTCATCACACTGTGCCGTGGATTCTGATAGTGTTAGCATCTGCACCTGCACCCTGGCTGGGTTTTGGAGGTGGTTAGAGCAAGAACTCCTGCATGGAGTCCATAAGAGAAACTCTTCATGAGACCTAACAAGAGTCAGTCCAATGGAGCTCACATTCCAAACTAGAAAAACACCCCACCCTCGTGTGGCAGGCTGTGATGAACTCATTTCGGGGTTGTGATTAGAACTTTGTATAGATGAGAGGGGCTGGGGATATGGCCTAGTGGCAAGAGAGCTTGCCTCGTATACATGAGGCCCTGGGTTCGATTCCCCAGCACCACATATACAGAAAACGGCCAGAAGTGGCGCTGTGGCTCAAGTGGCAGAGTGCTAGCCTTGAGCAAAAGGAAGCCAGGGAAGCTCAGGCCCTGAGTCCAAGGCCCAGTACTGGCCAAAAAAATAAGAACTTTGTATAGATGAGAAAGGTATTGGTTAAATGATGAGTCTTGGTTTGTTACAGTAATTGATTGGGTTAAGGGATGGGCAGTTCAAGGATATTTCCAGACCTCAGAATAAGTAGATATAGAATCTTTGGGTGATCCTGCTAGCTTGTTCATTGGAATCCCGTCTTTTATTATTTCCCTTTATCCACATTGACCACTTTCCAGTATCTCAGACTTTGTAGAATGTGCTTCCTTTTCTCTTTTACTTCTAACACTTAGCGCTCCTTTTTTCCCCAGTTATATTTACTAACATGGTTTTCTGTGGCTTTAATTATCTTCAAGTAGTTATACAACTCCATTTTATTCTTTGATTTTTTTTAACCTTCCTCCCTCAGAAAAATCTACATGTCCATCATAAGCAGCCTCTCTTGATCTCCTTCCCTTTACAACCATCCTATCCATGTACTCTTAGCACATATCACATAACTATTTATAGTTGTACATGAAGCTTTAGTCATTCCTCCTTAAATTCTTCCTGCAAGGTGGGCAAGGAACATCTATCAATATGTAAATATCTGGCAAATGAATTGATTAGCTGATCTTGAAATAGCTTTAAGTGACAACTGATCATTTTGTTAACTCTGTTGGTAATTCATATGTTAGGGGAGTAGAAAGTCTTTGTATGTAGCATTTATTTAGGGTCAAAAAAGGCTTTTATAGTTGAAGAAAGACTACCTTATTCTAAATCATGTGTATACTTTTCTGGCATGCTTTTTACAATAACGAATCTCCATTGTTCTTTGTTAATCAAGCATATCCTAATATAGCATAGTGTTCCCTTTAGATATTTTGAGATCTGATAAGTTGTTTTGTTTTATGTCTTAAAAAGCACATCTGTGCAAAGAATAGCATTGCATTTGATATCCAGAGGATACTCAGTTTGTTCAGTGATATATGTTCTTATAGATAGATAGAATTTGTTTAGAAAACTCTTGTTATTTCCCTGTATCTTATTTTCTCGATTATATAGCTCAGATAGCTTATTGGCTAACTGAATTTACATTTATCATTGAAAAAACACACTTGTAACACCTTGAGTTTATCTTAATATATGTAAAAGCTGTACTAAGGACTTCTGCATTAGAAATGTAAATGTACTTATACTGAAAAACAGCATCACTTTAGTTTAACATCACTTTAAATAAACAGAAAGTGAAATCTATTGGTGAAATCAGGTGTAAAAACATATGCATATTGACTTAACTCATACTGAATTGATGATTATGCATCAAGAGAAAATGAAGAGAGAGGTAATTCGATAATAAAGCCAGCCAGCCAGTTTTAATGCTAATCAGCTGGAATGTAGGCTCAAAAGTGTGCCTGTGTGCATGCATGGGTGCGTGTCAGTGTGTGTCTGTGTGTGTGTGTGTGTGTTGCATATGTGTACCTGTTACTTGCTCATATAACTGAAAACGAACTCCACATTCTTTATATCAAATTAGAAATACCATTTCATTAAATTACAATTTCTGGATGTTGAGAATACTGCAATTCTATCTACTGCATAGCTTGGAATAAAATTCAGGTGTTTAAAGTCTATTTTAAAACTGCAGTCTCTGTTCAGAATACAGGTTCTCCCTTGACTGTTTTCTTCTTTTCCAGGAGAGCACACAGCTGCTACAAATGCCGCCAGTGCAGTTTCACAGCTGCTGACACACAGTCACTATTGGAGCACTTCAACACCATCCACTGCCAGGAACAGGACATCACTACAGCCAATGGTGAAGAGGAGAGCCATGCCATCTCCACCATCAAGGAGGAGCCCAAAATGGACCTCAAGGTCTACAGTCTGCTAAACCCAGACTCTAAAATGGGAGAGCCCGTGTCTGAGAGTGTGGTGAAGAGGGAGAAGCTGGATGATAAGGAAGGACTCAAAGACAAAGTTTGGACTGAGAGTTCCAGTGATGACCTGCGCAGTGTGGCTTGGCGGGGCGCTGACATCCTCCGGGGCAGCCCATCCTACGCTCAAGCAAGCCTGGGGCTCCTCACGCCTGTGTCTGGCACTCAAGAGCAGACAAAGACTCTGAGGGATAGCCCCAATGTTGAAGCTGCCCACCTGGCCAGACCTATTTACGGCTTGGCTGTGGAGACCAAGGGATTCCTTCAAGGTGTGCCAGCTGGGGAGAAGTCTGGGTCTCTCACCTCGCAGTTTCCCGCCTCAGGAGAAAACAAGTCCAAGGATGAATCTCAGTCCCTGTTACGGGTAGGAAGGTTTAATTTTTAAATGGTTCCTATATTTTAAAGGGAAAATGGGTGGTGAGGGGACGATGGGGTGGGTACACTCTCTCTCTCTCTCTCTCTCTCTCTCTCTCTCTCTCTCTCTCTCTCTCTCTCTCTCAATGTATTGCTATGTTTTGTGACATCCTATTAAATAGACTGTATCCATGGAGGAGTTTACACTGATAAAGGTATAGGGGCAGAAAGCAGCTCATGTGCTGTTTGTGTATATTGTACACATACGTGATACCCTAGATAGGCAGTCGCTTGTTTATCTTTGCTCTTAGATCCAATTGAATGTTGGTTCATCCATGGCTCCTGATTATGCAAAACAGACAAGCTGCCTTTGGGAGCAGGGAAGTTTCACATCTTTTCAGATAACCAAATGACTTTTCAAAGTGTAAGGTGGTATGATCCAATCTATGACTGAATAAGAAAGTTAGTAGAGATGTAAATCACAAGAAGGTAAACCGAATTGAGATGGTGAATACAGACAGGTTTTTTGTTTTGTTTTTCTGTTGGTCTGGGTGGGGTCATTGTCCCTGAATTCTGTGCTGCAGGCTAGTGCTCTACCACTTTAAGCCACAGCGCCACCTCCGGTTTTCTGGTGGTTAATTGCACATAGAGTCTTATGGACTTTCTTGCCTGGGCTCGCTTTCTACCACAGTTCTCAGATCTCAGCCACCTCAGGAAGTAGAAATGCACTACTGGCTCCCAGCTAGGTTGTGGAGTTTTTTGTTTTTTTAATTTTATTTTAAACTCATAGTATACCTATGTGGAAACAACAATGCCTACATCCAGTGCCAAGAAGAAAGGAAAAAATAGAAAAAAAGAAACATGAATTCTCAGATGTCTGCCCATGAACAGTGTGAATAATGTGCATTTTTATTTTTATTTATTTTTTATTATCAAGACCTACTAGGGAGAAAGAGAGTCTCCTGGGAACAAACAAAACCAAATTTTTCAGTAAGGGGAAAGAAAAAAATATATGTTTCTGTCTGTCTTCAAGTCTATGTTGTAGACATAGCATTGTCAAGAAATAACGTGAGGTTTTGAAAATTCAGAAGCTCCCAGTAAGTGATACTTGATTTCTGCCTAAAGCACTGTCATGTCAACATTTCACCTTAATGCTGAGAAAAAAAAGCGTTCTGGATGATTTTGGTAGCTGTGTTCTTAGCTAACCTTTCCAAAAAATGCAGTTAGGGAAGAATTCAGTCATTCCAATGCTCTGACCTGTAAGATGTTCCTGCCTAGATGGATTCTTGGGAGATGAAAAAAAAATGCTCTTCTCCAAGTCTGCTTAGCTGCTCTGCCTCTCATTTCCTGCAGATTCTCTAAAGCCTGTCAGCACTGCTCAGGTATTCTGTGCTTGATTTGTGGACTACCCCTTAGAACTGCAGTTAATTATAAAAGTTGTTATGTTTCCTGCCATGGACAAGCTCAGGAGCTTAAGAGAAGGTCTTGAATACAGAAGAGGAAATGCTCCTGTACCCCAGGAAACAAAACATCTATTCTGCATGGAAGGAGCACTTTTCTCCTGAGTCACTTTGGAAAGAAGAAAGATAGTTGATATACTTTTCAGGAGTAGGTTCAAATGGGGGAATTTGGTTCAAATAATTGCATAGAGAGCTGTCATTTATATAATTGTAAAGCACTCACTGTTTTCTATATATCCATACATTTCTGGAATCACAGGCCCTTTCTGGCTTCTGGTTCTAAGGTAAGGATGAATGTTAGGCATTTTGTTAATTTCATAACACGTCATTGGAGTGGAGGGCCCATAGGTGCTTTCTACCATAGAGCAATAAAGCCCTTCTCTTCGGCTCAAATTTGTTTTTATCTGCAACAAATTGTGTGACTCTTTTTGGTTATAGAACCAAAAAGATGATATACCACCTTTTTAGCTACCTTTTTTATGTTCTGTATCCTATAAGAATTAGAATAATAACTAATGAAGCAATAGTAGGGAAAAACAAAAGTATTAGTGGGCGAGGGTAATAGCGATCATAGAGTTCTTTTGCTCTGTGTCTCCATGTTCTTAATTTTCTGACTTAAGTTCCTATTACATTTCATGCCTCTGTTTCAGTTCCTCCATGTTAGGTGCTGAGGCAAGAAATCCTCAATGGGAGATTCCTTAAGCCATGTACTACAGCGAATAGCCAGATCTTAACCTGTGATTCATGATCTTTTTAGAGCTGTTATCTACCAAATTTCATACTACACACAAACATATACATACAGCTACATACATAGATACATACATATCTTCTTATAAGCATGGGTCATTATTGTGTGATTTAAAAATCGAGCCTCTATGTTTACATTTTATGTTTGTATAGCGGTGGGTGTTTTTTTTTGGTTGTTTAATTTAAATGGTCAGATGAAATAGGAAGAGTAGACAGTTGATTTATTGTGGAATATTTAGTTTGTTAAGTGAATTAAAAAATTTTTGACTGGTAGGTATTTTTGCTAATGAGCTTGTAAAGACAACTTAGAGAATTAAGAAGTCAAGCCACTAATGACTGGGAAATTAGTCTCAAGTTGTTATAGCAAATACACCAGATACATTATTTCTCAGTTTATTATCCTACATCAGGGAGAGAAAATTTAGGAGAATACCATTGGCAGCTTTACCATGTACCTTAATTTTGTAGATACAAGGGTATAGTTTTGAGTAGAGATATCCTGTAGTTATTTGTAAGTATGTGATAAAAATACACGTATGTATGTTTGTAATAAAAATATTGATCTATTCAAATATAAGATCGAAATTTAACTACTTTGCTGTTGAGCATGTTTATTTCAAAATAGGAAGCTATTTAATAGAAATGGAGATTAATGGGCTCTAAAATTATTTATTTATTATTTATGATGGTTTGAACTCAGGACTCCTGTTTGCTTAGCTAATGCTCTACCAGTTGAGCTGCTCTTCTTGTCTGGCTTTTTGCTGGTTATTTTTGGAGCTGAAGTCTTATTTTTGGAGACAGAATTTTCTGTTCATGCTAGTTTTCAAGCTACAATTTTGAGAATCTTGCAGTCTGAATACTTAGAGTCATAGTTATAAACTACGAGAGCACAGCTTAAAAGTTCTTTTTAAAAATAAGTAGTACATTTAATGTAGCATTAATATAATAATGTAACTATTTGGTTTTTGCATAGAATTCTTAATACTAAGAATGAAAACTTAATCATCTTTAAATTAATGCTGTGGCAAATGATAGCCAGAGTTAAGTTTAGAAAAAGAGTTCAATAACACATTGATTTAAAATAGTTTAACAATATGTGATAAAAATGGAAATTTTGTATACATAGACTGAGTATAATTAGGATTTTGTCACAAAGCACATGGTAATAATGTTGCCTTCAAAGAATATTAATCTTTCTGATGCATTTTTTGTAATGACAAGTTGTTCTATTCCTGAAAGGGAGGAAGGAAATATAAGAATCACAAGAGCTGAAATTTCACAATGTTTTCTGTGCTAGCATTAGTTCCTTTCTCTGGCTTTGTTTTGAACTCTCTTTCTCTTGTCTAGGTTAATATTTGCCTCATACCTTAAATATGGGATCATTTATGTTTGTTTTTATTTAGTAAATGCCTTCACATTTTCACCTTGTTATTATGAAAGTGAACTTGTTATAGAATTTTTTTAGAGGGTTAATGTTACCTTTGTAGACCATGATGCTTTAAGCAAATACCATAAGTTCTAGCTTACAAATTGATTTATGTTGATGGGCTAGGAATATGGCCTAGTGGCAAAAAAAAGTGCTTGCCTCGTATGCATGAAGCCCTGGGTTCAATTCCTCAGCACCACATATATAGAAAAAGCCAGAAGCCACACTGTGGCTCAAGTGGCAGAGTGCTAGCCTTCAGCAAAAAGAAACTGGGGACAGTGCTTAGGTACTGAGTCCAAGCCCTAGGACTGGCAAATAAATAAATAAAATTGATTTATGTTGAGTATTTATGTTGCATATTAGCAACATAAATATTGCTGTAAATATTTGAGGACTTTTTATGTTGTGAGAAGAACTATTAAATCTTTTAGAATTGTTGCTAGAAATGATTAAAACTTATATTAGAACTCTATATATTAAAAGTTCTACCATCTATCTTAGAAAATATAGATAAGCTCCTGAAAATGTTCACCAGAACTTAATATGTTGGACACCTCATGTTTTTATTTAGACTTCAAATTTGAGTCTATAAAGGGCTTAATATATTTACCATAATCTATCGAGGGTAAAAGTCAATTTTGTCAATATTTGTTTTTTCATTTTAAAATACTATAATGTAGTCAGGACTGACTGGTGAGTAGTTTTGTCTCCTTTTTGACAGTTTCTTCTATATTTTAATAGTTATACAGATGTGTGTATTGATTTACTTTTAGGCAAACTCTTATGTAGTAATAAATATATTAGTCTTGTTTTTCCTAGATAATCCATTCTGGATTTTATTGTTGCAGTGGAATTTTTGCTTGGGATTTTATGACAGAAAATTTCATCTCTCATCTGGTAACCATGTGCACAGGGATTAAATAAATTTGGTTGTTACATTTTACAAAGATTTTTGTCAATGTCAAATGGATTTTCCATTTGTTACTAACATGCTAAAGTATAATGAAGTTTTATGACTAAATCTATTGGAGGAGCTTATGAGGAACCAAAAATTCAGGTGAATTCTTTCTCACCATTTGATAACTTATTGGCTTAAACCCTTCCTTAGGTTCTGACGCCCAAGTTATTAGACTACTATTTTTTTCTGAGATCATTAGACTACCATTTTTCATACACCTAGGGGAACACGTAGCTTCTTTGAAATTGATTTTGGTTTCCTGCTTAAATGAATCTAGGAAAGTGTGTCAGTTTTAACATCCACATGTTGTGCCTGTCCATTTCAGTAGGGATATTTAGCAGCGGGGATGTGAGCGTGGAGCTCCAAGTTCTGTGAGTTGAGTTCCAAGCTAGGCCATTTGCCCATAAAAGCAAGGCCTCCCAGGAACTTTGTTCATCTCTCTCTGACAGAGGATCTTACTGCCTGCTATGCTCTCAGGAGGGCTCTGCAGCTTAGTTAATTAATGTTTGTTATCCCATTTGAGATCCTCAGATGCAGAGTGCTAGATAAGTGAAAGGAGCCTGCTTATTTGTTCATGTTGTCAATGTGATACCAAGCCAGTACAATGTAGACATTATTTCTACCTTTCTTTAGTGGTGTTAAATTTACAGTTTAAAGGTTGTTGATACCAGGACAGTCTATTCAGATGCAAAAATGTTCTCTTGGGGACAGTCTATTGGCAGCCAAGCAGACCTTCAACTAAGCAACTTTATTGAATGCCTTTACAACGACTGACAGGAGACCACAGGAACTTTTTGAAACTAAAGATGATCTCAAGTGAATAGAGACATTTGTTGTTTTTTTAAGTTGTTGTTGTATTTAGTGTAAAGAAAAGTAGAATTCCACTAATAATTTTCTTTAAATATTTATATAAAGAATCATTTTCCTTAATATCTTTCAGCTTTTTATTATGTATATGTTCATTCACACAAGTACCAAACTACATCAAGAAAAAAAGAATATTCCTCTCTAAATCACAGCTGTGAAACAGCAATTTTAAAGCCATGTTGATGGTGTTTCTCTTTAGGATATACTAAGGAAAATATACCTATTAAAAACTACATAGAATATCCAGAAATACTCATAGAACTAGTCTTTGTGCTTCTCTGTGCTTCATTCTGTTCTGTATTGATTTATTTCTGTTGGTTTCCATTAAGAAAAGCTACAGTTTAAACTCATCTCTATTGCAGTGTTGAAAAAGTAAAGTCTGTGCATTGAATTGTTTATGTGAAATAGCAAGTGCTACCATTTAAATTGTTTTTACTCATGGAAATTTTGGCAGCTTTTCTTTTGTGTACTGATTATTCATCTTTTCCTTGGGTATATGGTTTCTGATAAAAAAACAACAAAATGATGCACATATAAATTTGGTCTATTAAAATTGATTGCTGGTGACTTTCTAGTTGGCTAATTTCATTTTGTAAGTTGGTTCTTAGAGCTGAAGTTCTTTGGTGAAGCCTTGCCCTCTTGGTTGTAACCTAGACTGTTAAGTCTGGCAGAGTTTCTAAGGCAGAGGAAGCAGATATATCTTCGTGAATTGGGCTGTAGTTTGTAGGCAGTGTGGAAAGCGATCCTTTAGCTCATATCTATTTGTTATTTCCTGTGTAATCTATTGCTCAGCTTCTTTTCTTTTCGTTTTTTTTTTTTCTCCATAGACTGAGTGAGTCAGGAGATACTAGGGTCCCCAAAGAGAAGCACTGTTGGACTTGTTTAGATGGTGGAAGAAAAAGCAGCCCAAGTTTCAGGAACACAGGTGCAGAATGTCAGCCATAGATACTGTCCCAATGTGAATCTAGAAAGTTTTTTTGTTTGTTTGTTTTGTTTCTTTTTTTTTTTTTTTTGCCAATGCGCAGTCTGATGGCTGTACTGGAAGTGCTGTCTACCAAAAATTCCACATTTTCTTAAATCTGGAATTTTCGTGGGTTTTGTTACTTGCTTCCATCAGGAAAGTATTGTCCTATTCTTTAGTTCTCTCTTCCTATCAATTGTCTTCATGACATTTAAACCTTTATAGACAGGAGCATTGCTCATAGGACCAGCCTGCCAAGGAACCGCAGACTGGTTAATGCTGAATCTCCTGTGATTATTAATGCAAGGAAATGAAGTGTTTGGCTTTTTTTTTTTTTTAGCAAACTTATCTTCATCTTGGAGAAGTAACATCACTCACAGATTTTATAACTTGCTGCAGTTTATAAATATCACAGATATGGAATATGAGCCTATTTTGGAAAGAAAGAACAACAGTATTTTATTGCATATTTTGTTTAAAATGCAATCAGTGCTAAGGTAAAATAATATTAACTTTCTTTTTTTTTTAAGCATATGACACTTAGGATATTTGCCATCATTATTCAAGCCAGAATGACCAAATACCTTCGTGGTATAATTTTACACTTAAGTTAAAAGTAGTTTTTCAATTTTGGAGATTTAATTTAGGCATATTCATTAGGAAAAGCAGAAAATATTTCATACCATGGGAATATATTCATCAGTGATAGTGTGTCATGTGTATATTGATGCATTTTGAAACTTTTAAGAACCAAAATCTAAAATTTTAGATGTTGATTTGCAAAGAGATACCATTCATTTGATGTGTATGTTCTTAAGTATGACTTTACACAAATAACTGCCACATATACAATTTTTAAGGATTATATTCTTTTTTTTTTCTTATACCAATACTAGTACTCAAACTCAAGTCATGGTTGATATCTCTTTCCATTTTTGCTCAAGATTGGCATGATACCACTTGAGCCACCGTATCACTTTCTGGTTTTTGGTGGCTAATTGTGGTTGGGTTTTTTTTTTTAAACTGTATTTTTTTGTGTTTTCTCTTTTGGTACTGGGGATCGAACCCAGGACGTTGCACTTGCTAGGCAAGCACTTTGCCACTGAGCTACATCCCAGCCCTTTGGTGGCTAATTGGAGATAAGCTTTTCATAGACTTTCCTATCTACACTAGATTCAAACCTGCATCCTCAGATCTCAGCCTTTTGCGTGTCTAGGGTTATAGTTGTGTGCCACTGGTGCCCAGTTAAGGATGATAGTTTTGGAGCTTATTTTATACAAGAAAGCTCATTCCTTGGAAATAACCACGTTACACAGAATCATATTTTAGAGGGCTTCTTATGAGTGAGGATAAAGGAAAGACGAACAATGTGAAATAAATACTATCTGGTGAGAATATGACATGCTTACAGTTTCTTTCCTCAGTTTCTTAGCATTATGGGTTGATGCCTGTTTTGTGCTCTGTCAGATGTTCAAATCAAGATTTTGGATGCAGAAACTAATTTTAGTAGGTGGGTGCAAATTTCTTATGAGTCCATGAATAGACTTTAATCCCAGCTGTTTCATTACAATTATAAAAATAAAATTGGCTGTGAATCACTCAAACTCCCTTTAATGGATGTGAATAGCTCAGATTCATCCCACTGAAGTCTTAAATCTATAAACCTATCTTAGTTCTTTATGTTGTTTCAAGTTACTATCTCATTATTCACAGATGAATTATGTGAAGTATGGGTGGTCATGATGAAAGTGACCACATTTGTACTGAATGCCTATGATTGTCAGGGGAGGAGTTGGCCTCAAGGGTAAATTTGGGGTTGGAGTGGAAAAAGAAATTTAAAGAGTATAGGAATGTAGTAAAGGATGTGAAATTATTGTTTCCTACCATTTTCTTTCTGAATAAAATGGTATGTTCATTATAGGCACTTTTAGATAATATTTAAGCAAAAGAAAGAAGATACATAACATAAAATGTGTCCTTTGATGGACATATGTGCACATATATGCATATTATATATAGCATATTATATATATACAAATTACAAACATAGATTTGTGTGCTTATTATTGAGTAGCTTTCAAATTCATTATAATGTACATTATTTGATATCAGTGTATACTATTATATCATATTTGTTGACTAGGCTCTTTATTAGATCTTGTTCTAATTGTTCCAGAGGATAGGATCTTACTGATTCCTTATTGTTGGAAATTTATTTCCAGTTTTTCCTAGTATAAACAATGAGGCATTGAATAACTTTGTAGCTAAATCATTGCATCTTGTTTGAAACATTGAAATGGTTAGGACCAGTGTCCCTATAATTAGATCATTCTGTGGGACAACACCAGAGTTGAGTATATTGGCAAGTACAAGTCCCTTTACCAGGCCATGTATAAATACTGGGAAACTGGAAAACTGTATCCTTTCTCCACTTTCATTAGTTAGAATTGCCTCACAGTGGTAGTTATGAAACAGAAACCCTTACATTTTCTTCAAACATTATTGTAGGGGAAATTTTAATGACTGTGGTGGTTTGAATAAGATGTGTTTCCGTAGCATCAACAAGGATCCTGCCAGGTATCTATTTCACTTCTGTTGTTATAGGTAGAATTTCTATTTACCTTGAGATACAGTGAGTAGTTCAATAGTGTAATGTACTGAAATGAGGTTTTAGGGTTATAAATACAGAAGGATTTATCTGTTTCCAAGTAGTTTCCTTGAAGTTAGTGTGTGCACTTGTATATGTGTGTGTATTTAAATTTATTAATTTGTTTGCTTGTTTGTTTATTCATTTATTTATTTTGCTGGCCCTGGGGCTTGCACTCATGGCCTTAGTGCTGTCCCAGAGTCTCTTTGTGCTCAAGACTAGTCCTGTACCACTAAAGCCAGAGTGACCCTCTGTTTTTTTCTGAGTGTTTTCCTGGAGGTAGAGTCACATGGATTTTCCTACCTTGGCAGGCTTTGTACTGTGATCCTCAGATCTCAGCCTCCTGAGGAGCTAAGCTTACAGGTATAAGCCACCAGTGCCAGGCTAAGTTAGTATATTTGGATGATCGTATGGATTTCATGCCAACAGCTACTTACTGAAGTGTTTGACACATGGACTCCATTTTGAAATATTTTGAAAAAAAATTGAATTTATTGTAATTTCTTAAGCTCATTTACAAAGTTTCTTTTAATGTAAGCATGAAAATCAGATCTTTTAAAGGTGAATGAGTGAACTATCAAATATCCCATCTTTTAAAATATGCCGTTCTAATCATTTTTCTGCTATATAGGAAGTACTTTCAGGATGTATTTATGTTTGTGGGATTGAACTGCATTTGTGTATAGACAGATTTAAATATAATTATACTCATTTTGCTCATTATACTCAAGGAACCAGTGTACAATGGAATAAAATTAACCAAGATTTCAAGAAACAGAAATGCAAAAAGCAAAGGCTAACTTTGTAATATTCCTTTATGATATATTGGCTTTTGACTTTTCTTGACTAATAAACAGGAATTTAGCAACTAGAAGGAATCCTGAGCCATGAAAACCCTCTAAAAATTATGAAGATGAATAAAAAGTGTTTACTATTCTGAGGTGGTATGAGCCAAAAGACAGGTAAAAAAGAAAACTTCCATCAAAATAAGACTTCCATCAAAGGAATAAGAGGAAAAGAGAGTGATACTGTATGACTAAAGAACAGGTCATATTTAGTGAAGAGAATAAAGTTATTTTTTACTAGTGATATTCGGAGTGGTATTTTGAAGAGGGAAAAAAGATAAGGCTAACAGCAGGTGAAATCAGAGAGACCAAGTTGAGTAGTCACATGGAGAATAATCAGCATGGTGAATTTTCCAGCTAAAATAATTCACTGGAAAATTACTTATGGTATAAGCCTAGGGTGCTAAGACTTTACATATAGGTTTAGAATATTTGATTAAATTTTCATTTGAAAAATGTCAGAAGAAAAGAGGGAATGATTGAAGGATGGGGAGCCAAGGATAGTTTGATCAAACTTTTAATAATGTTAAAATACCATTTTCCATAAGATGGCTTAGAAGAAGGGTTTTTGGGCAGGGTTGGGATGAGGAAGATGTACCAGTTGTCTAATTGCTTACTCTTAAACTGTGATTGCAAGAAATCTATATAGGTTACAACAATGAGAATAGAAACACTTTCTACCAGTATGACAGATATAAAATCTTCAAGAGCTAGCAAGGTCTATTTATGTGCCTGATAAAGGTGGGCTTGCTTTTGGATGACTGGAAGAAGTAAATAATCACTAACATTGAGAAACACTATGGTCCAGGCTGTGGTCTTTATATATAGTGACATATTTAATCCTCAGAGTAACCCCTTGATGTAATTTCTATCCTCATCTCCATTTTACAGAGAGGAAATAGGCCCCTGGAGATGTTAAGTCACTTGCCCAAAGTTACCCTGCTAGTAAATGAGTGGATTAAATTGGATCATGATCAAGGGATCTGACTTTGAAGTCTGAATTCCTTAGTCTGTTTCCTTCGAAAGAATTGTCATTCCTTTAGTCCAGCTTCAGTGGCATGATGGTAGAATAATGACATTTGCTTTTAAATCTGTCATAGGAGATCACTCATACTACAATGGCTAGCTGGAAATGATATCTTTCACAGAGAATAGAGGAGTCAGAATGAGTTCTACTTGAATTGAAGTCATTCAGTAATTTAATAGGTATTGAAAACTTAGTTGTTATAAAATTTTCGAGTAGTAATATCATTATGGTTAACCTTGGGAACTAGTTATTTATGTATTTTATAAAAATGATTTTGTAGCATTAAAAAGGGGATGTAAGATGCTATGGGAATGAAACAAACAGAATATTGCTGTATTTTAGAGGAAGGTCATTTGAAATGTCCCCTTCTCAACCCAGCCATCCTGGAAGCTTTTCTGGCACTGGGTATTTATCCCATGGTTTTTGATAAGTCATGTTTTGGAAAGTTAGGGAAAAATTCAAGTGTCCAAATCCTTAAGATCCAAGTAGAAACTGACCTTTGATATTCCATTTAAAATTATATTAATGGGTAGGAGTCACCTCTTCAATGAAACACACTTTGTATTGACATTTATAAAAGCAAATTTTGTGTCTGCCAATATATTTTCCTAACAGGACTGAGCCATAAAACCAAGACATCCATGCTTTAAATATCTTACAATACACTAAAACAAAAGACAGTGTACCTAAGCTCTATAGAAGGAAAGTTTGATATTTAAATTATTAAATAAAAAGTAAATAATTGAAATAATATAAACAAGATTTAGAAACCTTACTTTTTAGGATGTACGTGTGAATAGCTCTTAGTCAAATATAACAGTAACCTTTTGTTTAGAGTCATTGCGTATGTATGATCAAATAAAAATATATGAAATAATACTTGAATAGTCACTTAAAATGTATGTCATTACTCTGAGTGATATATTACATGCAAAGACTAGTTTCTTTTAGTTTTATGTATTGATATACTTATTTATTTCTCTTGGACTTAATCCAGAAGCTCATTTTTATGTCATAGTTTATCCTCGAGAAGAAAAAAAATGCTTCCCTATTGTATATCACCTGTTGTGTAGTGGTTAAAGCTATTATATATCTTAATACTGTATTACATTAAGTCATTTTGTTTAACATTTCTACAATCCCTAGGATATTCGTAGGCTAGTTAATGGAAGTCTTGATTAAAATCTTCCATGCTTTTTAAGGCTTTCAATTCTTGTAAACAATATGGATCAGAGACATAAGTCTCATAATGTATTTTTACTACTCTATTTACCCTTGTAATGTTAAAGAAAAGAAGCCTTAAGCTCCCAACCCCTTTGGCTTTTGTTGTAATAAGTACAAATTAAAATGTCTTTAAAAAATTAGCCATACTATGTTGTGTGATGATCACAGAATTTATGGTAGTTCTTTAAACATTCTCTGAAGATATATAATTGTCTTAAAAATAAAGGATCTGCCCTGGGTATAACAATTTTCCTTTTTTAAAAACCAGACTTTTAAGTTTTTTTCCAGACCACAATTACATAGTTCTTTCAAATGTTCAAGACCTAGAGCACCACTCATTTATGTAACCAGTCTATAGCTACTTTATAATAACTATTCCAACAACAGGTAGATAAATGTTTTAAATAAAATATAAATGCAGTTGGATTTACAGATAGACTTACCAGCTGGGATCTTCATGATGAATTTGCATTCATTCTACAGAGCCCAACACATGGGCAAAATAGGTACCTCTGAGTCTTCTTGTTTGTTAAAGAACAAATATGGCTATTTGGGTTTGCA
Organism: Perognathus longimembris pacificus; assembly: GCF_023159225.1. Lineage (NCBI taxonomy): Eukaryota > Metazoa > Chordata > Mammalia > Rodentia > Heteromyidae > Perognathus > Perognathus longimembris. Next base: position 18,828,662 of record NC_063172.1, read on the forward strand.
TTGATGAACTGACATCCCCGTAGTAGCTTTTTGTACTTCATGTGTACAAGAAATCTATATAGGTATTTGTACTTCATGTGTACTTTAATGTGTGAATTTCATTGCAGGGTAGGAATTCCTGTGATATGTAGTGTATGTGGAGGGGGAGGTTATGTGTGTCGTATGTGTCTGTGTATATTTTATTTTATTTTCTCTAAAAGCAAGGACCTTTTGGAGAAGTTTGACATAGTGAAATACAGATATGAGAGAAACAGCAAATACGAAATCCTTAAATGTATCAATTTCTGAAGTGTTCTTTGTTTAATAGATTGAGAACTTCTGAGAAGTTAAAGGCTACTGAATTTTTATATTTTTTGTTCTTTGCTGGATCTGTCATCTCTTTAGGTCTAGAGTCAAATCAACATATTTCAAGTAGATAGAAAGTAGTAGATTTCAAGTAGTAGATTGTAAGAGAACAGATGCATATTTTAAAATATGAAAACTATTTCTAATTTTTAAATTACATGTATAAGCCTAAGTTAGTAATTAAATATTTGTTAGAATTGAACGATTAATAGACTATTACCACATTCATGTGTTTGATACCTCTTGCATATATGATTATTTTGTGAGTTGCTTTCTCTGGAAATATTGCTTAGAGCAATTTGGGGTACATATACTAATTAAAATTATTTGAGTTTTCTTTGGACATGTTTAAATTTGATTTTTTTTTCTGAGTGTTCTCAGGAATCAGTGATTTCTCATGGTTCACAGATTTTTTTTCCCCTAATGTAGAGAAGCAATCTTCTGTTGTATTTGTAATCTTTAAAATATACCAGTAAAACTTAAAAGGCTTATCTTTAAATAAATCATGAATCCAAAATTACTCTTCTTCCTAGTATGTAATTTCTTTAAATAATAAAAAAACCTTTTGACTTCATTTTATATTATTACTTTATGGAATGGAAAGTCTACTGCTGTTGAACCTATATATGAAGAAAGATTTACTACATTTCTGTATTGCTTGCTTCTGATGAAGGTATGCATTTTAGAATATTAAGTGCTAGGCTGAAAATAAGGAAGTAAGCAACAGATCGGCTTATCTTGGTCAGTTTGTGAATAAATCAGAGAATTAAAGGGTTATAGTGCATAAAGTATAATATATAAATAAGTAATATTGGCAAACATTGTAACGTGTACTGCAGTATCCAACTTATTAGTGAGAAACCTAAAGTTTAGAAGCATTTATAAATTAAAAAATCATGTCTCATCTTTGTACCGCAAACCTACCCTCATTATCTTAATCTCCTTGGCTAGGAGAAATAAATAAAAGAATAGATTTCCCCCCATGCAATCGGGATCCATAAAGGCAGACAGTTTTGATCTTTAAGGACTTTTTGTCTGTTTGGTTGGCCTTATGGTAAAATCGTGTGGGAGGGAGGGTAATCGGGAAACTTCTTTATAGCCCTAGAATTGATCTGTGTCTTCAATATAATATCCATCTCTTACCAGATTCATTGCTTGCCAGGATTAGAATCCATGCAAAGCGGAAAGATTCATGAAAGAAATAACTAAAGTGAGGAAGGTCTTTGACTGTTAACTTGTCTTACACATCAGTTATTTTTATCTGGGTGGTTTACAGGGATGTAACTCTTTCAGTCATTTCAATGTGATGTAGTAAAAGTCATTTTCAGGAAATGAAACCCTCTTTGTTGCTTTGTTCACTTAAAGGCTAATCTGGCTAGCTTTAAAACATTTGTTCATCTTTTTATTCAGTATTTGAACTATGCCTATGGAAGACATATGGATTTAAATAGTACTTGGCTTACGGTCTGCTGATAAGGGAAAGTGAGATGCTAAATCAGAGTGGCAGTAAAGTCTATTTCAGTAGACTCTATTTTGATCCAAGATACTGTAGGCAATCTTACAGAATAATATAATTGGGATTACATTGATATGTGTTCCTAAAAGGAATCTATGTTTGAAATTATAGAATCATTAAATATCCATGTCTGCTTAAAGGTATGGGGCTTGTTGAAATTTTCTCTTGATTAATTATGTTGGGTGTGTTTTTTTTTTTTAATGGCCTTTTGTAGGAAATACATTTCTTTTGTGTTTTCAAAGCAGCAGTACATTTTGTCACCTTATAGAAATTACTACATGAAGAATTAACTTTTTAGATAAATTAAGTAGAATTAAAAATATCTTTGGGGCTGGGGACATAGCCTAGTGGCAAGAGTGCCTGCCTCGGATACTCGAGGCCCTAGGTTCAATTCCCCAGCACCACATATACAGAAAACGGCCAGAAGCGGCGCTGTGGCTCAAGTGGCAGAGTGCTAGCCTTGAGCGGGAAGAAGCCAGGGACAGTACTCAGGCCCTGAGTCCAAGGCCCAGGACTGGCCAAAAGAAAAAGAAAAAATCTTTGACCACAGCGAATATGTTTATGTAAATTATCGATTGCAAATCCAACAACCTTCTGGATTTTATAGAAGAAGAAGACAATACCCAGCCGCAAAATGGTTAATCCCTCTATCTAATCCCGGTAGCAGTGGCTGGTTGATGCCTGTAATCCAGCCTGGGCAGGAATGTCCCTGAGTCTCTCATCTCCAATTAACCAGCAAAAAGCCAGAAGTGGCTCTGTGGCTGTCAGTGTATAGCATCAACCTTGAGCTTTAAAAAGCTAAGGGGCAGTAAGTATCCAGGCTCTTGAATTCAAGCCCTAGGACTGACACTTAAAAAATTAAAGATGTTCAACGTCCTATGTGTATGTGTAGTTTCTATTATTGATGATGTTTTGTATCACCTTCCTATGTTTGTACCTACACTATCTCTGTAATCTTATCTGAGTATATTGGAAACCGTGTTTACTGGTATTGGAAGTAGGAAATTCAAAGGGAATACCAAATTCGAGAGACACAGGGTAAAAAAAGAGAAATAACTACAAAAGCAATACTTGCAAAACTGTTTGGTGTAAGTGAACTGAACACCTGGGGGGGAGGGAAAGGGGGGGAGGGAGGGGGGCATGAGGGACAAGGCAACAAACAGTACAAGAAATGTATCCAATGCCCAACGCATGATACTGTAACCTCTCTGTACGTCAGTTTGATAATAAAAATTTGAGAAAAAAAAAACAATAACAAAAAAAAATTAAAGATGATTAATTCTGGTATGCAGTGCTGGAAAGGATTATTAGCATATGTAATCTTTTCAGCAACACCATATCATAATGTGGCATGTTTTTTACTCTATTTTAAAATAGAAAAAAGTACTCTGAAAATAAGACAACTGATTTAAAACTTGCATGAGTGGAATCAAATCATTGCTTCTTTGAACTAGAAGACCACTGAACTCTGTATGTCATGACCACTTAGAGAGGATTGTGACCATTCCATGGCCTTCCGGAAAGAAATACAGGAAACACTGGACAACACTTCCACATTATAGATTATCCAGAGAGGGTAATTCTGATCACGCTGCCTTAGGACACTTGAGTGGGTGACATCCCATTCTGACTAAGCTAGCCCGTCTAGATTGGTAGTTGTCCAGAATCCTATGATTCATGCCTATATCTTGACCTACCAATAGGTCTTGACCAGTGTCCACATGAGAATTGTACTTTGAAATGAAGAAGTGACTTTGGAATTTCCCTCTCTTCCCAGAGTAGATAGTGACACATTTCTTCACAAGACTACTTGCTTTTGGGTTTTGGAAGCTTTTATTATAAGCAAGCCATTTAGAACCTTTCAATCCCTTTACTAATATTTACTTCAAATCCTGCTTGTTTTAAATTTCCTTGAATGTATTTCTGAATATATAAGAAGACTAACATTTAAGATGTAGAATTGTCTTTTCAATTCATAACCGAACAGCCTTTTCACATTTTCTTAAGTTAAAAATGGCGTTTTGATAGTTAGCATGTTCACAATCTTTCACCAGATTCCTAGAAATGGAATTGTTATGCACAACTCCACATTTTGTGTGGAATGATGACGCCACGATTGATTTCCCATTGCTAATATCAACAAATGATTTGAAAAGTAACCGTGTCCAGTCAGAATTTTCTTAGGTCAGAATGACAAGGGTAGTAGAAATGAAGAATAGACATGTGGAATAAATATGCTGGTGGGCTGTGGATATGGCCTAGTGGCAAGAATGCTTGCCTCCTATACATGAAGCTCTGGGTTCACTTCCCCAGCACCACATATACAGAAAACGGCCAGAAGTGGCGCTGTGGCTCAAGAGGTAGAGTGCTAGCCTTGAGCAAAAAGAAGCCAGGGACAGTGCTCAGGCCCTGAGTCCAAGCCCAGGACTGGCCAAAAAAAAAAAAAAAAAAAAAAAAAAAGTGCTGGTAACCAGGAATTTTTATACAGAGTTTTCCTATCTGTCAACATGTGGTGAATCGAATCATTTTTATCCACCCATCTCTTTGTATTTAGACGAGATCGGGCGCATTCAGGGTGGTATGGCCATAAACTCTTTTTGTATTTAGAATGAGTATATTTTGGCTGAAACTAAAACACACGAGTTGGTTCTATCAACCGACTTCTCTGTTCAGTGGAATGAACTCTTACAGTCATTAGGAAATATTCAGGAACATGTATTTTTTTCCAGATGAATAGCATATGTAGAGTGTTTATGATCAAAAGTACAGAGTACATGCTGTTGAATATGTACAATTGTCTTTGCTGTCTTGAATCAGTTTTGTTTTCTATCTTCTTTTTATAGAACTATTTGAGGAGGCTGTAGATGTGTATCCATTTATAATTGGTTAAATTGGAAAATTATATATATAGATAGATTTTTAGGACAAACAAAAACATGATTGTCCCAAATTTATCCTAACTTTCCTAGCTTTCTTAAATTTTTACATATAGTCAGAAGATCTACTTGCCCATACGTCCCCAAGAGTTATTGTATATATTTTTAATGAATATCAAAGTTTTGATGACATTCTGTTTTTTTCTCCCTCCAACCTGATTTCTGGAACATTGTTATTATCCACATTTCTATTACCTTAAGTATGCCAGCTGGCTATTATATTTAAAGTGGAAAAAGAAGAAGGACAACAGAACACCCAAAATGGTGGCCCTCTGTTAGTGTCCTGTAGACTCAGGCTCAGTGTATGTGTGTCTTTCTACTTCGTGGAGACTTTAAAAACCGAAATCTCCTCCATTTTCTATTTTAACTGTCCCCAACAATTGGCTAGCTCTTTTCCTCTTTGTTTCAGGCTTTGAGAAGATTTAGAACTGCTTCTTTTCACAGTTCAGCTTGCCTTGCCTTTGGGCAATCTAGTAGGTCACTTCATGTTCTAACCAAACCAGCCTATCTAGATGGGTGGTTGTCCAGAATTCTCAATACATGCAAATTCTCTGATGATCTATTGAGACCTTAAACCTGTATCCTGTATCAGATTCATATTCTCTCATCCCCTCTCTCTCTCTGTCTTGCACACACACACACACACACACACACACTACCTTTTGGCACCAAAGCATGGTATGAGTAGGTACATATGTTCCTGATTTAGTATGTATGACATTTGGCCTCGAATTTATCAAAATACATGTCATCATGTGGATAACTTGAATGAAATAAGATTAGGTTGGTTGTGTGGGCCAGATGAAAGCGTAGAAATTCCTTCCACTTAGTAGTTCCAAATAAATGGCTTTGGTTTTTGTACCTTGTATGATAAGAAATAGTGAATTACAAAGCATGATGCTTCACATTTCTTGCTGCTATTTTTGCTGTACCACATATGTACTTCAATTAGCATTGCTGGATTACTTCAGTTCTTAATACATTCAGTAGAGCTATGACTAAGTAAGCCCTGAGGATCATTTTCTCAGTTACTGTACCTTGGAAAGACAACTTTTCCATTTACTATCAAATTACAATAGCTGAGAAAATGGAGGGTTATTTTTTCTTTCCATTTTAATTTAAAAATGGCAAATTTGTTGTACTTTGGGGAGCTTACTCGTATGTATAGGAAAATACAGGCTCATGAAATGGAAAATACAATTGAAACAAGAAACTCCACTGTGTTCAGTTATAAGGAAAAAAGGTTATTTTCCAATGTAATTGAATACAATAGAGATCCGCTAATATTTCATTTATCTCATTAGTGCCTCTGTGATGTAAACCATCTTTGATGTTCACCTACCTCTTCTGAGGGTTTATGGATACTCAGATCTTCCCAGTAGTATATACAGTGGGTATTGTGAAGGCTGCCCTGCTAAAAGCTGGCATTGGAGAACCACTAGTGAGAGCCTTCTGAACTTCAAGAAGGAAAACACCTGTGGCTGTCAGCACTTTTCCAGCAAACAGCTCACATTGTTATGCACCACTTAACCACTTTCCCTTTGTCAGCAGGCTTTTTTGTTTCACACCCCAGGGTTGTCACGTCAGAAGTCTGAATAAAGGCCCAAGTCTTTCAGTTGAAATTCAAGTGAATGTAGCTGAGGCTCTTTTCAAAATATCCAAATTGGGAGTTCTTCTGTGCCCCATGTCCTTTTGGCTATAACCTGTTAAACAATTTTTCCTAAGTATTCTCCATCTATTCTCCTCTCTCCTAAGGAGCTTACATGTTTATTAGAGAATCCTGTTTATATAGTTTGGAATATAAGGAAAGGTTTGATTGAGTTTTTTTGGCTCTCTTTTCAACAGTCACAAGTATGTGGGATGATTTAGAAACAAATGAAAAGAACAAGGAGGCTGGCAGTCACAAGTGCACAGTGGGTATCACAGTGGTCAGAGAAGTACCCTTCCTCTAAAGAAACAGAACCAGGCAAAGGGTGAATTTTGGTGCCTTGTTGTCAACAGACATGCTTGTTTCCTTTATTCATGTCAGTTGCAGGAATGGACAGTAAGTCCTGGGCTACCAGTGCTGTGAGGAACTTGGTTGTTCTCAGAATTTTGGCACCCAAAACTGAAATCAACTAATTGGTGGCCCATACGGTATGTGTAATGGGCACTATCAGCTGTTTAAGCATACACCAATTATTTTGAAGCTTTCCCCCATCTGTCACCATATTGTCCAGTTACGTGAAATAAAATTGTCATTTCTCTCTGTATAAATGAATGTAGTCTTACTGGATTTTCGTTTCAGACTTTTGTGTCACAAGGCCTGTGTTATCAGGCTCTGCTGTAGGGTTTTTTTCCCCCCTTGTTCTTTCTTCTACCAATAATTGAGTATACAATTTCTTGTTTGGTAAAAACAAACAAACCAAACACTAGTATAACCAGATAGGCATAATAGTAAAGGCAAATAAAATGTCAAAGGCACTAGTGTAGGACTAAAAACATGTTGTGAAAGCTACAGCCTATCTTTTCTTTCTCAATGCCTATAGTTGAGTCAGAGTAAACACCCCACTGTTCTCTATTTAACCTTTGATGTTTTCCCTCCTATTCTTCACTGTATAATGTTTAATTTGACATAAATTCCTGGCCACTGAAGCTTTTCACAATATTTGTTGGCTCAGTTTATAAGCACGAGTGTTTGAAGTAAGATTTCTACCTAGATTTTTACAGGAAGCAAATGGTGATATGTAGGAAGGATGCTTCCAATTCTTTCTAGGCTTCTCTAGAGCAGAGGTTAGCAGTGGGATTTCATATAAAGGTACACTTAAAAAAAATCCCCATTGGTGGCAACATCTAGAGATTTCTTGCTAATAGAATCAGTGATGAGAATTGCATCGATTTCCCATAGAAGGTATATACTCCGTCACTACCCATTATCATTGCTCCCGTTGTCATAATATCTAATACATCAGTGGAAGTTGTGTTACGACAGTTAGGGGAGTTAAAGTCCATCCAGTAAAGATTGAGGAATGCTTGTGAGTACAAGTTAAAGCTTATTAGCTGCCATAGGATATTTGAATTGTTAAAGTACATTTGTATGGTCACTTTAAAGTTTTAATTTTTTCCATATATAAGTTAGTGAACAAAAGTGTTATGGCTTTCTTTCCATTTATGTTGGATTTTTTCCTCTTTTCCACATTTGCATAAAAGGAAATGAGACAGTATGGAGTTTTAGTTTTTCCCCTCTGGCAAAACCACTGGTTTGGTGATCAGTAGAGGAGACTTTTATGTTGTGAGCTCAGTTCCTTGGCTGCAGTTCATTCAACCTTGACATAAATCTGAAATGAGTACTTTGTAAAGGGGCTAGTCTTTTGTGCAGGGTCTGTGAGAAATCCTGCTGGACCAGGTTGGTTACAGAAACTAGTGTCAGATTGCCTTTGCTCTGAGTGGTGAATATGAAAATGCAGACAACAGAAAAGTGAGAGAAGACTTTTTTTTTTCTATGTGCACTCCCCCCCACCACTTTGGAAGGACTCATTGTCTACCTTAAAAGGACTCATAGTTCTCTTTAATGTTGAGTGTTGGATGAGTGGATTATGCTTCCTTTTCTTCTGTTTTAAAAACTACCTAGTCACTGTTAGCAGATACAGTACAGAAGACAAGTGTTTGGTTTACAGCATCCATGTTTTGTGTTGTACTTGTTGAGGCTAGTTGCATTTCTCTAATCTATGTGATCACATCAGTTGCCTTAGGTCATTAGTAAGCTTCAATGTAAATCCCAGGCAATCTAATAGAACTAATGGAAAAAGAGAAAAATGTTCTCTCTCTCTCTTTCTCTTTCTCTCTTTCTTGCACACACACACACACACACACACACACACACACACACACACACACAGCTTTCTTTTACTGCTTAAGGCCAAATTGACCTTGGTGGTAGAAATATATACTCTTCCTGCTTGGATATATCTACTCCCTTTTCTTTCACTTAAGCAAGTATATAATACTGTTGGGAAACAGAACAAGTATTTTCATATTTGTGTGGTGCTAAATTTTTGTTTTTTCTTATGTATGATCTATTTCAAATTACCCAGAGAGTGGTTTTATATAAGTGTTCTTAAAGTCCTTTTTCCCCCTCTTACATAAACTGATAGTCAGCATTGTTTAAACATTCTGTCACAAGATAACTAAATTGAGTTACCTTTGTGCTTGGAGGAAGATGTGTGGGAAAGATTCTTTGTAATTTGACTATTGTAATTAAAACTTGCATGAAGCACAAATGTTTAATACTGAAATTTTAATGAAACATTTTTCAAAAATTAAAAAATTATCAAGGAGGACTGAGGAAAGTAAACAGCAATTTTCTGTAACCATTTCAACAATCAGAATAAGAGAATCTCAAAACTTGAAAACGCAGGCCATAATCTTTCTTTTCTGCACACTTTTAAACGACTCTTCTTTAGGATTTTTATTTTTATAACTATGGTCTATTTAAAATAATTTCTTCTTTTACCTACCATCCAGAGCCTTTGAATATTGTATCTTCTGTTGCTATTTTTACAACTATAATTTTGCATATTTAATATTGTTTATTACTCATGAGACATTTATGAAGTATCAGGAAAAAACATTTTTTGTAATTCAGCTTTGAGAAATACTTGAGGATCTGTTAATAAAGATGTGCATATGATAAGTAAAGTGCTGCCTTTCCTGTCTAAGCTCAGTGGAGGTACTTATATTAACATTTGAAACATTTTACTTTAGGTGTATATTTGTCCTGGTTTAGTACTGTATTTTTAGCTTAGACTTCCTACTGGTGATCAGAATAGGTTGGACACTTCACTGCTGTGGTTGTTTGTCTTTTTTTTTTTTTTTTTTTTTTTTGCTTTGCTTTAGTAGTTGTGTAACTTTTGATTTGAGCCAGTAACTTTAAGTGCAGGCTTTTAACTTCATTTAACTTACACTGTTTCCTATATCAGATAAGGAAACCAAAGATAAAATTCTCTTTCCATTATCTTATGGTGTTGAGTCTTTTGGTTTTTGTTGTTTATGTACAATGCCCCTCCCTCCATTATATGCTTTGTTGATAACAGATTTGAAACAATTGAGATAGAAAGATGTAACATTAAGGAAGTTGAGAGAGTCATCTTTTTCATATTGAAGAATATGGCCTGTCCTTTATTGAGATAGCTTTCCTAAATAAAAAACAAGGCCTTGTAGGGGTAACTGGTGCCAGCCTAGAGCCTGGAGACCACATACTAGAATTAATTTGTGCTAGGATGCAACCCTGGTCTTTTTGATGTATGTTGTCTATTAGAAAGGTAAACCATACCTACAGGTGCTCAAAAAGTACATGAATGCTTGGTAGTTATCGAGAAAAAAAGCTATTCACATTAAAAAATATAAGTGTAGCATTATACAGGGAGCTTTCATTAATGCCATGTTTTTAAACATCTAGATTGAAAGAGCTGTTAGTACAGTGTAATCATAGCACTAATCCATGATTAATGTTAGTGGTAACTTAGTCTTTATGAAAAGAAAGCTGTGTGGCTTTTGTACTAGGAATTTTTGCTAAAGTAACAAGGTAAGGGAATGTTCATGTGAAAATGGTAGTTTGTGGGGTTAGACACATTCCTCACCTCCTAAAAGAACCTCCTACATTTAAGTTGAGGTTTTACTTGCTATTACTAATTCACGAGGGACTTTTTATTCTTAACTGTTGGTGCTTAATACTTCAGCTGTGCAGCTTTGCTCCTTGGCCATATCCTAGCCATTGAGGTTTATTTCAGGTCAGTAGCCAACAGGGGGAAGGGGGGCTATTTGTTTCTTTGCTTGGACACATACCATGTCAATTGTAAAATCATAAATATGCATTAACTACCACTTTGCTATTCATTCCCCTTACTTTTTGAAAGATTCTTAAGTTGTATCCTGAGCTGATAAAAGAAAACTTTATAGCCAAATGGGAAGTTTACACTAGCCTACAAATTCTTTTATACCCTCAACCCTCCACCCACCACACACTTAATTCTTTCATCCTTTCTTGATTGTCAAAGTTTCTCTTTTAACTTTTCCTCTAAGTACATTTCATTTTGCATCTGGGACTTCTCTAAAATAGATTCAGCAGCAATTCCCTGGAATGTTCAAAATAGTTCAAGAGGCACAAAGTAACCTAGATATTTAAATGGCCTCTTTACACCTTAGCTATGTGGTTTTAGGGGATTTTATGAAAACTCTCTTTGTTTCTCTGCTAAATTTCTGTCTTTCATCAGCAAAGATCTCTCTGCCTCATTAATGTTGTAAGGACTCTAAATACTTTTTTCTTCATGACTTCCATTTTGGGACAGGCTTGATATTGATCATGACTGTAGTGCTTGTGTTGTTCTGACCCATTTTATAATTTTGGAAGTAGCTTTTTTTAGATGATGATGGCCCATAGCAATACTCTTCTAATCTTGGGGAATGATTTAAGCTCTAGTACTTGACTTTATTCTAGTTAAAAGTAAAAAGCAAAACATCACACTGATGAGTTCCTAACTTTAAAGTGGGTAGAACTGACCAGAAAGCCAACTATATTTTTTAAGTCTTTTAAATTCTTTATTATCTTTAGGTAGTTGTGCAAAGGAGTTACCATTTAACAAATCAGTTTAGGCATTCAATGAATTTTTAATTGCTGTCACCCTTTCCTCATTCTTCTCCTTCCTTCCCAACCCAAACGCTACATTCAATTTTTTTTTAATTTCCTAAGATAAGCTTTGAATATTGTGACTAAATCCTCGCTCCCTTTCTCTCTTAATTTGTCTCAGAGAAGAACTTTGAGATTCTCTTAACATCTAAGTGACGTTTCTCCTAGGGTCTTCTAAGAAAGTCCTACAAGAAGACATTTATAAATAACTTTGTGACTCAAGGCATTTTTTAAAAAAGTGTAAATGTTACTAATCTATGCGTATAAACCATTTCAAAGGTTAGTTTATCCATCCAAAGAGTGTTTTAAGGGTACACACTTGGAAGAAAAGTGCTTATCAAAAATGCATTGGGAAGATTTTATAGGAGTTTGAAACTTTTAAGGAAAAAGTTTAGACATTTGAGATTAAATTTTATTTTAGTTTTTAAATTTTGCTTAAAAAGAAAGTCCTATGACATCATTTTCAAACTGATACAAATGTATAATAAGGCAGTATGTTTAGCTGGGTACTAGTAATTCAATAGTGAGACAGAAAAATGCTGGTGACATATCTTTATTTTTGTGCTGCTACTAGGGCTTTAACTCAGGGCCTCCTTTGCTCTTTCTTAGCTTTTATGCTCAAGGATGAAACACTTCTTGAGCTACTTTTACTACCACCCCACTTCCAGATTTTTGCTGGATAATTGGATGTATTTCTTGGATTTGTCTGCCTGGGGTGGCCTTGAATTGGAATCCTCAGGTCCAACTCCTGAGTAACTAGGATTGCAGACATGAGTTACTTGCTTATTTCCTTCCTTCCTTCCTTCCTTCCTTCCTTCCTTCCTTCCTTCCTTCCTTCCTTCCTTCCTTCCTTCCTTCCTTCCTTCCTTCCTTCCTTCCTTTGTTCCCTCCCTCCCTCCCTCCCTCCCTCCCTCCCTCCCTCCCTCCCTCCCTCCCTCCCTCCCTCCCTCCCTCCCTTCCATTTCATTTCATTTCATTTCATTCCTTTCTTTAGTTAATTGGAGATGAAAGTCTCATTTCCTGCCTGACTGGCTTGGAATCAAAATCCTCAGATTGAAGCTTCCTGAGTAGCTAGGATATCAGGCATGAGCTACTAGGCTTAATTGTTTGTTTGTTTGTTTTCTTTGTTGTTTTGTTTTTTGCCCCTGGTCTTGGGCTTGAACTCGGAGAGTGGGCACTGTCCCTGATCCTCTTTATATTCAAGGCTAGTGTTCTATCACTTGAGCTAACAGTGACACTTCTGGCCTTTCCTGATTAGTTTATTAATGTTTAGAGTAGCATGGACTTTTCTGCCTGGCTTTGAACCAGATCCTCAGATCTCAGCCTCCTGAGTAGCTAGGATTACAGGTGTGAGCCACTGGTGAAACAGGAATATATTTAAAATACAGTATGAGCAATTGCCTCTATTAATATGCATTTTATTAGCATCAATTAAGTGTGTAAAGGGTCTTATTTTGTGTATATACAATGCACCTTGATCAAACACATCTTGCCTGTCACTCTCTGTCCTAAAGCAACTTTAAAGGCAGTGGAAAACTAAAGGTATTCTGAGAGCGAGGTTATCCTGACAGATGAGCTATATTAGGTAAAAGTATTTTTGTGAGAAGCAGTTGATTTAAAATTTTGCATGTTGGTCTTCACCTGTTTAAAGAAAAATAATTGTGCTGTATTAGTGTGCCAATCAATACTCTTTATCATTTCACAATGATATGAAACATTACACAATGTTTCATATATCTTAATACACATTTAATTCTGGATCATCTGATATCTCTAAAAGCATATGTAATCTTTATCACACTTAGAGAAATACAGTTGTAGTTATGAATTTAAAAACCTTAATTTGCCAAACCTCACAGAGTGACAGTGTTATAAAAAAGAAATCAGTGATTATGTACAAGCTAAAAGGGAGAATATAAACCCACAAAATAAAACTTATATTGCCAGTAATAAAGGTTTATTTCATACAGGATACTGTGATATTGATATGAGAAACAGTAACACATTTGACCTTTCAGGAGTCCTCTTTTTTAATTTTCTTTGGTCTGGTTCATGCTTGAACATAGAGAATTAAAAGGAAGAAAGTTTGGTATGGTCATAATACATCATCTTTTGAATTTGGAATGCATGATGTGATGGAAACAGTCTGAAGGAATTAGCAAACTTCAGATCTTTCCTTTTCATGGGCTAATTTAGGGTCATCAGTGTAAAAATGTAGGCAAATTGGAGATGTGGCATATAGCTATAATTAACATGCAAAAGAGGAATTACCACAAAACATGATTAAATTTCTCTCTCACAGGAAAATGGCTTTCCAGCTTAACTAGGTTGCCAGATTTTCTGTATGGAGTTGTTTGTAAAGGACCCCTACCCTCAGAAAAAACAAACATTAGGGATATAAGCCTGAAGGATGTACTTCCTGTCATAGAGAACATCCAGTCTAATACAGTGAACACATGGACATGAATTGGTACTTTAGTGGCAAGAGTCAATCATATCAGTGGTTCGGTAGCAAAAACAATGAAAAGATTGAAAGAATCCAGAATAAGGACATTCAAGTTTATGACCAATACAGTCAACCTAAAGGGATTTAGAGCTAGATCAGTTCTTGATGGTCTAGGTATGGCTGCACTGTAAGCATGTCAATAGACAATTTCAATACATATTTATGGGTTTGAAGATGGTTATGAAATTGGAGTATCTTGATTTTCTAAAGGAAACAACACCCCGCATCATTTTTATCTGTAATAAAAACTTTTGTTTTGCATAGTTTTTCTTAAATTTTTAATTATTTAAAGGAAAAGTACAAAGTATTTTGAGGTGAAACAAATACTTGTTGAAGTGACTCTAGATGCCTGGAGTTTACCAATGCATTGCATGGAACTTTAATTTTTTTCATGTTTTTTTAGTAGTGGCCCTTTAGCAAGTATAATGGAGATCACCATATTGAATGGTTATAATATGTTGAAATTATGCATGTTCTTTGAAGTTATTTGATGGGTTTAATATAATTTTAGCACAAGACACCATTTGTATGCTGGCTACTGGCTAACAGGATGGAATGTATTTCTCTAAGCCTTGCCTACTTAGCCATATGCTGATGTCCTTGGCCTGTCCTTATAGCCTTCTGCTTCACATGCTCTAATCTGAAGGGAATTGATCAGCTGGGGGAAAAAAAAACAAGTCCTTGCCAAACAACTCTGCTTTTTAAAATCCATGGAAAAGGTCACTAATGCTTGGTAACATATTGGAAACCTTATGAATAACTGTTAGTTTTCCTTTTTCATTTTGAGTCACTACAAAGGAAGTCTTGATAAGATGAAGAGAGAAACACAAATGTTGAAACATTCTGTTCCATTTGCCCTATCTACTCCTGCACCTGTTTGAAATATCTAGCAGATATTTGCTGAAAGTTAGAACACCAAAGTTAGCAGAAAGAAGAGCAAAACACGCCTTTGTAGTATAGGATGGTTCAGGAATGATCCTTGCAGGCCAGAGCCTTACCTTAGAAAACTTCAGTGACTGCGAAATGCCCAGTAGACAGTAATAGTGGCTTCTATCTGCTTTGGTGTTTGGGGAATGAGACTCCCACAGGTACTTTTGGAAGAGATAGCATGGTATCTGTAACTAGGAAGTGAAAGGAGAGTCCCCAGTGTTTGAGGCAGATTCACTTGTTTTACCCCTTTGGCCTGCTTCAGTCATGGTCATTATCAAAGTGGTCTCTGTGTCTCTGTTCTTTCTTTTTGTCTTTCTCCTCACCTATCCCTGGGCCTCCTGCCTCCTTTTTTACACTGGCGTGCCTCTGAAAGGGCCTTCTCCTCTGAACCACTGCCATCTGGATCAGCTGCCCTTTATCTCAGAGCTCCATTGACTTGCCTTCTCTTCTGATCTCTCTGGGAAATTTATCTCTTCTCTTTGGGCCTCCACACTGTAATTTATTTGTCTCCATTATCCCACTGACAAATCTCACATTCAAGCAGATTTTGAAGAATGTGTTCTTGAGAGAGGCGAGTCTTGTATTGAAGACTGTGTTGTGGGTTCCCCTGGCCTATGTGTGCACTAATTTTGCACTTTATAACTGGATAGGAGATGACATGTAGCTCAGTTTCATGACTAGAAATCAATCATTTAATTTTGTGCATTGTTTTTATCATGATGTGTTTGGCAAAAGGACAGGCCATTGAATTTGAGGGCTGTAGAAGGAAGGTCCACTTTTCACATTTCTCAAGTTTCACGTGGGGCTCAGGTTAGTGCCCAGAAGTCTGACTGTCTTGTCAATTTGCAAAACTCCTATTTAAGGTGATGATACTACTTCAATCAAGCTAGAAGATTTTAGGAAGAAAATAATCCTCATTATGCTCATTGATGCCTGGGATTGCTGATGTGGGTTTTCCAGATTTTCCTCATTTGTTTACTTTCGCATTAAAAGTTGGAGAATGTTTTTTAGGGACTAATTTTCTGAATGAGAAATAATGTACAAATGCTGTCACAGAAAGTTTGCTGTAACATTCTTTACAACCAAACACTATAATGATTTCTTTAAACTTAAAAAAATGTAATTGTGTAATATAAATACAGAAGTTTAAAAAAAAGGTTTAGGAAGATTTTAGGAAAAATAGTATTTATAAAGTCTTCAAATTTAGAAATCAAGCTTAACAAATGCTCAGTTCAGAATCCAAGAAGCTCATTAAAGTACTGTATTAATTGCAAGGGATAGTATGAGGACTTATATACATGTTCAACTCATAAGAAAGTCAGAAATTTTAGCTGTTTTCCAAATTTTGTCTATTATTAGTTAAGGAATTCAGAATTTCTACTCATTTGTTTTTACTTCTATGCTGCCTGGAACAATGAAGGAAAGGGGTTTCAGAATAATATATCTATCCTCATGGTTCAGCCCAGAATTCTAAATGAATTGAAATAAAACTGTTTAATATATGTAGTGACATTCTCCTATTTATGATTCTTTGCTAACCTTTTCCTATAAGGGTTACTTTTATTTTAGAGGGGGAATTAGAATATCATGAAATAGTATGTAATCAGAAATAATGATATCACAAATAATGTCTAGAAAGTTCTTAGCAGCACATCTGTGAAACTTAAGAATGTACACATAAAAAAACAATGTACACATAGTATGTTTTAGTGGATGGTCATGTGTCTTAAGAATACTTTTTTAAAATTTAAAAAAATATTATAACATTTTTATATATAATTCCTCCAATATACAACTTTAGTGTCATTTAAAAACAGGGTTTATCTGAGGTTATAATTGGCCCAGCACTGTTAATACTCATACTTTGAGTTTTGTTTATTTCAGAGACATCTGATTCCACAGGGCATCTTATCTTCCTATTAACTAGGGATGCATTTTTATAATCCAGCATTCTTAGAGTGATTGTATAGACTGAGACCATTGTACCAGGTCAAACTTAGTTCTTAACAAATCTTCCACACTGACAATTGCCATGATTAGAGATTGAAGGCAATAGTGCTTGGGAAAGAAATTGCCTGGTTTTTTCACCAGTTGGTTGTATTAAGTATATTTAAATTTGTAGGTGCTAATTGAATACCTAATCAACAACTGATTTGTTACAAAAAAGTTAAAAGGATAGCGTTATTAGGATAGCTCAAATATGATACAATTTGCTGGTTGTATTTCATTAGCTTAGTAAGGAACCTACTGTGCTAAAGTATTGAATTAAAAATACAAACTAATTCCAATACACTTTTTTTTTATTAGCTTACATTAGTGATATAGTGGGGGATTTCACTGTTACCTTTCTAGGTGTTTTCAATATATTCCAATCAGTCTCACCCCCTCTATTATTCTCCCTGCTTTATTCCCATACTGAGACTTATTAATGTAAATAGTCATTTTGCTATATAGTATACATATGAACTTCAGTTGGGAAGTTATGGTCAACATTATTCCCTTCTGGTTAGGGATGCAACTCAGGGTTAGTGTGTTTGCCTAGCATGTACACAGTCCTGGGTTCAGTCCCAAGCACCACACTTACTATGTAAATCAATCAATAAATTAAAATTCTTTTTTATTTGCCTTTGTTTCACATGCACAACCTGTTTTCCCAATTATAACATATGTTACGATGAAATAGGACACATTAGTAAGATACTAACTCTCCATGAACTAATATAGCAGTAAGAGCAAACAGCTTAGATATTAGAATCTTTTTCTTTCCTTTGAGAGATGTGAAGAGTCTATAAGCACATTTCATCATTGTTAGGTTTCCTAGTATATCACACAACTCCATTCATCCCATGAACCGCAGGCAAATTCGTTCTTTATTAGTTTTTTTGGAAAGGCTTCATACTGTATTTAATCTGCAGACTCTTTCCAGCAGAACGATAACAGGAAAAAAAGAAAGATCGCCTGTTATATTTAGTGACATAAAGGTCAAAAGATAAACTGTAAGTGATACCTGTGTTTATTTTTCTGACAGTGTTAAATTAGCAACCTCTCAGCCCTCTCCTGGAGAAGCAGAATCTGAGTAATTGAACATGTCGCTGGGGAGTTTGCTTGGTTAAGCTGATTCCTATTATGTTGACTTGTCAGGGGCCAATAATTAAAGCTGAAGAGCCGTGCTCATTAGTGTCTGCAAGATGATTCAAAGAATAGGAGGGAGAACTCGTTGAGGCACACCTGTGAAAGGCAGGCAGCGTATAGAAGTGAGTGAAGACAGACTGCTTGCTTTTTTTGCTGGGGTAGCAATGCAGCAATGAAGGAGGGGCAGTAACTTAAATATTGTAAATGTATTCTCCTAAGTTTAGATTATAAAATGCATTTTACTTCAGCCTTTGAACATAATTTTGTTCCATGCAGTCATATTCTGCTCAATTATGATTTTTTAATGATACATAAGACATTTTAGAAAATAGATACAAGTCTATTCAAAAGCACTTTGAAAAAATTACATGTGAAATAATTTCATTTTACTGGAAGTATCATAATCATCAAAATCTGCCTGCTTCTTTGAACTCTCAATATTGTGCACATAATGTGTGAGAGTTATCCTGCCTTGACAATAAACTTTAGTTGTGCACCTTTGTCACATTTACTTTGTAAAAATGGAATCTTAAATTTATTTGTAACCTGAAGTAATTTACATACATATACAAGCATTGGCTATAGAAAAGCCTAGGGAAAAAAGTCTACGTAAGTCTAGAATTCATGTTTATCACAACTTGAGCAGAGCTGTAGGCTTTGGAGAGTAATCCATACTTGTTCATAACTGAAATGATCTGGAACTTTGTTCATAAATATGTGATGATTTTATTCTTCTTTTGAAATTTGCTTGGTTAGGTTCAATTTGTACAAGCCCTACAAATAGCTAAAAATTCTGATTTGGGGGAAATTAAGATGACTTATTGATTAAAAATCAGACTTTGAAATAGATATTTTGTAGAGGTGTTGGTGACTTTTGTTTCCATTGTTGTGTCTATTACATTGTTGTCCCTGCAGCTCAACAGATTTCCTTAGCCTGGAGTCTTTGTGTAGGCATGGAAAATTCCCCCTTGTCGGCCTTCAAGATTCTGCTTAAGATCATGTTTTTTCTAAAGCCCTTGTGAATCTGATGTTCATCAAGTTGTATATCAGATATTCCATGTTACTGTAACATTGTGTGTCTATCTCTGCCAATCAAATGGAAGTCCCTTCAGGATATAGACTGATTCTGTTAATGTTTGCATACACAGAGTAAGTGTTGGTAAAACTTAACTTAGTCAAGGTGCAGAAGTGACCTTCAGGAAAAGTTATAGATTTCCAAGAAAACTAAGAGCTCTAGCATTCAAACAGAACAACTTCTTACTCAATGCCAAGGATTCCTTACATGATGTTCTTTAACACACAAATCCTTTCCAGGGCTGGTAGGACATTTCCAGAATTAGAGAGGTTACCACTTTCAAAGCAGCTGTTGTGAGATTGGAAAACTCCAATCTATAATAATGACAAAAGTTTTCATTCACAATGTTCTTTTCAATTTGTCCGTAATTATTAGTTCTCTTATTCTGTAGACAACAATGAAGAGGCTAATTGACTTATCCCAAAGCTCACAACTCAATAGTGCCAGAGCTTGCACGGGAATGTCTGACTTAAGAGTTGAGCTCTGAGGTTTCCAGTTTCCCCTCCTTCATTTCTACAAAGCTATTTGTTATTTCCTGTCCTCAGTTATCCATTTGGGCATACGAGGAAAACATTACTCATTGCATTTCTGATGCGTAACAGTGACGACAAATCATTGTCCCAAGCAAGTAGATTCCTTAACTTGATTCGGTAAGATCTAGTTCATATTTAGTATTTTCTGTATCTTTCATCTTATCCTTGAAGGGCTTTTTAAAACAACGGATTATAGCAGAAATCCTGCTTGACCAAGACTCCTAAACTGTCTGCCCATTTGCAAAAACTTGGAAGAACCATGTAACTCCAAGAAATAGCTCTATAAGCCATTGGAAAGAGAATATGGGAGAATCCCTTTTGCTACAAGTATCATAGAGTCCATGTTGGAGTAAAATAGAAAGGTGTTCTTACCAATTCATGCCTTGAAACTTTATGTTCCTTCTTAGAAGTGTTTATGCTACTGATAATATCTCTGCATGTGATATTGTGTTTTTCTAAGACCTAATCAATATTGATTCTTCTGACACATAAATGAGGCTGGACACATACTCATTTGCATAAAGGATAGTGAGTGTGACTGAATTTGATATTATGTATCACAAGCCTTGAGCTTTATTTTCTTTAAAGTTGCTTAACTAGGTATTTTCATTTTTTAGTGAGTTTATTGGTTAAAACTAGAAACAGGTCTAATTCTGCCTTAATTCATACTTTTCAAAGATGCTTCTTTGTGGCAGGAGATAAACCAGTTATGTATTCTGTTCAGAATATCTCTCATCTGTACCTTTAAAATCTGTTAAAGCACCATTGAACCATTTTTATGCTACTATTAATCAATGTAATCAGTATTAATATAGCACTTTACCAGCTCAGTGCCACTTGTCAGTAATACGACAGGGCAAATTTTACATCTTCTTCACAAAGGCTTTCATCTATTAAGAGGAGAAAAGAAGATCAAGAATTTAATTGTTAGCAATCAGAAGCCTATGTGATTAAGACTGGCATTCTGAATAAGACACATTGGTGATTATGCAGGGAACATCTTTTACACTTGCCTAATTCTTTCATAAGTTTGAATGTAGTCTTTATTTACCAATACCTGAACTTTAATTATAGACCCACGGGACAGTAATATGCCAGCTAAAAGTAGTTTCATGGTAGTATTAAGGATGATTTCTTCTGGCTTCCTTTTCCTTTTTGCTTCTTACCTAACAGATTTCTGAAACTCCCAAATTTCCTCAGTTCTCCAAATGAACCTTACTGTCTTTTCCTTAATGCCTGATTTCTTTTCTTTCATACCTCTCTTTTCTTTTCTTCCCTTTCCTTTTCTTTTTTCCTCTTTCTTTCCTGTTTCTTCTCTTTTCCTCCCCTCTCCTCTTCCTTTCCCTCTCCTTCCTCTCCTCCTTTTCTCTTTTTTGTTCTGGTTTCTTTTCTCCTCTCTGTGTATTTGCCAGCCATGGAGCTTGAACTCAGGTCCTGAGTACTGTCCCTTAGCTTTTCCACTCAAGACTGGCACTCTAACACTTGAGCCAAACCCTCTGATTTTTCCTGGGGGGGGGGAGGGGAAGGGGGGAGGGAGGAGGGCATGAGGGACAGCCCAACGTATGATACTGTAACCTCTCTGTACATCAGTTTGATAATAAAAATTTGAGAAAAAAAAAAGAATTTCATGAATATTTTTGCCTGGAATGGCTTTGAAACATAATCCTCAGATCTCAGCCTCTTGAGTAACTAGTATTAGAGACATGAGCCACTGGAACTGAGCAGATTTGATTTTTTTTGGTAGGGTCATTATGTT
Organism: Perognathus longimembris pacificus; assembly: GCF_023159225.1. Lineage (NCBI taxonomy): Eukaryota > Metazoa > Chordata > Mammalia > Rodentia > Heteromyidae > Perognathus > Perognathus longimembris. Next base: position 18,850,055 of record NC_063172.1, read on the forward strand.
CAGAGTATGAATGTGATTCTTAAGAGTAATCCCAGGTTAATTTATAAACTTTATAGTTTTTATAGACCACTGCTATTTAGTTCTCAAGGAATTAGTTAGCCGTACAATGCAGAGAATAGGATATACAAGAAAACCTAAGTGAGTACAGAGCACTGGACTGTTACGGACATGCATGCCAGACTGGACTGATCTGTGTAGATATTCTTGGAGAAGAGGCAGAGGATTGTAGGGAAAGGCTGGAGAGTCTCTCCTGAGAAAGCAGAGAGAGGCCCGAGAGAAGCCTCTTGGTAATCACTTCATTTATGGAGCACTTAACTATCTGTGGTGCTTTAGTGACCAGAATACTGAATAACTTGCCTCAGATCTCAGAGCTGCGACAGGGACAGAGCCCATCCTTCAGTGACTCAGTGACTCAGTTAAAGCTAAGGAGCCTTTGGGCTATTTCATTTTAATGTAGAGAGGAGAGAAAAGACCGAAGGAAGATGTTACAGCAATACATAGAAAGACAGCTTAAGGAAGTGTGGGCAATAAAAAAACATCTTTTAAGTGTTTGCTGTTTGGTATGGCACTTTTATGATTTTTATCAGGCCTGAATGATACCATTTGATATATTACTTAATATAATTAAAAAGTAAAATTAAGTAAACTTCCCTTAATTTGGATGGTAGATTAAAAACCTAGTTTCTAGGAAATTACTCAGTGATAAACTTCAAATGTAGTTGACAAGTGTAATGACATTTTTATTTATGTAAACATTTGAACTGACTTTGTGAGGAAACAGTGTAGTGGGGTGTGTTTCTCAGAATTGTTACATAACTGTCTCTTGTCTGTACTTGTGGACATTTGCCTGCCTTTTAACCAACCTGGATGCAGAGTGAACTTCTGCTCCAGGTTAAAAAGTAAGTGAATTTAAATGCAGAGAGAAGCTGCTTATTCAGCTCAGCATAATAAATAGGTGTGCAAATTCTTTTCCCAAGTTAACAGGTGTCTGCTTACATTAGATACTTGAAAAATGTTTTGGAATAACTTACTTTAAAAATGTTGCGCTAAATAAGAATTCACACATGTGTTTGTGTGCACACGTGTGTGACATTTTTACATTTTCCTCCTACTTCTCTGATATAAATTTCTTTACTTGAAGCACATCAGAAAAGAACATGTCAGATTTATGCATTCTTATAAATATGCCTGGCATTTTATAATAATTGTCTCTGCTTTTTGAAAGAAGTACTGGCAAAAATATCACTAATGACTGCATACTGGAGTAGAGATTTGATTGTTTTAAAATAGATCAACTGTTGGGACAAGGTTTATATAAACTTCTTTGTGTCTTATTTTTCTAACTAGCATTTTACTTCTTGTTTAAACAATACTTGCAAACTAGGCGTGTTGGCATACTGCTGTAATTACAGGCTCAGGTTTATGAGGTCAGCCTGTGGTACATATGGAGTTCAAGGCCAGCCTGGCTATATTACAAAATCCTGTCTGAAAAACACTGAACCAAACAGCACTCACAAACACCAAAACTAAAAACTGCAAGACATTTGCTTGTGTGTGTATGGTAGATACCTATAATATGTATTTAGTTAAATGAAATGATTTAGTTATACATATGCAGTACAGTGGATTGTACTATTGTACTCTTATTATTTTGGCTTTAGTTTCAAATGGTTTCAAGAGTTGAATAATTAACACTATTGAATAGTTTGTGGTATTTTAATCACCTGCTTTTTTATGATGGTTAGATAGTAGCAATAAGTAAAGTCCTTTAGGTATAGGGAACAAGTGATATAAATTATCTAGACAGGAACTAGACAGATATATTTAAAACACTTAATGTTAAATATTGAACTCTTTGATCATCCAGGGGGATAAGTTACTGAAGGAGGAGTATAATTGATGTGATATCATCACACAAATTACCACAATAACAGTTGCAAAACATACTAAGCTGAATTCATAGCAGTGTATTCCTTTTCCAGTTAGTTTCTATTGCTTGCAAAATCTTAGATCCACCAATGTAAGTATTTCACAAAAGCCCAATCCAGAAATATCACAGCATTTATACTGGAGAATGAAGTAAATAATTTAAACAGTGAGGTTAACTAATTCAAGTATAGAGGCAGTGGTGGACTTGAGTGCCTCTGTTTTAGTGAAATGATTGTGCTTGATTTCATGTTGACCTATGTTATGTTAGTCTGAATATGATTAGCAAAGTGGACTTTTGTAGATTACTGGATACCTATTAGCTTTATTGAGCAGATCAGTGCAATATAACTTTGTAGTCTGCATATTCGGAAGTATTTAGAAAAATGTGTTGCCATACTGAAGTCTTAGCTAACACACTAGAGCTAGTATCTGAACAAATGCTATTGGGTACCACGCTCCCAGTACTTCCTGCTATATCCAACCCATCATCTACACTGTTCCTGAGGGACAGGCAGTGGTGTATTTTACATGTTAATTCATTAAAGTTATATGTTGATTATTACATCCATACAATAATTCTGTGATGGATCCCATTGTACAGAAGAAATTAAGACCTTAACAAAGCCAATGGCAGGCTTAAAATCAAGTATGTCAAGTACATGATGATCTGCAACCTGAACCTGATTTCTGGTACTAGATCTTTCTTCTTAATCACTGGTGTCTTCTCCACAGGGATGTCCTCCAAAATGCCACTTTGCTGATTTGGAATCATTTCAGTTTTGATCTGAAATTTCCTTTTCATTTCATAACATTCTCTAAGGATTGAATGTTCAGATTCATTGTCATTCATTTTGTCTGTATCAATTCTAAGTAACAAGTCCTTATGTTTAGGATATTTGTGTTTTATGATTACTAGTAAGGGCATAAGCAGTACTAGGGGGCAGCAGATATACGCATGTTTTGGGAGATATTTCAGAGAGATTACTTATAATATTTTGGTCAGCAACAGACCTAAGAATTTATAAATAAATTGTCTACAAACTGTTATGTGGGCTATTTGAAATCCAGACAAAATTAAACTAGACTCTTACACATATCATTCATGTTTTGGGTCATTTTCATTGACCTCATGATACAAACAAATCGAGTAGAGTTTTGATTGAAACAAGTTACTAAAGTATATCTTAAATGAAGTAAATGATAGGGACACCGTTTTTTCATTTGCTGAAGAGTTATCTTTATTTTATTTCATTTTTTGCCAGTCCTGGGGCTTGGACTTGGGGCCTGAGCACTATCCCTGGCTTCCATGTGAGCCACTTCTGGCTTTTGCTATATATTTGTTGTGCTGAGGAATCAGACCTAGGGCTTCATGTATGGAAGGCATGTACTTTACAACTAGGCCATATTCCCAGCCCTATCTTTAATTTTTAAGCCTTTCAGTTTAGTAAAACCGTTTAAAGTGCCTACTGACTCTAAAATCAAAGACTTAGTAGGTGATACAAAATAGGTGATTCTTCCAGAATTAAGAAAAAGAAAGAAAATTGAAGGGATCTTTTGGGCACTAATGACTTAGCAACTTTTATGTTCTTTCTAACTTTGAGAGAAACGAAACACACAGAAACTTGATGTTGGAAGTGTGTGAACACAACGCAATGGAAAGAGAACTCACAGCAATGTTAAACGTTGTTGCTTCTGTGTGAGATACAAGATCTTGAATCTCACTAAATTTTGTCAACATCCATACCTGCTTCCAAATGACAGTGATGAAGAAGACACAACACTGATCCAACATGCTTGTTTTTCCCAAGTGCTTCAAGTCATGTTGAAAATATCTTGAAAATATATATTCTTTTTTTTTTTTTTTTTGGCCAATCCTAGGGCTTGAACTCAGGGCCTGAGCATTGTCTCTGTCTTCTTTTTGCTCAAGGCTAGTACTCTGCCACTTGAGCCACAGCGCCACTTCTGACTTTTTCCATATATGTGGTGCTGAGGAATTGAACTCAGAGCTTCATGTATATGAGGCAAGCACTCTTGCCACTAGGCCATATTCACAGCCCTTAATATATATTATTTTGTCTCCTTTGGGCTTCCATATCTCTTAAGACAGCCACCTGCTTCAAACCTGCTGTGATGACTTCGTGAAATGGTTTATGTCAGGCTTACAGACAGGATGTATGGACACCCTTTCTGCTCTAGATAACAGGTTGTATGGACTTTCCTGATTTTAACTCTGTACAAGAAAAGAACAAAGTTAGTTAGTTTTTGAATTTGATTTTACCTCATCCCCAGAGAACCATGATCATTTTGGAGTAGATCATCTAGTAGGTCTTAATATTTTTTAATTATAGCATCGGACAGATATCTTATAATAATGATAGCGCTTATATAGCCTGTTTCATCTTCAAAGCATTCACAAGCACTAATTAATTCTCATAACATGCCCAGGAGGTGGCTATCATCATTTCCATTTTACAGATGTGGAAATTGAGGCAAGCAAATTAAGAGTCTTGCCAGAGGCTATAGTGGGAAGCAAGAATCTAAATGTAGGTTACAAACTTAGGAGTGGCTGGCGCCTAAATCCTTTCTCTTAGCCCCAAATTAGGGCTTCCGTCCCCTAGCTCTCAATGACTTTTTTTTTTTAGTCTTCAGACTTGGAAGGGAGTCTATGGTTTTTCCTTTCAATCTCATTCTTAGAGAGTAGTAGTTGTTTCTTTTTAACACTGCTCTGCAAAATAAATAAATCATTATAGAATAACAACTATAAAAACATAACACATCTAATCAGGATATAAATATTTCTGAAAGTCAGGAAATGAATTAGGTTTAGGTGCAAGAAAGGATTCCAAATTACATTTTGCCTGATAAATATTGTATCTGTAAACAGTAAAAATAATGATAGTGATTAATTAACATTACTAAATAAAACACACATTTAAAATGAACCTGACCAGGCATTTTATTTTATTTTTCGTCATCCTGGCTGATGTGTACACAGTCCATTCTTTAGGAATATCAAAGCATTCATTTGCATTGTATGTTGGCAACACTGTAAATTGTAACTTGCAGTTGTCCTATTGTGCTGTGATGTGACAAATTACAAATGGAATATTGGCGAGGCTTCCATATCTTGCATTTCTCCTCCTCTATCACCAGTCATCTCTTTTGCAAAAGCTGCATGCATGTTGTGGGTTTTGGAAAGTCATTACATTGCATTGTTGACTATGGTGGGGCTCTGCATGGTTCCTCTGACCTCTGAGCATTCTTACTGGTGTAATTCACTACTTTGCTGCTCATTTTGGATCCCGCTATGTGTGTATATAAGTATTTGGCCACACTCTATACATGGCAGCCCACTTGGTGCACATTGTATTACAGTCAAGAATTTTGGCTAGACTGTGGCAATGATCTTTTAAAATGGAATGTGGTCCTTACATCCTATCAAAGCCATAAGATGTATCAGGGATAAGTGGGCTCTTAGTCTAGCCTTTCCTTTTGCCATTGAGGATTTTGGAGATCGAATGCTCTGAATAAAGCCTGGTGTTTTGAATATGAGAGGGCCTACATAACTGTTAATTCTAAAGAGAGTTTTCAAATGTAATTCTTTTTTTTTCTTTTAGTTGTTTTCTTTGGTGCTAGTCCTGGAACTTGAACTCAGGGTCCAGTCATTGTCTCCTAGTTTTACTACTTGAGGTTAGTGTTGTAACCACTTGAGCCACAGCTTCACTTCTAGCCTTAGGGTGATTGATTGGAAATAAGTGCTTCATGGACTTTTCTACCATAGCTGACTTCAAACCAGATCTCAGCTACCTGAGTAGCTAGGATTACAGGTGTGGGCCATGGGTACCTGGTTCTCATGTGAAAGTCTACTTTTTTACCTGCTTAACTTCTCTGATAGTTAAGTTTTATCTTAGAACACAAATAAATTACTCAGATTAGTGTTGGAAGTGTGTTGATGTGTAGAAGCTACTTTTCAAGTGGAAAAATATGTCAGAGAGACAACTTAGTATGCAACTCAAAAATTTTCCAGAACACATTTTTATGTGATTTGATGTGTAAACACATATATATCTTAAATGATTAAAATAATGTGATATGTGTCAGTTTTTAATGATTCTGCATTTTAATAATAATAATTTTACTTAACTGACCATTGATCAGAAAACTGGTGAGGTGAGTTGAACAGAGGTAGATGTCTTAATGGGACTTGAATTAAGACATTGTGCTGTCATTTGGCTTTTCCAGTTTATTGCTGGCCAATTACCACTTGCTCTACTTCTAGTCAATTTTTTCTGTTTAATTGGAGATGAGAGTCTAAGCTTCATGAGCAGCTAGGATGATAGCCCAGCTCCTTTTTATTTTTATTTTTTCAGAATAGGAAATTCTAATGAAAGTAAATACTTTGTTGCTGATTTTATTGTAGATTATTTGTAGGAAGTATGTAGAACCACTAATCATTAGTTGGCTACTTTGAATTTGCTTACAATTGCAGAATTATATATCTTTAAAATATCCCTTAATATTTACATTTTACTATATATTTTGTTAATCATACTTTTCTACTTGTCTTCAATCTGACCACAGTGTTCATGGTTTCTAAACTTTCAGTGATATTCACAGTAGGTATTTTAGTTTCTTTCTTTAAAAAGCATGTTAAGACTTCTTTCAGGATAAATTTTATAGTCCAGAAAGATAAAAACTAGTACAGAAACTGTAAATTATGATGATTGGAGGCCGAATGATCATGTGAAGAACTCAAAAGACGTAGAGATTGTGTGTGAAGTTCAAAAATTTCTCTGACCCAATGTTATCTAGCTCTTATTCCAGTAACTATTCTCTGCACAGACTTTGAAGAATGCCACATACATGGATCCTAGCTAGGAGCTGAATTAAAGTGGTGATAGTGGGTCCTTGAGATATCAGGAGTTAATAACCAAAAAATCAGGAATTCAAGAGGGGCTGGACTGGACATAATTATATGGAAATTACTGCAAAAAATGGAATTGTTAAATTTATTATTATCAACCACTAACCATTCTTTGTAACCCTTATCAGTACCTTTTCCTATCCTACCATTCTGTGTGCCACAGGAATCTCTTTGCTCTCAGATCTACACTGGACTAGGAAAGGGCTGTTTGTTTCTTACTCCTTATATTTCTATTATCATTGACATTTTAGGCCCTTAGTAAGTACTGTCTTTGGTCGATAACAAATAGAAACTGGAGAGTTGTTTATTATACCCTTATATTTTGTTTGACTCAGTTTTAACATTTTTAAACATCTCAAATGTAGCATATGTGTTTCTGTGTTTCAAGGTGGTCAGAAGATATAACAGTTTAGAATTAGAAGAAATGAGTTCAAACTGAAAATTGACTCCCTCCTTATCATCTTAGTGGCCACCAACAAAATTTGTTTCTGTATTTCTAAACCTCTAATTAATCATTTGTGAAACTACATTGTCATTCTGGCCTCTAATTTGTAATGCTAGAAACAGAAAACATTAATTTAGGATATTTACTAGATGATATCTAGCACATAGTATGTTTCTAGGAAATGGTTTCTGATTTAAATATTTCTCAGTTAAAAATGAAAAATGAGTCCCTGTAAGAAGATTTTTTTTTTTTTTTTTTTTTTTTTTTTGGCCAGTCCTGGGGCTTGGACTCAGGGCCTGAGCACTGTCCCTGGCTTCTTCCCGCTCAAGGCTAGCACTCTGCCACTTGAGCCACAGCACCACTTCTGGCCATTTTCTGTATATGTGGTGCTGGGGAATCGAACCCAGGGCCTCATGTATATGAGACAGGCACTCTTGCCACTAGGCCATATCCCCAGCCCCCAACCTGTAAGAAGATTTTTTTTTCTGAAAGCTCGCTTTTATTTTCTGGCATTAAGAATTTGACATTCTTCACCATCAGGAATGGCTTCCTATTGTCAATGAGGCAGTTGCACTCTGAGTGTGTCTGTATGGGAGAGTGTGTGTGCATGTGACCATTCTTGTACTAGGGCCTAAAATCAGAGCCTGGGCTGTCCCTAGTTCAGGGGTAGTGATATGATATTACTCCACCTCCTAAGCCACCCTTTCCCTTCTGGCTTTTTGGTGGTCAATTGGAGTCTCACAGAATTTTTTTCCCCCTGTCCTGATTTGAACCTCCATCCTCAGACTTCAACCTCCTGAGCAGCTAGGATTACAAGCATAAGCCACACTAGCGCCTGGCTCTACTGTTTGTTTGTTTGTTTTCTGTGGCTTACATGTGCCTGTATGTGTCATAGGCAACAAATAAAATAGTCTTGAAATTCTGAGGTCTACAGACCAGTACTACTAATGCCATTCATGAACATTGTCCAGATTTACTGGTAAGACAGTTGGCAAGATGTGTCATTGGTACATGTTGTTCTGAGAGGAAACAAAATAATACTTAACTATGTAATAATACTATTCAGTATTAAATCCCCCTGGGAAAAGAGTTGGTTTTAAATACTTTGAAAAGAAACTTTCAAGTTAGTGATTTACACAGTTAATTATAAACAACAAGGCTTGTAATTAAGTGTTGCCATTTTGGGTGGAATTGGTTTCACCCATCACTAATCCGTCTATCCTTGTCTTTGGCCTTTGAGAGATTACGGGAAAATGCACATGATGAAAAGTTTAACTTGTCAAGTATAAATTTAGATGCAAAGTCCGGAATATCAAACACCACAAGTGATAATTATCACCACCTGGAAATAATTTGTACCACTGAGTTAAGTAAAGAATTCTCCCTTTTTGCTGATGGGGAGTTTTTAATGTCTTGATCACTGAAGCAATCCCTGCAGTTCACAACGATGTGTCTTGTAGTTCATTCCCAGTAGTCAACATAGCACCAAGCAATTAGCAGAAGACTAGAGCATAAGTGTTAGCTTTGTACAGTGTATCTAAGATTTAACCTGGAGCAAATGAGAAGCAAAAATGGTTGTCCAGTTTTTAAGTTCCTCAGAGTCCAATTTAGTTACATATTAGTTCATCTTTGCCCAAAACCTGGACACTTTTGTTTAAAAATTAATAATACATGAACAAAAATTCAGTTTTGAATTTTCTGAATTAGACTTTTATATCTTCAATATATGCATTTTCTTCTATGTTAAAATTTTGTTTTATGGGCTGGGGATATAGCCTAGTGGCAAGAGTGCCTGCCTCGGATACACGAGGCCCTAGGTTCGATTCCCCAGCACCACATATACAGAAAACGGCCAGAAGCGGCGCTGTGGCTCAAGTGGCAGAGTGCTAGCCTTGAGCGGGAAGAAGCCAGGGACAGTGCTCAGGCCCTGAGTCCAAGGCCCAGGACTGGCCAAAAAAAAAAAAAAAAAAATTTGTTTTAGTGTCTTGGATATGTTTATTTAATGACCAATTAAGTTGTATCCATAAATGCAGTCAGAAGATAGAGTTTATATACTCAATAAGCATGGAATTTAAACCTATTTTGCTTAGCTGAGTCACATAGACTTAAGTGTTTTCTGGCAGAAATTTTTATTCTCTGATGGCTTTTTATATATGATTGAGCTTCTTCACTATATTAAGTTTCAGTAATTGTTAATGAGATTTCTGTATAGTGCTTTGTAGGCAAGAGTTGACTTTGAAATGTTGACTGCCTGTGTTAAACAAGATTCTATTCTCATTCTCAAACACTGACTTATATAATTCCAAGAACATATTTTATTTAGCACAATACAGTAAACAGATCAAGTCATAACTATTAACTAATTTCAAAGGCATTTCTTAGATAGGCTTTTTACAGAAGAAAAGCTAAGTTATAGGTAAAGAGAATTATCTGTGATAGAACAGAAATATTGTAACTTTTGTGTTGGTTTAAAATGATTTCTGGTTCATTGGAGAGTGAGGACTATGAAGCCAAAAAATCAAGAGTGGCACATAACTTTTTGTATCTAAGCAGGAGAGAGAGAGAGAGAGAGAGAGAGAGAGAGCAATCCAGTATGTACGAGCTCCCTCTGTTGCTCTGAAATAGCATCTTATTCCTGATTGATACAGGTAGAAACTTGCTAATGTTTCAAAATCTCTGAAGGCAGTTTATAGCTTTATACACAAATGGAGTACAAAGAAAGAGCCCTGTAAATGTAAAGTTCTCTCCTTCAAATTTGTGCTGATACTATACGCAGTAAAAAACAAACAAAAATAACCCCAAAACAAAACAAAACAAAAAAACAAACCTCATTTGTTAGCCATGAGAAAGTAAGAAACTTCCCCAGTACCCAGTACAAGGAAAGTACTCAGGTTACAAAATTTTGAAAAAGAGGCAGGATCTGACTTGGAGTGATGTCAGTGAATGGATGCTATTATATTAATGGCAATGAGGAAATAAATTATAAACGTAGAAAACAGTATTGAAAACAAGTTGTTGTTTTGAAATTAGGTACATGGCCTTTTACAATACTGGGAAAATTACTTTATGATAATGTGGTATCATTGAAATATGCTATACTTTTAGGATCAAATAGATTTTGTTATACAGGAATAATCCCCCATTTATCTAGTCTAAATGTATGCATTTAGTGTTGTGGTAACTGATACCTTCAGCACTTTTACATTTTAAATATAAATCACCTAATTTGATTATTGGAGTTTTTTAATTAAATCATGTGAAATAACATAGGTCCCTACTGTATTTGAGCATTGGCAGGCTGTCTAAATATCATTCACAAAGTGAATTGTAAAACTTTTGAGATTTACATATTATGCAGAACATTTTGCAATTTTTAAAATTTACTTATTTGTTTATTTTGCTGGGATGTAAATTCATGGCGTCATGTTCTATCTTGCTTCATAGGCTGGCATTCTAAAATTTGAGCCATATCCCCAGCCCAGCTTTTCCTTGGTTAATTAGAGATGGACTCCAGACAACTTTTCTGCTCAGACTGGCCTCAAAGTGTAATTCTGGATCTCCGCTTCTTGATTAGCTAGGATTATAGGTGTGAACCACAGTGTCCGGAATGCAATTTTTAATAATAATATCAAAAAAGCTAAAGCAGGAACTTGATATGATATGATATGCAAAAAAAATTAGTGTGGCAACTTCTGTCACCTGAAAAAGGTGCAGGTAATTGTGGAGTTTAATAAATAGCCTTGAGTTTCACTTTGTCAGAAAAGCCACATATTTTTTTCTAGAGCTTAAGTTATTTATTTACTTTTATTTCTACAATGATTGTCTCTTAATGCTAAAAACAGAGAGAAGATGATCAAGAAAGAGAACAGGCAAATTGAAAACTCTGCATTTGGTACATTTCAACAAGTGTCTGATTATACTTTGATCTTTTCCGGTTTTACCTATCCATTGAAATCTCATATGGCTGGAAACAAAATCACCCTTATTTCCTAGGAAAGAATAGAAACGTTCTAATTTTGGGTGACTTACTCAGATTCTGACACTTAGAGGGTAGATAAGAGAGGCCATTTGGTTTTATACAGAGGAAACATTTTATCTGAACTCAGTTAGCTCAAAGGAGGTAATGTCCATTGAAATAAAAAACCAGAATGGCCTCTTTTTATTAATGCTCAATTATCTTGAAAGTTCGGAGAGGTACCTATTGTTATATCTCTTAACTACATCTTTTGGGATTTAATTTTTTATGTTGACTTATTTCTCTAGGATTATTTTCAGGTAAAGGTATAATTGGCTTGTGAGAGGACACTTCAATGCATACATTTTTTGTTTTATTATAAGCAGCCCATTACTGCATAGATGGTGAGTTAAAGAGCATGTGGAATAAAATGTTCTTTTATTCTCATTATTCTAAGCCTGAATTTCAATTTTCTTTCTTATTTTCTGTATAGGAAATGAGTAAGCGAGATAGTGGGGAAATTGAATGCTGCATTTGTTAAGTTGTCAGAATAGTAAAATCCTTAAATATTATTTTTTCTGACTTTAACTCTAAACAGCCTCACATATTAATGAATCAATTATTGTACCTCTGCTTTAAGTACATTTTTACATGTCTGAAAAATAGATGGCGATCGTTACTTATAGAGTGATGCTCTGTTATGGAACACATACTTCTTTGAGAAAGTAGAGAATAGAAAAAAAATTATCAATAAACTACTTTATTAAATGGCAATTCCTTCATACAACTACTAAAGATAATAAAAAATGTTTCTCTCACCCCCCCACCCCAAATATGTTGACTGATTGGTAAAATGAGTAAGCACCCAATGAAAAATATCGATAAGATATTTGCTAATATTCCTTATATGATTAACACAACCTTTGCCAAAGTCTTGACTCTTGGAAAACTTGGCTGCAAACTATCAAGTCTTCATAGGTTCCCGTAAGTTATTAGATCTTTGAGAGAAATGATACGCACACTTTAGAAATAAAAAAAAGTTGCTGTAAAAAAATTCCAAATGGAAGCCTCACATCAAGAAATCTGTCCTGTGAATTGCACTGCTCAAATTGTCTTCACTAAAAATTCTTTGGTAGAAGACCAAGTTTGAATTATTGTTCAAAATTGAGCTACTGGGCAGTGTTTCAAGGGTTAGTGTTGCAATTAATCCTTATGTGAGTATATAATTTATTGCCAATAGAAACAAATAATTTGGTGTTTTGCCACCAAAGTTAATTCAGGGCAATCTGAGGATTCCTCTTCTAATGTAAAAGTAATGTCTTATCTTTGATATGTTGCTTAATGCTTTCTCCTTCATAAGACTGTGACTTCTAATTTTGATTTTACATAACTTAAATTTTTCAGATACTTAGTCTCTCTCTCAAAAATCAGTTCTCTTTGTAACATTTTTAATCTTTGTCCAAATTATAAATGCAGACTTATTAAAACACAGAAGAAAGAGATGAAATTAAATTTAGGATACTGACAGATAAATGATAGTGGTGCTTTTTAATTTTTTTCTCTTTCTGTGTGTGTGTGTGTGTGTGTGTGTGAGTGTATGTGTTTGTGTGCGTCTCTATGTAATCTACTATTTCAAATAGTAATTGAAACCTAAACCAGGTCCATTATATCATTACCAGTATAAACTAAATGATACAAAAATTTCTTGAGTATTTTACGTTTCCATTTTAGCTTATTTAATCTTGATATCATGTTCTACCCCGAGAGCACAGTGTAAAAATCTTTGCAAATAGTTTCCCGCTCAACATCGTTTCTGTCTGTGCTCTGTCAATAGTATCACTACCATTTTCGGTGAAAAATTCACTTAGCCCACTATTATTTTAACACTGATGACTTTCACTCAACTAAAGGCATTCCTGTTGAGATGTGTATTGCATTAAACCATTCCAAAAGTCAGTATATTTAAGTCCTATCTTATTTTAATTTTTGTGATGTTGGAAATTTTTTATATTTGTTTTCCAATATTCTAATAGCAGGCATTGTATTTGACTGGTGGCACTTGAAAGGTGGCTCCTACAACTGGGAACTGAAGTTTTAATATATGTGATTTTTATTAAATGTATAGCAGTCATTTATTGCTATTGGCTACCACATAAGAGAGTGCTGCATAATTAAACCATGTTACTTCAATTCCTGTTATGCTAATGCTATTAAATGAAGCAAGTACCTTGTTTACAAATTACAATATGGTATCTTTCTAAGACCAAAACTCACAATCAGTCTTAGGCTTATGCATCTTTTGATTCTTTAAGAAAATGAGCATATTTCAATGTCTATTGAGGCTTCTGCATCATAATGTAGTTCCAAAAATTCACTTTTCTTCCATCTAAGCAGTTATTTTTTTCTCTCTCACTTTCAGAGCTCTTGCTTCATTAGTGATCTTTCTCATTCTCCTCTATCTCATTTGATCTTTCTTTCATCTACGGCCATAGCACTTCTCTTCTAATAGTACCCTGTCAAATTGTGCTATCTAATGGAGACTATAAGATCTATGAGGAAACTGGCTGTGCCAAAGTAATGTGGACCCAGAGCTTAGTAGAGTGCTTGATACATTCCTTTTCATTACTGAACATGTTTAACTCAGTGTAATAAAAAGACCTGATGTGGGACCAGGCAAAAGTGTGAGATCTTGTCTAAAAAATAGCAAAAGCTGAAAAAAAAAAAAAGCAGATTGAGGGTCATAGTTCAAGTGATAGTGTGCCTGTCTAGAAATTATTACCCTGAATTGTAGCTCCATTTCTGCTCCTCTTCAAAAGACAAAGACTTAAAATCCTTTTCAAAATCAGCTTAATTAGTTTGGATTTTGTTTCTTAAACACAACAGTAATGGAAATAATGTTTGATTATAATGTTGAAGTAAAGATACACTAAAGAAAAATAGGTCAGTATATTATATTAAACAGCAAGGTAATAAGGAAGAAATTGGAACACATATCATTGTCCAATGTAAGCAGAAAAAATAACTTTCACAGTTGTTACAAATAACAGAGCCAAACTAAAGAATAGACCAAAAAGAAAACTACATTCAGCGTAATTAATATTTATATGTACAGTTAAAATGTATTTTAATAATTGAATCATTGACATATTCCAGTAAATTGAGATATAGATATCTTTCTAAGAAGCTTGACTGAAAAATGATTTTTTTCTGGACTTTGGAGCTTTTGTTGTTTTGTTTAATAGACCGTGATATGAAACTCCATATGGATGGATTGATGGATATATATTTCAGTTTCTTTCCCCATTAAGTTAAATCATTATTTAAATTATTTTAGAACTGCTGTGAAAGACCATATATATATATATATATATATATATTTGCGTGTGTGTGTATATATGTGTATATGTATGTATGTATGGATGGATGTACGTATGTATATCCTTTGTTGCTTTAGAGTGTATTAGCAATTCATCACATGCATAGCACATTTAATTAACAATTTTGATACTTGATGAGTGAGAAAGAAGTTTGATTTTATTTGCCCCCTAAGCCTTAATTGGATGCTTATCTTAGCAGCAGGTGTTGTGATTAAGATGGTACTTTAGGTTGCCTTACTACATATTAGAGTCCTGGTCTACAAAAAAATATCTAAATCTTAGGGATGGAATTTTAGAGACCCATCTGTGGTTTTTCAAATTTAAAGAGTTTTAAAGAAGAATTCTCCTTGCTACTTTTTTGGGGGGAGGGAGGGGAATGGAATGGAATATATTTCCAGACAGTAAGCATTCACATATACACTTTCATAACCACCTTAGAGAAAAATACATAGCCATCTTATTTCCCAAATCTCACCATGGTGCATCTTTCTAGGATTTGACAATCACCCGGACAGCAAACAGAAGGGTAAGTGAGACATTGCCTTTCTTAAATGTCTTCTATCTGACTTATCAAAGCATTTTCAACCTTTTGAACTTTCTACCTTTCTCTGTCCTTTATATTTCTCATCTATTTCTGTTAAGAATAAAGCTTGCACTTAACAGTGCAGGGCGGGAAATGCTGGGATGTTCCGAGTAAAAGTTTTCTTCCTCGAAAACTAATAAATGATTTGAAAAGAAAAACAAGTGCTATTACCAAAGATTTAGTTTTTTTAAAATAGAATTAAGTCTGCCCCCAAACAATTACTTTGCTATAAATATGAAATATTGGGCTATAAATTACTTAGCTGAACTATCTAAATTGGCAATGTTGTTTAACAAAATTACATTTTTCCCAGCTAAGCAATTCTTTTTTTTTTGCTGTCTAAGAATAAAAAGGGAAATACATCCATTTAAAGTAAACATCAGGCAACATAATCATCAGTAACTATATTTTAATCAGAACAAAGGAGATATCAAGCAAACCTTGAAGTATAGAAACTTAGATGGCAAACCAAATACTTGTTACTGGATTGTATTACAGAGATATTAAAAGATAACTTTTCATTAACTTCTTTACACTGTACCCAAAGTAGTCTATGATCAATTTGAACAGTGACTATAAAAGCATATCTAAGTTTGAATTAATGCAATACATGGTAGTAAGGAATATACAGGATCCCTTTTCTTTTACTTTAGATATAAATCTACCCACTTGGCACAATCTTACACATTTTATTACTGCCCTTCAGGATCTTTATTTGGTACTGTTATTAAATCAAATGAAGTTTTCTTTCCTCAATTGTTAATAGTCCTTGTACACACTCAAGTTTTCTCTTTCATTGTATTTTCTCATACATTATGAAGCATGCAGATACTATTTGAATAATATTTTATTTAAAACCTTTTCACTTAATAAAGAACAGATTACATAATTTCCTTCAACAACAATTTCCTATATTGTATATATAAGTTCATGATCACAAATATCTTAATCAGAGACTATGAAAATTAGGCATTTGAGGTATGTCTATTATACACATTCTTAGCAGACAAATAACTCTCATAAATTCCGTCACTCAGTCCTATAATCACACTCATTGATTTTATGCTATCGATCATGCGTAATTTTGATAGAACAGTTATCAGTTTGTCCATACTTTATCTTACTTACCAACCCTTAAGTTATCTATGAGTGTTCATGAAGTATACTTAACTATATTTAATCTAACAGAGTTTAGGTTGTAATCACTGTTGTTATCTAAACACTTTGATTGAACAAGTAAATTTGCATTTTTACAGTTCTGGAATTTCTGTTAGGGAAGTATTAACAACAGACTAACAAAGAGTTTACATTTTTATATTAATTAATATCTTCATGAGGACATAAAACCAAACTTTGTGAAAAAATCATGTGTAATATTCACTTAATTTATAAACTTGTTAGTTCAACTATATAAAATCTGTTTTATATTCTTACATAAAACATCCCATTTACCTTGCCAATTATAAAATTCTAAAAAGTTCTGTGCTATTTTTTTAATATTCCCTCCCTCCTTTCCTTCCTTCCTTCCTTCCTTCCTTCCTTCCTTCCTTCCTTCCTTCCTTCCTTCCTTCCTTCTTTCCTTCCTCCCTTCCTTCCTTCCTTCCTTCCTTCCTTCCTTCCTTCCTTCCTTCCTTCCTTCCTTCCTTCCTTCCTCCCTTCCTTCCTTCCTTCCTTCCTTCTTTCCTTCCTTTCCCTTTACTCTCTCATCTCTTCTATTTTCTTTTTTTCTTTGTTTCTTTTTCTCTTGCTCTCTTTGATCTCTTTTTTCTTCTCTTTCTGTCTCATCTTCTAATATCTTCTCTTTTTACTTTCTTTCTCTTTCCCTCTTTTCTTTTTACCTCCCTCCCTCTCTCCCTCCCTTCTTCCTTCCCTCCTCCTGCCCCCCATCTTTCCCTTTCTCTGTTTCTCTCTCCCCTTCTCTCATCAGTACTTATATGGAATAAATATGTTAAAATTATTATAATCATTAGTTAGGAAACTCCAAAATATGACTAAACACTTTATTTCATTATTATTTCAGATTTTAAAAATTAACTTTAAGTAATTATTTAAGGTGGTTTCAAGCTCCTTTAAAGGAAAATTAGAGAAAGACAACTTAGGCAGTATGTAAGGAATGTAGTATTAATTAGAGAAAACCCAGTTAGCACTATTCAATAGAGCAATGGGTTAGCTTTTAGGTTATTTTTTCTTTGGAACAATAAATTAACTCATAATCTCAAAGCTTCTGGGACCTTAATTAGTAGAAATCATATATAGATACATGCCCCTAAGTCATTGAATAATTCTTATGTGAACCTGCTTTTTTTTTTTTAAGAACACTCCCTGTATATCAAGCAAACATAGTCTTTACATTTTATTTTGCCTCATGTCCAATTGAATTTTTTAAAAGAGCACTAATGGAGAAGAAATTTAGATATCATCCAAAGTTCCTTATGTCCTATAACAATACATTTGATTACTGATCAGATTGTATGTATTATCTCTTTCATTTTCTTAACATATTAATTGGCTTTAATCTAAACCAGCTATGGGAGGAAGAGCTGAAAGATAAATGTCCTATGTTTTTCGAATTCCTATATTTTTCTATCTCATTAGTTTATTGTTTTCATTTCCTACAGCACAAAATATGTGTGTGTGTGTGTGTGTCTGTGTGTGTGTGTCTGTGTCTGTGTAGAATATTTCTGGAATTTATACTTATGTATAATTGTCTTGAAACTGCTGACAGGATAAATCCTTCATGTAATTTACACTGCCAATCAAAATCAAGACATATTAATGCTGCTTTTTATATGGGTTTTCATTTCTCCTGTTGATAAATTAGTTTTAAAAAACCATGGTTTCATTGACACTGAAGAGGTGTATAGAATAGATGTGTGTTTCTTCTTTTGCTAAGTAAAATGTTTCAGATGAAATCAAATACGAACTAGATGTCCCATGTGTTACTACCAAAACAGTTTAAATTTTACAAAAATGAGCATTTGGAAATCACATTCTTTCTTGATCATTTTGTTTTATAACATTTATTTTAGTCTTTTGGGAAGACAACATGCCTTCTATAGTTGACTCTTCTTTTGAACTGTTATAGAACTTTACCCTTGATGAATGTTTTTTATATATGGAATTTAAATGATACCCTTTATTTTGTTTAGCATTCTGCTCTCTGTACAGTAATACAGATTTTGTCTGTGGAATCAGAGACAAAACTTTTGCATTTATCATTTTTCGTGGCATCATGTCAAATTCTAAGTTAAATATACTGTCAAGAAAAATTTCACATTTTCTAAATTTCAACTCAAGCCTACCCCCCAAAAAAAGAAGAAAACTAATGATCATCTATTGAAACAGAATTAGAGTGTCTAAATAAATTATCTTGAAAGCAAATATTTTTATTAGGTTTTCATAATTCTCATCCCTTAAAAGTGACATGATTTCTAAAGGCAACATATTTCAAATTTACATTGTGGATTTCAAAGTTAATTAAAAATTTAAGTTCAAAGGATTACTATAATGAGCATTTATGAGAATAAATCCTCCCTAGTAATATGGTTAAGAAGTTATATTCATCTGAAGAATATGTTTCTACTTAGTTTTTCACAATGTGCCTTTATGACTGAAATTTCATTTATTTTGTGTGACACATTTGGTCTTTTTGGTTTTTCTCTTGTCATGTTCAGTGCCCATGAAAAATTTGCTTATAAGTTAGCAACAACAACAAAGTAGCAAAGCCAAAGATAGTTAAAAAGTATTACCATGAAAATAATACATGAAAGGAATTTTAATGGAATTTTCATAGCAGAATTATTTGAACGTGCGTAAGTAGGTGCATTCACTTGCCATTAGGAAAATTCATAGGAAAGTGTTGTATAATGGTGCATAAGACTTTGCAGCTTTAAACTTTAATAAGTTTAATGTAGTTAGGAAACCACTTAGGTTTTAAAGTTATTTTCTTTCATGTAAAAACATAATGGATAGCACACAATCATGTCTCCTCTCTTTTATCTGAACATTTTTCTCTCTATACTTTGAAGCAAGGACACTTGTCACAACTGTTTCTCTTGTTTTAGTGTTGCTTACACTATAGAACCTTTATGACATCTTTACTCTCTATTTTTAATAAATGTTATATAAACATGGCATGAGACATTAGACCTCAAATGGACTATCTTGATCTGTCTTCCTGTGGTTATATAGCACATCATGTTAAATAATATCTTCCAAGCTGGACACTGGTGAATCATGTCTCTAATCCTAGCTATGCAGGAGACTAAGATCTCAGGATTGTGGTTCATAGCCCGCCCTGGAAGGAAAGTCTGTGACATCTCTACTTAACCCCCAGAATACTGGAAGTGTGACTGTGGCTCAAAGTGGTTGGGCACTAGCCTTGAACCTGATGAGTTTAGAGACAGTGTCCAGACCCTGAGTTCCAGCCCCATTACTGACCCAAAAAACAAATCCAACAACAACAACAACCACATATATGTATATGTATATATAATACACACACATACATGTGTATATTCACACACATATGTATATTTACATATACATATACAGACATACATATATAAGTATATGGAAGTCTATATATGTGTGTGTATGTGCATTTTTTCCAGGTAAAGAAAATACTGTTTACGAGGAGTTTTAATAGTGAAGCCTTGATTTAATAAGATATTATTTAGTGTATCTCGTATATGGAAATAAGAACCTAATTGCTACAGATTGTCAATGCCTTTTTCAAGCTATAGAGAGATTCTCCTTTATTTCCTTGCACTGTATTAAGAAAAAAACATATGCTAGTTGTCCCAGGGGAGTTCCTTTTGACATTCCAGATATGCTTATGATATATTTTGACCAAATTAATACTTTCCATCACTCTCTCCTCATTCTGCTCCACTGATCTCAACAAGCTTCATTGTTCCATTTTTACACAAGTACGTAAAGTATTTTGATCATTAACCTTACTCTGTAAGCACCTCCCCTCTCCCACTAGCACCAGATTCTACATGTTAATGTTAGGAATATAACAACAGAATATGGACCTTACCTTTGATGAAAGTGACTGCACAAGAATTGCTTAAAAAACACGAAACAACTCCAGACTACTTCTTGCATTGATGAAGACTCGGGACACCATTTTATTTTACCATTTGTCCTGCAAAAATAAAAGTGGAATAGGTTTTTCTTCCTTACCGTTTCCAATAATTTTTAGACCTCTTGTAACTGTAACTAGGTTATTTAGTAAATAGAACACTTGGAAGGGATTATAATGTTCTGTTTTAGTCTTAGCTGCAGATAACTTTGCTTGTATGATTTAGCCTTCATGAACCTTTGTGGCCCTCTCCTCTATAATAGATCCACATATACTGTACATACAGTACCTACTTCTGCATTGGGTGAGAAGCAAGCAACAAATAGGTGTGTCACTACCTTTGTCATCTCTGCAGTTACTGTTAGTTAGATGGACATTCAGCAATGAATATTTCTGTTTCTAAGACTTTTAGTTGTGGTTATAATCAATGGCATTCTTAGTTTATAGCCTAGCTCTCAGGAGCAGCATTCCTGACATTTTGGATTGGATCATTTTTTGTTGTGATATGCCCCTTCATGATTTATATGGTTTAGCAGCCTCCCAAGCCTCTGTCTTGTAGAGGTTAATAACACTGTATTCTCCTGTCAGAACAACAAAAATGTCTTCTACAGGTATTGCACCAAGAATTCTTTAGAGCACACTAGTCCTCTGTTGAAAGCTACACTTTTTAATAATTAGCTGGTTATTAAAAGCAGGCAACTCTGTAAAAAATACCTTAAGCGTTCTCTTGCAAGGTAAAAATAGGGAATATGTGAAAATTCCTTTCGTGTCATGACACATTCTTGCTGGAGTCAAGTCTATAGAGAGGGGTTTTCTCTTTGTTTTTCAGAAACAGTTCTTTAATGCATCTTTTCTAATGGCAGATTTTTGATTTGTAATAGTCCTGTGAACCCAGAGATAATTATGAAGAAGTTCTACTATGAGAAACACTGTCTAGGTTTTATATTGTTTCCCAAACTATTGATACTGTTAATTTCCAAACCAATATTAATTCTTTGGCAAGTGGTCTTCTTAGAAGGTTTCCAAAGATTTTTGACTTGGTTATCACTAAAATACCACATTGTGTAAGATCATATAACACATTAACTTAGAGAAATATACAAGAAGAGTCAAAACAAAATATAGAGACAAAATCTAAAATATATATAAGCTTCAATAATTTTTAATCCATTCGTTCATTTTAACAAAGGAAATAATTTCAGCACCTATGGCAGAGTTTTTCATTTTATTACTTAAGTGCCTACTGTGATAGATTTCTTCAAAATGTGTGCTGACATACCATTGCTAACTCATTGAAATTAAACATGTATTGAACATTGGTGTTTCGTTTTCCTGTAATGCCACTTTCAAATTTGTTAATGACTTAATGAATCTTACCATTCATTCAGAGAGCAGTAACTTATTTGGTGACTTCTTGCCTTGTTCTATCTAGTATTTTTGAGTTAGTGATGAATATTTTGTATGGACAATTGTCATTTTGTTTATCTTGCACAATATCATTGAAATGACTTTGAATATTTTTCACTAAATAGAAGATAATGAAACTAAAGGAAATAGTAATCGCAGAAACCAAATTTCCTTTCATGGATTTTGTTTGTTTTGCCAGTCTGGGTCTTGGACTCTGAGCACTGTCCCTGGCTTCTTTTTGCTCAAGGCTAGCACTCTGCCACTTGAGCCACAGCACCACTTCTGGCCGTTTTCAGTATATGTGGTGCTGGGGAATTGAACCCAGGGCTTCATTTATACAAGGCAAGCACTCTTGCCAGTAGGCCATATTCCCAGCCCTCTCTCATGGATTTTATTAACAGATAACAAATGGTAAGTAACAGAGAACACTTGATATTTACCCAGCTTAAAGTTAGCAGATAATAATTTATGTAATTCAACACAGTATAGGTCTTTACTTAGTAACATCATATGAAGACATAGTTAAAACATAATCAATTATGAGGCAGACTCGGATTTTTATTTTCTTTTGTCTATAAACATTATAGAATATATATTTTATCATGTTAATGTTCATAAGAAAGAACAGTCCTTGTTTGGCATATGATCTGTCACATTCATTTATTATTCAGTACTAAAAAGGCAAAAAATAAGAACATTTAGTAGTACATAACTCCTTTCAATGAGAAATGACATTTTCATATCTTGTTAATGTGAAATACAGTCCTTTATTTAAAAAATAATCTTATTAATGGATTTACTATATCTGAATTCAGGTCAGTTACCTAAAATGCATTGATCCATCTGTTTTTATAAATAGTGCATGTCTAAGTAATTATCTTTAAATTCACAAGGAAAAATTGATACATACTACTGTACTTCAGAGAAAAATGCATAGGTTTGGTTAACCACACATTAAAAAAATCTTGGCATATGAAATGGTGAGCTAAATTTACCTCTTTAACTTTGTTGTCGTTGAATCTGTTTGGACGACTCCCAAAGCAGAACCTAGTCGTTGAGAAAAATCAGATCTTTGTTTCCATGTAGCTCTAGTAAAATATAAGCAACACAGAGTAATGAAAAGATTTTAGAAAGTAAAGCTAAGTCTTTGTCATATTTTTCAATCTCCCCCGTTTCATCTGTGGTCTTGGGAGAGCTGCTTTCACTCCCTGAGTCTACAATGGATTTTTCAAAAAGAAAAACTTTCTTAAGTATGTACTGGATCATCCTTCTGTTCTTTTCTGAGGTTGTAATAGTTTTTGTCATACAGGAAATATATAGAACAATCACAATATATACTGTTTTTCTCAGCTTTAAAATGTATACTTTCTTCAGCATTAAAATTGACACACATCACTGTAAAGATCTTGTGACAATAGAAAACTTGCATTTGAATGTGAAAATATTCATGACATCTTGTAGCCAAGGTAATTTGCTGCCCTTTACTAACAAGTGATTTTAGTATTATACTATTCCCTTTGTTTGCCGTGTTTTTTCTTGAAAGGTGGATGTGAAATAGTTCACTGCAAAATTTTTGCACAAGGCTAGAACTCTACCACTTGAGCCACAGTGTCATTTCTGGTCTTTTCTGTTTATGTGGTGCTAAGGAATCGAACCCAGGGCTTTATTCATGCTGGGCAAGCACTCTGCTGCTAAACCATATTCCCAGCTCTTAAATTAATTTTTGTAAAAGAGAAATAGTATCTGTATGGAAAACTCAAATTATGTCACAGAGTATCTTCCACATGCATGATTTAGTTGCTCCATAACTGATTTGCATTCTCTTATGTACTTTAAACACATTTAAACAATTTTATTCCAATTCATTGTCAATGAAGATTGTAAAAATGATAGACAATATTTTACTCTGATTTTATTTTATTTTTAATATTAACATATTATTTTTGATTTGAATATAGAATGTATACTTCCTATCCTTGGTTTGAATATTAGTATGTTGATATGGCCAACTATTTAATTCTCTAGGACATTATTTTCAATTTCTTATATAAGTAAAATGTCAGTAGCCTTTGTGATGTAATGATGATTGTAGTTCTAAGTTTAAATTACTGATATTTGGTTTGCATACATGTGCCTCACACTGGCTTGAATAATTGGAATAAGACCTAGCCAAATATCCAGGTCAGTGGGTAGGACCTGAAGGCAGGCACTGTAGACTAGCCTACCATCAAAACTACAGAGGGGCACATTGTAAATTTATTAAACAGTGAGGGCATGTAATAACTCAGAGGTGTAAAAATGGGATACGGGTTTTTAGAGTTCCAAACTCAGGGAACAAAATTCCTAAGGCAGAAATTATATCTTTGGAAAGAAAATGGACTGTGGAAAAAAAAAACAACACCTCCTTTATTAGAAAATAGATAGGATTCAAACAAGAGCACAATCCACACATAGGAAAATTTGAGGGACTTCGAAGGTGAATGTTCCAAACCTGAATGCAGTGATAATTAGCCATAACTAAACAGTCAAAACCTTGGAAAAAAACACACGTTAAGTGAATGAACCTATGTTGCAAATTATACAGTATCATAAAAGAAGAGAGACATATGAGCCTTGTGGAAAAGAACAGGATACTAAGAAAATAAGAACAAGACGCATTTACAAATAACACACACTTGTCTAATAGTTTTTACTTGTATCAACACACTTATTTCTCACTGTAGCTTTTTATTATAAAACAAAAGAAGACAGGATGATTATGAAACTAAGCTCATACTGATTTGATCGTTAGTTTCTGTGCATAGGGCTAAGCGTCCTTTAATTGTTTCTGTCCAAAATAAATATCACTCTTATAAATCAACGAAGACTATTTCCTAGAATAGGGAGTTAATCATCCCAATTATTGGGAAAAGAATGGAACCTGTATAAAATGAATAATTTTTCCAAGATTATATGTCTATCAATTTCCTCCCTCCCTCATTCCCTCCCTCCCTCCTCACTCTCTTTTTTTTTAACTTTCTTCCTATCTATTGAACAGTGATGGAACTCAAATTCAGAGACTCAAGTATCCTCTTAGGAATTACTCTTAGTAAAGAGCACTACAACCACAAGTCCTCTCAGGATACCTTTTATTCCAGATCTCCAGTAACACACTGATACTCTTCGACTTGTGTATGATGTGAACATTCTTATGTTCAATAAGAGAAACCCTATGTTTCCTGAAACCTATGTCTTTTCAGAGAGCACTGTGTGTGTGTGTGTGTGTGTGTGTGTAGAACTTTGGCACTGTCACATATAAGATCACTAGAAGAAAAAAGATTAGTTCCTCAGGTGATGCAAAAGATCAGGAAGAATTCTGATGTAGAAAGATAAAAAAATGATTCCTTAGCTGAGGGCCCCATTTTTTCCCCTGTATTTACTGTCCTAGTCTTTGAGGAACACATGTTGTTTGTTTGTTTTCAACTATGTCATTGTAAGCATCCATACATGGTAAGTAAGTAAGTAAATAAATAAATAAATAAATGGGTATTGCTAGACCATACTATTCCTTTATTTCAAAAACTAGATATGGAGTGGGTTAGTTAGGTTCAGGGTACTTACTGTACTGATTTAGAAAAATCATTTAAAATGGTTAGAAATACAATAGAACTAGCTCACATAAAAAGCTCTCCCTTTATCTTCTTATTTCCTCTTTATAAGCCTAGAATATGGGCCGTGATGCATACTACTCAGTGTCATAGTGGATGTTGTGATATGAAACAATGAAATAGCTAAAAATGACACATGCACAAAGATGGAATCCAAAATATAAGACATCATGAGTATAGCACATGGAGAAATTTTATACCCCAATTTTAGGTCATTGACCACAATTTGAGATTTTTGTTGACACTAGTTTTTATCAACTTAAAGGACTAGGTTTATGTAGTTATATAACATGTTCAAAAGTTGTATTTTTAGGGGCTGGGGATATGGCCTACTGGCAAGAGTGCTTGCCTTGTATACATGAGGCCCTGGGTTCAATTCCCCAGCACCACATATACAGAAACGGCCAGAAGTGGCGCTGTGGTGTGGCTCAAGTGGCAGAGTGCTAGCCTTGAGCACAAAGAAGCCAGGGACAGTGCTAAGGCCCTGAGTCCAAGCCCCAGGACTGGCCAAAAAAAAAAAAAAAAGTTGTATTTTTAGTTTCTATTCAGATACTTGTGGCTTTAGTACCTACTTACATTTCAGATATCCCCAAGACTATGGAGGAAACAGAATAGGCTAACTAAAACTAAATTTTCTGTGAATATTTTTGTGAAGGGTTTCTGTAAAAGGGTGATTACATTTTCTGTGTGTAGGTCTATCTCTAGATTATGGGCATCTGAAGAATAGGAGTCATGCATTATTTGTTTTTTGTGTCATTACCATTCATATTTGGAACAAAGTTGTTAATTATTTTTCTTTCTTTCTTTTCTTCTTATTTTGGGATAGTACTGGGGATTACACTCAGGAACTTATGTTTTTCTTGACGTTTTCCATTCAAGGCTATCACTTGAGCCATGCCTCCACTCCTTTTTTTTCCCCCTGATATACTGGAGAAAATACTGTTTTAGATTTATCTCGTGGCTGATTTTAAACGTTACTCCTCATATCTCAGCCTCCTGAGTAGCTAATTTTACAAGTTTGAGCCACTGGTGCCTACTTTAATTTTTAGTTTGGGGGTTTTGTTTGTTCGTTTGAAGTGAAATGGTAGTTAAATCTGTCTATGGCAATATTTGTTTCAAAATTATATAAATCTTATTAGGATGTATTATTAAGACATATTTTGTGGGCAAGTACATAAGCATACCCTTATTTTGCCATGAAAAAATTCTTTTTTTTTTTTTTTTTTTTTTTGCCAGTCCTGGGGCTTAGACTCAGGGCCTGAGCACTGTCCCTGGCTTCTTTTTGCTCAAGGCTAGCACTCTGCCACTTGAGCCACAGCGCCACTTCTGGCCATTTTCTGTATATGTGGTACTGGGGAATTGAACCCAGGGTTTCATGTATGCACTCTGCCACTAGGCCATATCCCCAGCCCCGAAAAAATTCTTAAGAGAGCTAAGTTTTGAACAAAATCTTATTGGAGATTTTTTTCACATCCATATTATATTAAAAGATAGGTTGAGTTATTTCTGGACACAGTCTTCTGAGAACAAAGAATGGTCGGGTGCATTTTAGATTAGTTTAACTTGAATTCATAGTGTATAGATTTTCATTTTTGAAAACAAATTAGTTCTGGAGGAATGCAGGTTTTTAAGAAAGACAGCTTAAAAAAACTTAAAAAATCTCTCCATTCTAGATCTTTCATCGGTTAAATAATCACATGAACATACTGTTTTCAAATTTATGCTTTTAAAAAATGTCCTCATGCTGAGTTCCTGTTTGCCAAGTTTCAGTTAGGAGAGAATTTTTATAGCTTTTATAAAAACCCCCAAAATAGAAGATTTTTAAATGGAAAGTCTTACACACTCTTAGTAAGGGTCACAAATCTTGCCACTATGAGACTTAAGTGGATTTTTCAAAATTGGAAGGTGGCAACAAAAACTGATGTAGTACTTTCTGAAGAGCACAAGTTTGTTTAGTTTTATGCTAGCTGTTTTACATTGGATTAACATGTTAGCATTTAGCTGTAGGTATGTGTTTTTTCTTTGTGATATAAGATATTTAAACACAAAAGTGTGTCTTCTATCTAGTTTATATATAGAGAAATCTGTCTTATCTACTTTGTTTTGGTTTGTAATGTATCTTTTATTTGACTTGTGGTTTAACTGCAGTGGTTTTAGAGTCAATGTGGAAATCACCCATGTAGTTGAATTTCTCATACCTAGTTATCTTTGGTTGTCTAAACTTTTTCTTTGAATGCTATGGTCTTCTTTTGAGATAAAATTGGTTAGATTTTTGCCATGTCTGAATGAGCTCTTTTCAGGTCTCAACTCTATTGTGGGAATTTTAGGCCAGAGGAACCAAAACTCTTACTTTCAACATAGATAATATATAGTACTTAATACAACTTAGGGTTGGTTTCAGAATGGTGGAAGGTAGGAGAGGTAGGACTTGGGTCAACTTTTGGGAACAGGTCATGTGCAATTCTTGGAAGAGAATGAAGTTGATACCCAGCCAGAAAATTTGGTCACTTTTTCAATGACCAAGGGAAATTGAAGAAATACTGCCAGAAAGGTCAATAAAATTCAGATCCCATTGTGTTTGTGTTGTCTCCCAACCCAACTCAATATATATTTATTTTAAACAATATTGGCTAGAAGATATTTTATAATGTAGAAAATCTGTAGACATCTGCTAAGTTTTATTCTAGAAGACAATCCATGTTGAACAACTCAAAAGTTCTTATTTTTCCTGGAACTTGTCTATGGCTCTTTTATTCCACCAGAAAAGCTCTAAATTCAGATTTGGCTGATGATATATATTTTTAGCACCCCATGTGTATACTCTGTGGCAGAAATGCCATCAAACAAGACCCAATAATTTGATGAAGAGCAACTCTAAAGAAGAGAGTACTATAATAGCTTGTCTTTGAAACAGGTGCAGGAGTTACGATGGACTCTTACTTAACTATATTCTGAAAATTTTTACATTTATTTCTTTATTTGAATGAGGCTTTCTAACATCTGTGTCTGGAACTAATTCTGATAACCTTGACATTGAAGCTGCAGATAAAGGATAGATAGCTTTTCTTATATGCTTCAGTGTGGCAAGGGGAATTACCTAATATTGATAAATAAAGTACCATGACATCTGTGGTGAATTTCAGACTGACATGTTGAGCTTCATAAGAAGGTCAAAAGAAGGGGCTTATTTTCAAGATGTGAAAGGCACTGGGAAAAATCCAAGGCCAAAGTCGATGAATGACTCAATGTAAAAGATTTTCAATCTTTCAATATGAATTAAAATCTCTTTCAATAAGAAATGCACAGGGGGCTGGGGATATAGCCTAGTGGCAAGAGTGCCTGCCTCGGATACACGAGGCCCTAGGTTCGATTCCCCAGCACCACATATACAGAAAACGGCCAGAAGCGGCGCTGTGGCTCAAGTGGCAGAGTGCTAGCCTTGAGCGGGAAGAAGCCAGGGACAGTGCTCAGGCCCTGAGTCCAAGGCCCAGGACTGGCCAAAAAAAAAAAAAAAAAAAAGAAATGGACAGTTGTCCAGAAACAGTGTCATTGTGAGCAGTCCAACATTCTTCTGAGGGCCTAAGAGACAGATATCCCAGAGAACTGATTTGTAATAATAGCTAGCTTAAAACTTACAATTTGAAAAGAATAAATGAATAGTTTTTTGAGTAATGCCTGCATTTTAGAACTCAGATGTGAGCTCTGACATGAGTGGTCAGTTCAGTGTCTGCAACTACAATATTTTAAAGACATTTCAAAGGTTCTCTTTGACTATTGAAAATGTACCCTAAAAGGTAAGGTTCATAACAAACCCATTCTCATCTACATGTTTATGTTGATTGGTTTATTATTGCTTTGTATGACTGTGGGTGATTAGGGAAAGATCACTGTGAAACTGCGTTACAGCTAGGACTCCTAGAATAATGCTGAAACACATAGGGTTTTGGCCTCAGAGAAAAACACATGAATACAAACAGGTGAAAAGACATTTCCAAAAACTATATGTGGCATGAGATGTTGAATTTAGAGGTAATGGAAAGAATGAAGAATCCTTTCATTTGAAACTTTCTTACTAGGACATAAACAGGTCCCTTCTTTGCTTTCTGTAATTCTTTTTTCTGATGAGGTTCTTTCAAATTTCCATAGTGAAATTGCATTTGGATTACTTTTTCTCTTCCTGTATAAAATGACAAGAAATTCAGTTAGCCTTGAAAGAACTGCTTGCTGAGTCTTAGGTGACTCACAGAAACATTGAAAATACTAATGATAAATTATGTGATTGTTTAATATTTGGGCTAAACTAATATAGTTCACTGGCTGTATGTGACATACATGGCCAAGTTCTGTAGTACTCATTGACAATAATTTATGTCTCATTTGAACACTAATATCTCACACCTTTAATCTTACCTGGTCAGGAGACTGAGATCTCAGAATCACAGTTCAGAGCCAGCCTAGACAGATAATTCTTTGAGAATCTTATTCCCAATTAACCAGCAAGAAGCCAAAAAGTGGAGATGTGACTCAAATGGTAGAGCACCATCTACTTACCCCACTCAAAGATGGATGTATCCAAGAATTTATGCTTCTCTATAGATCTAGCTCTTACCTTATTGGTACGGCAGAACTGATGAATGAGTATATAAATGAAGGAAAGCCTATTGTGGTTTTCATCATTGCTACTTTGTCATAATCCTGTGGGAACAGGTTCTGCTTTATCCAGTTTTTCTTTAAAAATGTGTAAAAAATGTGTTTCACTTTAGGGAAAATACCTAGTAGATTTAATTACCATTACTGTTTTAGGATGTTGTAACAAAGGAAATTAAATAAACTCTGACACATTTAATAGTAGTCTCTACACACTACTCTGGTGTAATGTGTCACTGAGAATTGAAGACATAATATTTCATTAGCTAAACTATTTTTGTTTTATTCAAGAGAAGGAAAGACACAAATGTGACACAAATGAAGCTCATTATTCAAAACTTTTTTAAAAAAGAAATGATCAGCTTCCTCTCTAACCAGGTTATGTTGAGAGATAGGTGAGTTATATACATCCCTCCTCCCTCCATTTCCCACTGTATCGCAGCACAGGAATGTAGATCAAGGGTTGGAATGCATTTACTTCATTCCAAATGGACCTGGCCTCAGACTTGTGCAGTAGTGCACTAAAACTAGAAAAGTCTAGGATCAGAAGGCAGAGCCAAGTTCCAAGAAATGGTTTTCTAGCTTCTGTTTCTTATGCCATTCCACCAGAGTTAGGAGGAACTGCAGCCAAGTGGAATGGTCGTTACCTGATGAAAAACAGACATCCTTTGGATTATCCTCAAGCAGTACTGAGCAGGGCTAAATGTAATTAGAAGACTCCACAGAGGCCAAGATAGTTAGGGAAAACAAATGAATTGAAAATATAAGCATATCATCTTAGGTGACCCATGTATTTCAAAGTGCCATTATAAGAAAACATTACAGAATTTACAGTATTATGAAATGCACTTTAGATTCATCAGTCCAGGGTCTTACTGAGTTGGTGTTTTAGAGATGTAGAGGATTTTTATGACAGCTCTGAGAAGCATGGAGGAATTCTTTTTTATCTCTGTATGATGAGGATTAATATTCTACCATGTTTAATCTTCAAAATAACATTTCTCCCTGAAAGTAAAATATATGCCCTCTACTCTGGTCCTATTATATTATTGGTACAAGATACTTCTTGTTTTGTCTTCAAAGCAAACAATTCTTTGCATATTCTGCTCATAAACTCAGGTTTCCTTTCTCATTTCATTCTTATGAAATGCAAGACAGATCTGTTTTAGTTAAATTAAATGTTAGGGTACCCATTACCATTCAAGAGAAAGCTGTGTGTTCTGTTTACCTTGTATCAAGAAGGGAAATGACTATCTTCCTTTTCACAGAAGAAAGTGCAACAATTATTATGATATGAAAATAAGCTCTTCCCTGACACCTGTAGTGGAATGATGACAGTACAGATTAGAAAGTTTAGCTGCATTAGAATTCACAGCCGAGGCAGAAGCTTCACCCTTAGGTCAGACCTATAGTAGTTGTAGGAAAATGATTTATGTGTTGTAATAAACATTACTTCTCAATCTGTTTGCTTGTTCAGTGGTTGAGCTCCCCAAAGAAAAGGCCTATCTCAAATTAGGACTGGCGTGTATTATCTGTCAACTTTATGTAGTACTGTAAAAGTCCTTGGGCTGTCAGTAATATTAGCAGAATGTTTTATAGATTTTATACTGTGTGAAGCTTTGTAGGGGTGAGGAACGTCTGTGGGTCTGTGGGGCTCTGTGGTCCCGGATAAAGTTGCGTGTAGATGAGTCGTTTCTGTGCTTCTCAGTAAATGAACATCTGGCTCACATATTGATTCCATGTGTGAAAATAAGATCAGCCCATATAATGACCAGAATCAATCAGGCTTCAGCCAAAGAGTAACATACACTGGTCTTGATTTGTTAGACAACTAGAATTGGCAGCACCTTGCATAATTTGGCACCAATTGACAAAGATTAGGCTGTTTGGGGGCTGTGGATGGTTATTAATTTGAAACCCCCCTTAAATATTTTGCAGAGTAGAATCAGCTGTAACTTATTTGTCCCAGCCTCCTCCATTTCAAGCTAGCTCTAATTGTTTTAGACAAACAAGTGAGCTTGCGGCCTGTTCACTTTACACAGGAAGACATGAATTCTTTGATCCATACAATATTCTTTAGCTCAACCTTGGAGCTATTTACTGAGGAGATTTATTTGCAGACAGACAGTAGAAGGGTTCTTTGTGAATAGAAAAGAGTATGGCTTCTATGCATTTTCATCTCAAGTTTCTTCTACTTTCTGTAAAGGAGCTGAAGGGAAGCATCTTTATTATTAAATGGAATTATTCTTTTGTGTGTATACATCTTTCTAGAACTGAAATCAGTTCCAATCTTTGACATGCCTACTTTATCTTCACAGTTCTTAACTTATGACAACAAAGATTTTTAACAAAATATGACCAGTTGCCATTTTATTTTCTTATTCTGCATGATCAAGAAGACAACCTTGTGAGCTATTGAGAACATGACAGATGTTGAATGTAAACATTTTACAAATATGTCTCATTCTTTTATTTCCAAATACAAAAAAAGTCCTTTGCAGTAAGAATAGTAGAAATTTTAAAAGTTGCAGTAACCATAATTGTACATGTCCTTTTAAAATTAATTAGTGCTGCCAGCAGGATTTAAAAATACAGATTCATTTACTTTGAATTTAGGTAATCATATTTAGGTAAGTACCTAAAACAATATGTAATTTTCTTCCAATTAAATAAGAGTTATTTGAACTGTCTGTCTGTATATAATGGACCAGTAACAATAACAGGACAGTTCTTTAAACATGTTTTATAATATAATGCTGTAAGATATGAATTGTGTTAAGGCTGTTTCATTTGGATTTAGCAAAGGAGAGACAGGCCTGGGAATATGGCCTAGTGGCAAGAGTGCTTGCCTCGTAAACATGAAGCCCTGGGTTCGATTCCTCAGCACTACATATATAGAAAAGACCAGAAATGGTGCTGTGGCTCAAGTGGCAGAGTGCTAGCCTTTAGCAAAAAGAAGTTAGGGACAGTGCTTAGGCCCTGAGTTCAAGCTCCAGGACTGGCAAAAAAAAAAAAAGAATAGACCAACAAGAAGAGACAAAAAAATAATGATGAATTTGAATCAGAATCAATTCCAGAAATAAACCTCCATCCTCAATTATGCTTGACAGTGAATCATTATTCTATATACATCTCAGAAGTTAATTTGCCAGATCCCTGAATAACTTTTTTTCCTACATGGGAGAGAGAGAGAGAGAGAGAGAGAAAGAGAGAGAGAGTGTGTGTGCATATGCACTGATACTTGCTTGTTTGCTGCTGTGGGCTGGAATTCATGTACTAGGTGCTTTCACTGAGATTTTTTTGCTCAAAGCTGCCACTTGAACCTCAGTGCTCAACTTCCAAGTTTTTGGTGATTAACTGGAGATAAGACTCTCATTAACCTTCCTAGCTCAGCTGGCTTTGAACCACCATCCTGGCCATCTGAGTAACTAGAATCACAGGCATGAGCCATGTGTGTACAACTTCTACATGACTTTTTATTCCATACATTGTGTGCTTCAAATTCTAAGTGAAAATTAAATGTACATTTCCATGAGGAAGATCTTTCAGGATCTTCTTATATTACTCCTGATCACTTACATCAAAATCAATTATGATAAAGGTTTCTTTATATTTTTGAATAATATTATGAATGGAATTTAAAGAACTGTGAGTGCTACTATGTAAATATTTGTAGTTCATTAGCTTGAGAAATTGATTCCCCTAGGAGGTAAGAATTAACACAATTATATGACTCCTAAAGAAAATGTAGAACTAAATAAATGTTTTATTTCCCAAAATACATTTTAAAATTGTAGATTTATGTTGACAGAATTTCAGAGGCATGACAATGTTGAAGTTGTGCCGCCCTAACTCTGAGTATATTTTTCCAAATACAGAATTGAAACTTGGGGAGCAAAGCATTCTTAAACAGTAACCACATACACTTTTTATTTTAATTTTTAATTGGGAAGCTTTTAAGACTAAGGAAGCATTCCTTCTGTAATTTCTACTTTTTGAGAATATTTCAAATCGCCTCCAGAAGCCTTAAAACCTATTTTCGGTAAAGAAAACTTCAGAAAGGTTCACCAGGCAGTTTATAAGATTATTTTTTAAGCTTTCTATGCAAAGGCATTGGACTAGAATCTGGTAGTTAGGTAGATTCTTTGTCATTTGTTAAAATTAGAATAGTTATGAGAAAGTTTTAAAGAAAGAAAGCTGCATTAACAGGTAGAAACGGATAGCCCAAATAGCCTTATAATTTCACACTCTTAAATGACAGAGTCATATGAAACACCTATTATAGAAGACACACTATCGAGGTGTCACATGCAATTGACATTTTAGCAAAACAGCCAAGTATGTGGTTGACTTACATATTAAAGCAATTTCAACACACATGGGTTTTCATGTCTTTTATGACTAGCCTCAGGTAAGAATTCTTGCATATTAAAAATATTACCACCATGATTTCAAAGTGAGGCCAAGTCCTGTTACTGGAATGTGTGATAATTTACCATCCTGTCTACACTATAAGTGAAACCATGTTAACAGCAACCATATTTAAACATGGTTTTGGTTATATTTCAGACATGGTGTGGACAGCTTTATATTTCGTCACACTCTTCTTTGTCTTTTTGTATATTGGTTAATTTGGTATAATTCTGTCATTTAAGTCATCCATACATGCTAATTGATAATGACAGTAACCATTTACAACTACAGATGCCCTGGAATGGACTGTCTTTTATTTTCCTCTTATTTATATAAGAGTGTTTGTTTGATATGGTAAAACATAGTTTTGCTAGAATGACAGATGATGTGGCTTTCTGCATGGATATAAAGACATATACTCTGCACTTTATAAAAATGCCAATGTAACTCCTCATTGGACTGTTATGTATTAAAACAAAATACTATCCTGTGGTGGTCTTGCTGTGAGAGATTTTCTTACACCTGAATTTAACTTGCTATTTTACCTTATTTGAGCTTTATTTTCCTTCCGATGTAGATTTAGTATATTTTAACTAGCTAGGTGCTGGAGGAAATCCTTGTTGTATGTATGAGGTCATATATTTTCAAAAGCTACAATTGGGGATTTCAGAATTAATGTACCCGGTTATAATTTTATGGAAAATGATTCAATGCTATCAGTGTATTCATAGTCACATGGCCAGAACTATGCTATAAAACAATATTTCAATAAATTTACTGAATCTAACTTGGTTAACACTTTTTTGTTTTTTTAGAAAGCAAACATGTTTAATGGGACAATTTTCTGTTGGGCCGTTTGGGTTGTATGCATGAGAACAATTTGTGATCATCATATAAACTATTACATTACTGATGGGAAAATCTTGAATATTCTTACTGGGCTTCTTATTTTATGCAGTATGAATCTTAGCTTTGTTCTACATACCTATCATCTTATATTTGATCATAAAACAGTTATACACTATGGTTTTTATAGTAGTCCCCCAGAATACTACAGAGTTTTCATACTTACTGTGTTTGGTTCAGATTTTCATTATCCTACTGATAGCTCTTCCTTCTAAGCAGTTTAAACATAGACTGTATTTTAAGTAGTCTAGATAAGGTGTAATATAGTTCTGAAGTTAAAGTGTCATCAACTTCTCAGGATTTGGTGAGCCATGAGATAAGGTGAGCCAAGGGTTAAGAGAATGACACCAAGAAGATAAGGAGTTTATCCTGCCTGAACTGAGAAACACACCACTGTAAGGAAGTTGAAGGGGAAATATGTAGATTGTATTTGGACAATATAATAAAACAGTTAGTAGGATTCTGCACAAACTCCTGGAAAATATGTAAGTTGTTATTGTAATTATGGTGCATAATATACATTGTCATGATGTTGCCAAATAATGCAATAAGTTGGTTTTACAATGTTTTAAACACACACACACACACACACACACACACACACACACACACACATGCGTAGGGGCCATTAGGTAGGTTTTGTCATTCTACTGTTTAATAATGCAGGCAGATAATTTCTTGATATTTATATTCAAGATATATTATTCAAATTATCAGAAAACTTTGATTGTAATCCAATATTTCTCTTACTAATGTGTTTCATGATGGGGTCTTTGAAAAGCAGTACATACATGTGCACTTTTTTCTCTGTAGTCCAAGATTTTTATCATTTTATCTCAGGCTACTCGATTTTCTTCCTCCATTTTGATCCATGAATACAAAAAAACCAAAAGTGAGACAGCAGTTTGTCTTAACCGGTCTTATGGTGACCTCATGCTGTATCTTGTTCTGTCAAAAAAAGAACAAAAACCTAAAGTCTGTGTCATATCATAAAGGTGTCCTTTTTTATTCCTTCTAGATGATTTTGCTCACAGCTCATGTTTACACTGTAGATATGGATGTGTTTCCCACATACTTAGATGCATAATGACTCGCACTTCTTTATAAAAGGTTGATTTTAAACTTTTGGTTTGAAATGGATCACCGCAAATTTCCAGCAAGGAATTAAAAGATGAAAGGAGCATTTTGGAAACGTCCCTTGCAGGTAGTGAGGAGGATGGATATACATGTTGACAAAGTAGCGATGAACAAGCCAGTTAGAAGGCCTTACTTAGACAAGGGTTGTGGCTGAGATTTCAAAGAAATTCGGGAGGTTTAACAACCAGAATTGTTGAAGCTGAAATGCACCCTGAGAGAAGACAAAGGAAAGTTACTTCCTGTTTGGGTTCTGGCTAGAGGTATAAAATGTACCATTTACAAAAATAGAGCAACTCTATTTTATTGTTTTATTTGACATATTGAAGACATTGGACGTCTAGGTAATTTAAGAAAAAATTCAGCATTTTCCCAGATGTTATGTAATATATCCTGGCTTATCCTATTCGATCTAGTTGTGTGAATATAGCTTTGTAATATCAAAGTATATTATTGTGGCTCAGCAAATTTATCTAATAACTCTTCTTAATCCATGTTCATTAAAATTTTAAACATACAAAATTCTAAATTCTCCTTTCTCCTCCCTTAGAAAATTATATGGAGGGAAACAGACAGACATACTGTTACTATGGAAAATTATCCTGAAGATACTTCTCACATCCATTTCTGACTAGGGCTTATTCTTATATAATGATTAATTTAATATATTTGTTGTTGAAAATTGAAGCATGATTTATAAGGCATCCCAGTTTGAAATATCTTAATTTTTTGTCAAACTCAGAATTTCCAAGTTTTCTATTTTAAAGTCCACCAAAATTACCTAGAAGTAGTTGCCTTGTAGTAATTCCTGGATTGCTATATTACAGCTTCAGTAAGCAACCAGGATTAGCTCATTTTTTTCACATTTGTTTTCTTTTCATAATAAGAAGTGTATTATGAGGAATCATTCTCATCAACATAGACATTTGTTCAATGAAAGACATGGCATGAAATTGCTGTTGGTGTTTTCATGCAGTTTGATTTTCTGTGTGTAACATGAACCTTTTGTTACAAACACAGTAAATTCCATATCAGTACGATTCCAATAGATTTTCTTGATGTCTGTTGCATCATGTCATTTTTTATTCTGCCTTATTAGGTTCCACACAAGTAAATGTTCCAAGTTCTTACTCTCCAGGATGCAATAGCAATAAGACACCAGCTCCCTTTTTGTTGGAAACAATTGGCAAATATTCACTACTTGAAGTGAGTCTATGAACCATAATTTCTTGTGTGGGTTTATTGAATCTTGGTATTAAAAGGAAATAGTGCCTCAATTTTAACTGCATGGTACATTTTAAAAATTCTTTTGGTTGTTTCTCACAGTTTTGTAATCCTGATTCTCAACATTTACCTAGTATATTACTATCCCCATTAGGGTTAAAGAAATAGCTTCCCTTCGTCTATCCTATGATGTGTGTGTGTGTGTGTGTGTGTGTGTGTGTGTGTGTGTGTGTGTGTGTATTCTGAAGATTTCAAACTTGAAAATTAGAAGCTGCCCAAGGACATGGATTGCTTTTTAAGTAATTAAGAACAAAATATTTATTCATTTGGTTTCCTGTCTTTTTAAATTTCTTTTATTACTGGGATTTGAATTTAGGAAACATGCTGCACCAGCCCCTGTACCACTTGAGATAATGCTATTTTTTTTAATCAAATCACATTTTTTGCTGAGACTAGCCTGGATTGATTTCTTCCTATCTATGACTTTACACAGCTGTGGTGATAAGTGTGTACTACCGTATCAACTTATTAGATGAGGCATCTTAATGAACTTTTTGCCCTGGCTGGGCTCAAACTGTGATATTCTTCATCCCTAGCTGACAAAGTTTCTGGGATTACGGGCATGAGGAGCTATGTCTGGAGCTGTTGTCTTAATTTAGAAAAGAGGCCACTTCGCTTTTATTCTTGATTTTGAGATTCAGGTTATTCCTATAATATTCCTAGAGAGGTAATATAACGGAATCTTAGGATCAATTTTCTTCTAAAAAATATCTGCAGCTTTCAAAAGAGTAAAGAAACATCATGGAAAACGAATTTGCTTCTTAGGTTTTTACTGTTTCTGTCATCAATCTGCCTCATATGCGTTCTTAAATATTAATTTTAAGATATCTTATATCTTTAGTACAGGTGAGACTTAGGATATTATCTTTGTAATATTTAGACTCAAAAGATAAAAGTATGCCTTAGAGTACCAATATTTATTTTATCTATAAGATATATGAACTAGGGGCTGGGAATATGGCCTTCTGGCAAGAGTGCTTGCCTCATATACATGAAGCCCTGGGTTCGATTCCCCAGCACCACATATATAGAAAATGTCCAGAAGTGGTGTTGTGGCTCAAGTGGCAGAGTGCTAGCCTTGAGCAAAGAGAAGCCATGGACAGTGCTCAGGCCCTGAGTCCAAGGCCCAGGACTGCCCCCCCCCACCAAATATATATATGAACTATTTTTCTTTAGAGTCAGTATCTGTATGAGAAGACCTAATTTATTACTAGGTAACTCTAGCTGACTGGGATCACTATGTAGCTGAGACTGGACACTCATATTCTGTATCCTCCAGATTCACATGCAGGGATTAAGAGTGCTCATCACCATGTCAAGCTTTACTCTGTAACACATTAATTTTGTTCTGATATGATTCTGGATGTAGCCTACAGACACAGTGAAGGAAAAACCATCCATTTGTATACAACTTTTAAGTATTCTGAGACATCACAAATAAGGTATTTTCTTTGCCTTGTTCTTGCCTGTATCAAGGTCATGAAATTAACTAAAAAAGACTAAGTAATGATAAGCAGCATTCTTGATTTTTTTTTTCCCTCATGATCATCTATACTCTAAGATCATTGTGCATCTGTGATACCCTTTTCAAATTTTTATATTAATTACACCAGTAAAATAATAGCTTTTCGCTATTAGATTCTAAGCAAGTTACCAACTGGTTCCATCTCTTAACACAAATCCACATTTCCTGGAAGATTCTTTAGGTGGATTGCACTCATACTAATTGATCCCATCCAGATTGATAGTACTTTAACAGCTTCTCACAATGCTTCTATCACTTTTGCACCCTCAACATATATTAATATAGTTTGCATGCAGTAATATTTTAATATCATCAGAATATACCATGTGTTTACATATCCCTGATCAAAGACTAAACATCAAATAGCCTTTGTAAAGCTTACATTATTTTAATCTCTGTTTTTTTGAATCATACATAATGACAACAATCGAATGTGAATATTAGCTTTTGAAAAATAGCTGTTTAGGCTGCATAGCTATATCTAGAAAGAACTGGTAATGTTTTTCTCTCCCCTTCAGTCACTTTGTCTACTTGCTTATGTGAATCTGCCTCACGTTTTCAAATGGACTATAATTTGAAGACATTGATGCTTATTTCTGAACTTCACTTAAGTCTCCTATAGGGTTAGTAAGAGGAGAAGATTGAAAGAGGGTGTAGGCTTTGGAAACCAAAGAGATAGTTTCAAATTATGGTTCTGCCAATTGGGACCTTGGTTCTACTAATACTATCTTAAGTTTTCTAAGTTGTGATTTTATTTTCAACCCAGCATAAATAGCACCAATTATTTTAAAAACTCGAAGACTTTCAGAAACAACACAGAATTTCAGAAGCTATAGTTAGTTGTCAAATACATGTAGCTATTAATTTATGAGACTTAAGGAACAATCTGGGTAGAGTGGAAGGAAGATTCAAATCTTAGACTTCTTTATTTACAGGGTGGCAATTGGAAAAGATCATGCAGAAAAGGGACCAATAGTACCTTATTGAAGATATCCAATAATTCAAGTAATACTAGATTCAACTAAATCTTTGGACTCTGTAGAGTCTTGTCTGAACAGTGTGATTAGTCCAATCTAATCTATATTGTTTGTGCTAAACCTGTCTCTCGGGTTCATTCTGTATGTTTTCCCCAGAAGCCATTTTTTCCATCTTTTTTTTCCAAAAGACTGGCGTTGTAGAAGTCTGACTCCCCAGTTGCTGAAGTGATAACCAAAGATATTAGTACCATGTTATTTCTAGTGAGCAGTCACCCTCTAGTGTAAAGAAGTAGTTTTCATTTTTAAACTGGAAAACATCCCAATTTCAAATTCTTAGGAGCTGGAAATTTAAAAATTAAAAAAAAAAGGTTCCCATTCAGTATTCAGTAAGTTGGCTGATTGAGAATTTTCCCTCCTCCAGCTTCCGCTTTTCTTTTTCTGACATAAGAGCTATTAAACTGTACTACAGGTTTCATTTCAGAAGTAAATAACAGCATGTTTCCTTGGGAGCAGTTGAATAACAGAATAAAACAGTGCTTACTGTTTTTTGAAAGTTGTGTCAGATTGTCATGGTAATACAGAGTTGCATCATGTTGTCATAGCAACCAGAATTATAAAACGAATTTATAGAGGATGAAGAGATACCTTTTGGTGTTGTGATTTCTTTAACTTTAAAGACTCTGTTCTTCATCTGCCTCTGTTTATTTCATTTTCTTCTGAGAAAATGCAGGAGGTGAGCATGGCTAAAGTGAAGGATGAGAATCTATACTTTTCAATTGAAAAGTTAGTTGCAGGATAAAGATTCAGGGCATCTTGTTCTCTTTGAGCCAGGTAGAATTTAAGAGCCCGGGATCAGATACATTGCTGTCAACTCATCCCAAGCCCAAGCAGGAGGAAGTTCTACTTTGAGTGGTTTGAAAAGGTATTTCCTCTTTCTCTATGATTATTCATGGCTTTCTCCCCAAGTAGAAACATCCCTGCCTTCCTCAATTAAAAAAAAAAACAAAACAGTTTGGGGCTTTGAGAGCTGATTCATCAAACTTTATCAGGCTTTGGGGAAAGATTGTTTTCCCTGCAGTTACAAAGATTTAAGTCATTATAGTTGCTCAAGAGGTTAAACTTTAACCTTTGAGGTGAAAAACTAATTTCAATGCTAAGCCATTCTATTATTCCGCATGTGGATAAGGAAGGGGGGGGCAGATCTGTACAGTGAGACTTGTGTTGCTATATTATGTCTGATGACAGATTTTACAAATCATGTAATGAATGAAACAAAATAAATTTGCTAACTTTGAAGGTCTGCTAAAAAAAATCAATTGTACTGCATATGCTTTCTGTGGCTCTTACCCTCTTGGCAGGACCAATTTGCTTTTGTTCTTTGGGCTGTTGCATTGCCTCCTCTCCACTTGCTTTTTAATAAACTCTTTTAAGAGCCTTGCAAGTTGCAGCAAGTTTTAGGCATTAATAGTGGCCAGGTAGTATAATGCTATTTTTAATGAATGTCTGTTTTCTATTCTTCACTGTGCTTTCTTTGGAAAGAGGCCCACGAAACAAAGTATTAAGAAAACACAGTGCTGCCCTGGAATGTGTGTATTAGCAGCAGATTATTTCCTATTAGCAGATTAACTGCAAGGCTATTGGCTCAGAAAGGTCTTTGAGAGTATTTTGTTTTGTAACTGATTCAAGCCATGGGAGAGAATGGCCACCATGATTGGAAAGAAGAATTAGCTACTGTTGCCATGGGCACTGGAGTTCAGAGTCTCATTGTTAAATCTCTGCTTCAGCAGGAGATGCCTCAGCGTGAGTTCAAGCTTTGTTAAAGCAATGATCGAATATATTTTTTAGAGTTCTGGCAGAACCTTGTGAAATACATTTTTCTCTATGTACTTCCATTTTCATTAGAAACCAGTAGTTTCCACCAATGTAAAATGATCTTCTACCATAGCCTCCAGTGAAGACAAATACAAACATCTATTTAAATATTTAGGCAGCTTTGTATCATGTTCCTATGTGTAGTTTATTTTTTTTAACTTATTTCGTGATCAACTCATGTTCTAAGATTTGTGCCAGTGTATTTTCTAGTAGTATGCATTCTTGATGACACTACACCTTGGGTGGACCATTCTGTAATGATTTATGGAAAAATGTAGAATAAAGCAGCCGGTGGACTTTATGCCATATGGCCATCATCGATTTTGATGTTCCAAAATGGAAATTATTTGGGAATCGTAAAGACTAGTAATTTGCTACAGTGACAGAGATGAATACATGTGAGGTTCAAAGGGGAAGCAAGAACACATCCTCACCACATTTTGTGGAACAGTCCAGTCTGTAGACAATGTGAGTACAGGTAAGAAGCTAACTATGATGATCTGAGCTCCAGATAACTTGTAGTCTTCACCAGACTTTCTATCTTTTTCAAATCTTATACCTCTTGTTCATCCAAAACCACTTTGTTTTGTTACCCACAGGCAATAGAGTTTTGTTCATTTACTTTTCAGAGAAACTAAGAGGAAACCTGGTTACTGTCACTGTGTGGTCACATGACCTTGGGCCATTCACTTAATTTAAGCTTCAGTTTCTGCATCCATGAAGTAGAAGGAAAATGACATCTACTTGGTATTGATTGAATGAAATAATAACTATATAAATATAAACAGTATACACATACACATATACATGTGCTTTATACTTAATAATAGAGTTCTAATATTTAAATATTTTCAGTAACTCCCTGCCTCTGATAAGACATAATTAATTCCATCAATTATGGAAAACTTCTCTGTTCATCTAATGAGTTCTGAAAATGCATGTAATTATCAAAGTCATACAGTTAAATGTTGACTTCTCAGTTTTCCAAGGTTCCTGTTAATATGCTTTCTAACTGTACATTCTTCCGGTTTTTTTTTTTTTTTTTTTTTTTACATTGATGATCCTGGGATTTGGCCAGGACCTCAGGCTTGCTAGTCAAGCACTCTCACTTGAGCTGTGTCGTGAGTCCTTTTTGCTTTCCTTGGTCAGGTAAGGTCTTCTACTTTTGCCCCAGCAGCCTTGGACTGTGATATTCTTACTTCTGTCAACCAAATAGCTAGATTATTGGTGTGGGCCATTGTGTCTGTCCCAACAAAACATATATTGTTATTGGTATCGTATGTTGGGTGGAAGTTTTAAAGGTACATTCTTAGCAAGGAAATGAAGAATTTTCCGAAAAATCAAAATTCAAAATGTATGTTCCAGGGAATTGTGGTCTTGCCCCTGCATGCTGTATGTTTAGATGATGGTAGAATTAGACTATTAAATTAAAAGAGTCACTTTTGTGCTTAAACGAATATACATTCTACCCTGGTCTTAATAAAAAAAACAGATGATAAATAGCTTTCCTCTTTTCAAAAATTACTTCAGCCCCTATATTCTGGGAAAACATTTT
The DNA here is from genome assembly GCF_023159225.1 of Perognathus longimembris pacificus. Classification (NCBI taxonomy): domain Eukaryota; kingdom Metazoa; phylum Chordata; class Mammalia; order Rodentia; family Heteromyidae; genus Perognathus; species Perognathus longimembris. The sequence continues at coordinate 18,893,724 of NC_063172.1, forward strand.
TCTAGTCAATAATATTAAGTGAATGGAAAGATTCTTAAGAGCGAATCAAAGTTTCCAGTTTTATGAGATTAAGCCCATGGTTTGAGATAGTAGAAATATTTGAGGAGATCAACCTGTGAGTGTTGGCAGCATGAGTTACAAATGAAAAAATTTGCAACAGAAGGTATCCATTTGATTTAGACAGTTGCAAAATAAAGACCGAAGGTTCCTAGCTATTCGATTAAGTTCATGTCTGTTTCGGATAGATCTATGTGTGTGTACACCACACACACTCACACACACACACACACACACACACACAGATTGGGATCCTGAACCATTAGAAGATTAGTCAATATCTCCATGAGGAAAAGTTATTTTACGTATTTTATACCTGTATTATATGTGTGCGTATATTATAGTAAGTTTGCATGGATTTTACGATATGAATTAATTTGAAAATAATTTTAAAAGCAGGTAATGACAAAAACTACTTGTTTTCCCTCTTACAAAATGTGTATTTCATAAATATCCTCCCTTTAAATAAAAGAATGGTGTGGATTTTTTTCACAGTCTTACTGTCTTCCTTTGTATAATGTCTTGATATTATGATATCGAGACATTTAGGAATTCCTGGTAAAATTGGTCTTACTCTAGAAAAATGCACTTGTCTTCACTAAAAAAAGGCTTGTTTGACAGATCATCGTTCATGCCCTGCACTGATACTTGTATAAAAATAGAATTGTACCCAAGATATTTCATTGTCATTCTTTTTTTATACTCTTGTATTTAAATAAAGGAAAATTAGAGAGTCAGTACATTTTCCCCTCTCTCGAAGGAAGAAAAGCTCAGTGTAATTTGATGTATGCATCGCACAAAACTACTTAACTATGATAATGAAAATATTAAAAATAATTAAGCTTTTGTTTTTGTTTTTGTTTCTCTTGTATTCTCTTCCTGTGCCTGCTGTCACTGAATCTCATCTGAGTACCTTGTATAGTGTATATACGTGTATTAGAACTAGGGAAGGGAAAGGGAATATCAAAATCGAGATACAAAGGATAAAAAGACAAGTGATTCCAAAAGCAATATTTACAAAACCATTTGGTGTAAACCAACTGTACAACTCAACGGGGGGAGAGGGAAAGGGGGAGAGGGGACGGGGGAAATGAGTGAGGAGGTAACAAGTTGAACAAGACATGTACTCACTGCCTTATGTATGAAACTGTAACCCCTCTGTACATCACTTTGACAACAAATAAGTAATTATTAAAAAAATAAAAGTAATTAAATGGATTTAGAAACATACCAGTAATATCACTTGTCTTTTGAAAGTTTTTGTAGAAAATATGTTTGGTTTTTTTTGGCCAGTCCTGGGCCTTGGACTCAGGGCCTGAGCACTGTCCCTGGCTTCTTCCCGCTCAAGGCTAGCACTCTGCCACTTGAGCCACAGCGCCGCTTCTGGCCGTTTTCTGTATATGTGGTGCTGGGGAATCGAACCTAGGGCCTCGTGTATCGGAGGCAGGCACGCTTGCCACTAGGCTATATCCCCAGCCCTGTAGAAAATATTTTAGAGTCATAACTGTAAAGAGCTTTTCTAAAAGGCTAAACACATAATAATGAGACTCTAATAAAGCGCATTTCCCAAAACATTTATACTCGCCTCTCTGAGGTTGAGTTATAAGATAATGGGGCCATAGAACATAATTTGAGATCCTATGATGCAAATATGTAGAAACTAAATGTATACTCTTTAATTATTGTTGAAAACCCATCTCTTTATTAGTAAATTAAGAAATATATGATTACTGCACTGAATTCTGTCAGATGAAAGGATTATGTAAAACATTTTTGTTGGAAAGGATTGAATGCATCAGGAAGAATTCTGTGTCTTTTCTATAAAGCACAGTTTAAAGCAAAAACAAAAACACTTTTCATTTGTTCTCTCTTGAAAGTGTTTGAAGTCTACAATTCCATCTTAATTTTGGTTTAAAACCAAATTGGGTAATGTGTCTGTGCAATTATTAATATAAAATATGTTCCGACATGTGGAATATGAGAATATATTAGTAATATGACATTGATTTGTCTCTGTCTCTGAATGAAGATTTATGTACCATGTAATTTACTTAGTACCAAGCATATATCTTGTCGTGTGGGGGGGTGGGCAAGAATGGGGATGTGGTATGCATGTTGGGCAGGCCACAAAAATTATGTACATTGTTGTTCAGTAGACAAAGATTGTCATTTTGTTGAGGGAATTTAAATTCATTGGAATGGCATGTGGAGAAATAAGATGCTGTAGCTATAAGAATAGAGTTTACTTACGACTTACCAGAAAATATCGTGTACTTTGTTTTTATAAGAAAATTTGCAAAACGTTGAAATATACTTACAAGCTGATTAAATTCTGAATTATCTAAGTGCGTGATTTATGTTTTTATATGTTTTTTCTGCCTTCAGTATGAATTAATGACATCCTGAGTGAAAAGGAAAATTGCAATCCATAAAAAAAGTTCTAGAGCAACTTTTTTCCAACTTATGGTTTAATGTTGCTTAAATTACTAGGACACAAGCAATTTAAAAATGTAAAGCTGAGAAAATTATGCTCTATAACTTCTATGAGTGGCTCAGAATTATTGTAGCTCTGGGCCTTTGTTCTAGTATTAGAAGTGGAAAAAGCTAGCTAACTAGTCTCTTTCGTCTGGTTAATAATATGTGTTAATTTTAGTTATGACCTTAATTTCTGCTTTCTGAACAGAATTAGCCATTTGTTATAACTCAATCTCTGTTCCCCATGACTATTCAGATATTGTTTTTTCATTTTATGTAAATTATATTTCCTTTTTGAAATCCTGAACGCTGGCTGTTTTATAGGAAAAATGGTATTATTTGACAGTCAATTATTAGTAATCAATTGGATTTTCTCAGATAAACAGTGACTACGATACCACATACTCAGATTTATATTGCATTACTTCTAGGACTGTCCTATCTTGCTTATTTTCTACTTTTCATCAGGGAAGAAGGTCTGTGGTAAATCAGCCTTGCTCTTTGTATTAGTTCTAGCACCTGCTGTAGTGAATAGATTTTGGAAAACACTTGTTGAGTGAGTGAATTGCATAGATTCTACCACCCCCTACAGCAGAAATGAACATATTATAGCAATGTGATTAAAAGGATGATTTTACCTAATCTCCCCTCCAGAATGGCATGCCTAATTGCTTTCTTTAAAAAAAAATTCCCTGTACTCAGCAGGAGACTCTGGCCTTCTCTCTGGATATTTGGCCTCTAAGCTCTTGGACTATCTTTCTCTGAATTCCCTTCCTCCTGCCATCCTGCTGCTAGGATAACTTCCCAAATCAAATCATATCCTAATTCAAATACATCTAATGACTTATACTTAGGTTGTTACTGAACTCTTTCCTATGTCTATGTCTTTTTACCTCTACTCCATCATAAATTCTGTCAACAACTGAAACAGTTACTTGTGTTTTCTCCACGGAGAGGTTATCGATCTAGTATTAGCAGTATCTCTGGGTCATATATAGTACTTTGCCCATACATAGTATAGTTCAGGAACCATGGAACACATAGAAGAAACTACTACTGTGTAACAAATTAGTTTGAACTTAGCAGCTTAAAATGCCACATATTTATTGTCTCAGAGTCTCTGTAGGTCAGGGGATTGCACAGCATGACTAATTATTTTGCCCAGGTTCTTACTGGGATGAAGTTGAGGTGAAAGCCAGGACTGTGGTTCTCATCTAGATTCAAACTCCTCTTCCAAACTTACAGGTTGTTCGCACACCTCATTTCCTTGCAGCTGTAAAACTGTGGTTCTATTTTCCTTCCAACCATTGGTCAGAGACCATTCTGTCCTATGGACATGACCTTGCCACGTGGCCCCAAAGATGTTTGCTTTCTTCTAGGCTAAGCGAGGCACATCTCTGCTTTCTTGCTTGAGAACACCCAGAGTTGTTTACTGACAATTTGATTAAATCAAGTCCCCTGGTCAATCTCTTTAAAGTCAAATGATGAGGCAACCAAAGAGAGAAGGTGTATATATATTGGAGGGATCAGGAACTTTGGAGAGCGGTCCTCAAATTCTGCTTATTACAAAGATTTACAGATTCCTTAAAAAACAAAGGAAATGTAATCCTGGAATCCATGCCTCTTGAAAACTGCAAAATTGATAGTGGAATACTGTTTTCTTCATTGAATCAGTTCTTCCTGGGAGATGTCTTAGAATGCATGAGTTGTATTTTAGGAATTTTTATGTCTACAAATGATACAAAATCGGAAAATTAATGTAACATTTTTCCTCAAGCACCAGTTGCAAAGGCAATATTGTTGAATCTCACCCAGTTTGTGTTATGTCAAGGATGAAGAAATTTGCAAAGTTATTTTAATGGAAGCTGGACATCTTTTATTATTTATTTGTTTGTTTGTTTGTTTGTTTGTTTTTGCCAGTCCTGGGCCTTGGACTCAGGGCCTGAGCACTGTCCCTGGCTTCTCTTTGCTCAAGGCTAGCACTCTGCCACTTGAGTCACAGCGCCACTTCTGGCCATTTTCTGTATATGTGGTGCTGGGGAATCGAACCCAGGACTTCAATTATACCAGGGAAGCACTCTTGCCACTAGGCCATATCCCCAGCCCTGGACATCTTTTAAAGAGAGTACATTTACAATACATTACTAAACATATAACACACCTCAGACATGGGAACTAAAGGGAAACAGGATGAAAGTTAACTGATTACTTGATGTTTCTTCTATTGTGGGCATATTATATTTGACTAACCTCAGATTTGTGTTAAAAAAAATAAAATTTGCCAGACTCTACAAGGTACAAAAAAAGTTCTAAAAATCTTCTTTTTCATTTTTTTTCGCCAGTCTTGGGGCTTGAACTCAGGGCCTGAGCACTGCCCCTGGCTTCTTTTTGCTCAAGGCTAGCTCTACCACTCGAGCCACAGCGCCACTTCTGGCTTTTTCTGTATATGTGGTACTGAGGAATCGAACCCAGGGCTTCATGTATGCCAAGCCACTAGGCCATAGTCGCAGCACTTCTGAAATCTTTAAAGTTTGAATTTTTTTAAATAGGTGTAAGGTCATCATATTCTGGGACTATGATTATCTATATTTTTCCCTAGCAGAACCTTATAGAGAATGCCAGACATGGGAAGAATGTTTAAGTTTTTCTTATTTGGAGGTAATCTGAAGTCTGTTTTGATATATTGATGATGACTTACTGTAATGAGAAAAGTTGCTTTTATTATTCCAAACCATAAATGGTGACCTTATCCCCAAGTCTGTAAGAAGTAGATCTTTTTTCTAGATTTATGGAATTACCATGGTTAAAAGGGGAAAGTCAGAAATGTTACAAAGCAAACTTGGGTGAAAGGCACACCTTTCTTTGTATGTTTGGTTCCAGGAAATCTCCCCTTGTTCTCTGTACAGTCCTGTGTAAGGGAAATTCATTTGGGTCATTTTTGCATTACAGTCACTCATCCATCAGATTAGAGGTTTCTGGGAGCTGATCATTGTGTACTTTTTTTGCTATGTCAACATATAGGGGTCAGATTTACAACCTGATATGTGTCCGTCTCATTTTTAAGAAAAACAATATAGGTGTTGTCTTTTCACATATACCTGCAGTATCTGTTACAAAGGTGAGAGGATTAGGTAGATATTTCAATAATGGCCTTGCTACTTACTGGCTGTGTCAATTTGGGTAAGTTACTTAACATCTCTGACCTTAAATTTCATTTGTAAAATGGAGGAAATTATTTCTTCATCATAGGATACTTAGAATTAAATTAAAAGGTATTGGACTTTACATTTAGAATATTCTAATACCAGTGATTATTGTTTCCTCCCTCCTGGCTTCTGAATCCGTTCAGAAGTTCATTCTGTAAGAGGATTTGTGTCAGTTGGTAGGACTTTAAAAATGAATAAAGCTTTAATTGCCACCCCCTCCCCCATAATAAACAATCCTCACTTAGTGTAGAATACCAGTGGACATGTGTTTGCAATGCAAGATTGCTAACTAATACTCGTACACAGATACCACCTTGTTATTGCTTAGTACAGAAGGTAATAAATTTATATAACTAGTTGCATTGATCTTACTGGGTTTTCTTAAGGCTTCTGTGCATTTTGGATTTAGTTAAGGTAGGTTTCTCTGATAGCAGTTGTCTATAGGACATGGATTTTTGCTATTGAGGTTATAACTTTTATTTCCTTTGCTGCTGTGGTCATGTTGATAGTCATTGGAATCTGTTTGCCTATTCTATTTAGATTTGATTTCTGGTGAGGACAGTCAAAGAAGAATTCAGAGGTTTTGGGCTGGGGATATGGCCTAGTGGCAAGAGTGCTTGCCTCGTATACTTGAAGCCCTGGGTTCGATTCCCCAGCACCACATATACAGAAAATGGCCAGAAGTGGCGCTGTGACTCAAGTTGCAGAGTGCTAGCCTTGAGCAAAAAGAAGCCAGCCCTGAGTCGAAGACCAGGACTGGCAAAAAAAAAAAAGAAAGAAAGAAAGAAAAGAAAAAAAAAGAATTCAGAGGTGTTGGTTTGCCGGAGGGAATTTCTTCTTATATTAATTCAGAGTATCCCAAGTTTGTTGAGATTTAGGGAATGCTAAAGCCCCATGATGATTTAGGTTTGACTTGAAAGCGTGGGGGTAAGGATATGTGCTTTCAGCCTTGTGAATTTTGCCACAAGAGACAGACCCTCACTCAAGATAATCATGCATACTTGTCCAGTTTCAAATACTGTATTTTTAATATCCTTAGCAACTGAAGCAAGAACAATTGCTTCATAAAGTGCCACAATTAATTTGATTATTCATAACCATAAAATTTTGCAAAGACAAAACTGACCTCGCCTTATTTATCTACGACTCATTGGAATTAATATTCATTTGTAGTTTAGAATTTTATTTCACATGTCATGAAAATGAATCAAGCTAGGATTTTAAGTATCTAAACATGTGTATGTGTGTATGAGTGTGTGTGTGTGTTGCGTGTGTGTGTGTATATACAAATATCTTCAGCTGAAATCACCTTGTTTAACTTCCTTAAAAGGCTAGGTGTCAACAAAAGCTTCTAGGTCAAAGAGTGAAGCTAATGGCCTGATTCTGGCAATGTTCCTGACCGAGTTCCTTATTATACTCAGAAATCAGCTCCTCACAAGATTTGCTTTGTCCCAAAGATTTCTTTCTTCCTGTGTTATTCTAGCATTTTGCAAGAGATATGAGATTGGACTATCCAATCTTGTCGTATACGCTTACTTATTTCTTCCATTCTTCCACATATACTTCCTGGTCATCCTGAAATTTTTCAGAGTGCTTTTGATCTCTGTATTATTCCAGCACCGGATATAACATGACATTTAGTAATTTCTTTTTCTTAATCAAAGCGTTAGGCCAAAAGTTTGATAGTTGAGCTATACTTAAACAGTTTAGAAGAATTGAGAAAATAAAAAAGCAGAATAATTTTCTCATCAGATACACCTATCCAGGTTTCCACTGTGTTCTTGAAAGCTGTTCTAAACATAGTGCATGTCTGCTCCACAAATAGTTCTCTTTATTTGGGATGAGCTGGCAGAAACTTCTTCAGAGAAAGTAGTTGCTCAGGTTTTAAAAATAATAAACTCATAATAGTGTGTAATGCTCCAAATTTTGGTGATCTGGTACAGTCACATGAGGTGGTCATGTGTTTGAATTCTGGAACAATATCTACTTACTTTCATCCTATTTTAATCTTTTTACTTTTAAGGACTAGTAATCACATTATTGGAATTTTTCCAGAGTGTTGAGTTTGATTCTGGGACTGTTTGGTAGCACCACAAAAGATTTTAAATACATATATTGAATGAATTATACTTACTGGAAGTCTCACACCTTAATCTGTAGTTTTGTTAAATCTTGACTCCAACTGGCCTTTCAAAAAGCTATTTATAAACCTAAAAGTTCTGGATTAAAGTGGTCAAGAAAATCAGTTATTCCTCTTCACTAACTATAATATATTGGTAATTCAGAAGATGTTCTTCTCATGTATTATGATTTATAGAAATGACTTTTAAAATGTCTTCTATTTTAAAACAAGTTAATGAATGGTATAAAATTATAATTCACAGCTGGGTGCTGGTGGTTCATGCTTATAATCGCAACCACTCAAGAAGTTGGGATCTAAGGATCATAGTTTGAAGCCAATCTGGACAGACAGATTCATGAGATTTATCCAGCAAAAAAAGTCGAACTGGAGGCATGGCTCAAGTGGTAGAGGGTGAGCTGTGAGTGAAAAATCTGAGCAACAGCTAGAGGTTCTGAGTCGGAGGACGCACATGCTCTCTCTCTCTCTCTCTCTCTCTCTCTCTCAATCTGTTTATGTAAAATTTCCTCCTTGGTGTCATGTCTACATGCAGTAAAGCAAATAACTTCCCACTTAACAATGATACATTGCACATAAAGACAATATATCTCAAATTTGTATATAGATCCTGATAGTTTTCTGATATGTGCAACACTAAATTGAACAAAGAAAAAATATTAAACAAGTGAAATAATATAAATATCTGCCTAGATGAAGCTCAATATGCCAAGAAATATGCTTTTTTGTGCCTCATTAATACTGATCATTGAAATTAACACTATACACATCAGTATATATTTCTTGAACCAATCAATCCTACGTCAATTATCATTTTCTGTACAGAAAATTTCCAATTCAAATAACACTTGTTAACTTAATATTTTCTTATTTGAATAATAGCTCTATCTGTCCTATTATCCCACTTATACTAGACTACATGTTACCTAAGAATAGAATCTACATTTCACTCTATGATAGCTTGGAGTCAATTGCCCGCATAATAGTATTTGAATTGATTCATATTTATTACCCTGTCTCACATCAAAGTTTACATTTTACATTTTCCTTACAAAACCTATAGGGATATAGCAAGTTTAATACTGACTTCTCTACTTGTCTAAATTTCTTCCTAATAGTGTGACCACTTCTCTATTATTTCCCTTTTGTTATGCAGCCTTCTAAATGCTGTGGCCATTTACTGTGTCTCTTAAAGGAAAAGTAGAGTGAATCCTCTAAATTTTAAAATAGTGTATGGAGTTGGGATTTGTGTTTAATTGTTGAATTTAGATAATTATATTTAGTCTGGACAGGAGCTATGTTACCAGTTAGACATTTTTCTCTGTTAGTTTCCATTTCACTTCCCTGGTCAACCCTGAAGGAAGATGAAGGTACTTAGCTCTTTACAAAACAAGTAAAGACATGGGGCTCTTTTAGACTTTTGCTGTTCTGTGCAAGATATAAAGGAACCTAATTAATGCCCCATATTCTATTTTAATATTGTGTCATTGTAAACTCATTATCCTCTTATACATCAGATATATGTCCTCTTGTATATTCTCAAAATATATTCCTTAAAGTTTTTTTCATTTTCTGTAACATTTTGTTATTTTTCTGTACCATATGCTTGTTTGAATTTCATGTTCTCACACATTAGTTACTTCTCCTTATAGTCTCATATGAAGACATGGCACTTGTCTATGATATTTCTTTCTTATGCTTTCAAGTGCTTTCCCCCTGTTTTTACCCATGATAGCTTTTGGATACTAATCATATTCTAACAAACATAGTGTTGTTATCATATTTATGTAATGGAAGCTACAAATATTAATTTTGGTGTTGTCTTTACCTAATGGCTTTAGTGTAGACAAGTGAAGGAAGTATTCTATGTGAAATATACGTGTTAGCTGCGGAATGAACAAGGATAAAAATATGTTAAGTATTTTCCCCAACTTTATTTGAAGGCCGTTTTCAGAAATGGAGTGCAATATTTTTTTCTTCCTTTCTAATTAAGCCTTTGGATAGAAATCATGACACTATGGTATCAGCTGTGTGTCTGCCTTATGTTTTATTGTTTTGATCCTTTAGAAACTCAAACATTTATGAAAATTCACAATTTTGTGCAAATATTGAGGACCTAAAATTGCAAAGTCTAGATAAACTATAAACTACTTGCTGATTAAGCAAAAACTAAATTTTGGCCCGGATAATCTTTGCATTTCCAATTAGAATTACTTGTTTATTACAATATAATTTTCTTCAAAAATAGATTGTGTGAAGCAAAAGAGGAGTAATAGGGTATATGTTGAATAGAATGTTGATTAGTTGGCTATATTACAGAAGTGGGAGAGTAAGGAAACAATTCCTGTTCTGATATTTTTTCATGCTGATTTCTAGTCCACACGAGCTTAATCTTACAACAACTGTCTTGTACTTACTTATGAATGCAGATCAACATTTTACATATTATTTTCTTGGATTTAAACAGAAATAAATATTTTCTGATGTTTCCCTTGTGGCAAATTTTATTTAAAAATCTACTTTCCTGTGTTATTTTTACTGCTTTGATTGTTATTTTGTTTACTCTCATGCCTAAAGTTTATATGAAATGAACCATGTCATAGATAACTAATAGATCATATATAGGTGATGAGAAGAGTTATGAATGTAAGGCTCTTCCCTTATAGAAGAGAGAAACTATACTTTTGAATAGTTGTACCCAATATGAATCATTATATGAAATTTCCTCATTATGCTTTCTTTGTAAGGCTCAATTGCTATATTAAATTATGATTATTTAGAAAGTATTACTAAAGTGTATTTCTGCTCAATATATATACATATATCTATAAATATACACTCTCAGCTTAATCTTCCTATGTTATTAAGCCAGAAATAACAGAATCTTGGAATAATGTTCCCTTTACAGAAATGTGTCTTTTCAGTGTATTCCTATGCATTTATTGAAACTAACCTGTTGTTGTTTTTTTTAACAGACTTCTGGTATTTACGCATAAAGATGAAATAAAGATGCTTTTACAGTTAAGATCGTTTATAAGAAGAATTTCAGATTAGCACCACCTAATTGTTAAAAAAAAGTAATCCAGGGTTTATTAGGTAGGAATGTGTAGTTTGTATGCATACAGTTCTGTCCTAAGAAATTTATTATAAAATTTATATATTATCACATTTCAAAAATCTACATTAAAAACCTCTTTCTTCCAACATCCTTAGAATCTATTCCTCTCATTGTAATTTTACAAATTAAAAGACTGAATTTACTTCATGACAGGGAATGTTAACAAAATACTGCCATTTCTTAAGATAACTTGCTTATATACCTTTTATTTATGAAGCTGTGTTTTTATCATTCCTCTACTTTATTTAGAGTTTTAAAAGTCTGTAATAAAAGTTATTGTCCTACACTTCACATATTTAATTTAGAAAGAAATCGAGTTCATTCTACATTTATTTTGCCCATTACTTTCCCTTTATTGGCTAGAGATGCATTTACCTTCATCTTTTATTGCTTTTATCACCTATGAGCAAACAGAATATTTACATTTCTAGTCTTTTAGATAAAAGTAATAAATTCATCACATGCATAGTTTGTAAAGTACTCCTAACTCCTCCACGTCCCTTTTTTATTTTTATTTGAATTAAAATCTTTAGCTTTTTCTTCACTTGAAATAGAGAGTTTGCTTTGGCTTCCCATACACAATTAACAGGAATATATTCTTTCTGTTTAATATTTCATTTGATGTGAAAATGTTGACCAAGTTTGCATTTCCATTATACATTGTGTTGTGTTTCTGCTTCATAGTGTACTACTTTGAAACACAGGTCCCTTCTCTCTCCTCAGAGAATAGTAAATGGTTCTGTCTTGTCAATGGTAATAAAGCAAGAGAAAAATTTAAATTATATTATGAGATCAAGTCTTCAAATCAGTTCTATAACATGGTTGTGTTTGCTAAAAAGTATATTTGTGGAGTGCTGTGATGTTTTATTCTTCTCCAGAAATTCTATATTTTATGTTAACCTCCCATCCTATATATATATCTATATATATATATACCTATATATGTCTATATATATATACCTATATACATATCTATATATCTGTCAGTCTATCCAGCTATCCAATCACATGCCCACTAATCCACTGATGCATCCATCCATCCATCCATCCATCCATCCATCCATCCTGTTGTGGAGTGTTGTTTGACGGTTTCAGTGGGCTTATTGGTGGTCCTATACAGGGTCAAGAAAAAAATCCCTGAGGTTCTGATGTTATAGTTTTACAGTGGCAGCCTCTGAAAAGATTTTCTAAACACATTTCTCAGTTGCTTCTGAGAAATTTTGGTGATTTAATATTTTTCATTTGTTTCAAAGTATTAATATTAGTTAATAATAATTTTGTAATCAATTTAATATTATCTTTATTTGTTGTTTTCATGGGGAGGAAGTATGCAATATTCAATTTCCCAAGGTTCTCTGAATTTTAACAATAATTTTAGGAAAATCCTTATAATACTTAACCCTTGCAATACAGAATGAGGAGTTGCTGGTAAACATTACCAAAAGCTTTGTTGTTGATGCCAAGTCATCTGAACAATTTAAAATCATATGTTGAAATCCTAACAAGGAAGTATTTTTATTTTCTGCATTATTCACAAGCTTCCTGAAAAGAAAGGATCCTTGCATCCTGTGCTTATATACTGTCAAAACAGTATTTTATGCCATCTTTGAGTCTTTTTTATTATTTGGAATCGCCACTACTAACATTAATGATCTTGAGACTTCCAAAGCAGAAAATTGTGCTTCTTTCTCTCTCAAAACAACTTGGTTCTAGTGTTTAAAGATGAACCAACTTCTCAGAGGACAAATTCAGAATGTTCAGCTTATTCTAGATCACTTCTCTAAATATTAATGCAACATACATGAATCACAGATAATATATACTACCTCTTTGCTTTTTATGTTTGTTGCTCTACAGCTGGGATAATAGAAATCAGAGTCATAAAACACTAATTCAGAAGTGAGCTATTTCATTAGGTAGATTCTAATTAAAGATGGTAAATGCTTATGACTGAAATGAGCATAAACCATTTGGTCAACACAAAAGGAAAGATCAGCTATCATCTTGAATGTTTTAATTAAGAATATTTGTCTTTCTGCTTCATCCCTCTATTTTTCTCAATATACAAAAGAGTTCAAGAACTGCAGTCAGTGAAAGACAAGTGAAGTTCAAGCATTGTTATCTGAGATCTGCTCTGAAAAATTTGATTGACCTGGTCCCTGATGGAGTTTCTCTACACTGTACAAAGAAATACTCTAGTAATTTTTTAGTCCCTAGACGAATACTCTGATTATGCACACATTTATGTGATATTTATAATCACAGAAGAAAACACTTAAATCTTGGAACTAATTCTTACAGTTCAAAAAGATTCCCTATCAAGAAGTAAACTGATGAACCTTCCTTTTGATGAAGATCCACTTCATCTAAATGAATGCCTAATATATCAGAAATTATCGAAAATATAATTTGGGGGAAACTTCCTCAGAAATTCCTAGTGAAATTTAACAGCTTGTAATATTGAGCATATGAGCTATAAGTACATTAATTGTTAACTTTAATTTGGCAGCTACCTTAAATCTGTTACTGTTAACTTACCTACTCTTGGTTACTGTTTCTTATATTCATTTTTCTCTTATTCTACTTTATTTTATTTTGCTCTCAGATTGGCCTCAACCTCCAGAGTTCTCGGTTTACAGGGCAAGCAGTACTATTTCGAGCTACCATTACTTTTTCTTAAATGAAATATACTGCTACCATATGTAATTGAAAATTTCTCCTATATCAAAAAATAACTAGCTTTTGATGTAAGGTTTACCAGACAAAGTAGCTGTTTCTTTAAATCAAGTGAAGGCCATACCATTGTATGTGTGTGTGTAGTTTACAAATGAGCCTTCAGCTGTGGTTAGGCAAAAATCTTTTCTCAAAATATATACCAAGCTATTTAATTATGTACTTAATATACATACACATTGCAATAAATGGAATGCAGGCACAAATAGAATACAAGATTCCCTGTTTTCAAATTTGGATAGTTGTTAGTTCCACATGGTGTTTTTCAAATGTACCCTGTATTTTTTCTCATTTATTGAGTTGATTTTGAATATGATTTTATATTGAGTTTATATTGAGTATGATTTATAGTCCCAGATGTATAGAACATTCCACTCTAAAAGTAGTACTGATAATGATGCTACTAGAAAAACAAAAAGAAATAGTAATTGATCATGGTCCTTAAAACATTTTAGAAAGTTAGTATTTCTTGTGGCTCGTGAAGGAAAGAGTAAAGAGACATTGTCCTTTGAAATATGGTCCTTGTTGCCTAACCAAAGAGAGAATTGATCTGTCAGAGACAAAATCAAAGTTGGGTTGGGCATGTAAGCACTCAATCTGGTTTCAGTAATCTCCTTTATAAAATTGAGAGATATGTGTTTCCAGAAGCTTTCAAAGGAACCACACTAGAACTGTAGCATATGGATAGCACTGATGTGGGGTAGTTGGCTTATAAAACAAAATCCTAAAACCTGAGTATAACTTATTGATATTCTTTTTATGGAATATGATCCTATTATTGTGGCTAAATTCATTTGGGCATTATGTCAAAGGCTGTAACTTTAAAAATAATTTCACCCTCTTCTAGCCAATTTACTTAAGACAACAGTAGGCTCTGCCTTTCTAACACCAGTTAATTCTTTTCTAGTTAACTTATTACTTGCACAATATCAATCTGTGTTTTTGCTGCCAAGCATATTGCAGACCAAAGAGCCTATTTTGCAATTGTGAGTAAGAACCTTGGGCTATTTCAGACTGTTTCATCTTGTAAGTTGTGGGTTTCACATGATTCTCTGTGTGTGTGTGTGTGTGTGTGTGTGTGTGTGTGTGTGTGTGTGTGTGCATACTGAAGTGGGATATCTTTTAGACAAGCAAGTAATACGAATACCCTTTTTGTAATTTTATTGTAAATCCTACAGCTTGAGATTTTTCCTTGAGTATTGTCAACATCGCATGGGCTTTGCTTCTGCTTCTCAAAATGATGAGCTGGTATAATCATATCACTGTTCTTGAGAGTCTTTGTGTTTTTTATTTCCTCTGCTACTGGGTAGTATACAACTTTTCCTAAAATCATTTGTATTAGGCTTTTGTAAGAGATTGCACTGTTTATTGCAGACTAGCCTGAAACATTTTCAACACTCAGACCCAGTCACAATATAGTTTATTTGTGATTCACCCAAGGCTAGCAAAGGTGTACACTTCGTCCTCCTTCTCTCTCTACTCTGTTTTGTCCATACTTTCGTTTTATCCTGGGAGTTGCTTTTAATCAACACTCATATGTGGAAGGCTTATTCATTTTTCACAATATGCAAGTATAGTTATTGGTATTCCTAAAGCATTTCTTCTTCCTCAAATCCTGGATTAGATTAAGCAAATATCCCTTTAATGTAAATAAACTTTTTAATTAAGCAGAGTCACTAACAATGTCAGAAACAATAAAATGGGTGATTTGTCAGAAATAAACTTCAGGGCATCTGATCCTTTAAAGATAATTGAAAGTTGACTATTTAAACACATGAATGAAAAAAAAGTATATATGGATCTGAGTTTTAGTGACATAATTGGGAATGGCATTATTTTCTTGGAAATTTAAAGTCAGAAACAGTACCCTAGTTTGTCACTCCTTGCTGGTGAAGTGTTGTGTAGTAAGATATAGAGGAAACTTCATGGTAAATTTGTATAGACCCGTAAACTCTGGAAAGCAGCAAATATAGAAGCCCATTTCTCACATGGGTCCCTTTAGATGGTACAGCAGGACAGCACTTGGATAGCCAGCATGGCCAATGGAAACCAATGACTAGGCAGAAAGAACATCTTGCAGCAAGCACATCCCATTTCATCTACCTCCTTTCTCTCCACCTCATCTCCACAGCCATACTTCTTAGTCTATCCATTCTGTCACATCTCCTTATGAGTTCAGACTCCCGGACACTCTGATATCAATCAAAGCTGTACAGGAAGACATTATTGGAATAAATGGGTTTTATCTGAGTAGAAAAGGTAAGTTACAGATACTGATGCTTTATTTTTTTTTTTTACATGATTGACTTTCTCTCAACTTTAATTCTTGGTGATGGTCTTGTTCTATTCTAGATAGAAAGTTTTACCTTAACTGTTTTTCCTACCATTTTCCCTTCCATGAGCCAGAACCACATTTTAAAAGAAGAAAGATAAAAGCACATTGGCTCTCTAGATGAAGTAATCAAATGTGGTAACTTCAAATACTTTTTAAAAATTTGTAACTTCTTCAAATTTTAGATATTATCAGTTCTACTTATTACCTTTATATAAAAGATCTTGTGTAGGAAATAGGAACCTGAGAGGGGAATACCATTCAAAATTTGTTAAAAAAAATTTAAACCTGACTTTCAATACAAGTCTATGGTGAGACTAGTAACCAAGAGGATAAGATTACAATGAGAAATTTATTTTTATTCAATCCTGAGGGGGATGTCTATTAAATTGGTGCATGATTTCAGAGCATTTCTCTAGAGATTCACATTTTTATGGCAAAATGAAGCAATGTAACATAATGCAAATCACACTACCATTACAAAAAGGAAATTAAAGTTGGAAGAATCTGTCAAAATATTATGAAAGTTGAGGAATTGGAGTTTATTACTTTATTTTTAGATTTGCAAAGAAATGCCTCTGGGTATTTGTGAAATGGGAGAGAAATGGAAAAGAACTGTAACTACTGAAATGCCTGTGTGTTAATTTAGCCTCTGCCCCCTTTTCTCTTTCATCCAGCTCCCTCCTAACTTTTGTTGTAAGCTGTGGTAGACACATGACTCTACTTGTAGCCATTCTACATCCATGCCTCAAAGTTGTAGCTTTCAGTACCACAGTTCTAGTTGCAACCATGCTAGGTCCATACTCTATGTATTAAACCACTTGGTAAACTTCGTTTGCTTCCTAGGACATAAGTACTTTGAGATAGTGAGCATTTCTCATACTGAAAGTAGGCTGTGTTCCATTCAGCACCCTTCAGGATTTTGTGGAGCATTAAATTTTCAGAAACCTTTTAGCTTTGTTAAACAAGTAGAGAAAGGGTAAAGCTTTTGTCTACAATACATTTGTCTTTCCCAAACAAACTGTGACAGAGTTTAGTATATCACTGAACTATGTTTTATTTTTGTTAATCAATCAAGGAAATTATGGACACAATTTTCTTTTAAAACATAATGAAATCAAGGCTGTTATCTAGTACTTGCATTTGTGTTAGCTATGGAATCACAGATAAGAGAAAACCTATTAAGTAAAGTTTTATTTCCACTCACACTGAAACTTTTTTCCTCTTCAATTTAGGGGTAGGGGTAGGGGGGATCAAATCCAGAATTGTTCACATAGTAAGCCAGCCCCCTACTTTCTACCCCATGTTGATAATTTGATGTAGACTATAAATTTATAATAATATCACATTTTGAGAAGATAAAATGGAGAAAATATATGGCTTTAATCTGTTGATGGGTTCTTCACTGTATGTGAGTTCATAAATAGAATTTGTGCTACATTGGTTGTAGATCTTCCTAGGTTACAGGAAGCCTGAGTGATGGAGGGTCAGACGCATGAATCTTTGTTATGGAATGAAATAAACTTTTGGGGTGTGGCTTAAAATACACATTTTAAGGTTTATTATAAAGGTCAGTGACTCCAATTAGTTTTATAAACCGTTGTTTTCTTTTATAACAAGACTATACAGTACATGTGAGTCTCTATTATCTAAGATAAAATGAGCACTCATCTTTTAGATGATTTTGTAAATGAGGTTTCTAAAGTTTCTTCCACCTTCATTTATGTGTGAAATAAAACGTGTCCTTGCACCGAAGTGAAGTCTGTTCTCAAATGAGATTCCAGTGGCTCACTTTATTCTCCATCATTCACACCATATTGCTAAGACCGTTTATGAATCAACTTTCCAGTGGCTGTATTTAAAATAATCAAGATACCTATTTATTTTTCAATAGGCCATATATGCTTGAGATTTCAAGTATTTAAAACTCAGTCCTGTTTCTCTATAACTTCAGATTTATTCTGTGCTTGATAACATGTGTGTGTGTGTGTGTGTGTGAGAGAGAGAGAGAGAGAGAGAGAGACAGAGAGAGAGAGAGAGAATCCTTAGGCTTGCACTCCAGGCCTGGGTGCTGACCCTGAGCTGCTTTTGCTCAAGGCTAGTGCTCTACCACTTGAGTAAAAAAAATGCCTTTCTTTGCTCTTCATGTATTTCAAAGAGATAAGAGTCTTACAGACTTTCTTGCCTGGTCTGCCTTCAAACCACGATCCTCAGATCATAGCCTCCTGAGTAGCTAGGGTTACAGACATGAGCCACCAGCACCTGGCATACATACTAATTTTGATGGTCCAATTTAGCCAAGGCAGAAAAAGCCAAATGTATAATAAAGCCTAATACTAAAAAATTTAATATTGTTCCTAAGTACACGTTTTTGGATGCTTGTGACTATATTGAATTGATTTCCAAAAGTACTTAAAATATTTCTTAAACTCTAGAGAAATGCCTTTTGAAATATCACCCTGATTTACCAACAAAATACAGTAATTATAATAGGATACATGGTAAAGAGTTTTAATTTTCTGTTTGTATTCTTATATTCTCTGGTGGTTGAGCATTTAAAACCCAGCCCTAAAGTGAAACTGAAAAGTTCTTAGGAAAAGAAGTCTGTTGTTATAAAACTTAGAATGGGAGAGAATAATTACACATAGCTTTTTGATAAACAGTCTAAATTATGCTTCAAAGGACAGATGTGGCTTTAATAATCTGAAACATTTGCATTTTCAGATTAAACTTTGCTTGATTGCATTGTACTTGATATGTATACTTAAATCTATATGTTAAATGTTATACTTTGATATAGCACATCTTGTTTGACTTTGTTCCTATGATCTGACAAGCTTCATTATATAATAAACTAGTTTAAATAAATCTTAAAGACATAAAAGTGTTCTTGACAGTAAGAAAAAAAATTAAAGCACACCCAATGATATATCGGTTAGATGTTCCAGAGAGAGTCAAAGTTTTTTTTTTCATTCAAATCTTTGAACATGTGTTTTGAATAAAGCTGTAAGGCATTTTCCAGTAACCAGTGTTGTATTACAGAAATGAGTAAAGTAAAACAAAAGGAAAACATGTTTCAACATTTTATTCAGTATTGTCACATACTGTTGCACATTTCCTGCTGGAAGTGAATGTGACACTTTTAATGTGAATTTTTCAAACCTAGCCTTTTTATTATATAAAAAAAAATAGCATAGAATACCTTACCCTACAACATGAGCACATTCCATGAGCAACTCTACTTGAGGCTCAGATGGGCTCACAATAGTTTATGTGCAGTTTATATTGCTGCTGTGACATGTGTCTGTAGTGCAATTATTACCTTTTTGTATTGACTTTTTCCCAACAATGATGACCTAAGAACCTAGCATTTTTGTAAAGACAAAACTAGGAAATATCTCTGCAGTTGATTTCTAAGACTGAAATGTTATTTTCATGTAATGATAGTCAAGATGTTTGCCTAAAAACAGGAATGCCTACACTCTAGTACTAAGCTTTTGCTGTTCCATTAAGTAGAGATCAACAAATTCCTTGACTTGAAAATCCAAAATATTTTGATTTTTTTTAAGAAACATCTGCCTGGCACTAACTACATAGAACCAAGGTGATAAAACACTGGACATATATAAGAAATTGCAATATTTCAATCACACTGGTGATAGGGGTACTTTAAGCAATAAACTAGTCATTTATAGTATGGATAATTGATATTATTTATTTGTCATATTTGCTATACTGCATTGAGTATTTTATTAAATTACTAGATTTGAAATACTTATTGCAAAAGCTAGTGTTTAAACGTCATTTCCATTAAGAGAATGTACTTCTGATAGGATAACTGAAATTTGATATTCAAGTGAGAAACCTTTCCTTTTAAAATATTTATCAAATTGCTTTAAAATTATTTTAAATGGGGAACTAAAAATCAATGAAACATTTTATAAGTTAGTTCTTCTAAAGAGGTTTTCACATCCAGGAGATGGGTATTTGATTTCTTGTACCTGTCCATATGACCTTATACACTCCATGAGAACTCCCAATCTGATCTCTAAGGTTCATAGTATTTACACAAATTGTATCAGTGTTGTGTCTGGGAATTTAGACCGAATTTATCAGGAGGATGTCAAAAGCTATCACATGTCCTCTCTGAAGAAGATACGTTGAATTTCCCAGAAAGGAATGAACATTTCTTTTCGGGTTTTAACCTCCTCCATCGTTTATATAACATTTTCTCTTAGGAATCTACATCCTATACATGTATGGAAAATGGTCACCTTTAATAGGTTTACTGATCCATTTTCCACTGCTAAAGGTTGTAGATTGTTACTGCTAAAGGTTGTAGATTGTTCTAAGTGGTTATCCCCTTTTAGCAAGTTGGAAATGGTGAATATCCTGAACATAGTTTTCAGATGTTCTTTCAGCTTTCTAAACTTTTTAAAGAAATGTTTTTATATCACAGCAACATAAAAGGAAAAAGCGTATGTATCTGTTCCTACTTTACAGATAATGAAGTTGAGGCTCAAGAAAATTAAAAGTTTTGTGGTAGCCAGTAAGAGATCCTTTATTGATGCCCTTTTTGAATTTAATGTTCGATGAGGCTTTGGGGAGGTCTCCTTTCCAGTTACATCACACGTTTCTCAGGGTTTCCAGCCTGAATAGTTATTTGCTAAGGCGTAAGATTCATGACAAAATGTAGAAAAAAAGTCTTTTACTAACACCCATGCTATAGGACTTTCATAAAGTATAGAGCCTTATAAATGGAAGACTTCAAAGGCTGTTTTGTTTTGTTTTCTTAGATGTGTACCTCTGAGAGATTTCTTGGGATAATGAACAGCACATACTGGACTTACTTTTGTAAAATTTTGTTTGCAGATCTGGACTTTAATGAAAGCTAATCCTCGTCATGCACTGACTCGATTTCTGATTTGTTTTTAAGAACCTTACATGTAAAATCTCAATCTGAAACACTCTGAGATAGTTACCTTGTAGTTTCCACTTGTAGGTTAGAAGACTGGTATATAAAGAATTTTAATTCACTTTCCCAAGGTCACAAAGCAACAACCATGAGTTTAAGGCACAGCAGGAAACTACTGCATTATACTTCTCTTTGCTATACTGTAAATTGTAAGCCTACTAGCTTATGCAATTGCCTTAAGGAGTGATGACTGCTCACAACTGTTTTCCTTCTCAGTTACTAATAAATTGTCTGCAAGACCTTTTCATCCTCTGTGAGTTCCAGAGAGGCTTGGGAACTGTCATGTTCCTTGGGAGTCGGTTGTTATTACATGGTTGAGACTCTGAGAATGAGATCATATTTCTTCAAATAGCCTCATTATGAATGTCACTTACTTCTGGTCATAAGAAAGTTTGTCCTTTTGGCAGAAGAAATATAAACATTATATTTTGGACAGTGGCTACCTGTTAAAAATGAGAAATAAGGAAAACGTCACACATAGGCAGACCTGACATGGCCACCCCATTGGTAGGTGATTTTCCTTATTCCTCTGTATTTGTGTTGTTTTCTTTAAGGTTAGAATTTGTTGGATTATATCTGAATTGTATTCTATTTAGAGTGGTGCCTAAATAATTCACAACTTGAGATTAACAAAGCAGTTAACGACCAAAGACAATCAATAAGGAATCTGTGAGCCTGGCACTGATTATTTAAGAATAGGATTGTGCAGCCATCTTTTTAGCCTAGCTCTGAACAGTGGTATTCGGGTTTTCACTTCTTTATCTGAGGTTTGTAGAAACCAGTTACTCAAAATAGAACATTGAAGTAAAACATCACAACATTTCTTAGCACAAGAGGTCCCTCCTTAGAGACTAAGTAGACTGAAAAACATTGGAGGCATAAAAGTATTAATTGACTGAAGATCTGGCACAAAAAGATAGTGAAAAAGCTGGAATGCCTGCCAGGAGGAGGGGAACTTAGTTGTTGCTAGAGATACATGCAGGAATAAGACAGTGCCCTCAGGGACTCATGGTCTTTAGAGGAAATGCATTTGAATAAACAAATAATTAGACTACAACTATTGATTGCCTTAACCAAAACTGTCATTGATTACGGATATGTTTGCCTTACAGAAAGTGTCATTGAGGGCTGGGAATGTGGCTTAGTGGTAGGGTGCTTGCCTAGCATGCATGACACGCTGGTGTCATGCATTCCTCAGTAACACATAAAGAGAAAAAGTTGGAAGTGGTGCTGTGGTTCAAGTGGTAGAGTGCTAGCCTTGAGCAAAAAAAAACCCAAAAAACAAATGTATCATTGATTGTTGATTTATTTATCATCTATCTCCTTATTTCTCTACTTCTCTATCTGTCTTTACTACATATCTATCTAGAGATACTTACCTTAAATAAGTAATTATATTATATTCATACTGTAAGTATAAACATGTGTATCTGTATGCATTACTATATTTATAGTAAAGCACATTATTATATATTCATATTTGTATTATAAAATATTTACCTACAAATATCTATGTAGATAGCCACTTCTCCTTACCTATAAAATATTTAGCATAGTGCCTGATACACATTCTTGTTAACGAATATTATTGCAGGTGTTTTGTTTTAATTTTTGTTTTCTAAGTAAATAAAGTTTATTTTGCAAGCATTACTGAATTGTACCATGGGGTTGCAATATTATATTTACAACATGTGCATAATGTACATTGTACTTTGATTAGATTTGCCTCATCTATAGCACCCTTTTTTTAAAAAAAAATCAGTAGTGGTTTTCTTTTTTCCTTTCCTTCATCCTTTTTTTCCTTTCCTTTCTCCTTTTCCTTTCCTTTCCCATTTTCTTTTTCCTTTCCCTTTCCCTTTCCCTTCCTTTTTCCTTTCCTTTCTCCTTTCCTTTCCTTTTTCCATTTCCCTGTCCTTCCCTTTCCCTTTTACTTCCCCTTTCCCTTTTACTTTCCCTTTCCCTTTCCCTTTTACTTTCCTTTTCCCTGTCCCTGTCCCTTTCCTTTTGTGCCAGTATTGAGGCTTCATTTCAGGGCCTGGGTTTGGTGTCTGCTTTTTTTTCCAATTAAGGCTTAAACTCTAAACCTGAGCCACAGCTGCCTTCCAGATTTTTGCTGGTTATTGGAGATAAGAGTCTCACAGACTTTCCTTCCGAGTTTGACTTCAAACCACAATTCTTAGATCTCCCCCTCCTGAATAGCCTGGATTATAGGTGTGAGTCACTTAGTGCCCAGGTGACAGGAAAATAAGATTCTACCAGTGCTACTGGCTCATCTTCACTACTCTTACATCTGTAAGTCTCTGAAACCTTCCGCAAAGCTTTTACATAGAACTACTGATGGTTATCCTACTGTAGGATCTTGTAAATAATTCCATAGCTATAGTTTGGGCCATAGTTTGTTATTTATGATTTTATATGGCTTCAACTGTGAGATAAACTTATTCATACCAGAATGTCTTTTCTTCCTATATGAATGCCCCAGCATATGATTAAAAGATTATTTTTCCTTGAATGCATACAGAATGCAAAGATTTTGTTAGGGAGTGGGTAGATGTCTTAACTACTTCTTATACCTGCCTTTGAATAACATCAACTTGGGAGTTTGCTGGCTATGATCTTATTTATAAGATTTAGTTGTTAGGAAGGAAGGAAAAAAAGGAAGGAAAGAAGGAATGAACAACTTTAAATTTCAAAATTATATGTGTCTAGTTTTATGATAGAAATATTTTTGAGGATAGAAATGTTCTTTTTTAATTTAGTTTTATTGTCAATGTGATGTAAAGAAGGGTTACAGTTACAAATGTAAGGTAGTATGTACATTTCTTATCAAGGTTGTTACCCACTACCTCATTTTTCTCCCACTTTCCTTCCCCCCAACCCCCTTCCAGAAGTTGTACAGTTCATTTCCAACATATTGTTTTTTGGCATTGGTTTTCCCATTGTCCTTTGTCTCACCAGTTCGTTGTTCCCCTTTCCTTTCCTAATTCAGGTGTGTGTGTGTGTGTGTGTGTGTGTGTGTGTGTGTGTGTGTGTGTGATGTATATGTGCATATATGTATATATATGTGTGTGTGTATATATGCATGTTTATATACACATGTATATGTGTATACACACACACACACACACACACACACACATATCCCAGGGTACCCAAACCATATACAGTGACAACAGGAGATTAAACCATAGGGGGAAGAAAGAAAAAAAAAGGAAATAACTTCACATAGTTCATTTAAAACAACAACAACAAAAAGTCTCTTGTTTCCATATCTTAGAGTTCATTTCGTTTACCATTGTCTTATATAATCATCTGCACATAGCTATTGTGTTATTGTTATCCTCTGCTATGACTATCCTAGACATATACTAAATATGACAAGTGAGGGAAACCATGGAATCTTTGTTTCGTTGGGTCTTGCTTACTTCACTTAATATAAGTGATACCACTACATTAATCATTGATTTCTACTCAGAGATTTTCTTGGTGTAGTAAATGTAATTTCTGAAACATTGAGTATATAAAAATATATAACAATGACAAAATATTTATTTCTCAGATTTTTATAAACTCGGAGGTTGTTTTAGGAAAAAAATCTTATTTTTTGTTTGCACTCAGAGAAACGTGGATTTAGGATCCAAATTCAACTTTATTTTGATGTATAGACTTGTCACTTACCTTTCAATTTGCGGTGGTATCTCAGTGCATACTGCGTGCCTGCACGTATATATGTAATACGTGTATTGGACAAATTACCATTTTCACAGAAGGAAAATTATTGTTCCATGTTTGTTTGATCATATATTTAATCTGGTCATGTGATTTTCTTTCACAATGTTTAATTGTGCATTGGCTCATTTGTCAATATACATTTAAAATCAAATACGTCTTGGGCATTCACTACTAGAGAACTTGAAATCCTGTTAGTAATCAAAGAGTGATCTTTGATTAGTGATCTTTGAAGAGTGATCTCAGCATCTTTTCCTGGCAATTTATTATTTTTTTAAAAAGTCAAGGAATGTACCCACTGCCTTATGTATGAAACTGTAACCCCTCTGTACATAACTTTGACAATAAAAAAGAAAAAAAATCATTATTTCCTTCATAAGAATTCACTAGGATATAATTGAAGTGTATTATATCTACATTGCATGCATAATTCCTTGATCTGTTTGTCTCTGTAACTTTTAAAGGTATTTGTGCTCATTCTGGGGTTTGAATTCAGGACATAATGCTGTGGTTTATTTTCTCTTCAGGAGTGCTGTCTTACTTGAGCCATGTTCAACTTATTTTTTAAGTTATGTGTGTATTTATCTACCATTTAAGATGGTTTTAATTTACTCCACAGATCTACAGAATAGACATGAGTACATACATTTGTATAACTCAATATGCTACTGTCAGTCCTTGCTAATGTCATGTGACTAGTGTCATGACTAATGATTATGTATGAAAAATAAAGTAGCGAAGGATTTCACAGTGCACCTATAGGAAACTCAGTGAGACCACTGTACTCCTAAATACCTGTTCACAATTAAAATTTTCAGACAGGGATTTTAATTAAAAGATCATTAAATCAGCAGTCTGATACCCTGAATCAGTGTTGTATTACCTAACTTTCTTGCATATGTCTACGACATATTATCGCAGATTAAAAAAAAAGTATACAACTGTGAAACTGTTGCTACTTGAAAAGTGTCTAAACATGTATGTAAATAAGCCAGGAGCTTGTAATCCATACCTGGAATCCAAGCTAATTATGAGGCAGAGACCTAGAAGATAGTGGGTTTAAGTCATTCTTGCCAGAACTAACTGCTTACCCAGAGTTAATCTAAATATTTCATACAGAAAGACCCTTAGCTACTCACAAAGCTGAGATCTGAAAATCTAGGTTTGAAACCATCCAGGGCAGAAGTCCATGAAGTGCTTATCTCCAATAATCTAGCAAAAAAAAAAAAGCCAGAAATGAAGGTTTAGCTCAAGTGGTACAAGCCTATGTAAGTGGAAAAAGCCTAATACGGGTGTGAGGCCTTTAAGACCCAGTACCAGCCTTAAAGCTGGTTTGAAATTATTATAAGAGTCTTAAAAGAAAAAAGCCAGAATCCTCAATATCATCACTTAATAAAAGAGTTTTTGATGATTGATAAGAAAAATGTGGCATACATTGAGGAGATTAAATATGGAAAAAATGGGTCTTTAAACATACAGTGAACAATTTTCTGCGAGGTTAGGTTTAGTTTTCAAAATTAACAATGAAATATTAACTTGAGCTCAAAGAAATAGAAGTTGGTGATGGAAAATATGTTCATCATTGTGCTCTTGCTAATACCCATTTGACAAATAAAAACAAAATTATGAACCCTGAAAACTGTATGCCATAGTGATTTGTGGATTATAGAAAATTGCTTTACTGCATCTAGGTTTTTTTGTCCTAATTTTTCCCCCTGATAATCGATGCTGTACCATTACTAAATGCTCAGTAAACCAGTCATTAACTCTTGTTCTGTCCCATTCAATTGATTTTTTTAAATAGCAATTTAAAAACTGTGACAGAGCATAGCAAAACTTCGCCCTATATTTATAGCTTGTTGGGATTGAAAGGTTTGTCAGGCATCCATCCCATCTTTGTGCACAAGAGACCAATCAGCAGGCCACATGAGACCACCCTAAGTTTTTTGCCTCAGCGTTTGCCATGTAATTCAACTGACCACATGAAATAATTCATGAAATAATACATGTTAGGTGTATTTATGTGTATGTATGATATATGTATATATTCACATACATGTACATATGTTCACATATGTGTATTCACATTTATATACATATAAGTATACGTATATATACAAATACACACACATATTATATATATATACAAATACACACATATATTATACACACATATCTCTCAGGAGAACTACACTAGAGACATACCCTTGAAATTAGACTAAATACTCATTTAAGAGAGATCTAAGATTCAAATATACCATACTCCCTTTACCAGTGGTCCTGGAAACTCAATAGTGCTTTCTATTTAGGGAACATTATAAACAATCTAAGAACACAGCCTCTGTGAGTCATTCTGTTATCTAATCAAATCATATCCCGAGGGAAACTCATCTTTGACTGTCCCTTTCCATTTCCTCAGTCACAGTCATCATGCATCAGGGTTGAAAAGGAACATTTTGTGTGTCACATGACTTCATGTAGTGCCAAAATTCCCCTCGATTTTAACCCTCCTTCCAGTCATCTACTGCCTAGTCATCAGAACTGCGTGTACTTCCTAAAATGATTGCAATTTTTAGTTCTACAATTTATATGCCACACTTCCTACAGATGCATATACCTAACACACAAATAAGACATCTAACTCAAGGACCCTAAATTGTCTTACTTGATTTCAGAAATCCCATCTCTTTCCTCCCATACCCCTGCCTTCCCAAAGGTATCAAACTGCTGTTCTTGCAGCTTCTCTTGTCATCGAACTCCTCTTTTAACAGGCAATATAAAACACTACACATCATTCCAATCCTTAAGAAGTGCAGAATTGCATTTCTAAAGGTTCTTGTTCTGACTCTTCTTGAAGTTCCTTCATGTTGTAGGATGTGACACAATGCTTGTATATATCTCATTTTGCATAGCTATTGATCTGTGGTTAGACAAAGATAGCCTTTCTTTACCTACACAGTCTAAAATCACTCAGCTTCCAAAATATCACTATTGTTTTGGTATGCCTCACACTTTTTAATCTATAAGACTTTCTTTTAGGACAATGGTAAAATACACCTTTTTTACTCTCTACATTTCAGTGCTGTACATTTCCCTCATTAAATGTAGGCAAGAAATTATGTTCAGTTTGTTTCTTTCTCTATTCCTAGCTCATAGGACAGTTTATAGGCCCTCTGTGAATAAGTGTTTTTACTCTACACCATTAGAACAGTGCACATTTCTCCTCCTCTAAAATGTAGGTAAGACATTTTGTCTCATTTGTTTCCTCATCTCTCCCTAGTCTCTCCCTGTCCCATGAGTTTACTCAGTAGTGGATTCTGGATTACGCTATTTTGGATGAAACAGTTCCTATTTTTTTCTTCATAATTAAGATTTTGATGTGCTTATTTATCTTTGCCGATTTCTTTAATACCTGTGTGATCTAAAATGGTAACTTCTTTATTCTATCAAGGAAAAAATGTTTCTATACAATTCCTTTGAATGTTCTTAGAGGAATGAAATAGAGAAGCTATATGTTTTCTTATTGTTTCTTTGTATTTTTCTGTATGGTTTTCTTATGTCTGAATTTGTTGAAAAATGTGCTAGATAGTTTCCAAATGTACAAATCAAACGATGGCCTTTACCAAATGGAACAGTTCGTACAATATATTAAATTCACACCATTTCTAAAATATTTTTATTTTATAACCTACTTCTCCAATGTTATTCATATCTTAAAAGTGAAAATCTTATACTTTAATTGAGTGTTTAGATAACAGTTCATCTTCTAGGCCAGAGTAGAATTTTAAGAAGAAAATACCCTATCACATTTTAATTTTCAGGAAAGGAAGGGGATTAAAAAATGTAAAGTTGCAAGGAAATAAGTAAAGCTTAAGCTAAGCTAGAATAAAATAATGATATATACCAAGGTTTGATAGAACTTACATTTTTTTAAATCTAGAAGTGCTATAATTGTTTATAAGAATACCTTCTTCATGTATCATAAATTGTGTAAGAAAATATTTTCTGCTTTCAGAAGGAAGCCATAGGCCACCAATAAGAAGATTTCTGGCTGTTGGGGGAATGAAAAGGAACATATAGGTTTGAAATTGACCATGGCCCTTTACAGGGTATACTATGGACTCTGTTTATTCTGCTTAAAAATAGAGAGAGATTGAATACAGTATCATCCATTTGCAAATCATATATTTATGTTTAGCCTGGGTGTTCCCAAACCATCCTACGTGAATGAATCCAATAGAGTCTCAGACATCAATCAGAGCACTCTAACATCTTTTTAAAAATTAATTATAAATATTGGACACCCAAGAGAAGATTGTAAAACTAGTTTTAGTAGTATGAAAAAGTTTAAGAAGCATATATATATATATATATATATAATGAAGGTAAGATAGGAATTAGAATAGACACATAAATTATATTTTCCATTATTGATTTAGATACTTGCTAAATTGTGCATAGCATTTAAACCTAATGAAAAAACATTAATTTTTGATACAAAATAGGAACTTCCCAATAAATTGAGGAAACAATGCCTTACAGATATGCTATTTGATGCAAAGTTAAGACAGTATCTACTGTGGTATTTGAACGCAAATACTTAAATCTCTCTGTCTTTGTGTCAATATGCTTTTAAAACTCAGTAATTGTAAAAGGGTAAGCAAAATGCTGAAATGACTTTGGGGACTTCAATGGTCAATGCTGTACTGATATGCATTTAATATTTAGTTAAAATGAAATCTCAAACTCTCAAAACACAAAGGAATTCAGGCAACAAATAATAATGTTTAATTTCAATGTTTCCATATCCTGCATTGTCATTGTTTGTGGAATGCGGGATCTTTAATGCCCTATGAAAGAATCCTCTGTTTGAATTTTACATAAGTAGTATAAAACTTAAAGAGATGGACCTTACAGGACTTGAAAATAAGTTAATCCATCAAAATAGTGATGATAACACCATTGCTGACTGAATGATACTGAGATCAATCAAATATCATGTGTCTTCCACTTCGAGCAGGAATATTAAGAAATAAGAGCGTTCTATCATCACAGTAACTGTGAGTGGTGAAGGAAAGGCTAGTGATTCAAATTCTCTTGTGGAATTAAATATGTCAAAACAAGTTTTACACAGTAGAGCTTTCTTGCATAAAAGCCAAAAAGCCTTGAACACTTAACAAACAACCACAGCATTGAAATACAGTAGTTCAAGTGAACTAATTTAAAACATTGCTGGAAAATTACTTGAATTTTCTGAAATCTGCTTATTAGAAGGTGTGTATCCTGGATGATATTCAAAAAATTGAATAGCCCACATGGCAGACCCTGACAGGCTGTGTAATCCAGTGCATGTGTAGCCAGTTTAAGTCCCCATAGTACTAGAAAGTTCTGTGGCAGGAAGAGGTTTAAAAGTAGGTAACGCAGTCAGCTACATTCTTGTAGTGTTATATGGACTCAATTCAGGATGGTGAGTTTGAAGCCAGCCTGGGTTACAGTATAGCAAGCTCCTTCTTTAAAGCAAAACAAAACAAAAGTAGGTAAATTGACTCCACTGTTACAGAGATTGTAAAGCTACTGTACTAGAACTACTTGCTTAGAGATGAAGCCCAGGCATTAATTTACTATTGAAAAACCATCAACCTGCCATTAGTAAAAAGAAAAGCAGAAATTACCAGATTAAACACCCTATTTCCGCTTCCTTCAGGTTTAACAGCTAGTGAATAAAATTTCTTATTAAGATAAATATTTTTCTCATCCAATTTCTTGAACCATGTCAACTTAGGCAAAACCCAATGTGTCCACTGTAATTAAATCATCCATGTCAACAGCAACCTGTAGGTATTATCTAATCAAATTCACCCAAATCAACTCCCTCTTTGCTGTTTGGGTACTTTTGAAAATTGGCAGTATTTTATAGTTGGCATTGAAAGTCTATTGTTCATGACCCTTTGCAGGTGTTTTGAAAAATTCCTTCATTTGACTGTGTCGTCAGTAGTAAATGTCCATAGAATTAATATGGCTGTCCCAGGATGTCAAGCCTGCACTGTGTTTCACATTTTAAATGAGCTTTCATCTTTATCTAAGACATGATAGATTTTTGAAGGCAGTTGCAGAGCAGGTGCATTGAGGTATATATACTTGTATACAAAAATACGAGTACACACAATTGCAGACATCCTAGTAGAAAAATTTAAAACTACTTCATAAACGAAGTTTAGCCTGCTCGAATTTCTGTATTGTTTTGACTTGTTAACACTGAGTGGATGTGACAAACCTAAAGGTAGCTTTAGGAACTGGAATTGATAGACAGGTAAAGTTATATTATTGGTAAGAATATTTTCTAAATACCCACTGAGCTTGGTTTTATTTTGCTTTCTGTTGGTAGCCTAGATTGTTTAAACACCTATTTGCACCTGAACATACTTACAATGGTGTGACATATTGTACTCAGGCTCTTGGAATCACTTAGGTAAAAAGAGAGTTTCCTGAGTTTCAATTAAAATGACCAACTCCTATGTTACATCTGTGCGTAAGGAAATACCACTAATGACATCTCATTGATATAAATACTTTGTCAGGTGACTGCCTAATTTCACAAGTATCTAAGTCTTATGCGAGCAAGCATCAAAAGGCCTTGGTACTTGGAAGTTTCTTTGTGTCTGTCTGTGGCATCAAACAAGACTGTTTGACATTATCACACCAAAAGGAGAGACACCATTGTCTGCAATCTGTCTTAGATCTATCGGTATCAATCATTTATGGGACAGAATTAATTTGACACACCATTTCTTCCAAAGGAGATGTTCCGACCCCCATTTCCTTCTCAAAAATGTAAATATGTAATAAATTAAATATATATAATATCTTTTTGTTTGGTGAAAAGATAGCAGTAAAATGATAACATCTGGCTGGACTAAAATGCTGCCAGCTAAGGAATGGTTTCCTCTCTGCGGCTCTGACCAGAGTCTGATGCTGTGCAGATGTGCAGCCAGGCCTGACTGTAAAAGTTATAAACATTGTCATAACATTGTTCGACTTCTCTAGTATTTCCTGTCTTCTGCTTAGCACTTTATTACGAAGTCTGGCCAGCTGCCAAGTGAAATGCAGGGAGTTAAGGCCTCTGGCTTGAAATTTAAAACAAGTCCAGAATTCATTGGGTTTAATTTGATATGCGAACTCTGATAACTCACACTTGTTAAAATAAAGCCGCTTACCATTCAAGTTAGATTTACACAGCTTTGAGAGAACACGGGAGAAGCAAGGGAAAACACATTTTTTTCAGAACTTTCTATTGGCTTTGAGTGCTTGGTTTGGGAAGTGGGGTGGGGGAAGGAGACGGATTCGGAGTGGGGAACAGCTGATTCAGAAGCTGGACAGCTTACAGCAAACTTGTGTTCATTTCCTGTATTAGATGCAGTTCCCCGGGTAGAGAATGGGCCTTTCTTTCAACACTTCTGAGCACGTTCTTTCTCTTGGCTCATTTTCAGATTAGGAAGGCCACAGGAGGCTCATTGCCTATACATCATAACAAAATGGTAAGGTGAAAACAAACGAATGATACACACACCCATCTGATTTTCTGCACAAGGTATTCTGTGCCAGGGTTGAACAGAACGCCATTGAAGCACCAGCATGAAGACATGTTAACCCAATTTTTCCTGTAATGTATACATGATTGATTGGCAATTTTTGGACCACAGGCTGTGGTTAGGATTACATCAATCAGGAAGCAGTAACTCTTGAGGGACTGCCCTTAAATGATCTAGTGTTTATTGGTTAAAGTGGTTGCATTTTTTGCTGTCCTTTGCTTTCATGTGTTCATCTCTTCCATTCCTGTTTGAAATGAAATATCAGTGCGTGAGCTGGGCCACATTTCTTCCTTTTATCTCTAATCATTTAAAATGCTTGATGATTTATAGCAAGGTATCTGTGACAAGCAAGGTACTGATATAAAAAAGAGAAAAAGGAATAGTGAGTGTTGAGTGAATAAAAAATGAGGAGTGAATGAAAACACACTCATGAGCACATATAACCAAGTTTGGATTTGATATTACAGAGAAATGAGGAGCTGCCATTTTGTTTACCAGTATGCCACACGTTTATTTCTACAGCATCATAAACCTAGAGTACCACGTAGATAACACATTGATAAATATTCTGTACAATTTTTTTTCAATGCTAAAGAACAAAGCCAGTGTCCCACACATGCACATGAGGCATTGTACAACTGAGCTAGGGCCCTAATCCAATATACATGTTTGTTTGTTTGGTTGGTTGGTTGGTTGTTTTTTTCTTCTACTACTGGTTTGAACTCTGGAGCCTTGTGCTTAATCATGACTGGCTCTTTATCACATAAGTCATTTCTTTGACCTGGCTTTTCGGTAGTTATTTTGGAGCTGGAGTCTTGTAGGTATTTCTGCTCTGGCTGGCTTTGAACTATAGTCCTCCAGATGGCAGCCTCTGGTATAGTTAAGATTACAGACCTGATTCACTGGGACCCAAATCTCAGTGCTGATTTTTATTTTCCTGACATTGTCACATGTATTCTTTAAAAGTAAATTTAATGTTGTAGAAAAGAAGAGGCTAGGGAGGAGTATGCTAATGCCAGAGCTCATTGATTATTTGCTATAACCACACTTTTGTATATTTTGAAGGTAGCAGGGGAAAATATCTTCTGTAATGCGCCATCAGAATTCTGAGTGCTATTTTTGTTATTTTGTGGGTTTTCATAATGGTCTCAAACATATATAACTTGTGCTCCCAAAAGGATGTGTTATAGATCTATGAAATTTTTGTAAGGTGTGAACACTAAAAAGCCGTCCCAAGGCTCTGCTGTTAATTTGTTTTTATTGAGAGTAAGGCAAGAATGAGGCGCATGTGTGTGCAACACTTTTCCCCACTCTGGTGTTTTGTTTGATTTTGTTTTTTCATGTTAATGTGGTGTTCCAAAATGCATGGGTGACACGTGAGTTACAGTTCATAAGTCTGCAGAAGAAAGAAGGTCAGGACACAAATCTTCCCAAGCGGCAGAATTCTAAACTTGTAAAACAGAGAGGTAGAAAAGAGAAACACATGTACTGTTACTTTCAGTTCAGGGTTAAAAGTGAGGAGGGTTTTTTTGTTTGTTTGTTTTTCAGAGTCAGAACATTAGCTAGTGATTTTGTTTAAGTGTTCCTTACAAAATCATTGGCGCTTAATTGTATTATCTAATTTTTGGAAATGGAATGTAAGGCATTTGGAAGTTAAATAGCGTAAAGAATGAGAAGCATGTTCAAAGCATTTGGAGACAGTCTGCTGCAGCAAGGCCTGTGCCATTCAAAGCAGCTCCTGGGGACAAGGAGAACTCTGAATCAACTGATCAGTTAATCTCACCCAGTTTGGAGTTCACTCCCCATGCCACATCACGATCCCCGCAGATGTTTTCCAGGCTACATAGGTGGATGCAAGAAATACATTTCAGAAAGAACTCACTACATTTTGAAACAGATTTTTGTACAGTTGCTGTGGAATTGTACTTCTCAAAGTTCTCTACTGAACAGGATAAGTTTCTATGTAATCCCATTCCATCACATTCCTCTATTTCTCTTCATTATTCTCATCATAAGAACAGATAATCCCTTTTTCCTCTTCTCTGTGTTTGTCTGTGTGTGTGTGTGTGTGTGTGTGTGTGTGTGTCTGTGTGTGTGTCTCTGTGTGTGTTTATACCCAAGGCAAGGCAACATGCATTTTAAAATGTTATGTGTGAAGCTCAAAATATTTCCTGTTATTTGGGACTGCCACCAGCCATTATTTTTCTTCCAGCAGTCTGATCGGAGTCCAGCATTAATTATGTATGCCTTTATTGGACCAGTCAGGTTAAATAGCCAGTTAGTATTTAAACAAGCAGCAAAGAAAATCTCACCTTAATGATATTATGCCTTTCATCCCTGGATAATTGTTTCAAAGGAGTATATAGCAAAGAATACAGAGAAGGAATCATAAAACCTTGGTGTATTAGCAAGAAAGCAGCTTTCTGCTGTCAGAACCAACATTATTCGACAGTGGCAGAAGCTCGGAACTTTGGATTTGTTTGCAATGAAAGATTTGTTGTGGATTTTTAACAAGGCTGCTGTGTGTATGCCATGCTTAGTAAATATTGGCCAGTGGACTATTTTTCAGTCACACTGAATGGGCTGTTAGTTTCCCCCAAAGGAAAAGTGAGAAAATCCATTTCCCTGGTTTTGTTGCCACTGAGATTGCATCATAGGAGTTGTGGTGCCAAAGTAGAATAAAATCTAGCAAAAGTCATCTTTGGAGAACTGGAAGAGGGATCAGGACAAAAAAAGTTACCTGTTGATTATATAAACCAATAAGCCCAGGGAGGACTTAGAGAAATTATTAATGGATAAATTGTTTAAAGTAGCTGAAATTTTTGCTTTCTTTAGATTTTAGGAAATTGTACAATAATTATGAGGAAAGTTAATTTAAAAAGCCACATTTTACAATATTGTAAGTTTTACATAACTTTTAAATTGTATCAGATTTTTTTTTCAGTGTAAGTTAATCAGAAAGTAGCATATGAGTGATAAAGTTTGGAGAACTAGGGAGAGATCTTAGCTTTGTTTCCTCAGGTTCTCTTCTTTATGTGCCTTCCATAATGTTTTTCCTGTAGCAAATGAGCCTATATTGAAAGTTTTATTGTTATAGCTGATGTCCTGACAGTTATTTTAATGAGTATTTAAAACTCTCATTCACGGGTTGATCAAAGAAGTCCTTCCATTTGGCCCTTCGGGAAGAGCACCCCACCATGACCATGTCAAAAACAAGTGAACATGGGATATTCTACTGTTACAAATTCTATGTAGTTATTTAATGGTACAGAAATTTAAAAGGCTACAACTGTGCTGCAAAAGTAGTGTGTTTATACTTTCTCGATTCAGAAATTGGTCAAAACTGCTATTGAAATACGTGAATTGAAAATACGTGAATTGAAAAACCCTTGAACTCCAAAAGTTGCAATAAGTTGGGAGGATGAGAGAAGCATTTGAAGTGCTTTGTTTGTTCCTGCTAACGAGACAACCATGTGAATCTGAAGTTTAGCAACTTACTCTGGCCCAAGTTTTCTACCAAAGGCTTAAGGGTGGAAGAACAGCTTCAGAGAGGGTACTTTTCCATATGTTGTCTATTTGCCCATCAGCACTCATTCTGACAGAAAAGAAAAGAGTCTTGAGTGACTGCTAGTCTGTCTTAAAGTATGGTAATGAGGCTAATTAGGAGAGATGAGAGCTGAACTGCATTTGTGAAGGCAATTATCCATATAGCTTTTGTGCCTTGCTGTGTCTTTATTGGATTCTCCTTCTCTATATTTGTCATTTTACAAACATCATAAGAATAATGAGAACATCTCAATCAATATGAACGATGTGGATGGTAGAAAACAATAAAATGTACTAATGAAATTCTGCAAACGTGATTTCTGTTTGGGAGGCCTCCTGAACAAATATTTGCTGCATGGCTACAACAGAACTTCCTAACATTGTAGTTGTTCAGTTTACATAAACGAAAATTAATTATACTTTATTCTAATGAGTCTATATATCTTCTTCAGTAAGTGAACAGCGTTTTACATGGTTCTTTCATGTTAGTCATCATGGCAAGTCAGTAATTTAGCACACTTGAAAGGAAAAGACTTCAGAGGCCTGCAAAGCCAGCATAAAATGTATTCTCTTTTATGTGATTTAGAAAGTGGAGACATATTAGTTCTATTTTCAAAGGATTCAACGTTTTAACTTTGACAACAATTATAAAAGTAAACAAATGGACTCAAATGTCTATACTACTATTTTATAGTACATGGCACTAAAGTAATCAGAAAAGTTAACTGTGAAAATACTTCTGTATAGATTTAATCCTGAATTACTTTTAGATGCTGCTGATATTTCTTTTCAGATTTATCTATCCATCTACAATTTGGTGCATATATATATGCACATATATACATACATACACACACGAGTGAGTATGTCTGTGTGCATTGCGACAAACATAAATCTCAGACATTTCCAAAGTTTCATTGGATGTCATCTCATATAAGGAAATCAGAATTACTTGCAATAGATATTAACAATGGTCTGTTTTATACCTAGACAAAACATTTTATTGATTTTTACATATTTGACAGTAGCTTTTATTTCTTCTCTCTTTTCCTTAAAAGTTCATTGGACTATGAGCTTGTAATGGGCCTAAAGAGACACATTTGTTTTTTGGGTTGGTTTTTCTTTTTTTTGGGGGGGGGGTGTGGGGTGGATATGTGTGTGTGTGTGAGTGTGTGTGTGTTTTACATTAACGAGGAAATAAACCAAAACCTATATATGGCAAAACAAGTCTATCTGAATAGACAAAGAATGTCCTGACACTGGAATTTGTGTTACTTTCAGGTACATCCATTAATTAACCAGATAAGCTCCATTTGCTTATGCTTTTGCAGGGCTACAATTCTTAGGAGCCAGAATGGTTAAGGTTGAACTCATGGGTTTGGTAAAGATTTGGTCAAAAAAAGCAGAGCCAACTGAAAAACTGATTATAAATAGAAAGTCAAAATCCAACTAGAGGTAAGACTAGAAGTGCTCTTCAAGCTAAGGTACCAATTGATAAGAATACAGGTTGCTGGGATCAAAACTACTCACTCACAATCAGTGAGTAATAGGTATGCTAAAAGTGAAGTTGCATATTTAAACAAGTACTCCTTGATTATTTTAATGGAGGTCATATATGAATCATATTTTTCAAAACACTATTGTAGAATTCCCTACTAGAAATATTGTAGAGATAAACTTGAAGCATGGAAAGACAGTAGAACAGAAAGAAAGTCTAAATTGGTAACTTCAGCAACTGGATTCCATTATGTTGAACTCTATAAAATTCACCCAGAATTGCAATGAGATAAAATTCAGTGTATACTTTTTTTGTCAGGATGAGATTTTGTAATCCTTATAACTTTTATGGGCTCGTGATTGTCCTCTATAAATTCTTCAGTGAAACATAGGAGGATTCTTGAATAGCCATGGATAGAGAAGGAATGTGAGCACTCAAATTGGGAAGATATAAATCTCGAGAATGAAAAATTACAAGGGATCAGAAACCACTGGAAGATTGGGGGACCAGGAATTTCATAGGAGGAAGCACAGGCAGGAAACTAAATTGATGCAAGATCCTGCTCCTTGCTGCAGCAGACTTCTGCCGCAGGCCGAAATCACTGTGTTTTTGAAACAGTAACCAATCTCACTAGGCCTGGTAGAGGTCCTGCAGGTGGAAGCAAGTAATTGCAAACAGATGACACAGGTGAAATGTGGCAGATCAGAGAAGGCAGTCTTTTTCTGGACTGATAAGGAAACCTTTTTCCTTGTTACAGAAGCAATGAGTAATAAACATGTGGAAGAAACTCACACACGGCACATTCCTTTACACCTAAGTGATGTTGGGAAATTGCTTGAAAACCCTTAACAGAGTATGTTAACATTTCTACACAAATTCCTACATTCTGAATGGTCTGGGTAAGGAAACACACTACAAGTCAGAGCCAACTACAGCACAAATGCCATTTGTGTGCAAGCAACAATGGCACATCTTATCCAGATGCAAAATATAAAACACATTAAAAGTGTTCAAGAGAACAAAAATATTTATGCAGTAAAAATAATCTAAAATTCCTCAATAGAAACTTTATGATCAATTGATCATATGATTATCACATACATGTATTTACAAGGAAGTTTCTTGTACCCCTAATGGTACTTTAGCAGAAAGTTAGCAATCTTTTGGCCTAGTGTTATATCTTAATATCACACAATTTTTATCCTTTATTTAATGGTGTTTTGAATGAAAATCATCTTTTAACTAAATTACTATGCCTCTTTTCCTTATTTTAAATTAATCTATTTGATTCTTCATATTTTAGTGAGAATAATTTGTGAAACAATTAAAAGCCATCGTTTTCTTCCTCCTATCACTTGAAGTCTTATATGTTAGCAAGCACTTGGTATTCCTCATTTGTTTTGTGTTTCCTTCATTTGTTAAGAAGGAATATACAGATAGGCATATGGTACAGTAAGACCCATGACAAGGAGGATTTGGGATCTTACAGAAAGGCATAGTTAGGAAGACAAAATAGAATTTTAATGTAGCTGATGAAATGGTCATCAACAGCATGGTAGAAATCCGGCAAGTTAGATGAAACTTCCATAGAAGCCATCCCAGAAAACCAATGTTAGCTTTTAGAGATTCATAGAGTCTAGAGTTTTGAGGTGGTCTTGGAAGGTTACACAGGTTGCCAGTGCTTAAGATGAGAGAAGAGAACAATACATTAAGTGCACAAGCTGGGAATGGACAAGATCTGGTGGCGGGAACTTAGACGGAACTAGTTCTGAAGGCTTGGAAGGGTGTTGAACATTAATAGAGGAATCTATATTCTGTAGGGTCTTGAATGTGGAGCAAAGCATTTGGGAATGCTGTAAAAAGATGAAATTTACAAACAAGTGATATAAGTATGACTATGTTCAGAAGTTGAACTTGGAAATGATATGCTTGGTGCACTGAAAATATAAGAGGCAAACTCTGAGCACTCTCGTTCGTTAATGGAAGATGACCATTGGATTTGGGGAGAAGTTATAGGGATCAATACTGATTGCATATGGTGCCAGCTTCAGAACAGTAGAGTCACGCTGAACAATGAAAACAGAAGGATACCAACTATAAACAAAGATGAATTTCCTTAACTAATATTAGATTAAACTAATATTAGGTTAAATAGT